>NC_059157.1:77431113-78037237 GCF_019923935.1 Bubalus bubalis | reverse complement strand
AACAATAAAAAATCTTATGTCTTGAATAATTATATAAACAATTTACAGATAATATATTCAACCAAAATTTCCAGTATGATAGTTCTAACCAATTCTTCCTCCATGAATAAATTTTATTCATGGTGAATTCTTCATTCACCATGAATAAAAACAGTATCAGCATAAGTTAGTACCTAAAATCAGAATTACTCATGTCTAGTTAAATATGGACTAATATTTTTTCCATGTCTGCATAATCTGATCACATCATTCCCTAGATTCTGAGGTACGCTGATTTAAATGAGAGTGAATTTTGCTCACAGCTACCATGTGTTTTTGAAGAAACAGCCCGCAGCTAACGTTGCCTTTTCTGCTGGCTTTCCACATAGAAAGAATTGTAGAATTAGAGCTGGTTTTTAGCAACCTAAACTTAGTGTTTTGAGTTATAAAAAATTATTTGTGTTTTTAAAGGCAACTAAAAAATTATAGTTTTAATCACAACTTGGGTTCTGAAAATTTTGAGAAAAAGACAAAGAATACGGCATTAGAGCTCAAAATATTAGCTTTATAGTTGGTAAATTATAAATTGGGGCATTTATGTTAGTCTCACAGTCAAGGGGGCACTGAACCCCAGAAGTACATAGACACTCCTGCCATCAAATATTCTGTGGTATCAGAGGCTAGTCCTTCTAAAACAAAACCTAGAGGGAAGTTTAGATGAGGGGGAGAAATAGTGATCAGCCCAGATTAGATTTATGAAACTGAAATCAAAATCCTCAGCAAAATGGAAAGTCTTTTCCTTGTGAGAATTTCACTTCTAAAATGAAAATGGGACAAGCTGATTATGTCATAATTATTATTTCAAAAATGATTCATCAATAATCATGGTATCTCCATTGATATAGACAAAGGCCAAGAGTTTCATGGTTATTGATGTCTCTACACAGGAAGAAAACCTTGGGAAAGAGAAGATATGTTCCCACTGATTCAGTTCAATTCAGTTGCTCAGTTGTGTCTGACTGACTCTTTGTGACCCCATGAACTGCAGCACACCAGGCCTGCCTGTCTATCACCATCTCCCAGAGTTTACTCAAACTCATATCCATTGAGTTGGTGATGCCATCCAACCATCTCATCCTCTATGGTCCCCTTCTCCTCCCACCTTCAATCTTTCCCAGCATCAGGGTCTTTTCAAATGAGTCAGTTCTTTGCATCAGGTGGCCAAAATATTGGAGTTTCAGCTTCAGCATCAGTCCTTCCAATGAACACCCAGGACTGGTCTCCTTTAGGATGGACTGGTTGGATCTTCTTGCAGTCCAAGGGACAATCAAGAGTCTTCTTCAACACCACAGTTCAAAAGCATCAGTTCTTTGGCACTCAGCTTTCTTTATAGTCCAACTCTCACATCCATGCATGTCTACCGGAAAAACTATAGCTTTGACTAGACGGACCTTTGCTGGCAAAGTAATGTCTCTGCTTTTGAATATGCTGTCTAGGTTGGTCATAACTTTCCTTCCAAGGAGCAAGTGTCTTTTAATTTCATGGCTGCAGTCACCATCTGAAGTGATTTTGGAGCCCCCCAAAATAAAGTCTGACACTGTGTCCACTGTTTCCCCATCTATTTCCCATGAAGTGATGGGACCAGCTGCCATGATCTTCGTTTTCTGAATGTTGAGCTTTAAGCCAAATTTTTCACTCTCCTCTTTCACTTTCATCAAGTGTTCCCACTGATATCATTACCCTAATATGGCAAAGTTTTGTTTGCTTTTATTTCTGTTGTTCTTTTAACTAGCTGAGCATCACCATTAAATCCATAGCCAAGCAGGGTTCTGATTATTTTTACTTTGGGGAAAAGATGAAAAGTACTTTAGGACAGTTCTGCTCCCACATTTATGATGCTGGGCTCCAATCAAAACCATTATACTTTTGTTACCTGTCTGGCATCACCAAAGGAGGCAAGTAGATAAAGATACATTAATTGATTCAACTGCAAGCCTTCACTTTACTAAGGCTAAATAGACATTCTTTATTCTGTTTCTCACTGCAAATATGGTGTATTCACTTAGTCCAACGTAAACCATCTAAGCCCTCCCATGAAATTGAAGACAGCATACGCCAAGAAAAAAATACATAGCTACTGCAATAAAATGCCAGCAACCAAGAGATGACCTAAATTTGAATATAATTTCTGTTATGAATTTCCAAAGGAAAATTAAAATCTTGAAGATTAAATGTTGTCACAAATTAAAAGCTTAAAAATCCTAAAACTCAGAGAAATTAAAGTCCAAAATAAAATTCTCTTTGTCCTTGCGATACTATATTTCAAATACATTAATGTAAAATCTCACCCTTCCAACCTTATATTTTATTCAGTCTCAGATGGGCTGCCATTTATGGGGTCGCACAGAGTCGGACATGACTGAAGTGACTTAGCAGCAGCAGCAGATAGATGGATATTAATATCTGAATTTTGTTCCTTCAGGAGTTATAACTAGAACTCTCTCTCTTGGAAATGGATGTAGGTCTTAGAGCCTTTGGAGTTGTACTATCTTAACATATCTTACTTTTATAGAGTATAAAGAGAACATAATATTTCAAAACACAGGATCTAATCTCACCAAATGGAGAAGAGAAGTCTCTCTAGGACATGTTAGACCTAGCAAAATTTTGTTCACATAACTCATTTTTTCATGCTGTAGAAACCATAGTGGAGGTTGGGCATTAAGTGAGTAAAGGGGGAAGTGAAAGTGAAAGTCACTCAGTCGTATCTGACTCTTTGTGACCCCATGGACTTACAGTCCATGGAATTCTCCAGGCCAGAATTCTTCCCAACCCAGGGATCCAACCCAGGTCTCCCGCATTGCAGGCAAATTCTTTACCGGCTGAGCTATCAGGGATGTCATAAATCTTGACAATGGTCTTCCTGGAATGACCTGGAGAAAACTCATTCTGTATCATGTCTCTAAACTCTTCTGAACTGAAATTCATTCCTATCAGGCGATTAATCATGGAGCTGTAGTTACCACGTTGTCATTTCCCCTTCAAGCCCTGTGTTTTTTGTGCCAATACTGATTTAAGTATAGATTCCAACTGGTGATGTAGGGACCATGCTCTCACAGAAACATGCATTTTCGTTTCTGAATCATTTCTACTTCTTTCAATGCATTCTCCTAAGCCTAAGAAACCTACTTTCTAGAAAATGCTTACTTTCCCACTTTGGTTTCAGCTAAAATAACATATTCTACAGCTGAAACTGCTGTTGATGTTTTTGAAGCAAAGCCCCTAGGGGGCTAATAAAAATCAACATGTCTTCCTTTTGCTTTAATATTACTGACTTTGAATAGCATTTCCTTGTTGCTGCATTTTCTGCAATAGCGGGCTAAATGTCTAGTATTTTGGTTCTTCTGTGTTTGTTTTTGTATGCATGTGTTTTTTCCCATTATCTCATTTTGTTCATCTATTCTAGAAGAAATCCCATGGACAGAGGTGACTGGTGGGCTACAGTCCATGGGGTCGCAAAGAGTCAGACAAGACTGAGTGACTTCCACTTCACTTCACTTCATTCTAGAAGAGTTAAATGAAATAGGAGAGCCCAATCCAATGCCATTTTCTCAAGTCTGGAACTCACAATTTAAAGCTAGAACCTCCCTAGTGCTACTAATACATGTGGAACATAGCTGCTACAGAGTTTTAAGGTAGCAATTATTGTGCTGCCAACCAGTGACTGAATGGCCTATGAAGACACTCTTTTCCTATAATTGTATATTTGCCTCAGCTGTGCCTAAGATTATTGAGGCCTCTGTGATTTGCCAGCATCTGCCAAAGCACCTGGTAGAGCCCTGGCTGCCAGCATATATACTGTAAGTGTGCTGCTGCTAAGTCACTTCAGTCGTGTCCGACTCTGTGCGATCCCATAGACGGCAGCCCACCAGGCTGCCCCGTCCCTGGGATTCTCCAGGCAAGAACACTGGAGTGGGTTGCCATTTCCTTCTCCAAGGCATGAAAGTGAAAAGTGCAAGTGAAGTCGCTCAGTCGTGTCTGACTCTCCACGACCCCATGGACTGCAGCCTACCAGGCTCCTCCATTCATGGGATTTTCCAGGCAAGAGTACTGGAGTGGGGTGCCATCGCTTTCTCTGTACTCTAAGTGTAGTTTAAGATAAAGCTGCAGCAGCCTGCGTCCTCAAGTCCCCTGAACTTGGTCAAGGCCAGCCATGCTTCTGTTGGGACCATGTAGCTCAAGCTTTTGCTTGCTAATCCTCCCTTGCAGCTATCATCTGCCAAGACACCTGTACTCTGAAGGCTCTTGCCCACTCCACAGGATTTAAGAGCCAATAGCACCACAATAAATGCCCTCTAGCCCCAGATTAGCCCCTCACACTAAGGTCAAAGTGCCGCAGTGCACAAGAGTCAAAGACGTATTCTAGCTCTATCAAATCCGCCTGTCTGTGTCTTTTCCCCAAAATTGTTATCTTTTGTATCTTAGAGTTCCTTAACTCTGAAACTCTTTCAGGGGTAACTGAAGGACTCAATATTTATCACTGTTCTTTTTGGACTTGAATCTAAAGTATTTATTTATTCTACATATTTCTGTGTATTCTATTTATTATTATTTATTCATTCTATTTACTTTAAAGTACTTATCGAGACATAAGATAATTCGTAAAGTGTTCGGAAGCGAAAATAGTAACCAGAATACTAATAAGACAGAAGTTGAAAACATAGCTTAATTAGGGTGTGTGGGGGGGGAGGTTGGGGCATAGAGGAGAATATGACCAACTACTACTTAGCACCTGGAGAAACAGCATGCTGAAGGCATGGTCTATGCAAATTTTTCAAAATATGATTTGAGACAGTTGAACATGTCCAACTTATTCTCCCCAAGTCCACTGAAATGGAGGAAGAAAGGGGTGGAAAATGCCATGAGTGATACAGTAATTGAGAGCTGTCAATAGCTGTCAACAGCAAGGAAACATCTGGAATGCAGTAGAAGCATATCATCCTAAAAAACAGAAATTTTAAAATATTTTTTCTGAAATGTAGACATTTTTTCTACAAAAGTGTCATACATAATTCATGTTTAATCCCCTAGGTTGGTCCATTTCAACTATTTTAAGTAAAACAAACAAACAAAAAAACAAAAAAACTACCTGAAGCAAAATAGAGTAATTGGAAGACCTACAGAAACTAACATTTACAGTATTTAGTATTTAGAAGTAGTGCATTGCACAGTAATTTGAATACCACAAAATCCATTTTTCCTTATCATGGCTCTAACATTCTGGTGGGGTTGCCCCAAGCATCCAGCAACTGTTCATAACACCTATGCCTGAGGGCTAGTTCTCTTGTAAATAGGATGTGAGGTGGTAGGGAAAGCATTGGCTCTGAGGATAGGTGTTGAGACACAGGTGGTAATTCTGGGGAAATGATGAGTTTATCAGTTCAGTTCAGTTCAGTTGCTCAGCCATGTCCGAACTTTGCAACCCCAAGAATTGCACGCCAGGTCTCCCCGTCCATCACCAACTCCCGGAGTTCACTCAAACTCATGTCCATCGAGTCAGTGATGCCATCAGCTATCTCATTCTCTGTTGTCCCCTTCTCCTCCTGCTCCCAATTCCTCCCAGCATCAGAGTCTTTTCCAATGAGTCAACTCTTCGCATGAGGTGGCCAAAGTATTGGAATTTCAGCTTTAGCATCATTCCTTCCAAAGAACACCCAGGACTGATCTCCTTTAGAATGGACTGGTTGGATCTCCTTGCAGTCCAAGGGATTCTCAAGAGTCTTCTCCAACACCACAGTTCAAAAGCATCAATTCTTCGGTGCTCAGCTTTCTTCACAGTCCAACTCTCACATCCATACATGATCACTGGAAAAACCATAGCCTTGACTAGACAGACCTTTGTTGGCAAAGTAATGTCTCTGCTTTTCAGTATGCTATCTAGGTTGGTCATAACCTTCCTTCCAGGGAGTAAGCATCTTTTAATTTTATGGCTGCAGTCACCATCTGCAGTGATTTTGGAGCCCCAAAATATTAAGTGTGACACTGTTTCCACTGTTTTCCCATCTATTTCCCATGAAGGGATGGGACCAGATGCCACGATCTTAATTTTCTGAATGTTGAGCTTTAAGCCAACTTTTTCACTCTCCTCTTTCACTTTCATCAAGAGGCTTTTTAGTTCCTCTTCACTTTCTGCCATAAGGGTGGTGTCATCTGCATATCTGAAGTTATTGATATTTCTCCTGGCAATCTTGATTCCAGCTTGTGCTTCTTCCAGCCCAGGGTTTCTCATGATGTACTCTGCATAGAAGTTAAATAAGCAGGGTGACAGTATACAGCCTTGACGTCCTCCTTTTCCTATTTGGAACCAGTCTGTTGTTCCATGTTCAGTTCTAACTATTGCTTCCTGATGAGTTTATAGGTTAGGGAATAAATCAGGCAGAGAAGATACAAGGGTGTTCATAGAGGGGAATAAATATGGTGGACTGTGGATAGCTGATGGATTGTGGAGGTACTAGAGTTTCTGAGTATCTGGATGATGGTTTCAAAAGAAAAGAATGCATGAAGGCACTCTTCCAGTATTTCCATCATCATCTTTATCTGTCACTGCTGCTGCTGCTGCTAAGTCGCTTCAGTCGTGTCCGACTCTATGCGACCCCATAGACGGCAGTCTACCAGGCTCCCCCGTCCCTGGTATTCTCCAGGCAAGAACACTGGAGTGGGTTGCCATTTCCTTCTCCAATGCATGAGAGTGAAAAGTGAAAGTGAAGTCGCTCAGTCGTGTCCGACTCTTAGCGACTCCATGGACTGCAGCCTACCAGGCTCCTCCGTCCATAGGATTTTCCAGGCAAGAGTACTGGAGTGGGGTGCCATTGCCTTCTCTGTCATCTGTCACTATCTCCCAAATTAATCACCACTTAGGAAAAGTACAGTCAACAATGTTTTCAGTATGGAGGGGATTGGAGGTGGAAGAATTTCTAGCTGAAAAGGAAAGAGGTTTTTGGGCTATCTTGCTGGACAATTCACTTACTTAACAGATATAGGGATGTTATGACTGCACCAAATTTTGTACAGGATGATATAATAAAATGTATATATAAAAGAAAGAATATTATTTCAGACCATTTATAAAAGATAATTTTACAGCAGTCATTATAACAATCAGATCAGATGGCAACACTGCAACAGATTTTAAAATTTGTGTGGTATTACTAGGTGTTTTTGCAAATTAGATCAGTGCTTAACATGCTTAAAAAACAACAACAACAACAAAAAAAAAAAACAAAAAAAACCCAGCAACACATGCATCCTACCATTCAGATTCTGAGTTTACTAAATCTCTCAGTTCAGTTCAGTTTAGTTCAGTCACTCAGTCATGTCCGACTCTTTGCGACCCCATGAATTGTAGCACACCAGGCCTCCCTGTCCATCACCAACTCCCGGAGTTCACTCAAACTCATGTCCATCGAGTCAGTGATGCCATCCAGCCATCTCATCCTCTGTCATCCCTTTCTCCTCCTGCCCCCAATCCCTCCCAGCATCAGAGTCTTTTCCAATGAGTCAACTCTTGGCATGAGGTGGCCAGAGTATTGGAATTTCAGCTTTAGCATCAGTTCTTCCAAAGAACACCCAGGACTGATCTCCTTTAGAATGGACTGGCTGGATCTCCTTGCAGTCCAAGGGATTCTCAAGAGTTTTCTCCAATACCATGGTTCAAAAGCATCAATTCTTTGGTGCTCAGCTTTTTTCACAGTCCCACTCTCACATCCATACATGACCACTGGAAAAACCATAGCCTTGACTAGACGGACCTTTGTTGGCAAAGTAATGTCTCTGCTTCTGAATATGCTATGTAACTTTCTTTCCAAGGAGTAAGAGTCTTTTAATTTCATGGCTGCAGTCACCATCTGCAGTGATTTTGGAGCCCAAAATAATAAAGTCTGACACTGTTTCCATTGTTTCCCCATCTATTTCCCATGAAGTGATGGGACCAGATGCCATGATCTTCATTTTCTGAATGTTGAGCTTTAAGCCAACTTTTTCACTCTCCTCTTTCACTTTCATCAAGAGGCTTTTTAGTTCCTTTTCACTTTCTGCCATAAGGGTGGTGTCATCTGCATATCTGAGGTTATTGGTATTTCTCCCGGTAATCTTGATTCCAGCTTGTGCTTCTTCCAGCCCAGCGTTTGTCATGATGTACTCTGCATAGAAGTTAAATAAACAGGGTGACAATATACAGCCTTGACGTCCTCCTTTTCCTATTTGGAGCCAGTCTGTTGTTCTATGTTCAGTTCTAACTCTTGCTTCCTGACCTGCATATATGTTTCTCAAGAGGCAGGTCAGGTGGTCTGGTAAATCTCTACTTAACTACAAGTTTGGTGTCTTAGTTTAAAATGCATCTTTTAATTCATTCACCTCAGCATCTTTAATGACATGCAGTTTCCATGGATGGAAATCCAGTTCGGCTTTCATGATTTTGTCATTTAAACTTCTTTAAATGGGAATATTTCAATCCCATCTTAAGGAAATTTCCAATATGTACCATTTATTGTTAACACCTTAAATTAAATTTTTAGAACACTAAATAAAACTTGACAAATACACGTTAACTTATTTTCAATTTTGTTATTGTATGAATAATTTAACACTGAGTACCTAACTGACAATCTCCACTGATGGTAAGACATAGAAAAATACATATTTGATGACAGATGAATGTATTTATATAAAATGAAATGCCCTTAGAATAGATAGATAGGTGGTATATTTTTCAGAAATTACAATAAAATGATTTCTGTTTTTTTATTTGAGGTTTATTGCAATGAGCAGGAACACTCTCCACCTGTATTTTGTGACTTAAAATATATGTTGTTTCTGTACAAATAAAATTAATCTTAATTATAATTATGCTTACTTGAAATAATATATCAGAACTTATATTACATGTACGTTCAAATACCTTATCTGCTCCTACCTTACACACAAACCATATCCTGACTGAAAAACACCAATTCATTAAAATGGTAATTATTTTTAAAAATAATATGTACTGCTTTGTTGAATCTTGTATTTGAGTTTGTTTTAAATTCTATTCTTAAAGTTCCTAAATTTGAGTTGACATTTATTTTTATATAGCTTCCATTAAGCTTTTACTTTTTGTTATAAGCTCTGGATTAAGGGGAAAGATGTGTTTTTTTTTTAATTGTTATCTTTAATGATCATTATGCTCATTTCAAAGTTGTAACATTTCATAGCAAATGGCTTTTTAGAGAGCTTTGCCTATTTTCAATTTGTTTTATCAGACATTTCTTCAACTTTTATTTTCCCAATTATTCTCTTTGAAATTAAAGAAGTGTATAATCGTATCTTCTTTTCTTTAAAACAGCAGTTAAGACATTTGTAACAATTTTCAACCATTTCCTACATTCTTACTCAGCATTTTATTAAAGTTACCTAAGCTTAAATCATTAATTTTCTTTCTGTTTTCTTTAACTGTGATAAGACCCAACCCTCAAAATTGATGCATGCTTTTTTTCTCAAATTCTTTTTGTTTTGGTGTTAACCATAACTCTAAGATATTTGCGTGTGTATGTAATACATAACATATTACATATATAAACTATATATAAAATTATATAATTATATGTAATTTTATACCTGGATGTATGTATGTGTCTGGAAAAGGGAACGCCAACCCACTCCATTTTTTTTGCCTAGAGAATTCCATGGACAGGGGAGCCAGACAGGTTACAGTCCATGGGGTCACAAAAAAGTTGGACATGACTGAGTGACTAACACATATGTACGTGTATATATGTATATATACACATATATAAACAAATAATCGGAGAAGGTGATGGCACCCCACTCCAGTACTCTTGCCTGGAAAACCCCATGGACAGAGGAGCCTGGTGGGCTGCAGTCCATGGGGTCACTAAGAGCTGGACACGACTGAACGAATTCACTTTCACTTTTCACTTTCATGCATTGGAGAAGGAAACGGCAACCCACTCCAGTGTTCTTGCCTAGAGAATCCCAGGGACGGCGGAGCCTGGTGGGCTGCCGTCTATGGGGTCGCACAGAGTCGGACATGACTGAAGCGACTTAGCAGCAGCAAACAAATAATAAATATATAAATTTATTATGTGAATATAAATAAATAATATGTAAATTGTATATAAATAATAAATGAATATTTATTTATTTATTCCTTCCTAGTGCTACATTTGGAGTAGGCAATGGCAACCCACTCCAATGTTCTTACCTGGAGAATCCCAAGGACAGGGGAGCCTGGTGGGCTGCAGTCTATAGGGGTCACATAGAGTCAGACACAACTGAAGCGACTTAGCAGCAGCAGCAGCAGTGCTACATTACCTGTACACCCCTTATTGCATGCATTTTAACATTTTAAAGTCCTTTCTCTCTCCTTCCCTTCATAATATTGTACAGTGTACCTTTCCCTTGCTTCATCATTAACCTCTAGGCAATTGTTTTGTTCAAGGGCTTCCCTGGTGGCTCAGATGGTTAAGAATCTGCCTGCAATTCAGGAGACCCGGGTTCAATCCCTGGGTTGGGAAGATCTCCTGGAGAAGGAAATGGCAACCAACTTCAGTATTCTTACCTGGAAAATCCCATGGACAGAGAAGCCTGGTAGGCTACAGTCAAGGGGTCACTATGAGTTGGATATGACTGAGTGACTTCACTTTCACTTTTCACTTTCATGCATTGGAGAAGGAAATGGCAGTCCACTCCAGTGTTCTTGCCTGGAGAATCCCAGAGACGGAGGAGCCTGGTAGGCTGCCCTCCATGGGGTCGCACAGAGTCGGACATGACTAAAGCATGTGCAGCTTCAGTCTTAGCTGCACAGCAGCTAAGCTAAGACTTAGCAGAAGCAGCAGCAGTTGCTAAGTGGTGTCTGACTCTTTGCAATCCCATGGACTGTAGCCCACCAGGCTCTGCTGTCCATGGAACTTCCCAGCCAAGAATACTATAAAGGCTCATCACTTCCTCCTCCAAGGTATCTTCCTGACCCAGGGATCCAACCTGTGTCTCTGCATCTCCTGCACTGCAGGTAGATTCTTTACCACTGAGCCACCAGGGAAGCCCTAACTTCTTCTTCTTCTTTTTTTTTTTTTTATGTTTGATTATGATTTTATTTTTTTAATTTTATCTTATTTAACTTTACAATATTGTATTGGTTTTGCCATATATCAAAATGAATCTGCCACAGGTATACATGTGTTCCCCATCCTGAACCCTCCTCCCTCCTCCCTCCCCATACCATCCCTCTGGGTCATCCCAGTGCTGACGACTATGCTCCTTGTTTATTATTTTACTTCTCTTTCAAAATTGCTCCACTTCTATGAAGCACTTCTATGCTTCTATGAGAAAGTATCTTTATTAATACCACAAGCCTAATTTCTTGTTAGGTCTCTTTAGAGAAACTTTATCTCTCTCTTGTCTCTCTCTCTCCCTTTCTCTCTCTCTCTCTCTAATACACATTTTAATAAATTCTGCCTCCAACATTGTTTATTGACAGCTTTCTCTCTATATATATATAGATAAACAGATAGATATATAGATATGTTCTATGTCAAACATTGTTTAGTTAGTGCTTTCATCAGAGACAATGCACTTAAAAATTCTGGGTTAGAGAAGCAAAAACTAAGTAAACATAGACTCTGCTAAAATGTATTATATTTCTGTTAACTGGAATAATTGTGATTGAATTAGTGAATGATAATTGGAAAATTGAAGTACCTCAAAATCCAGAATTTTACATGTATTATCTGTAAGGAAAGCAAAAAAAATTATATATGCTAATTATTCGTTTTAAAAATGTCATGTTGACTTGGAAAACTAGAGAACTTTTGAAATTCCTACTTGTAAATGCATACTAGAAATAACATACTGCATAATAATTTTAGTTCTGGTTATTAAAACACTTGATTAATCTATATTTTAAAATATTTCCATTATTTCTTTCAGTGAATTTACAAAACTCAAACATGTCTCTTTATCTTTTTTCAGTCTATCTTCCTAATTAACTTTCAACTATATGCAGCATTTGAATTTCTAAGAAAGTTTATATAAAACATATTTTGCATGGACCCTTGTACCAGCATCCAGTTGTGCTAAAAATTGAAAACTGGATTTGGTCTATTTAATCTCCTATGATAAAGTTCTACTTAAAACTTGTTTCTCTTGTCTACTGGCTTTCTGATTATCACAAGCAGTTTAGTTTTTCCTCTAAGATTCTTTTACATGTATTCATGTTTTACATGTCAGCTACTACAAAAGATACAGGTTAATTTTTTTTAAACAAAATAACTTACTGTTTTAACAGCATCACTCACCAAAAAGTCCATATTTCTACCTGCGTTGCCAAGATACTCCATCCAACATTTAGAGATCATACAACTTTTTCAATCTTTCCATCATTTTCAGTGAGGAGTTTGAATTTTCTACACACTCCTTTTCCATACTTTTAAAATTAAAATTTTAAAATTTGGGGGCTCACATATTTCAGATAAGAAGGAAGAGGGCTGCTGATTGTGACATAAAACTTTACTAGGCAACTGTATCAAGAGTTCCCAAGACCAGAACCAGATTTCATGATTTTCTGGAAGAGACATAAGGTTCAGAGGTCACTGGACTCATAATTATGGTTAATTACAGCAAATGGATAAAAAACAAAATCACTGAAGGGAAAACTGTTGTGCATGGGGCAAAGTCTGGAGGAAACTAGATGTAAGCTTCCAAAAGTTCTCTCCTAGTGTTGTAAGATAGGACACAGTTAATAGCTTCAGCAAAACGAACAACAAAAAAAAAAACCACAAGGAAATATATATGACCTATTATCTACCAGAGAAGTCATCTGAGTCTAAGATTCTAGGGTTTTTATTGGGGGTCCATCATATAGGTATCTGGTGATTACCAGCCTGCCTGCCCAATTATTGAGGATGCAGATAGCTAGAAGAAAGGTGAGTGCTCAACATAAATCTCATTGCTTGAACATTCTCTAGATAGACAGGTTTAAGGACAAAGGTATGCAAAACAATTTATTGGTGCTAATTCATATATATTTTTTAACAACTTTATTAAAATAGACCTCATATGACATACAAATCACTCATTTAAAGTGTATACTTCCTATGGCTTTATTCTATTCACAGAAATATGCAAACATCACCAAAATTTTATGATATTTTCATCCTTTCAAAATGAAATCCTGGATTTTTGGTTTCTAGTTCTACATGTAAGGAGCTTGAAAGTCAATACTCTGTCCTAACAATAAATGAAAAACTGGACAGAATGAAAAATCAACAATTCTTCTCAAATCCACAGAGAGAGGAGGACACAATGCCAACCACTACCACCAAGACTAGAGAGATGGGCAGATAAATGTAGGGAGCCCTGCCTTACCTGGAGCAGACACTCACAAGTGGAAAGCCTTGTGGACACCAGTGCTGACATAGGAAAATTTGAACTGTAATTATTAAGTTCCTGGAGGCTGAATGTAGACAATGCTTGAGAGTCATAGGGTGGCTCCCACGATATTGTTAGTTTTACCTTCAGGAGCTCCATTAGATTCCCACAGTGAAAATCGGAGGGTAGGGGGGGAGGGGCGGAGTCTCTTGGGGCTTCTAGCAGACACAGGGAAAAAGAAGTCATTTTGAAGCATGTCACAACAGAACACTCTGTTCTTAACAGGCCTGACCTCAAGAGAAATTAAACAAAGAAATTAAACAAAGCCTAACCTGCTGAGGTATTATCAGAGCCAAACTCAACTGAGGAAGAGAAATAATGGACTCCAGCTCACATGAGCCATCCTGTGCCTCAGAGAAAGCCCTGTGAAGTTCATTGCACAGACGTATAGGCTCACTAAAAGACTTAGACCTAAACATAGAACAATAGAGACTTCTCCTCCCCCTTACAGCTCACTGCTGCTGCTGCTGCTGCTAAGTCGCTTCAGTCGTGTCCGACTCTGTGTGACCCCATAGACGGCAGCCCACCAGGCTCCCCCTTCCCTGGGATTCTCCAGGCAAGAACACTGGAGTGGGTTGCCATTTCCTTCTCCAATGCATGAAAGCGAAAAGTAAAAGTGAAGTCGCTCAGTCATGCCTGACTCACTACCACATTACTAAAGATCTATTTCCAGCATTTTTTTAAAACTGGTATACCATATCTAGCTATCAAGAAAAAATTGCAAGATACATCAGAAGACAACAAATATAATTTTAAGAGCAAGTATCAGAATATCAGAAACCAAGTTGGCAGGGATATTGACTTAGGCACAAATTTAAAACAACTATGATTAATATTCTAAGTGTTTCAATGGCTAAAGTAGACATCAAGCAATAATGAATGGGTAGTGTAATCAGAGAATGAAAATGTTAGGGAAAAATAAAGAAACACTGGGGAAAAAATGAAAAAAAAACAAACACTATAACAGAAATGAAGAATGCCTTTGATGGGCTTATTAGTAGACTGGAGACTGTTGAGGAAAGAATTTCTGAGCTTGAGAATCTCTCAGTAACAACCACTAAATCTAGAAAGCAAAGGAAACAGAGACTGGAAAACCAATAGAAAAAACAAAGGAAAAAAAAAAAAAAAAACCAGAGTACTCAAGGACTGTGGAATAACTACAAAAGATGCAACATAAGCATAATGATACTTTCAGAACAGGAAAGAGAGAAAGGAAGAAAATAAATATTTAAAATAATAATGCTGAGAATTTCCCCCAAATCTATGTCAGACATCAAGTCACAGATTCAGGAAAAATACCAAACCAGATAAATGTAATAAACAGACAAACAAGCCTGGCTCCCCCACAAAAAATCTACACTTGGCATTCAAATTATAGAAAACAAAAATAAGCAAAACTTTCTGAAAGAAACCAGAGGGAAAATACACCTTACCCGTAATAGAACAGAGATAAGAATTACATTTGACTTCTCAGAAAAATGCAAGCAGAAAAAGTGGAATGAATTATTTAAATCATTGAGGAAAAAAAAAGGGAGAGAGAGACTTAGAATTCTGCATTCCATGAATTTATCTTTTAAAAATGGAAAAATATTTTCTCAGACAAACAAATTTAAGGGAATTTATTGACAAGACTTGCTTTGCAAGAAATGTTTAAAGCAAATTATGTAGAGTAAAGAAAAATAATACAGCTTCGAAAGTCAGATCTACACAGAGAAAGGAAGAGGACTGGAAAAGGAATAAGTGAAGATAAAACATTTTCTTACTCTTTTTCCTTTGAATTATGTTGATTTACAGTATTGCATTATTTTCAGGTATACAACATAATGATTCAATATTTTTATAGATTATACTTCATTTAAAGTTATAAAATATTGACTATAATCCTTGCACTGTACATTACATTTGTATACTTTAAATATTTTATACCTAGTAGTTTGCATCTCCTAATCCCCTATCTAGACCCTACCCGCCTTCCATCTCCCCATTGGTAACCATTAGTTTGTCCTCTGTATCATGTGTTTGTTTCTATTTTGTTGTGTTTGTTTGTTTTATTTTTCAGATATGAGATAACACACAGTTTTTGTATTTCTCTGTCTTCTTTCACTGAGCATAATACTCTCCAGGCCCATCCATGTTGTCACAAATGGCAAATTTTCATTCTTTTTTCATAGGCTTCCCTGGTAATGGCAATCCACTCCAGTACTATTGCCTGGAAAATCCCATGGACAGAGGAGCCTGGTAGGCTACAGTCCATGGGGTCCCAAAGAGTCAGACACGACTGAGCAACTTCACATTCACTTTCTCTGGTAATTCAGCAGGTAAAGAATCCTCCTGCAATGCAGGAGACCCTGGTTCGATTCCTGGGTTGGGAAGATCTGCTGGAGAAGGCAAATAGCAAATTTTCATTCATTTTTATAGCTGAGTAATATTCTTGTGTGTGTATATGCATATTATTTCTTCTTTACTCATTCATCTCTTGACGGACACTTGGGTTGCTTTCATGTCTTGGCTGTTGTAAATAATGCTGCTATGAATGTTAGGATGCATGGATCTTTTCCAATCAATGTTTTCATTTCTTCTGCTATCCACCTAGTGTTGGAATTCCTGGATCATGTGGTAGTTCTATTTTTAGCTTTTTGAGGAACGTCTGTAATGTTTTCCATTGTGGCTGCACCAATTTACATTCCAAACAATGGTGAACTGTATTAGCATACTGTTTTCAACACTTTATTGCCAACATTTGCTATCTCATGTCTTTTTGACAATAGCCATCTTGACAGGGTGAATTGGTATATCATTGTGGTTTTGATTTGTATTTCCATGATGATTAGTGATGCTGAGCATCTTTTCATGTGCCTCAGGGCCATCTATATGTCTTATATTGGGGGAAAAATATGTTCAGGTCTTCTGCCCATTATTTCACTGGGTTGTTAGATTTGTGTGATATTGAGTTGTATGAACTGATAATATATGTTGGATATTAACCCCTTGTCAGACATATCATTCACAAATGTGTCTTCCAATTCAGTAGGTTGTCTTTTCATGTTGTCATGGTTTCCTTTGCTGTGAAAAGACTTAAGTTAAATTAGGTCCCATTTGTTTATCTTTGCTTTTGCTCCTTGACTGAGGAAACAGATTCAAAAATATGTTGCTAAGACATGTCAAAAAATACACTGCCTATCTTTTATTTCTAGGAGTTTTAGGGTTTCTGATAATACATTTAGATCTTTAATGTATTTTGAGTTTATTTTTATATACTGTTTGAGAATATATTCTAATTTCATCCTTCTTTATGCGGCTGTCCAGTTTTTCCAGCACTGCTTACTAAAGCGACTGTCTCCATTGTATATTACTGCCTCCTTTGTCATAGATTCACTGACCATATGAACATGGTTTTATTTCTGGCCTTTTTATTCTCTTCTATTGATCTATGTGCCTGTTTTTGTGTCAGTACTGTACTCCTTTTGATTAATGTAGCTTTATGTATTCTGAAGTCAGGGGTTTGATACTTCTAGATTTGTTCTTTTTTCCTCAAGATTATTTTGGCTATTTGGCGGTCTTTAACAGTTTGATGTAAATTTTATGATTATTTGTTCTAGTTTGGTAATAACTATCATGGATATTCGATAGAAATTGCATTAAATCTGTAGATTGCTTCAGGTAGTATGGACTTTTTAAACGTATTAAATATTCTAATCCATGAACATGGGATATCTTCCCATTTATTTGTATCATCTTCAATTTCATTCATCAATGTCTTACAGTTTTCAGAGTATAGCTTTTTCACCTTCTTGGTTAAAGCTATTCTTAGGTATTTTAATTTTTTTGATGTGATTTTAAATGGGATTATATTCTTGCTTTCTCTTTGTGGTGGTTCATTATTAGTGTGTGGAAAAGCAATAAATTTATGTACATTAATCTTGTATTTGGCAACTGTGACTTTGGAGTACCTTTTGTACTCAGTTGCGTCTGACTCTTTGCGACCCCATGGACTGTAGCCCACCAGGACCCCTCTGTCTATGGAATTTTCTAGGCAAGAACACTGGAGTGAGTTGCCATTTCCAACTTCAGAGGATCTAACCTACCCAGGGATAAAACCTGAGTCTCTTTCATTTTCTGAATTTGCATGTGAGTTCTTTATTATTAGTGCTACCTGGGAAGCCCTCTGCAACTCTAGTGTATTCATTTAATAGCTCTAGTATTTTTGTTTTTTTATTTTTATTTATTTATTTTTTTTGTGGAGTATTTAAGGTTTTCTATGTACAGAAATATATATCATGTCATCTGCAAACAGTGACAATTTTACTTCTTGTCTTCTAATTTAGATGTCTTTTATCTTATTTCGTTGTCTGATTGCTATTGCTAGAACTACCAATACTAAGCTAAATACAAGTGGTAAGAGTGGGCAAATTTGTCTTGTTCTTGACCTTTTAAAGAAAAGCTCTCAGCTTTTCATCATTCAGTATGTAGTTAGCTGTGGGTTTGCCATAGATGGACTTTATTATGCTGAGCTATGTTTCCTGTATTACCAACTTGAATGAAGGATTTTTGTTTTTAATCATAAATGCATTTTGTATGTCAACAAAATGTCAAATGCTTTTCTGTCTATATTGAGATGTTCATATAATTTTAAAATTCATTTTTTAATGTGATATATCGCATTCCCTATAATTTTCTTTTATTTGTAGTGTCTGCATACTTTTAATATCAGGTAATGATGATCTCATAGAATAAATCAAGGAGTATTTACTTCTCTTTAAATTTTTAGAAGAGTTTGAGAAGGATTAGTATTATGTCTTTTTCATATGCATGATAGAGTTTCCCTGTGAATTTGTCTGGTGCTGTACCTTTGTATTTTTTACTTTTATAGAGTTTTAGGTTATTCACTCAATTTTAATACTAGTCATTAGTCTGTGTAGATAATCTGTTTTTTAAGGTTCAGTTGTCGAAAATTGTGTATTTCTATAAACGTGTTCATTTCTTTTAGGTTGTTGATTTCATAGGCATATAAATGTTTGTAGCATTCTATTATGATTATAATCACAATCTGCAGTGATTTTGGAGCCCCCCAAAATAAAGTCTGCCACTGTTTCCACTGTTTCTCCACGTATTTGCCATGAAGTGATGGGAGTGGATCGCCATGATATTGTAGTAGTTCCTATTTTATATTTTGTTTACTTGAGTCCTCTCTCTTTTGTTCTTTGTGAGCCTGGATATAAGTTTATCAATTCTGTCTTTAAAAAAGAAGGTATTTGATTGATATTTTCTTTTCTTTGGTCTTTATTTTATTATTTTAAATAAAATTGGTTACTATCTTATTATTATCAATTTCCTCTCTGATGTTTATTACTCTCTTCATTTGGCAGACTTTCAGTTCAGGTCATTTCAGTCGTTCAATAGTGTCCGACTTTTTGAGACCTCATGGACTGCAGTACAGCAGTCCTCCCTGTCCATCACCAACTCCTGGAATTTACTCAAATTCATGTCCATTGAGTCAGTAATGCCATCCAACCATCTCACCTCTGTGATTCCTTTTTGCTTCTGCCTTCAATCTTTCCCAGCATCAGGGTCTCTTAAAATGAGAAAGCTCTTCAAATCAGAAGGCCAAAGTACTGGAGTTTCAGCTTCAACATCAATCCTTCCAATGGACATTGAGGACTGATTTCCTTTAGGATGGACTGGATAGATCTCCTTGCAGTCCAAGGGACTCTCAAGAGTCTTCTCCAACAACACAGTTCAAAAGCATCAACTCAGCTCTCTTTACAGTCTAACTCTTATATCCATACATGACTACTGGAAAAACAATGGCCTTGACTAGATGGATATTTGTTGGCTAAGTAATGTCTCTGCTTTTTAATATGCTTTCTAGGTTGGTCATAAATTTTCTTCCAAGGAGTAAGCATCTTTTTATTTCAAGGCTGCAGTCACCATTTGCAGTGATTTTGGAGCCCCCCCAAAATAAAGTCCGCCACTGTTTCCACTGTTTCTCCATTTATTTGCCATGAAGTGATGGGACCAGATGTCACAATCTTTGTTTTTGAAATGTTGAACTTTAAGCCAAATTTTTCACTCTCCTCTTTCCTTTCAACAAGAGGCTCTTTAGTTCTTCTTCATTTTCTGCCATAAGTGTGGTGTCATCTGCATATTTGAGGTTATTGATATTTCTCCCAGCGTCTTAATTCCAACTTGTGCTTCATCCAACCCAGCATTTCTCATGATGTATTTTGCTATAAATTGAATAAGCACGAAGACAATATACAGCCTTGACAAATTCCTTTCCCTATTTGGAACCAGTCTGTTGTTCCATGTCCAGTTCTAACTGTTGCTTCTTGACCTGCATACAGGTTTCTCAAGAGGCCGGTCAGGCGGTCTGGTATTCCCATCTCTTGAAGAATTTTCCACTGTTTATTGTGATCCACACAGTCAAAAGCTTTGGCATAGTCAATAAAAGAGAAATAGACCTTTCTCTGGAACTCTCTTCCTTTTTTGATGATCCAGCAGATGTCAGCAATTTGATCTCTGGTTCCACTGCCTTTTCTAAAGCCAGCTAAAACATCAGGAAGTTCATGGTTCATGTATTGCTGAGGCCTGGCTTGGAGAATTTTGAGCATTACTTTACTAGCATGTGAGATGAGTGCAATTGTGCAATAGTTTGAACATTCTTTGGTTTTGCCTTTCCTTGAGATTGGAATGAAAACTGATCTTTTCCAGTCCTGTGGCTACAACTGAGTTTTCCAAATTTGCTGACATATTGAGTGTAGCTCTTTCACAGCATCATCTTTTAGCATTTGAAATAGCTCAACTGGAATACCATCAGCTCACTAGTTCTGTTCATAGTGATGCTTCCTAAGACCCACTCCAGACTTAAACTGAAGAAAGTGGGGAAAAGCACTAGATCATTTAGGTATGTCTTAAATCAAATCTCTTATGATTATACAGTGGAAGTGAGAAATAGATGTAAGAGACTAGATCTCATAGACAGAGTGCTTGATGAACTATGGATGAAAATTCATGACATTGTACAGGAGACAGGGAGCAAAACCATCCCCAGGAAAAAGAAATGCAAAAAGGCAAAATACCTGCCTGAGGAAGCCTTACAAATAGCTATGAAAAGAAGAGAAGTGAAAAACAGAGGAGGAAAGGAAAGATATAAATATCTGAATGCAGAGTTCCAAAGAGTAGCAAGGAGAGATCAATGATCTGTGCAAAGAAATAGAAGAAAACAATAGAATGGGAAAGACTAGAGATCTCTTCAAGAAAATTAGAGATACCAAGGGAATATTTCATGCAAAAATGGGAACAACAAAGGACAGAAATCGTCCAGACCTAACATAAGAAGATATTAAGGAGAGGTGGCAAGAATACACAGAAGAACTATACAAAAAAGATCTTCACGGCCCAGATAATCATGATGGTGTGATCACTCACTTAGAGCCAGACATCCTGGAATGTGAAGTCAAGTGGGCTTTAGGAAGCATCACTATGAACAAAGCTAGTGGAGGTAATGGAATTCCAGTTGAGCTATTTCAAATCCTGAAAGATGATGCTGTGAAAGAGCTGCACTCAATATGCCAGCAATTTGGAAAATTCAGCAGTGGCCACAGGACTGGAAAAGGTCAGTTTTCCCAATCCCAAAGAAAGGCAATGCCAAAGAATGTTCAAACTACCACACAATTGCACTCATCTCACACACTATTAAAGTAATGCTCAAAATTCTCCAAGCCAGGCTTCAGCAATACATGAACCATGAACTTCCAGATGTTCAAGCTGGTTTTACAAAAGGCAGAGGGACCAGAGATCCTATTGCCAACATCTGTTGGATCATCAAAAATGCAAAAGAGTTCCAGAAAAACATCTATTTCTGCTTTATTGATTATGCCAAAGCCTTTGACTGTGTGGATCACAGTAAACTGTGGAAAATTCTGAAAGAGATGGGAACACCAGATGACCTGACCTGCCTCTTGAGAAACCTGTATGCAGGTCAGGAAGCAACAGTTAGAACTGGACATGGAGCAACAGATTGGTTCCAAATAGGAAAAGGAGTACATCAAGGCTATATATTGTTACCATGCTTATTCAACTTATATGCAGTGTACATCACTAGGAAGACTGGGCTGGAAGAAGAACAAGCTGCAATCAAGATTGCTGGGAGAAATCTCAATAACCTCAAATATGCAGTGACACCACCCTTATGGCAGAAAGTGAAGAAGAACAAAAAGCCTCTTGATGAAAGTGAAAGAGGAGAGTGAAAAGTTGGCTTCAAACTCAACACTCAGAAAACTAAGATCATGGAATCTGGTCCCATCACTTCATGGGAAATAGATGGGGAAACAGTGGAAAGAGTGGCTGACTTTATTTTTTAAGGCTCCAAAATCACTGCAGACGGTGGCTGCAGTGTTGACATGAAAAGATGCTCATTCCTTGGAAGAAAAGTTATGACCAACCTCAACAGCATATTGAAAAGCAGAGACACTACTTTGCCAACAAAGGTCTGTCTAGTCAAGTCTAAATTTTTTTCCAGTAGTCATGTATGGATGTGAGAGTTGGACTGTGAAGAAAGCTGAGCTCTGAAGAATTGGTGCTTTTGAACTATGGTGTTGGAGAAGACTCTTGAGAGTCCCTTGGACTGCAAGGAGATCCAAACAGTCCATCCTAAAGGAGATCGGTCCTGGGTGTTCATTGGAAGGACTGATGTTGAAGCTGAGACTCCAATACTTTGGCCACCTGATGCGAAGAGCTGACTCATTTGAAAAGACTTTGATGCTGGGAAAGATTAAGGGCAGGTGGAGAATGGGAGGACAAGGGGTGAGATGGTTGGATGGCATCACCTACTCAATGCACATGATTTTGGGTGAACTCCAGGAGTTGGTGATAAACAAGGAGTGCTGGCTTACCTCATTTCATGGGGAGTCAGACACGACTGAGAGACTGAACTGAACTGAATTGAAGGGCCACTTGACTTCCCATTATGGGATGTCTGGCTCAAAGCGAATGATAACACCATTGTGATTACCTGGGTCATGAAGATCTATTTTGTACAGTTCTTCTGTGTATTCTTGCCACCTCTTCTTAATATCTTATGCTTCTGTTAAGTCTGTATGATTTCTGTTGTTTATTGTGCCCATTTTTGCATGAAATATTCCTTTGGTATCTCTAATTTTCTTGAAGAGATCTCTAATCCTTCCCATTCTATTGTTTTCTTCTATTTCCTTGCACTGATCACTTATCTCTCCTTGCTTTTCTTTGGACTTTGAATTCAGATGCTTATATCTTTCCTTTTCTCCTTTGTTTTTCACTTCTCTTCTTTTCATAGTTATTTGTAAGGCCTACTCAGATACTCATTTTGCTTTTTTGCATTTCTTTTTCTTAGGGATGGTCTTGATCCCTGTCTCCTGTACCATGTCACAATCCTTTGTCCATAGTTCATCAGGCACTCTGTGTGTCATCTCTAGTCCCTTAAATCTATTTCTCACTTCCACTGTATAATCGGTAGGGATTTGATTTAGGTCATATCTGAATGGTCTAGTGGTTTTCCCTACTTTCTTCAATTAAATCTGAATTTGACAATAAACAGTTCATGATCTGAGACACAGTCAGCTCCTGGTCTTGTTTTAGCTGACTGTATACAGCTTCTCCATCTCTGGCTGAAAAGAATATAATCAATCTGATTTTGGTGTTGACTGTCTGGTTATGTCCATGTGTAGAGTCTTCTCTTGTGTTGTTCAAAGAAGGTGTTTGCTATGACCAGCGCACTCTCTTGGCAGAACTCTTTAGCCTTTGCCCTGCTTCATTCTGTATTCTTAGGCCAAATTTGCCTGTCACTCCAGGTGTTTCTCGACTTCCTACTTTTGCATTCCAGTCCTCTATAATGAAAAGGACATCTTTTGGGGGTGTTAGTTCTAAAAGGTCTTGTAGGTCTTCATAGAACTGTTTGACTTCAGATTCTTCAGCATTACTGGTTGGGACATAGAATTGGATTACCGTGATATTAAATGGTTTGCCTTGGAAATGAACAAAGGTCATTCTGTCATTTTTGAGACTGCATCCAAGTACTGCATTTAGGATTCTTTTGTTGACTATGATGGCTACTCCATTTCTTCTAAGGGATTCTTGCCCACAGTAGTAGATATAATGGTCATCTGAGTTAAATTCATCCATTCCAGTCCATTTTAGTTCACTGCTTCCTAAAATGTCAGCATTCACTTTTTCCATCTCCTGTGTGATCACTTTCAATTTGCCTTGATTCATGGACCTACCAGTCCAGGTTCCTATGCAATATTGCTCTTACAGCATCAGACCTTACTTCCATCACCAGTCACATCCACAATTGGGTGTTGTTTTTGCTTTGGCTCCATCTCTTTATTCTTTCTGGAGTTGTAGGTAGGTACAACTGGTAGGTACAACCTGGGGTACCTACCAACCTAGGGAGTTCATCTTTCAGTGTCCTATCTTTTTGCCTTTTCATATTGTTCATGAGGTTCTCCAAGCAAGAATACTGAAGTGGTTTGCATTTCCCTTCTCCAGTGGACCACGTTTTGTCAGAACTCTCCACCAAGTCCCATCCCTCTTGTGTGGCCCTACATGGCATGGCTCATTGTTTCATTGAGTTAGACAAGGCTGTGGTCCATGTGATTAGATTGGTTAGTCTTCTGTGATTGTGGCTTTCATTCTGTCTACCCTCTGATGGATAAGGATAAGAGGCTTATGAAAGCTTCCTGATGGATAGACTGACTGAGGGGGATTCTGGGTCTTGTTCTGATGGGCTGGGACATGCTCAGTCAATCTTTAATCCAATTTTCTGTTGATGTGTAGAGTTGTGTTCCCTCCTTGCTATTTACCTTGGGCCAAACTATTGTGGAGGTACCATTTCACACCAGTCAGAATGGCTGCGATCCAAAAGTCTACAAGTAATAAATGCTGGAGAGGGTGTGGAGAAAAGGGAACCCTCTTACACTGTTGGTGGGAATGCAAACTAGTACAGCCACTATGGAGAACAGTGTGGAGATTCCTTAAAAAACTGGAAATAGACCTGCCATACGACCCAGCAATCCCACTGCTGGGCATACACACTGAGGAAACCAGAAGGGAAAGAGACACGAGTACCCCAATGTTCATCGCAGCACTGTTTATAATAGCCAGGACATGGAAGCAACCTAGATGTCCATCAGCAGATGAATGGATATGAAAGCTATGGTACATATACACAATGGAGTATTATTCAGCCATTAAAAACAATACATTTGAATCAGTTCTAATGAGGTGGATGAAACTGGAGCCTATTATAGAGAGTGAAGTAAGCCAGAAAGAAAAACACCAATACAGTATACTAATGCATATATATGGAATTTAGAAAGATGGTAACAATAACCCTGTGTACGAGACAGCAAAAGAGACACTGATGTATAGAACAGTCTTATGGACTCTGTGAGAGAGGGAGAGGGTGGGAAGATTTGGGAGAATGGCATTGAAACATGTAAAATATCATGTATGAAATGAGTTGCCAGTCCAGGTTCGATGCACGATATTGGATGCTTGGGGCTGGTGCACTGGGACGACCCAGAGGGGTGGAATGGGGAGGGAGGAAGGAGGAGGGTTCAGGATGGGGAACACATGTATACCATGGCGGATTCATTTTGATATTTGGCAAAACTAATAGAGTTATGTAAAGTTTAAAAATAAAATAAAATTAAAAAAAAAAAAAAGAAGAAGATAATGGTGACCTCCCTCAAAAGATCCCAGGCATGTATTGATTCAGTCAGTACCCCCAACCCTGTAGCAGGCCACCACTGACCCACACCTTTGCTGGAGGCTCCCAGACACCCACAGGCAAGTTTCCCATGGGGTCACTGATCCTTTCTCCTGGGTCCTGGTGCACAAGGTTTTATTGTGTTGACTAGGTTTGCGTTTGGCTGACTCCGGGTTTTGTTTATTCCTCCTTTTCTAATTCCTTTATAGGATAGGTTAGGTTGAGATTTTTCTAGTATCTTAAGGTCAGAATGTTACACTGTAAACTTTCATCTTGTAACTGCTTTAGCTGTGTCATCTAGATTTGGAAAAGTCATATTTTAATTTTCACTTATCTCAAGGTATTTTCTGATTTCCTCTTTGATTTATTCACTGGCCCATTTTTTAGTAGCATTATATTCATTCTCCACATATATGTATTTTTTTCTCACCTTTTCCCCTGTAATTGATTTCTAGTTTTATTACATTGTGTTTGAAAAAGATGCCTGATATAATTTCTGTTCTTTTAAGTTTATTGAGAATTGTTTCATAGGCTAGTATGTGATCTATCCTGGAAAATATTGCATGTGCACTTCAAAAAAGAAAAAAGTGTATTCTGCTGCTTTTGGATGGACTATCTTGTTGATATCTATTATGTCTAACTGGCCTATGGATCATTCAAGGCACTGCTTCCTTGCTGATTTTATATCTGGATGATCTGTCAATTGATGTAAGTGGGGTGTTAAATTCTTTGACTATTATCGCCTTACTGTCAAATCTCCCTGTTTGTTAATACCTTGGGATAGCTAAGTTAGTTATGTGGGCTAAATAAGAAAAAAAAAAAAAAAGGAGGACACAAATTACTAATATCAGAAACAAAAAAGGGAAACATTGCTGTAGATTCTATGAAATTTAAAGGATAAAATTATATTTTGGAAAATTCTGTATCCACAAATTTATATGAAGTAGAGAAAATGAACCAGTTTCTTGAAAGACACAATCTGTCAAAACTCACTTAAGAAGAAATGGACACAAAGAATAAGCTTATGCATATTAAATAAATAGAATCAGTAATTTTAAACCTTCCTGAAACAATCATTTTCCAATAAAAATTTTAAAAATAAATAAAATAAACCTTCCAAAACAGAAAGCATCAGATCCAAAAGAGTTCACTGTTTTATTATCCCAAACTTTTAATGAAACAATTATAATAATACTGTACAATCTCTTTTAGATGATAGAAGCTAAAGGAATACTTCTTAACTTAGTCTAGAATTCAACATCACCTTGATAGCAAAAACAGACAAAGACACTACAAGAAAAGTAAACTGCAGGCCAATGTTTCTCACAAAAACAGATATAAAAATCCTCTATAAAATATTAACAAATTGAGTCCAACAGTGTAGAAAAATAATTATACATCATGACCAACTGAGATTCATGTTAGGTGTGCAAGGATAATTTAACATTTGAAAATCAATTAATGCAATCCAGAACACTGACAGACTAAAAAAAGTCACATGATCATAACAAAAGATGTTGAAAAAACATTTGACAAAATCCAACACTCATTTATGGTAAAAAATAAAAAGCTCTCAGTTAACAAGAAATAGAGAATAACTTTTTGAACTTGAAAAAGACTCTCTACAAAAACCTACATTTAACATAATACTAAATGGTGAGAAACTTGAAGTTTTCCCAGTAACATCAGGTACAAGTCAAGCAAGGCCTGTCTTAGCACTCCTTTTCAACATTATACAGGAAATTCTTGCTAATGCAATATGACAAGAAAAGGAAATGAAAGTATATTTATTAGGAAGGAAGATATAAAAGTCATATTTGCAGATGATATGATCATCTATATATAAAATCTGAAAGAATCAACAACAAAATTCCTGGAATTAATAAGTGATTATAATAAGGCTACAGGATACAAAATTAATATACAAAAGTCAATTCCTTCCATATATATCAGAAAAAAACAAGTGGAACTTGAAATTAAAAGCATAATATCATTTACATTAACACTGAATGAAATAAAATAGGTATAAATTTAACAAATAAGATGGTTAGATGGCATCAAAAGACATGACTAACTCAAAGGACATGGGTTTGAGTAAACTCCAGGGGTTGATGATGGACAGGGAAGCCTGGTGTGCTGCAGTTCACGGGGTCACAAAAAGTCAGACACGACTGAGTGACTGAACTGATGAAACCTATATGAGGAAATCAACAAAACTCTGGTGAACAATAAAAAGAACTAAATAAATGGAGATATATTCTATACTCATGAAAAAGAATACTCAATATTGTCAAGCTATCAATTCTTTCCAATTTCATATCTATATTCAATGCAATTTCTGTCAAAGTACCAGCAGTTTATTTTATGAATATTGAAAAACTGATTCTAAAATTTACAGAGAAGGAAAAGACCCAGAATATCCAATACAATATTGAAGGAGAACAAATTTGGAAGAATGATGCTAACTGACTCACTGCAAAACTATAATAATCCAGACAATATGGTATTGGCAAAAGGACAGACAAACTGATCAATGAAACAGAACAGAGATCCTAGAAATAGACAGACAATCATATATAGAATCAACTGATCTTTGACAAAGGGAACAAAGATAATTGATTCAACAAATGGTGCAGAAAACTGGATATCCACATGCAAAAAACATAAACCTAGATGCAAACTTTACACATTTAGTTTCTCCAGTGTGGAAACACTAGAACCCTTGTATATGGTGGGAATGTCAGTTTGTGCCTGTGATATGAAGAACAGTATGGAGGTTTCTCAAAACTTAAAAACAGAACTATTATATGATCCAGCAATCCTACTTTTGGATCTATATCTCAAAGAACTGAAAATAGAATCTTGAAGAGATACTTTTACCTCTATGTTCTTAGAAATATTATTTATAAGAGGATAGAGAGGAAAATAATATAAATATCCACTGATGGATGGACAGATAAAGAAAATTTTAGTGTATATTGAATACATATGCTAATATTATTCAGAATTGAAAAAAGAAGAAAAGCTTCCAACATTGAGCAACATGGCAAACATTATGCTAAGTGAAATAAGCCAATCACAGAAAGACAAATACTGCATGGCTCCACTTATATTAGATATTAATACGGTCAAACTCGTAGAAATAGAGAGTAAAGTGATTATTTCCAGGGACTAGAGGCAGAGTAAAATAGTTAGTTGCTGTTCAATGGGTAAATATTCAGTTATGTTAAGACAAATAAGTTCCAGTCCCATCACTTCATGGCAAATAGATGGGGATACAGTGGAAACAGTAGCAGACTTAATTAATGGGGGCTTCAAAATCATGGTAAATGGTGACTGCAGCCATGAAATTAAAAGACACTTACTCCTTGGAGGGAAAGTTATGACTAACCTAGACAGCATATTAAAAAGCAGAGACATTACTTTGCCAACAAAGATCCGTCTAGTCAAGGTTATGGTTTTTCCAGTAGTCATGTGTGGATGTGAGAGTTGGACTATAAGGAAAGCTGAGCACAGAAGAATTGATGCTTATGAACTATGGTGTTGGAGAAGACTCTTGGGAGTCCTTTGGACTGCAAGGAGATCCAACCAGTCCATCCCAAAGGAGATCAGTCCTGAGTGTTCATTGGAAGGACTGATGTTGGAGTTGAAACTCCAATACTTTGGCCACCTGATGCAAAGAACTGACTCATTGGAAAAGACCCTCATGTTGGGAAAAGTTTAAGGCAGTAGGAGAGGGGGATGACAGAGGATGAGATGGTTGGATGGCATCACTGACTCAATGGATGTGAGTCTGGGTAAATTCCAGGAGTTGGAGATGTACAGGGAGGCCTGGCATGCTGCAGTCCATGGGGTCACAAAGAGTTGGACACAACTGAGCGACTGAACTGAACTGAACTGAATACTGATAAGTTACCTGAAAAACAGTTTCTACTATATCCCTCCACCCCCTTTTTTTTTGTAAGAAGGGGATAAATATGTGTATATTCTTATTCCATTCTTTGATGAAGAAGCATTGAAATAACTAAAGTGTGACTGTCACAAGATGAAAGATGATAGAATGGAAATATGCATTCTAAAAGTACATCTTTTAAATCACTTTAATTTTGAACCACTGAATGTAATAACCATTTATCTAACTAATATTAAATATTCTTATTTTTAAATCAGAAAAAATATGAAATAAGAATGAAGTTTATTGGGCTACATATTCCATACAAAATGGATCTTGGAATACTAAATAATTCTCCCCAAAATATTCAAGTTAAAGGAAATGTTCAGCTTCTGACATCTGTGGGTAAAGGATCAGTTTGTTTCAATTATAATGATGGAGGGATTGACTATTAAAAGCAAGCAACTATGTTTATCTCATGACATATTTTAAAATAACATTGAAAATTTAATTTTGAAAGAAAAATTGTAATAACTAGAAAATACATTTCATTTTTTGAGAGATGTGTGAGAAAGCCCACATATAAACAAACAGATAGACTAGCTTAAAGAAAGTGAAAATACAAGAGCTGTGTACATCAAAAAATCATAAAATTTATAAGCAAAAGACTAAGGCAAAAAATGTAAAAAAATACTTTTTCAAATAATGATGACAGGAAAGTGTTAATATCCTTACAATGCAAAGAGATTAAATGTCTTTGGCAGGAAATATTAGTGGAGAAACAGAAAAAAAAAGTTATGCCTAGACACTTCCAAAGGAGTAATATAAATAATTAATAATTACATTTAAGAAGTCTAATACTATTTCTGCTTTATTGACTTGCCAAAGCCTTTGACTGTGTGGATCACAATAAACTGTGGAAAATTCTGAAAGAGATGGGAATACCAGACCACCTGACCTGCCTCTTGAGAAACCTGTATGCAGGTCAGGAAGCAATTGTTAAAACTGGACATGGAACAACAGACTGGTTCCAAATAGGAAAAGGAGTACGTCAAGGCTGTATATTGTCACCCTGCTTATTTAACTTATATGCAGAGTACATCATGAGAAATGCTGGGCTGGAAGAAGCACAGCTGGAATCCAGATTGCCGGGAGAAATCTCAATAACCTCAGATATGCAGATGACACCACCCTTATGGCAGAAAGTGAAGAGGAACTAAAAAGCCTCTTGATGAAAGTGAAAGAGGAGAGTGAAAAAGTTGGTTTATAGGTCAACATTCAGAAAACTAAGATCATGGTATCTAGTCCCATCACTTAATGGGAAATAGATGGGGAAACAGTGGAAACAGTGTCAGACTTTATTTTTCTGGGCTTCAAAATCACTGCAGATGGTGATTGCAGCCATAAAATAAAAGACATTTACACCTTGGAAGGAAAGTTATGACCAACCTAGATAGCATATTGAAAAGCAGTGACATTACTTTGCCAACAAAGGTCCGTCTAGTCAAGGCTATGGTTTTTCCAATGGTCATGTATGGATGTGAGAGTTGGACTATGAAGAAAGCTGAACACCAAAGAATTGATGCTTTTGAACTTTGGTGTTGGAGAAGACTCTTGAGAGTCCCCTGGAGATTAGTCCTGGGTGTTCATTGGAAGGACTGATGCTGAGGCTGAAACTCCAATACTTTGGCCACCTCATGTGAAGAGCTGACTGGAAAAGACCCTGATGCTGGGAAGGATTGGGAGCAGGAGGAGAAGGGGACAACAGAGGATGAGATGGCTGGATGGCATCATCGACTCGATGGATGTGAGTTTGAGTGAACTCCGGGGGTTGGTGATGGACAGGGAGGCCTGGTGTGCTGTGATTCATGGTGTCGCAAAGAGTTGGACATGACTGGGCAACTGAACTGAACTGAATATTAATTGTAATCAGTTGATTACCAGTTACCATTTACTTAACTGTATCCCCTGAAAATGACTTTTTAAATTGCAGTACTGACAGTTGCCCAGGGACTGCGCGCACTATGGCAACCTTCTCACTGCTGTAGGCATATAAATAAATAGGCAACTTGACAACACATATCAAAAGCCTTAAGAATATAAGAAAATATGGATATTGCTCCCAATTTTTGGCTATGGTAAGCAATGATTTGTTGTACCCAAGGTCAAACAGTTTTCTCCAATCTATTTGGCATATAACACTCATCTAGTGTTAATTTTTAGCATGTGCTTAAATGATATTTTTCCATATTTTTTGACTATATAATTCTTTGTGAAGCATTTGCTAATGCTGATTTCACAACAGCCCATGTTTTCATTTGATGGCAAAGATGATTCAGAAACAAACAATTTTTAACTTGATATCTTCTTTCCCTTTTGCTTTTGCTTTGAGAAAAATAACAGTACATGGCTGTCCATGTGCTTCCTCAAAATGAACTTTCATTCAGCAACTACTGATAAGGTACAGTGTTGTATCAGGTACAGTGTTGTACCTTGTATCAGGTACAGTGTTAGGTGCTAGGGGCAAGGCAGTGAACTACGAAAACAAGCAAAAACCCTGCCTTTATAGAGCACAAATCCCAAAGAAAGTGAAAGGGAAAGTTGCTCAGTCATGTCCGACTCATTGCAATCCCGTGGACTATACAGTCCATGGAATTCTCTTGGGCAGAATACAGGAGTGAGTAGTCTTTCCCTTCTCCAGGGGGCTCTTCCCACCCCAGGGACTGAACCCAGGTATCCTGCATTGCAGGTGGATTCTTTACCAGCATAGTTACAAGGCAAGCCCATTCCCAAAGAAAGGCAATGCCAAAGAATGTTCAAACTACCACACAGTTGCACTCATCTCATAAGCTAGCAAGGTAACACTGAAAATTCTCCAAGCTAGGCTTCAACAATATGTGAACCGAGAACTTCAGATGTTCAACCTGGATTTAGAGAAGGCAGAGGAGCCAGAAATCAGATTGCCAACATCTGATGGATCATAGAAAAAGCAAGAGAATTCCAGAAAAAGTATCTACTTCTTCATTGCTATGCTAAAACCTTTGTGTGTATCACAACAAACTGTGGAAAATTCTTAGAGATGGGAATATCTGACCACCTGACCTGCCTCCTGAGAAATCTGTATGCAGGTCACAGTTACAACTGGTCACATAACAACAGGCTGGTTCCAAATTGGGAAAAGAGTGTATATTGTCACCCTGTTTATTTAACTTATATGCAGAGTACATCATGCAAAATGCTGGACTGGATGAAGCACAAGCTGGAATCAAGATTTCCAGGAAAAATATAAATACCTCAGATATGCAGATGATACCACCCTTATGGCAGAAAATGAAGAGGAACTAAAAAGCCTCTTGATGAAGATGAAGAAGAGAGGGAAAAAATTGGCTTAAAACTCAACATTCAGAAAACTAAGATCATGGCATCCGGTTCCATCACTTCATGACAAATAGAAGGGGAAACAGTGGAAACAGTGACAGACTCTATTTTTAGGGGCTTGTGGACATGAGTTTGAGCAAGCTTCAGGAGTTGGTGATGGACAGGGAAGCCTGGCCTGCTACAGTCCATGGGGTCACATAGTTGGACACAACAGAGCGACTGAACTGAACTGAACTGAGAGGCACTATATTAAGATGAAACATATTCAAGCACTCAGGATCATCAAAAACACATATACTTCACTATATTTACTTGTATTATATCTATAATCCTGTACCAAACACTGTACTTGCCTAGAGATACAGCTAACAGTATTTACAATAAAGAAAACCTGCATTGTAAGACTTGGAATGTGAATGCGGTTTCAGAATGTTTCCTACTATTCATCAACACTCAAGTTTTCTCCATCTTTTTTCTTGATTCTAGTGTGATATATATGCTATGTTAGATTTTGTATTTATTTGTGTTTATGTTTCGGGGAAGGCAATGGCAACCCACTCCAGTACTCTTGCCTGGAAAATCCCAGGGGCGGAGGAGCCTGGCGGGCTGCAGTCCACGGGGTCCCTAAGAGTCAGACACAACTGAGCCACTTCACTTTCACTTTTCACTTTCACGCATTGGAGAAGGAAATGGCAACCCACTCCAGTGTTCTTGCCTGGAGAATCCCAGGGATGGCGGAGCCTGGTGGACTGCTGTCTATGGGGTCGCACAGAGTCAGACACGACTGAAGCAACTTAGCAGCAGCAGCAACAGCAGTGCTTAAGTTTGTGTTTCTGAGTGTGTGTGTGTGTGTGTGTGTGTCCCTACATATGTAGGGCTTCCCTAGTAGCTCAACTGGTAAAGTGGTCCACTGGAGAAGGGAATGGCAAACCACTTCAGTATTCTTGCCTTGAGAACCCCATAAACAGTGTGAATTGTATTAAACGCTTAGACCCCTCTCTTTAACTACTTGTTATTAGCAAAAAAAGGAAACTTGCCTCATCTTCCTCACTCCTTCCCCTTTCTCCACAACTCAGTTTTAACAGTGTTTATTTTATATAAACTCTATATACTTTAATCACTGAATTTCTCATAAAGGATACCCTTTGACTTCAAGCTACTGAACATAAGATAATAAAGAGGATTATTTCCGATTAATTTCTTTTTATTTGTTCACTTATTCATTTTGAAATTATCATTTAAAAATTATTTTGAAATAATTTTTAAATTATTAATTTTTAAATTATTTTTAAATTGTTTTTATTATAATATTTATAGCCTATTCTCTTTTTCTTATTCCCTCCTTGTTTTTTATCAATTTGATTTTTAGTTGAATATATTAATTTCTCACTACTAGTCCTTTGCTAGGGTTTTCCAAAACACTCCTTAGCTGACTGTAGCTTTTTTTCAAGAAGGGTTAATATGAAAAATATATGTTGTTTTTTACAGCCAATATAATTTTGTCTATATCCTTTGTAGCTTGGAGACAACTTTGCTGGATATAAGTTCCTAATATCACATTTTTCTCTTAAGTCTTTTTGTAGTGTTGATCTGTTATTTTCTGGCAATGAATATTGTAGCCAAACTGATTATCTGAGTCTTCATGTTTAATCTATCTGCTTTCCATTTCAAGTGACATAAACTTTTTCACCTAGAAGACAGATTCTTTCTTTATAAATCCAATAAATATACTATGATATGTTTTAGTGTATCTGTGTTCCTTTACTTTGATATTCTCTTTCACAATTTCAACTTTTAAAATATTGTATCTTTGATGGTCTTTACCGTTAGTTATTCTCTAATTATTTTAACTTGGTTTCCCTTTGATAATTTCTATGTTACTCCTCTGTGAACTCTACTTTTCAGTTTCCTTTCTTCCTATATATCCTCTTCATTTGCTGTTTTTTCCCTCAGTTCTTAACTGATTTTCATTAAAGTTGTGATCAAATCCTATTAGTTTTGTATTAATGTTGGAATGTTGGGTTAAAGTTTTATCTGCTTCAAAGTCTCAGTTTTCTTCTGTGTGTTATTTTTTTGCAGATAAGTTTACTTTTCCCCCTCCCCAAACATGTTTTCTTATAGTAATGTGTACAATACTTTACCTATTCCTCATTTTTTGGGCATATTTTCCTTTGATTTGGGTTGTATGAGAAGAAAATAGCAGGGGATAACAATTGTTGTTTAGTGGCTAAGTCATATCTGTCTCTTTTGTGACCCCCTGGACTATAGTCCTCCAGGTTCCTCTGTCCATGGGATTTCCCAGGCAAGAATACTAGAGTGAGTTGCCATTTCCTTCTCCAGGGGATAACAATGGCCATATGCAATTCCTAAGTAGTGCTTCTTAATATCTTTTGCCTGTTTTCTTTTTAGATGTTTGCCATTTTATTTGTTGATATTAAGAGCCTATATATATATATATATATATATATATATATATATATATAAAACATAAATATGGGGCTTCCCAGGTGGTACAGCAGTAAAAAATCTGCCTACCAATGTAGGAAATGCAAGCGATGCAGGCTCGATCCCTGGATCAGGAAGATCCCCTGAAGCAGGAAATGGCAACCCATTCCATTATTCTTTCCTGGAAAATGCCATGGACAGAAGGACCTGGTAGGCTACAGTCCATGGGGTTGCAAAGAGTCGGATATAACTCAGCCACTGAGCACACACGCATAAGTATATATATTAGCAACTATTTTTTCATATGCAGTCATGCCATACTTAAATAAGTGTAGAACCCCATATAGTAATACTTTATACACCTTTATAAATCCTCATTTACTGAAATTAAACCCTTTTATCATTGACAGTTCTATCAGAATACCATAAATCTCTTTAAACCTTGAAAGCAGTAAGAAGTTCAGCACAGAAAATTAACTGCTCACAAATGTGTTGAAAAGACTGAGGAGCAAAGGTTAGGGAAAGCCACCAATGGATCTCAGATTTGCTACTAGCTTTGGGGGAATTATGAAGTTGCTATTTTCAACACAGCTCAAAGGGTACAGGAAATCACAACTGATGGTTTCTGTAGTGCTGGCTGTAGCACCAGGAAAGTGATTCTTAGGGCCAATGGCCAGTGCACACTAAAATCTCACGTCCTGTAAACCCATGCTTTCCCTTGCTGTTGCAAGAGCAAGAAAAGGGTCGCTTCTGCCTTCCAGATCTAACAAGAGGGAATTCATGTTACTATAATCTAAACCAAAGCCCCACAACAAAAGATTCTAGGAAATTTGTTTCCCAGACATCAACTCTGAAACCATAGGAGAGAGCACAGAAGGTGGTGAAAATGGTCCTGACTACCAACAATCAGTCTGGCACAATCATCCTCTGGTTGCTCAGCACCAATACATAGCCTCCTACTCAATTGTATCTCCCAAACAACAATGGCAATAAGATCCCATGACTACCTAGCATGAAGTGACTAAACAACATGTTTGGTCTTTCCTCAAATTCCCATCAAGTCCTATATGCAGCATTAGATGATGTTTATACCTTTTCTAATTCACTCAGTGATATTCTTCAATGTCTTGCAAACTAAAGACTGAAAAATAAAAGTCACCTTCATCAACATACTTTATATAAAGTTGCTTGGAAAAGAGAAAGACTTTTAAAAAAGCAATTGATATGATACAAAACAGTGAAGAAAATAAGCATATTTCTTTAGTCTTCTCTTAACAACTGGTATTTAGTTGGTATTTAAAATTTCTCTACCTATGTCTGATTCATGCTGAGGTTTGACAGAAGACAACATTCTGTAAAGCAATTATCCTTCAATTAATAAATTAAAACATAGTAAAAAAAAAGTTTAATCTTTCACTTTCCACTCTATGTTCCATTTTTCCACAGCACCTCAAAATTTTGCTATATTCTGTTTTGTATGGTGACTCAAATTTTTATTCCAAAAGTGTCTGATCTTGCTTTATTTGATTGTTGTAGTTTTTTCTTTTTGTTATCATTAGTTGTAGAAATACTACAAAGCTTTCAGAGAATCTACTGGTTGACAAAATCCTCTCTGTCCCCCTTGGGTAACATAAATTTTATTACTTTTTCAATTAGGATTATAACTGCAGACAATTAGCCTTTACCTGTTAGTTCTGTCCCACTATAAACTCATAAGATAGTTTTCTCTCATTACTAATTCATTGAAATCATCGTTGTGTCCTTGTAAAAATATTTCTCCATTGGGAACTAAGACTTCTAAACTATGAAAAGCAGTAAATAATATGCAGGGGAAACAAAAAATTCTTGAGGGGAAACCCAGGTTCTGTCCTTGGGTTGGAAAGATCCCCTGTAGGAGGACATAGCAACTCACTCCAGTATTCTTGCCTGGAGAATTCCATGGACACAGGAACTAGTGGGCTACAGTCCATGGGGTCACAAAGAGTCAGACACCACTGAGCAACTAACATGCACTTCAGGAATTATAAAGAAAGAGGTCACTCTCATTTTCTACCATTGATTCTCCAATCTGGTCTCTCACTAAGATATTAAAAGCATCATTTATGGTTGTCAGAGCATAAAGTAAAATTTTTAGAACATTTCTCCAACCTAATTGTTATTATGTATAAAACAGCATAAATAAGTCTTATCTAAGCCACTTTACTGTATTACTGGACCAACTGCTTCTGGGTGATGAGGTAAAGAGTAAGGTAAATGATCCCCTTGGGTATGTGTCTATTGCTTCACTCCTCTCCTATAGAACGAATACCTTGATCAGGAGGAACATAGTATGTAGCATCATGGCAGCAAATAATGCATTCTGTAGATCCATGGATGATCATGAGGGAAGAAAAATCAGAGGCAGAGAATGGAAATTCTTATGTAGAGTAAGTGGCAATACCAAGGGCTGGGGAGGAGGGATTTGTGCCCCTTCTATGATTCAAAGGGTAAAAATTCATTAAACTTCCCCAGAACTTACTTCCACTCTTCCCTCCATGAGCATATGGTATATGTAGAGTGCCTAGTTGATCTTCACTGTAGGAATTTGGTCATTAAGCAGTGGAAGTAGCCAGATTTACCATGGTGATGAGAAGCTTATGTATTTGAGACTGAGTCAATTCTATACCAGCATGCTTTCAGTTTGTTAATGAGCTTACTGAGTAAGCACTAGATGACAGGTAAAGAGGCAGATTGACAGCCACAATATGAGAAATCTTATTTTACTTGATTATTGCAAGTCTCCTCCACAAAAGCATTCTTTTGAAAACATTTACTTAGGCAACGAATGTCTTTATATCCTTTGCCAGTTTTTAGAAGTTCACCCTTAAGCTTTTCAACTAATCTTTCCCTAATGTTTTAATTGCATTGCTTCTAAGGTGCTTACTACTGGATGAGTCATTAGTCCTGCACCTGATTGCTAATCTCCAAGAACTGATGTATATCTGACCTCCAGCAAATTCTTTTTCCAAGCAAAATGAACAACCAGATGCCATGTTCAACATTCTGCCCCTAAGAGGATTTCCCTTCATTATTATCCTTTAGGACTATGATGATTAATTTTATGTGTCAACTTTACTGGTCTGAGGGGTATCCAAATATTTGGTCAAACATTATTCTGAGTGTTTCTGTGAGGGTGTAGTTGTGGATGAGATTAACATTTGAATCAGTAGACTGAGTAAAGTAGATTGCCCTTCCTAGTGTGGGTGGGCCTCATTCAATCTGTTAAAGGCTGGAATGGAACATAAAAGCTGTTCCTCTCATGAATAAGCAAAACTCCTCCTGCCTGCCTGATTGAATAGGAACATCAGTATTTTCTTGCCTTCAGGCTCAAACTGAAACTTCAGTTCTTCTTAGGTCTCAAGCTTACCAGCTCTCAGACTGCAACTACACCATTGGAGCTTCTGGATCTCCACTTTGCTGACTACAGATCTTGAGTCCTCTTGGCCTCCATAGTCACACAAGATAATTCCTTATAAAAATGAATAAATAACTTTATGTGTGTGTTTGTATATGTATTTATATATATATATATACACACACACATGTAAATTTCTTCTCCCTGTCAGTTGTTTCTGTGAAATTTCATATCAGGCTACATGAGTGAATTGGAGGAGAGATAACAGTTCAGCAGAATTGGGTCCCATGAGAGTCTGAGCTACCTGATCATGTAACTTGTTCATGGTTCCAGAAACTGTAAAGGCCTGACTGTAGGGATCTGTGAATCTGATAAAAGCTAATCATGTCACATAGCTGAAATCATATGGTTATTAGGTCAGATGTCTCATATAGTCTATACTAAGTTTCCTTAGTAAAGTTGAAGATCTTTTTATTATTTTCTTTTTCTTATTTTTTAATTGGAGGATAATTGCTTTACAATACTATGTAGTTTCTGCTTTACAAGGGAGTCTTTTTAAATATGAGAGTAATTATCTGCAGAAGAAAAGGCGTGTGTTTGCTCTTAGAAATTTATTTTTCTCTTCTTGTGAATTATTAGAGGGTTCTCACTGGTTATCTCTAATTGTACAGATGTTTTATGTATTCTTAGATTGACTGAATCATACCCCAAGTGGAGGAGCAGCTACTCATTCAAACTTATTTTGTTCTGTACTCAAGTCAAATTAGTAGCCTTGCCTAACATACAGGTCATAGCAGTATACTTCTTAAAAAAAAAAAAAAGCAATAGAGAACAATATACTTTTTACTAACAGCTAGGAAGGTAAGTTATAGTATAGACTTGCAACAGTGTTGCAGGGTGTTTTATCAAAGGATTCAGCCTACTCTGTATTTAAGGGATCTGTGGCTATGACCAAAAGAACTTCTCCTTCCAAAATGGTTATTCAAATAAGTCTCTGGGTAGAGATTTTCTCTTTTATCTCCATTTTTAAAATGTGACATAACATTTCAGTATGGTGCTCATTCATTTCAGTGCTAGAATCTCTATGATCAATATGTTCTACCAGAAGTACCTAAAGTAAAAATTATTACTGTACAAGCTCCAGTGTACACATAAGTAACCACACTGCCTGTTAAATCACTGACAATTAAGGGTTATGGTTTGGCCTCTCCTAATCTGGAATACTGGCATGATCATTAACAACAAGGAGTCTATTCTCCCCTTGTTATCCCCTGCCTGAAGAAGACATCTAATGTAGAAGCTTTAAGAACACTGATGCCGGCTTCATAAGTTTTCTATGTTATGTGATATACATATATAAATGTCCCCTGAAGACCTCCAAAGAGATATCACAAAAGATAAATCCGTTACAGCATCCTTATATCTTTTAGATATAAGATTTATTCACAGACATTATATAAAAAAAGTTATAGCACTTCAAATTCATTTAAAATAGGATACAGTCTAGGTTAGGTTTTGATTATCCATCCAAGCACAATTAGCCAAGTAACACATATAACCCAGAATTTCTAGTAAGTGGAAAATACTGTTAAATTCAGCCCACTTTAACTTATTTTTTCTCCTTGAATGTTTTTGTATATTTGGCACAAATTTCTATATATATTGGCCCATAATTTGGCTAATATAAATAATCAAAACTTTGTTCTTTGTGTACCTGCTCTGTCCTCTAAGTTCGTACTTTGGACTCAATCCTATCAGAAATTCTTGAATGTAAGTTAATTACTTTTGGAAGTGATAATAATTGATAAAATGGATATTGTGAAGGTCAGTGATTGTTTCAGGTGAAGATAATACAGGATCTTCAAATAAAAAGAGTATAGTCTCATTGAAAATGAAAACAAAATGAAAGTGTTCATCACTCAGTCATGTCTGACTCTTTGCCACCCCATGGACTGTAGCCCGCCAGTGTCCTTTGTCCATGGATTCTCCAGACAAGAATACTGGAGTAGGTAACCATTCCCTTCTCCATGGGATCTTTTCAACCCAGCAGTCAAACCCAGGTCTCCTTCATCGCAGGTGGATTCTTTACCTATCCATCTGAGCCCTTAGGGAAGCCCCTGTCTTAGACAGAAGAAAAGGAACTGGTAAGGAAGGATCGGTAAGATTTGGGTATTCAGTATACTTGGATTCATCCAAATCTTTCCAAATGTCCTCAGTATGATCTTTAGTATATTACTATTTCCTAGTCAACAAAAAATCTTGAGAGTTCTGAGTTAAACTTGTTTTTAGTTCTGTCTTGCAGAATGAAACTTCAGATATGGCTTGAGAAACATTGACTTTTTTGTTACAAGACATAAAATATACTTTCAGATAAAGCACACAAGCATGTTCTTTGTGCCATGAACTGAGTATTTGAAGGTCTAAAATTGCCATTCTATTATTTTTGTTAATTCTCTACTGCATCAAGAATAAAAGCTTAGTGTATATATATATATATATATATATATATAATCATCATTCCTACTACAGAAATATTACACAGTAGTCATTTGGTGACTTAATCCATTGTCTTCCATAGGCACATTATTCCAGGCTGCTACCAGCTAATGAAATATTTTCTGTGACATTCCAAGGACTAAAAGTATCCTATATTCCACTAAAGATGAGAGATTACTATTACATTAGTATCCAAGAAGTTCAGATACCATAAAAACTGCATACACACATATAAAATTATATGTATGTTTAAACTTACATATTTCTTAATTCTTCATTCCAAGAGATACCTGTGTTTATAACTGCTATTGATATTTAAAACATAGTTCAACAAATTTAATATATACAGATGCCAGGATCAGGGAAATAATAAATTAGAACTATCTAATTTTACAGCTGAAGGTATTTTCTTCCCTTATTATTATATGATTTTTTTTTTCAGGTAAATAGTGCCAAACTAATTCAAAAGAGGGAAATTTTATTATAAATAAAAACACAAAAACAAGCCTCAGGAAAAGTGTGATACAGGGCATTTGTGGGACTTTTGGCAAAAAGAAATTATTAGACTTTCATTGTGACATTTTGCTACTAATGAGATCTTAGTTACCATTTACTCTCTGGTGTGTTAGTACTATTTAGTTCAGCTTCTCAAGGAAGGTAACCGTTGTGGTTGCTGATTAGCAAAGAATTTCCCTTGGATCATATGGTCACATTTGAAACAACAGCTATGACTACAGAGGAAGGATCATGAGGTGTAGCAGTGCTCTCAGACCCACTCTTTCAATCAGGTACACGTAGTGTTCACTTCCAGAAGAATATAACACAGACTGAAGCAGCCAGAAGATCTACTTTATACATTTTCTCTTCATTTAATTTTTATTTATTTTTTAGTAGCTACTTTAGCTAGTTTGCTGTGGGAGAAAATTATCATGATATAGAATGCTATGCTTGAAAACTACCAAACCCAGACTGATTCAGCAATGTGGTTTTGGGAAGATGTGCTGCTACTGCTGCTGCTAAGTCACTTCAGTCGTGTCCGACTCTGTGCGATCCTGGAGACGGCAGCCCACCAGGCTCCCCCGTCCCCGGGACTCTCCAGGCAAGAACACTGGAGTGGGTTGCCATTTCCCTCTCCAATGCATGAAAGTGAAAAGTGAAAGCGAAGTCGCTCAGTCGTGTCCGACTCCCAGCGACCCCATGGACTGCAGCCCACCAGGCTCCCCCATCCATGGGATTCTCCAGGCAAGAGCACTGGAGTGGGGTGCCTAAGATGTGGTCCCAGATAAAAGAACTTAAGCTCCAAAGTGAATTTGAAGCTTCTAAGTTACATTTGAGGACTAGAGTCTTTTCTGAGTAATTAGAGTGATTCCAAAATTCCTATAAGATTTCCAGGTGATTTCAATAGGAATCTCAGGAGAAAATAAGAGAACACATCATAATCCATTAAAGCTTTTAAAAGATTCCTAGAACTTATCCATTCAATTTATGTCAAAATTTAATACTTAGTGTTATTTATTATAAGATATTATAAGAATGACTTGAAACAAGTGTGAGTCATCTGATAATGCTATAAGTGCATGCTGATGAAATGTGTACTGGGATCCGTAATACTGCAGTTGCTGCTGCTGCTGCTGCTAAGTCGCTTCAGTCGTGTCTGACTCTGTGCGACCCCATAGATGGCAGCCCACCGGGCTCCCAGGTCCCTGGGATTCTCCAGGCAAGAACACTGGAGTGTGTTGCCATTTCCTTCTCCAATGCATGAAAGTGAAAAGTGAAAGTGAAGTCGCTCAGTCATGTCCTACTCTAGCGACCCCATGGACTGCAGCCTACCAGGCTCCTCCGTCCATGGGATTTTCCAGGCAAGAGTACTGGAGTGGGGTGCCATTGCCTGCTGTATAAAGTTGCTCAGACCAGTGATGTTGTGATACCCTATCAGACAGACTTCTGTTATTTCTATTTGCTTTTATGTGCCCAATATAGATACAAAATCTTTATCCAGAATTACAATCAAATACCTGTAATTTAACCATGTTTTGAATCTTTATAGCACTTTATGCTTGTTTAGGACTCTGACCTACTCTATACAGTTTGTGTTTTAAACATTTTTTTAACCTTTTATTTTTGTTTTTACCATGAGGGAAAAATTATGTCTTATTTATTATAGTACCTTCCACAACACTTTATGCACAATACTCTGTGCATAATAGGTCCACAGTACAAGTTTCATTTACACTAATTAATAAGAAAATGCTTTATTTTGAAGAAAAGACTGACTTTATTATCTTTTTCCTTTAAGAAAAATTGTCATGCATACTTGGGAACAGTAATTATTAATTACAGTAAAAAAATATGTCATCTGTTTATTCCTATCCATAATAGTTGTACATAGGCAAATCTGTTCATCAGTCCATCTTAAATATTCAGTTCTCATCACTAACTCTATTACCATTGTAAGAAGTCCCTACAACTTGCAAGAAATTCTCATTATGGAACATCAGACTTGTAAGCTCCTTGCTATTACTGTAGATGGCACCATGAAAAGAAGCTCTTCTTGTTTTCTGAAAGCCATACCTGTATCATTTTCTGTCCAAACTTACTGGCTTTTCTCTACTGTCATGGGGAGTTTTGATTTATGTCGCTCACTGTGAGGATTCAGAGAATAAGTTGATGCCAGTTCCTGTGTACTCTCTGCTATACATATAATAGTTTGTCTGCTACTGTCATTTTCCCTTCATCTGACATTGCAAAATGACAAAAAGGAAACCACTGGTAATCACACACACACACATGCATGCAACAAATATGCATACATACACAAATAATCAACACGTATTGGCCTTAGTTAGAAAAGAAAAATAAAATAAAAACTTAATGAAATTTACAGAACAGATACTTAATAAAGCTTATAATTCATTTAATTCCCTCTCCCTCCATACATTTTCTTGAATTGTGTACATATCATGATTATTTTATTAGTACATGGAAATTTGCAACATTATATCTTGAATATTGCCTAAGCTAAAACTTTCCAAAATTTGTCTAAAATCATAATGATGAGAAACATCCTGTGACTTTCAAAGATCTTTTTTAAAAGTCCATGCTTGGAATATTCCATCATAAGGTCATTAGCCACAGACACACACACACAGGTATATATCACTCACTATGAGCATTCAGTAAATAAGTCAATGTGTGTTCCCCTGTACTCTATGATACACAGGAAAACAAATGGTCTCAATACAAATGGTTTTATTAAAAAAATAACATTTTAAAATATGCATAAACATGTAATTATTAAAGGATTAGATGGATGTTTAAAACCAAGTGACTGCTACTTCCAGTAGAATTTCATTCTGAAACAGTGTTTTGCAGTGGTTAAATATATGGGCTTTACCAATAGATCAGTTTCTAAATACAGGCTATACCAAATAAAAAATGTGGGACCTTGAGATAATTAATATCTCATAAACTCAGTTTTCTTATTTTTAAAATAAGAGTAATGAGTACCTACTTTATAAGATTGTTATAAGGATTCGATATCAGTGCCTGCACTTTTAATGAATGTAAGCTATTGTTACTATCATAATAAGTTCACACAAATGGAAAGCAGAGAAAATATAAAAACCTGGTAAAAACCTGTGGATATGTTGAATTATTTCCTTTGACAATACAAAACATAATTTCAATTATTTTTTTCTCAGGATATACAAAGATGAAAAAATATGAGACTAGAAGAAAATAGATTGGTAGCTAGATTATAATGTGATAGTTTGAATTCCTTAGAAGAAGAAAAGTATATAGTTCATTCCACAGATACTGAGCTTTGCTTTGATGTGATTTTACTCTGGCCAGTGGGATGTGAGTCAGAATCTAGTTAGAAATATAAACTACACAATTCAGATAATTTAATGTCAATTAATCTTAATAACTAACGATTGGAAGGAAATTGGTTAAAAAGCAAAAAGAAATCCTTCTTTATCATGGAGATATTAATAATAACTGTGTGAAAGCAATTACGATCCCTAAAGCTGAGGGTGAAAAGGGAAGATGTTGAAATTGCTAAAATAAAAGTTTAAAAGAAAAACTTCACGGATGTGGAGTCCACCCTGCTAGAAAGTTCAGTTCTGGTACCTTAGAACCTCTGATAATGGAATCCAGAGAAAGAACTTGAATACAAACCTTAAGGGGCAATACTTGCCTGATATCGATTCCTTAGGAGTTCAAAAGAAGGACTTTACTGTTAGTGGAATATAGACATTTGAGGATGGGACTCTCATTAGCTGGTCCTGGTGGCCCTGAACATGCACAGAGACGTGCTGGTTTTAGACATTTCAGAGAACTGCAATTTGCAGTCAACTATTACTACAAAGTTAATGATGAACGCTGGAGACGTTCATGGGGAGAGTAGTTTCTTTTTCCTCCTTCACACTTTGACTCACTTCTGATCTCCTCTATAACTGGATCTGTAGCTGTACAGAAGAGCCCTGCCTGGACTAACTAACTTCTTGGTGACCATCAGACACATAAGCAATAATTTCATGGCAAATAGTTGTTATATGTCACTGAGTTTTAGAGTAGTTTGTTACAGAGTAACAGACAACTCATACAACTCAATAGGTAGTTAAATAAGAATGTAGATGAATAGGTGGATGATAGAGCAACATCTGTAAGAGCAAGGATTTCATTTATTTGAGTTACCATTATATTTCCCTCTTTATTAAAATAGTGCCTGATAAATAGTGATTATCAAAATAATTAACAACTGAATGAATATATGATTATAAAATATTTAAATCTAGTATGTTTAATTTTGTATAATTAATATTTTCCAGTTATTAAAAATTCTTTCAAAATTTAATTCCCAAAGACACATGGATATACCATAATGTGCTCTATAATCTCTTGGAGAGGAACATTTAGTTGGTTTCTAATTTGCTTTATTATGATTGCAGTGCAGTAAATAATTTAATAACTGCATATAATCCATTATCTCTAATATTTTCATTTGGGTTTTATTTATAAAAGTGAAATTCTGGGTCAAAATATATACACATCATATATATGAAGATACATACTTAGATTGGAGAAGGAAATGGCAACCCACTCCAGTGTTCTTGCCTGGAGAATCCCAGGGATGGGGGAGCCTGGTGGGCTTCCGTCTATGGGGTCGCACAGAGTCGGACATGACTGAAGTGACTTAGCAGCAGCAGCAGCAGCACATACTTAGATATTTCATATATTATTTTATTACAAATATTAAATATTGTGTATACAAAAGATGGCAACAAATCTATCCATGTAAGTATTATATAGAACAATAAACACTTGGAATTACATTTTATATTTAAGTCTATGATCCTTTAGAGCTGTAATGTACTGATTAATAAAGTCCTATGTTTGGCTCATATTACCTTTATGATTTGGAAATTTGAATCAATTGGTTTCTTATAATTTTCACCATCTGTAAAGTAGGTGTTGTAAAGCTACTTAATGGATATATTTGATGGTTAAATTAGTTACTTTATCTAAAATGCTTTGTAGTGGGACATACTACTTTTATTGATTTATCGTTGACTATTTTAAATAATAGCTTCAATAGACATGGGACAATATTCTACATGATATTTTTCACTTAATATTAAGTTTATTTCAGTTACAAAGAGTATTGAAACTTATTAAGACATTAAAATATTTAGAAAAAAAATAAGCTATGAGTAACAGATTACTTGCCCACAGTAGTAGATATAATGGTCATCTGAATTAAATTCACCCATTCCAGTCCATTTTAGTTCGCTGATTCCTAAATGTCCATGTTCACTCTTGCCATCTCCTGTTTGACCACTTCCAATTTGCCTTGATTCATGGACCTACCAGTCCAGGTTCCTATGCAATACTGCTCTTTACAGCATTGGACCTTGCTTCCATCACCAGTCACATCAACAACTGGGTGTTGTTTTTGCTTTTGGCTCTGTCTCTTCATTCTTTCTGGAGTTATTTCTCCACTAATGTCCAGTAGCATATTGGGCATCTACCAACCTGGGAGTTCATCTTTCAGTGTCCTATCTTTTTGCCTTTTCATACTGTTCATGGGGTTCTCAAGGCAAGAATACTGAAGTGGTTTGCCATTCCCTTCTCCAGTGGACCACATTTTTTCAGAACTCTCCACAATGTCCCATCCTTCTTGTATGGCCCTACACGGCATGGTTCATACTTTCATTGAATCAGACAAAGCTGTGGTCCATGTGATTAGATTGGTTAGTCTTCTGTGACTGTAGTTTTCAGTCTGTCTGCCCTCTGAAGGAGAAGGATAAGAGGCTTATGAAAGCTTCTTGATGGGATAGACTGACTGAGGGGGATTTTGGTCTTGTTCTGATGGGCAGGGACATGCTCAGTAAATCTTTAATCCAATTTTCTGTGGATGGGTGGAGCTGTGTTCCCTCCCTGCTATTTCAGTTCAGTTCAGTTCAGTCGCTCAGTCCTGTCTTTGCAACCCCATGAATCATAGCATGCCAGGGCTCCCTGTTCATCACCATCTCCTGGAGTTCATTCAAACTCGCATCCATCAAGTCGGTGATGCCATCAAGCCATCTCATCCTCTGTCGTCCCCTTCTCCTTCTGCCCCCAATCCCTCCCAGCAACAGTCTTTTCCAATGAGTCAACTCTTCTCATGAGGTAGCCAAAGTACTGGAGTTTCAGCTTTAGCATCATTCTTTCCAAAGAAGCCTCAGGGCCGATCTCGTTTAGAATGGACTGGTTGGATCTCCTTGCAGTCCAAAAGACTCTCAAAAGTCTTCTCCAACACCACAGGTCAAAAGCATCAATTCTTCAGAGCTCAGCTTTCTTCACAGCTGAACTCTTGCATCCATACATGACCACTGGAAAAACCATAGCCTTGACTAGACGGACCTTTGTTGGCAAAGTAATGTCTCTGCTTTTCAATATGCTATCTAGGTTGGTCATAACCTTCCTTCTAAGGAGTAAGCATCTTTTAATTTCATGGCTGCAGTCACCATCTGCAGTGATTTTGGAGCCCAGAAAAATAAAGTCTGTCACTGTTTCCCCATCTATTTGCCATGAAGTGATGGGACCCGATGCCATGATCTTAGTTTTCTGAATGTTGAGCTTTAAGCCAACTTTTTCACTCTCCACTTTCAATTTCATCAAGGGGCTTTTGAGTTCCTCTTCACTTTCTGCCATAAGGGTGGTGTCATCTGCATATCTGAGGTTATTGATATTTCTCCCAGCAATCTTGATTCCAGCTTGTGCTTCTTCCAGTCCAGCGTTTCTCATTATGTTCTCCACATAAAAGTTAAATAAGCAGGGTGACAATATACAGCCTTGATGTACTCCTTTTCCTATTTGGAACCAGTCTGTTGTTCCATGTCCAGTTCTAACTGTTGCTTCCTGACCTGCATATAGGTTTCTCAAGAGGCAGGTCAAGTGGTCTGGTATTCCCATCTCTTTCAGAATTTTCCACAGTTTATTGTGATCCACACAGTCAAAGGCTTTGACATAGTCAATCAAGCAGAAATAAATGTTTTTCTGGAACTCTCTTGCTTTTTCGATGATCCAGTGGATGTTGACAATTTGATCTCTGGTTCCTCTGCCTTTTCTAAAACCAGCTTGAACATCTGGAAGTTCACGGTTCATGTATTGCTGAAGCCTGGCTTGGAGAATTTTGAGCATTACTTTACTAGAGTGTGATTTACCTGGGGCCAAACCATGGTGGGGGCTTCCCTTGTAGCTCAGTCCATAAAGAACCTGCCTGGAGTGCAGGACATCTGTGTTTGATCCCTGGGTCTGGAAGATTCCCTGGAGAAGGAAATGAAAACCCACTCCAATATCCTTTTCTGGAAAATCTCATGGACAGAAGAGCATGGTGCGCTGCAGTCCACAGGGTTGCAAAGAGTCGGGCACAACTGGGCAACTAACACTTATTTACACTTAAACCATGGGGGAGGTAATGAAGATAATGGTGACCTCCTTCAAAAGATCCCATGCATGTACTGCTACACTCAGTGCCCCCACCCCCTGCAGTAGACCACCACTGAACCACGCCTCTGCTGGAGACTCCTGGACACTCATAGACAAGCCTGGGTCAGTCTCCTGTAGGGTCAATGCTCCTTTGTCTTGGATCCTGGTGCACAAGGTTCTGTTTGTGCCCTCCAAGAGTCTATTCTCCAGTCCTGTGTAAATTCTGGCAGCTCTATGGTGGGGTTAATGGTGACCTCCTCCAAGACGGCTTATGCCAAACCCAAGTCTGCTGCACCCAGAGCCCTTGTCCCTGTGGCAGTCCACTGCTGACCTGTAACTCCACAGGAGACGCTCAAACACAGTTCTGTCTTAGTCTCTGTGGGGTCCCTGGGTCCTGGTGCTCACAAGTTTGTTTGAGCCCTCTGAGCACATATGGTGGGAATGGGGTTTGATTCTAAACATGAATTCGTCCCTCCTACCATCTTGCTGGGGCTTCTCCTTTGCCCTTGGACATGTAGTATCTCCTCAGAGCCATTCCAGCACCTACTGTCTTACTGAGGTTTCTCTGACTTTGGATGTGGGGTATCTTTTCTCGGCCAGCCACTGCTCAGGGCCGTGCAGCCGCCAGCTGCTGCTGGAATGGGTGAATTTAACTTCAGTTCAGTTCAGTCAGTCGTGTCTGACTCTTTGCGACCCCATGAATTGCAGCACGCCAGGCCTCCCTGTCCATCACCAACTCCCAGAGATCACTCAGACTCACGTCCATCGAGTCAGTGATGCCGTCTAGCCATCTCATCCTCTGTTGTCCCCTTCTCCTCCTGCCCCCAATTCCTCCCAGCATCAGAGTCTTCTCCAATGAGTCAACTCTTCGCATGAGGTGACCAAAGTACTGGAGTTTCAGCTTTAGCATCATTCCTTCCAAAGAAATCCCAAGGCTGATCTCCTTCAGAATGGACTGGTTGGATCACCTTGCAGTCCAAGGGACTCTCAAGAATTTAACTTAGGTGACCATTATATCTACTACTGTTGGCAAGAATCCATTAGAAGAAAAGGAGTAGCCATCATAGTCAACAAAAGAGTCCAAAATGCAGTACTTGGATGCAGTCCCCAAAATGACAGAATGATCTCTGTTCATTTCCAAGGCAAAACATTCAATATCACAGTAATCCAAGTCTATGCCCTGACCAGTAATGCTGAAGAAGCTGAAATTGAACAATTCTATGAAGACCTACAAGACCTTTTAGAACTAACACCCACAAAAGATGTCCTTTTCATTATAGAGGACCGGAATGCAAAAGTAGGAAGTCAAGAAACACCTGGAGTAAACAGGCAAATTTGGCCTTGGAGTACAGAATAAAGGTGGAGGGAAAAGCCGTATTTAGCTAACAGAATTTTACCAAGAGAATGCACTGGTCATAGCAAACACCCTCTTCCAACAACACGAGAAGACTACACATGGATATCATCAGATGGAAAACACTGAAATCAGATTGATTATATTCTTTTCAGCCAAAGATGGAGAAACTATACAGTCACCAAAAATAGACCAGGAGCTGACTGTGTCTCAGATCATGAACTGTTTATTGTCAAATTCAGACTTAAATTGAAGAAAGTAGGGAAAACCACTAGACCATTCAGGTATGACCTAAATCAAATCCCTAATGATTATACAGTGGAAGTGAGAAATAGATGTAAGGGTCTAGATCTGACAGACACAGTGCCTGATGAACTATGGACAAAGGTTCGTGACATGGTACAGGAGACAGGGATCAAGACCATCCCTAAGAAAAAGAAATGCAAAAAAGCAAAATGACTATCTGAGTAGGTCTTACAAATAACTATGAAAAGAAGAGAAGTGTAAAACAAAGGAGAAAAGGAAAGATATAAGCATCTGAATGCAGAGTTTCAAAGAATAGCAAAGAGAGAGCAGAAAGCCTTCCTCAATGATCAGTGCAAAGAAATAGAGGGAAACAATAGAATGGGAAAAACTAGAAATCTATTCAAGAAAATTAGAGATACCAAGGGAACATTTCATGCAAAGATGGGCTTTATAAAGGACAGGAATGGTATGAACTTAACAGAAGCAGAAGATATTAAGAAGAGGTGGCACGAATACAAAGAAGAACCATACCAAAAATATCTTCACTGCGCAGATAATCACGATGGTGTGATCATTCACCTAGAGCCAGACATCCTGGAATGTGAAGTCAAGTGGGCTTTTGGAAGTATCACTATGAACAAAGCTAGTGGAGGTGATGGAATTCCAGTTGAGCTATTTCAAATCCTAAAAGATGAAGCTGTGAAAGAGTGCACTCAATGTGCCAGAAAATTTGGAAAACTCAGCAGTGACCACAGGACTGGAAAAGGTCAGTTTTCATTCCAATCCCAAAGAAAGGTAATGCCAAAGAATGCTCAAACTACCGCACAATTGCACTCATCTCACATGCTAGTAAAGTAATGCTTAAAATTCTCCAAGCCAGGCTTCAATAATACGTGAACTGTGAACTTCCAGATGTTCAAGCTGGTTTTAGAAAAGGCAGAGGAACCAGAGATCAAATAACCAACATCCACTGGATCATTGAAAAAGCAAGAGAGCTCCAGAAAATCATCTCTTTCTGCTTGATTGACTATGCCAAAGTTTTGAGTGTGTGTATAACAAACTGGAAAATTCTGAAGGAGATGGGAATACCAGACCGCCTGACCTGCCTCTTGAAAAATCTTTATGCAGGTCAAGAAGCAATAGTTAGAACTGGACATGGAACAACAGACTGGTTCCAAATAGGGAAAGGAGTACGTCAAGGCTGTATGTTGTCACCCTGCTTATTTAACTTATATACGGAGTATATCATGGGAAAATCTGGGCTGGATGAAGCACAAGCTGGAATCAAGATTGCTGGGAGAAATATCAATAACCTCAGATATGCATATGACATCACCCTTATGGCAGAAAGTGAAGAAGAACTAAAGAGCCTCTTGATGAAAGTGAAAGAGGAGAGTGGAAAAAGTTGGCTTAAAGCTCAACATTCAGAAAATGAAGATCATGGCATCGGGTCCCATCATTTCATGGCAAATAGATGGGGAAACCATGGAAACAGTGACAGACTTTATTTTTGGGGGCTCAAAAAGTACTGCAGATGGTGACCATATACATCAAATTAAAAGGCGCTTATTCCTTGGAAGGAAAGTTATGACCAAAATCGATGGCATATTAAAAAGCAGAGACATTACTTTGCCAACAAAGGTCCATCTAGTCAAGGCTATGGTTTTTCTAGCAGTCATGTATGGATGTGAGATTTGAACTATAAAGAAAGCTGAGGGCCAAAGAATTGATGCTTTTGAACTGTGGTTTTGGAGAAGACTCTTGAGCATCCCTTGGACTTCAAGGAGATCCAACCAATCCATCCTAAAGGAAATCGGTCCTGAATATTCATTGAAAGGACTGATGCTGAAGCTGAAGCTCCAATACTTTGGCCAGCTGGTGCGAGGAAATGACCCATTGGAAAAGACCCTGATGCTGGGAAAGATTGAAGGCAGAAGAAGGGGATAACAGAGGATGAATTGGTTGGATGGCATCACTGACTCAATGGACATGAGTTTGGGTAAACTCTGGAGTTGGTGATGCACAGGGTGGCCTGATGTGCTGAAGTCCACGGGGTTGCAAAGCGTCAGACGTGACTGAGCAACTGAACTGAACTGAACAGATTGCTTAGTTGAAGTGCTAGATATTTTTCCTGTGACTTATTTTATGGTAAGTACACTTAGTAGTACATTTTATATCCTTATATCTTCTGTTTTTCTGATAGTAAAATTTTACAATTCAAAATTTGAAATATTAAATGAAGATGAGTCAAGATGGCAAATGAGTAAGAGGACTCTGAGTCACCCTTCCTATAAATGTATCAAATATACATCTACAAATGATATAATTCTCATAGAGCACTGGCTGAACACTAGCAGAGCACCTCAGACACCTGAATGGACAAGAAAGATTCCAGCTTAACCAAGTAGGATGAAAGAAAGAAGAAGAAGAAAAGAAGAGGAGAGAAAGCAGGATGGAACCTACAACCTTGTAGGTGGGGAGCTGAAGGAGAAGAGAGGTTTCCACATCTGGGGAAGCCCTCTCAATGATGGGGAGATCAATTGAGACAGAAGAGGATATTCAGAGGCCGTTGGAGGAGAACTCAGCAACTGGTCTGTGGCAGGCAGAGCTGAATAAGACATACACAGATGGTCCATGACACAGCCCTACATGTCCCAGCCTGAGACATATATCTATTGGTGTGGACAGGTGCTGGGTGCATGAAAGTGGGGTTTGGAGAACAAATCCAGGGAGAGGACTGCTGTTGACTGTAAGGAGGCAGCCCAAGGGGATGGGAGTGATGAACTCTGCAACCAGGAATCTTTGTGGAGGAAACCAGGATCACCAAAGGAACAAAGCACCATTGTTGAGTGATGTGTAAGGGACAGGGCTTCCATTCAGTCTCTCTCCCCACCTGCTGGTCCCTGCCTCTTTGAGCACTAGGAAGGGATTCACCAGAGTGGCTCTCCTCATGTCCACAGCCTCCATCTCCCCAACACAGTTGTTCCTTGCTAGGGATAATCCCTCACACCACTGGGTACTTGTTCCCTTGCATGCCCTGTCTTTGCCATAGTGGGCACTCCAGAGATCCCAGTTGCCACCACCTCTGTGTTCTCTCTTCACCAGGGAGGACTCATATGCCCCTAGTTGACACCTTCATGACCTGTTTTGTAAACTCATCATCTACGGAATATCTGAACATACAATGGGTGCTCCTGTAGCCAAAACATCTAGGTTTAGCAGTTGTAGACTTTGTGGTCATATACATGCGAGGGTTGGGCAAGGTCAGAGTTAGAGCTGCCCCCATAACACATCCAAATCCATGATTACAATCCTGGGACCTAACTTCAGTGGATCTACCCTGGTGCCCTGGTGAAAACAACATCTGAGAGATACCAGAGTCAATTGCTGGCATGAGAGCACTGCCAACAACAGTGTAATCTGATAGCTTGCACAATGGATGAAAGGTGACACAATGGAGCACACCCACAGGTGAAACAACTCCAGAAGAGGAATACTCAATGTCTTCCTTCCTAGTAGGAAAGCTTCAATCTCACCTACCTTTTTACCACAGATCAGAAACACAGCTAAGAAACAGATCTGTGAACCTTTACTACAACAACCAGGGAGTAGACCTCACCTGTGATAGTAAAGTGACAACCAAAGAGCAAAGGGGAGGCCCTACTCAATATGTAGTGCAAGTTCTTGTCAAAATATCAGTCATGTCTCCTATCTAAGGGATAATCATAAACTGAGGAAAGAAGTCACAGAAAACTATAGTAAAAACATCCTTCACACCAAAAAATATTAGACTCATGTAAGCCACACAAGAGAGTTCTCAAATTATAATAGCCCTCCAAAATGGTCTGAAGCTCTAGCAACAGGAAAAAGAACCCCAAGGGCATTTGGTCTTGAAGATCAGCAGTGCTGGAGCTCCAGGGCTGGAGGAAATAAAGACTCCACTCTCAAAGTGTGCATTGGGACCGAGCACAAAAGCAGTACCTCCATAGGAACCTGGGCCACACCTCCCTGGAGTCTTGGAGTATCTCCAAGGGCAGTGCAGGTCCACTATAGCCCACTGTGGGGGCTAGGTCCTGGTAGCAGAAACCCCAGGGAATACTGAGTAGAGGTTCACATTTCAGCACCAAGAACCGGCCCCTTCAACAATCTGCAGGCTCGAGTGCTGGAAAGTCACAAGGCAAACAACAACAAGATAGGAATACAGCCCCTCCCAACAGAAAACAGGTTGCCAAAAGTCATACTGACCTCACGCTACCTCAAAAGACAAACCTTGATATGGCCATGCCCATCAGAACAACAAAGACACAACTCCATCCACCAGAGAGCAGGCACAAGTCCCTGACACTAAGAAGCATGAACAAGCCCCTAAACCAAACTCACCCACCAGGGGACAGACACAAGAAGCAAGAGGAACTATGATCCTGTAGCCTGTGGAATGAAGGACAAAAATGCAAAAAGTTAGACAAAACAAGACTACAGAGAAATATGTTGCAAACAAAGGAACAAGGAAAAAACTCAGAACAACAAAATGAAAAGGGGATAGGCAATCTACATGGAAAATAATACAGCATAATGATAGTAAAGATGATCCAAAATCTCAGGAAAAAAATGGAGGTACAGATGGAGATGATATAAGAAATGTTCAACAAGGAGCCCGAAGATTTAAAGAATAAACAAATAGAAATGAACAATACAATAACTTAAATGAAAAGGGAAGGAATCAAGCAATAAACTGAGACAGAAGAATAGTGATCTGGAAGTCAGAGTGGTGGAAATCAGTGCCACAGAACAGAATAAAGAAAAAAGAACGAAAAGAAATGAGGACAGTCTCAGAGACCTCTGGGGCAGCATTAAATACACCAACATTAGCATTATAGGGGGACCCAGAAGGAGAAGAGAAAGAGAAAGGGCTTGAGAAAATATTTGAAGATATTATAGCTGAAAATTTCCCTAAGAAATTTTCATGAGAAAGGAAACACTCATTCAAGTCCAGGAAGTTCAAAGAGTCCCATATAGGATGAAACCAAGGAGTAACGCACTGAGACACATATTAATCAAACTGACAAAAATTAAAGACAAAAGTATTAAAAGAAACAAGGGAAAAGCAACAAATGGCATACAAGGGAATCCCAATAAGGTTATGAGCTGATCTCTCAGCAGAAACTCTGCAGGTCAGAAGGGAATGGCATCATATACTTCAAGTGATGAGAGGGAAAAACCTACAACCAGAAATACTCCACCCAGCAAGGCTCTCATTCAGATTTGATGGAGAAATCAAAAGCTTGACAGACAAGCAAAAGCTAAGATAATTCAGCATCACCAAACCAGCTTTACAGTAAATTCTTAGGGAACTTCTGTAGGCAGGAGAGAGAGAGACCAGCAGCTTAAAATAATCTTGGCCATAATAGACTGCTATATCAAAGCCTCATGGGAACAACAAATCCGAAAGCTACAATAGATCAGATCAGATCAGATCAGTTGCTCAGTTGTGTCTGACTCTTTGTGACCCATGAATCGCAGCACGTCAGGCCTCCCTGTCCATCACCAACTCCCGGAGTTCACCCAGCCTCACGTCCATCGAGTCAGTGATGCCATCCAGCCATCTCATCCTCTGGCGTCCCCTTCTCCTCCTGCCCCCAATCCCTCCCAGCATCAGAGTCTTTTCCAATGAGTCAACTCTTCGCATGAGGTGGCCAAAGTACTGGAGTTTCAGCTTTAGCATCATTCCTTCCAAAGAAATCCCAGGGCTGATCTCCTTCAGAATGGACTGCTTGGATCTCTTGGCAGTCCAAGGGACTCTCAAGAATCTTCTCCAACACCACAGTTCAAAAGCATCAATTCTTCGGCGCTCAACCTTCTTCACAGTCCAACTCTCACATCCATACATGACCACAGGAAAAACCATAGCCTTGACTAGACGAACCTTTGTTGGCAAAGTAATGCTTCTGCTTTTGAATATGCTATCTAGGTTGGTCATAACTTTCCTTCCAAGGAGTAAGCGTCTTTTAATTTCATGGCTGTAGTCACCATCTGTAGTGATTTTGGAGCCCAGAAAAATAAAGTCTGACACTGTTTCCACTGTCAAACACAAAGAAAAAGCAACTCAAACACAACATTAAAGATAGTCATCAAACATAAGAGAACACAATGGGAGAGGGAAGAAAAAAGACGTACAAAAACAAACCTGAAACAAGAAAATTGCAAAAGGAACATGCTGCTAAGTCGCTTCAGTCGTGTCCGACTCTGTGCGACCCCATAGACATCTCGCAGCCCACCAGGCTCCCCCGTCCCTGGGATTCTCCAGGCAAGAACACTGGAGTGGGTTGCCATTTCCTTCTCCAGTGCATGAAAGTGAAAAGTGAAAGTGAAGTCGCTCAGTCGTGTCCGACTCTCGGCGACACCATGGACTGCAGCCTACCAGGCTTCTCTGTCCATGGGATTTTCCAGGAGAGAGTACTGGAGTGGGGTGCCATTTGATAATTACCTTAAATGTAAATGGACTAAATGCTCCAACCAAAATATATAGACTGACTGAATTGATACAAAAACAAGATCTGTATATGTGCTGTCTACAAGAGACCCTCCCCAGACCCAAGAACACATACAGAGTGAAGATGAAGGGACAGAAAGAAGACAGCCCATGCAAAAGGAAATAAAACAAGCTGGAGTATTATTACTCCTATCAGACAAAATGGATTTTATGGATGAAGCACAAGCTGGAATCAAGATTGCCAGGACAAATATCAGTAACTTCAGATATGCAGATGACACCACCCTTATGGCAAAAAATGAAGGAGAACTAAAGAGGCTCTTGAAAAAAGTGAAAAAGGAGAGTGAAAAAGTTGGCTTAAAGCTCGACATTCAGAAAGCTAAGGTCATGGCATCTGGTCCCATCACTTCATGGCAAATAGATGGGGAAACAGTGGAAACAGCGTCAGACTATTTTTTCAGGCTCCAAAATCACTGCAGATGGTGAATGCAGCCATGAAATTAAAAGACGCTTACTCCTTGGAAGGAAAGTTATGTCCAACCTAGTTAGCATATTGAAAAACAGAGACATTTCTTTGCCAACAAAGGTCTGTCTAGTCAAGGCTGTGGTTTTTCCAGTAGTCATGTATGGATGTGAGAGTTGGACTATAAAGAAAGTTGAGTGCAGAAGAATTGATGCTTTTGAACTGTGGTGTTGGAGAAGACTCTTGAGAGTCCCTTGGACTGCAAGGAGATCCAACCAGTCCATCCTAAAGGAGGTCAGTCCTGGGTGTTCTTTGGAAGGAGTGATATTGAAGCTGAAACTCCAATATTTTGGTCACCTGATGTGAAGAGCTGACTCATTTGAAAAGACCCTGATGCTGGGAAAGATTGAAGGTGGGAGGAGAAGGGGATGATCGAGGATAGGATGGATAGATGACATCACCAACTCAATGGACTTGAGTTTGGGTAAACTCTGGGAGTTGGTGATGGACAGGGAGGCCTGGCATGCTGCGGTTAGTGGGGTCACAAAGAGTCAAACAAGACTGGGCAACTGAACTGAACTGAGCTGATAGGAGACAGAGAAAGTTACTACATAATGATCAAGGTATCAATACAAGAATATACAACAATTGTAAATATATATGCATGCAACACTGAAGCACTTTAATATATAAGGCATATGCTAACGGCCACAAAGAGGAAATTGACATAAACACAATAATAGTTGAGGAGTTTAACACATCACTTACACCAATGGACAGATCATTCAGACAGAAAATTAATAAGGGGACACAAAGTTAAATGACACATAAGACCAAATAGACTTAATATCTATAGGACATTCCATCCAGAAGCAGCAGAATACACTTTCTTCTCAAGTGGGCATGGTATATTCTCCATGATAGATCACATCGTGGGCTACAAGTCAAGTCTTGGTAAATTTAAGAAAACTGAAATTGTGTCAAGCATTTTTTCCGAACACAATTGCATCAGAATACAAATCAATAATAGGAAAGCAAAAACTGCAGAAAAACACAAACACATGGAGGCTAAGAAATATGTTACTGAACATCCAATGGATCACTGAAGAAATCAAAGAGGAAATTAAAAATACCTAGAGACAAATTACAACAAAACACAATGATCCAAAATCTATGAAAAGTGAAAGTCACTCAGTCATGTCCGACTCTTTGTGAACCCATAGACTATACAGTCCATGGATGTCTCCAGGCCAGAATACTGGAGCAGGTAGCCTTTCCCTTCTCCAGGAGATCTTTCCAATCCAGGGATCGAACCCAGGTCCCTCACACTGCAGGCAGATTCTTTACCAGCTGAGCCACAAGGAAAACCCGAGAATACTGGAGTGGGTGGCTTATCCCTTCTGCAGCAGATCTTCCTGACCCAGGAATTGAAATGGGGTCTCCTGCATTGCAGGCATATTCTTTTCAACTGAGCTATGAGACACAAAAAAAGTAGTTCTAAGAGGGAAGTTTATTGCAATAGAGTCTTACGTCAAGAAATAAGAAAAATAATCTCAAATAAATAACCTAACCTTACAACTAAAGCAACTAGAGAAAGAACAAACAAAAACAGAACGAAAAAAAAAATCATAAATATCAGAGCAGAAGTAAATCAATAGAGATGAAGAAAACAATAGCAAAGAACAATGAAACCAAAAGCTGATTCTTTGACAGATAAATAAAACTGATAAAACTTTAGCCAGGTTCATCAGGTAAAACATGGAGAGGACTCAAATAAATAAAATTAGAGATGAAAACGGAAAAATTAACAATGGACACCACAGAAATACAAAGGATCATAAGAGACTACTACAAGCAACTGTATACCAACAAAATGGACAACCTGGAAGAAATGTACAAAAAGGTACAACCTTTCAAGACTGAACCAGGAAAAAAATAGAATATATAAACAGACCAATTACAAGTTCTGAAGTTGAAAGTGTGATTAAAAATCTTCCAACAAACAAAAGTCCAGGACTGGATGACTTCATCATGAATTCTACTAAATATTTATTAATAGGTAAGAATTAACACCTATCCTTTTCTAACTATTAAAAAAAAAAAAAAAACTGCAGAGGAAGGAACACTCCTGAACTATGAGGGCTCCCTCACCGTGATACAGAAACCAGACAAACGTATCACAAAAAAGAAAATTATAGACAAATATCATTGATGAATGTAGATGCAAAAATCCTTTACAAAATAATAGCAAACCAATCCAATAACACATTAAAGTGGTCATACCCCATAGTCAAGTTGAATTTAGATTCCTCAACATATGTAAGTCAATTAATATGATACATTACATCAACAAACTGAAGAATAAAAACCATGTGATTATTTCAATAGATGCAAAAAACTTTTGACAAAATGCAACCCCCATTTATGATATTAAATAAAAACTCTCCAGAAAGTGGGCATAGAGGGAACATGAAAGTGAAAGGGTCGGTTGCTCAATATCATGTCCCACTCTTTGTGACCCCATGGACTAACCCTCTAGGCTCCTCTGTCCGTGGAATTCTCTAGATAAGAATACTGAAGTGGGTAGCCATTCCCTTCTCCAGGGGATCTTCCCGACACAGGGATTGAACCCAGGTCTCCTGTATTGCAGGCAGATTCTTTACCATCTGAGCCACTAGGGAAGCCCAAAGATGGGAGTGCATGTTTGTTAAGTTGCTTCAGTAGTGTCCAGCTCTGTGCAACGTTATGGACTGTAGCCTGCCAGTCTCATCTGTCCATGGGATTCTCCAGGCAAGAATACTGTAGTGGAATGCCACACCCTCCTCAGGGAATCTTCCCCACCCAAGGACTGAACACATGTCTCTTAAGTCTCCTTCACTGGCAGGCAGGTTCTTTATCACTAGTGCCTCATGCCTGTATATAACAAAGGCCACATATGACAAATCCAAAACAAACATCATTCTCAACAGTGAAAATCTGAAAGCATTTCCTCTAAGGAACAAGTATTTCTATTAGAAACAAGACAAGGATGTCTGATCTCACCACTTTCGTTTAACATAGTTTTGGAAGCCCTAGCCACAGCAATCAGAGAATATAAAGTAATAAAAGGAATCCAGATTGGAAAAGAAGTAAAACTGTCACTGTTTGCAGATGGTACCATGCTATACATTGAAAATCCTAGAAATGCCACAAAAAAATACTAGAACTTATTAATGAATTCAGGAAATTTCAGGATACAAAATTAATATACAGAAAATTGTTGCATTCCTATAGACTAACAATAAACTATCAGAAAGTGAAAAGGAAATAATTCCTCTCCAATCACATCAAAAAGAATAAAATATTTAGGAATAATCCTACTTAAGGAAGAAAACTATATGATATTGATGAAAGAAAATGAATATGTGCCAAATAGATGGGAAGATATATTCTACTTATGAACTGGAAAAGTACTTTTTTTTTTCCCAACCAAACCTATTTTTATGTTTTTGAATTCCTGTTAATTCTAGTACAGAGAACGCAATCATGATACTTTCAAGTAAATTCATAGCAATACATATCAATTTAATTATTTATGTTAGATAATTTAGTATTCTCAAATTGTTTCTAATCCAATTTGCAAATAAAATTTAATCTTTTTTTTGCTTTAACTGCTACTTGATGTCTCTCATGTGCAAATAACAGAGCAAGATTTCTCCTGGCATACGGCATATAGAAACAAGAGGAGTCTTTGAGTTCACCAAGGAGCCACAGCCTAGTGAATTATGAAAACTATCTACAGGTTTATGATGCTCAGAGAAACATCATTCATGGATAACTTGAATAATGAAAGTCAGGGAAGAATCAGGAGGCCAATTGGGAGGAGAAAAATTTTAGCTATGATACAAAAAAAAAAAGGTAAAATGAAGCATGCAGTTTTACTTCTACTACCATCTTACTACCATTCATTCAAATAAGAACATAGGCAAATGTACTGCCATCAAAACTACCACTGGGAATGACCTGTGTCAAGAGAACCAATCAGGTGGACATCAGCAGCTGAAGCCAATAAGGACACAAACTTGGGTTCTATTTTCTGGTTCTTCATCTTCAACAGGGGCCCCATAATGCCAACTGACTTTTCCCCATCCCATGTTACTTTCCAATGCTGGCATTTTATGAAGGATCTGAGGCTGTGGCTGAACCAAAAAAATAAAAAATTAGATATGGCTTTCCTTGTGGCTCAGCTGGTAAAGATCTGCCTGCAATTTGGGAGATCTGGGTTTGATCCCTGTTGGGAAGATCCCCTGGAGAAGGGAAAGGCTACCCACTCCAGTATTCTGGTTTGGAAAATTCCATGGACTCTATAGAGCATGTGGTCACAAAGAGTCAGACAGGACTGAGCAGCTTTCACTTTCACAGTCTAGACTGGAATTATGCTGTGAATCCTGAATTTGCTCAGATTTTATAATGGAATTAATCAAATGTGCTTGATGGTGTCTAGATTTAGTTACCTAAAGATACTAAAAACACCAAGGAACAAAATGTCTACTTGAGAAATAAAACTATTTTTTACATTCTTGCTCTCAAATTGACACCATCTGCATCCAAACCAAATCACTATTTTTGACAGTTTCCAAATACAATATTGAAAAGTTCTATTTAGAAAGTCAATTCATTCCTGTAGAGATATTTTGCATCTGACTCCCCTTTGTGGACCAATCACCTGACCATGCTTCATTAAATATAGCAAATCTAAAGGGGTCTGTAATAAGGTGAGATTATTATTATTATTTTTTCTTTTTACTATTAGGAGCCTACTGTTATTATCAGCCCTTAGAGATTTCTAGGCCCAAACCTTCTCTTTCATGACTCATCGCTCAGTAATTTGAGATCTGGCACAAATATTTTTCCCACTTGTTAAAATGTTTTACTCTCTGTAGGACCTTGCAACTGAGTTTGTGTCGTACTGCCATGATCCACATTTAGTCAAGAAACTAACTACACATGCTTGTCTCCTTTTTTTCAAAAGTATCTTACTTTCATTGATTATAGATCTGTATAACCCCTTTAGTGAATACTGTACCAAGTCTGCAGTGGAGCACCAAGGACTCAATTCCAATTTCTGGAATGGATTCTATTAAGACAAATGATATTTGAGTTTACTTATTCACTAACTCAATTCTCTGTTTCGCATACTCTATCATGCATTAAGATGTAGGCGTAAATAGTTATATTTTTGAGCCTTAATAGTTTACCTTCCTCATATTTTGCCTTGAAATAGTTGTTTATAATGTGCCTCCAACTTTTATTGATTTGAAACTTAAAAAGCTGTATGAAATGATTGTTATTTATGCCAATCTATTGTTTAAGATATCATATAATATGTGGTCTGCTGCTGCTGCTAAGTCACTTCAGTCGTGTCCTACTCTGTGTGATCCCATAGACCACAGCCCACCAGGCTCCCCTGTCCCTGGGATTCTCCAGGCAAGAACACTGGAGTAGGTTGCCATTTCCTTCTCCAATGCATGAAAGTGAAAAGTTAAAGTGAATTTGCTCAGCCATGTCTGACTCTTCATGACCCCATGGACTGCAGCCTACCAGGCTCCTCCGTCCATGGGAAATTCCAGGCAAGAGTACTGGAGTGGGGTGCCATTGCCTTCTCCAACTATGTGGTCTAATGCCATTTAATTTTCACTTTATTAATTTATTTTTAAATTTTATTTTGTTTTTAAACTTTACAAAATTGTATTAGTTTTGCCAAATATCGAAATGAATCCGCCGCAGGTATACATGTGTTCCCCATCCTGAACCCTCTTCCCTCCTCCCTCCCTATTCAAAAAAGAAGAGTTCAATAAAGGGTTTTTAGAATCAGCAGAATATGAAGTTTCAAACCCTCAGAAAAATGGTACATTTTCTGCTTTCAAATGATGAGTACCTCATAATCCATTGCATTTATTTACTCAGTTTTGAAAAATCCAAGTGTAAATCTTTTTTTTTCTTTAATGTATTTTATTTTATTTTTTTAAATTTTATTTTATTTTTAAACTTTACAATAGTGTATTGGTTTTGGCAAATATCGAGATGTAAATCTTAATTTTAAATCATATCATATAATTGTAGCTGGATGAGAAAACTAACTCTGCAGTTGGAAACAGAATTTCTCTTAAAAAAACTGTCTTTGTTCTAGGCAAATGTTCCCCCCAAATTAATATTTATTGAATCTTTACAATGTCTACATGGACTCATTTGTCCTTTGATGTTAAAATTGACTTTTTAAAATGAATTTTATTTGAAGACAGAATTTTAAGTGCTCTAGTGTTTCTTCCAGTCCAGAGTTTCCCATGATGTAATCTGCATGTAAGTTAAATAAGCAAGGTGACAAAATACAGCCTTGACGTACTCCTTTTCCTATTTGGAACCAGTCTGTTGTTCCATGTCCAGTTCTAACTGTTGCTTCCTGACCTGCATACAAATTTCTCAAGAGGCAGATCATGTGGTCTGGTATTCCCATCTCTTTCAGAATTTTCCACAGTTTATTGTGATCCACACAGTCAAAGGCTTTGGCATAGTCAATAAAGCAGAAATAGATGTTTTCTGGAACTCTCTTGCTTTTTCCATGATCCAGCGGATGTTGGCAATTTGATCTCTTGGTTCCTCTGCCTTTTCTAAAACCAGTTTGAACATCAGGAAGTTCACGGTTCACATATTGCTGAAGCCTGGCTTGGAGAATTTTGAGCATTACTTTAAGAGTGTGAGGTGAGTGCAATGGTGCGGTAGTTTGAGCATTCTTTGGCATTGCCTTTCTTTGGGATTGGAATGAAAACTGATCTTTTCCAGTCCTGTGGCCACTGCTGAGTTTTCCAAATGTGCTGGCATATTGAGTGCAGCACTTTCACAACATCATCTTTCAGGATTTGAAATAGCTCAACTGGAATGCCATCACCTCCACTCGCTTTGTTTGTAGTGATGCTTTCTAAGGCCCACTTGACTTCACATTCCAGGATGTCTGGCTCTAGGTCAGTGATCACACCATCGTGATTATCTGAGTCGTGAAGATCTTTTTTGTACAGTTCTTCTGTATATTCTTGCCATCTCTTCTTAATATCTTCTGCTTCTGTTAGGTCCATACCATTTCTGTCTTTTATCAAGCCCATCTTTGCATGAAATGTTCCCTTGGTATCTGTAATTTTTTTGAAGAGATCTCCAGTCTTTCCCATTCTGTTGTTTTCCTCTATTTCTTTGCATTGATCACTAAGGAAGGCTTTCTTATCTCTTCTTGATATTCTTTGGAACTCTGCATTCAGATGTTTATATCTTTCCTCTTCTTCTTTGCTTTTCGCCTCTCTTCTTTTCACAGTGATTTGTAAGGCCTCCCCAGACAGCCATTTTGCTTTTTTGCATTTCTTTTCCATGGGGATGGTCTTGATCCCTGTCTCCTGTACAATGTCATGAACCTCATTCCATAGTTCATCAGGCACTCTATCTATCAGATCTAGGCCCTTAAATCTATTTCTCACTTCCACTGTATAATCATAAGGGATTTAATTTAGGTCATACCTGAATGGTCTAGTGGTTTTCCCTACTTTCTTCAATTTAAGTCTGAATTTGGCAATAAGGAGTTCATAGTTTTTTTTATTTATTAAATAAATTGGAAAAATATAAGAATGCTTCTAAACCTTATTTTATTAACTGCAAAGTGAGGATAGTAAAACAAATCCCATAAAATTATTATTCATATTAAATATATAATCTCTGAAAATCTATTGGTACATGATAAGCACTCTATAAATGGTAACAGATTATTATTATTTTTTGATGTTTCATGTTAATAGTTTCCTTTAAATTTCTCCTTTCTGTAGAAGTTAGGATTATTTTATGAATTTTTATTATTGTTGGAAACTATGTTCTGAGTTTCACTCTGCTGAAGATTTCAAACCCATTAAAAACACAGTTTAATTGTTTCTTTCAACTAAATATTATGTTGAACACTACTACTTGAACAATCCATAGAAAAGTTGGAGGAGTATACAAAATACAAAAGAAATTCTGCATTTTGGAATGTATACTCAAGGATAACTACAGTGTCTTGTAGGTAATAGTGAAAGTGAAAGTCGCTCAGTCATGTCCGACTCCTTGCAACCCCATGGATTATATAGTCCATGGAATTCTCTAGGCCAGAATACTGAACTGGGTAGCCTTTCCCATATCCAGGGGATCTTCTCAATCCACGGATTGAACCCAGGTCTCCGACATGGCAGGGGGATTCTTTACCAGCTGTTCAGTTCTGTTCAGACGTTCAGTCCTGTCCAACTCTTTGTGGCCCCGTGAACTGCAACATGCCAGGCTTACCTGTCCATCACCAACTCCTGGAGTTTATCCAAACTCATATACATTGAGCCAGTGATGCCATCCAACCATCTCATCCTCTATCATCCCCTTCTCTTCCTGCATTCAATCTTTCCCAACATAGGGTCTTTTCAAATGAGTCAGCTCTTCACATCAGGTGACCAAAATATTGGAGTTTCAACTTCAACATCAGTCCTTCCAATAAATATCCAGGAGCAATCTTCTTTAGGATGGACTGGTTGGATCTCCTTGCAGTCCAAGGCACTCTCAAGAGTCTTCTCCAAAACCACAGTTCAAAAGCATCAATTCTTCTGTGCTCAGTTTTCTTTATAGTCCAACTCTCACATCCATACATGACCACTGGAAAAACCACAGCCTTGACTAGACGGACCTTTGTTGGCAAAATAATGTCTCTGCTTTTTAATATGCTAAGTTGGTTATAACTTTCCTTCCAAGGAGTAGGCATCTTTTAATTTCATGGCTTCAATCACCATCTGCAGTGATTTGGAGCCCCAACTGTTTCCCCATCTATTTGCCATGAAGTGATGGGACCAGATGCCATGATCTTAGTTTTCTGAATGTTGAGCTTTAAGCCAACTTTTTCACTCTCCTCTTGCACTTTCATCAAGAGGCTATTTAGTTCTTCTTCACTTTCTGCCATAAGAGTGGTGTCATCTGCATATCTGAGGTTATTGATATTTCTCCCAGCAATCTTGATTCCAGCTTGTGCTTCTTCCAGTCCAGCATTTCTCATGATGTACTCTGCATAGAAATTAAATAAGCAGGGTGACAATATACACCTTTGACATACTCCTTTTCCTATTTGGAAACAGTCTGCTGTTCCATGTGCAGCTGAGCCACAAATAAATGTGCAGTAAATACATATTCAGCAAATGGTTGAATAAACATTTTGCTATTTGCTTTTTTTATTTAACTTTCATGTCTGTCTTATCATTTAGAAAGAGCAGTCTCATAAATTTGACTCAGAATTTGGTTTAGCAAGCATTGGATTCTTTGTATTTTTAACAAGTTCACACTGGGTCAGGTAATATTTTTAAAAAAGAGAGATTGAATTTGAGTTCTAGTCATATTATTTACTAGTTAGTTTGAACTCAACTTTTTCTGCCTCAGTGAAATTGAAAAATAATGGTCATACTTATTTCACAAGATTATTATGAAGACAACACTTGCTAAAGGACCAAAAAATATTAACTTGCATAATTGTTATAACAGTCAGTCAGTCAGTCAGTTCAGTCACTCAGTTGTGTCCGACTCTTTGCGACCCCATGAATCACAGCATGCCAGGCCTCCCTGTCCATCACCAACTCCCGGAGTTCACTCAAACTCATGTCCATCAAGTCGGTGATGCCTCAGCCACCTCATCCTCTGTTGTTCCCTTCTCCTCCTGCCTCCAACCCCTCCCAGCATCAGGGTCTTTTCCAATGAGTCAACTCTTCACATCAGGTGGCCAAAGTATTGGAGTTTCAGCTTTAGCATCTGTCCTTCCAATGAACACCCAGGACTGATCTCCTTTAGGATGGACTGGTTGCATCTCCTTGCAGTCCAAGGGACTCTCAAGAGTCTTCTCCAACAGCACTGTTCAAAAGTAAAAGGAGATAATACTTCCAAATGAAGGAACCATGCTAGGATGCAGATTCTTCAAAATTGGGCAGAATAGAAAGTTTTCAAATAATTTGTATCATCTAGAAATGAAGGATACCTCAATATGTTATAGCTTTTTTATAAATGAAAAATAATTGGGGCATTAAAAAGAATGATGCAGATTTATCTACAAATATGGAAGGCTCCTAAAGGTTTATTAAGTAAAAAAACGTCAAGATATAGAAGAGTATGTATAAAATGGTCTTTTTTGAAATAAGCATCTGTCTATTTATAAATATATTATTTCTCATATATGCATAGGAGAGCTTGAAGAATATGTAAGCAATTGATAATAATGTTTATTTTCTGAGCAAGGACTTTGAGAATGAGCAGTATTAATTTTCACTGGAGGTTTTGGCTTTTGTACTTTTTTGTAACAGTTAGCTGCACCCTCACTTAACAGCTTTAAGCAGTTATCATTTCTTCTATTTTCAGGTACCTGTGGGTTGACTGAACTTCAGTTGATCTATGCTTGGCTGAATTGGGTTTGAGTCTAAGCTGCACACTGTGTCCAGATATACTCCACATATTTCTCATCCTTTTTGGGTGAGTATCTAACATATTTTCTGCCCACAATGATGCCAGAAGCACAAGAATAAATATTTCACCATGCAGGCATGTTTCAAGCCTTTGCTTCTGTTACAACAATTGATGTTCCATAGGCTAAAGCACTTGATATGACCAAGCCTAAAATCTTGGAGGGGGAAACAGTTCATTCACCATCAAATCAAATACAGTTTCATGGTCAAAACCAGCATCAGTGGAGAGAAGAAGTATACACCTACTTTTATGTAGTGAGGAAAGGAAATGATTAGTAGCCTAAAAATCTCATCTATCATGTCTGTGAAAACATTAAATATATATTATTCTTGTAGAAATAACAACAAAGGGTATAAATGAGCATGTCTGAGTCCCTTGGATTGCCAGAAGATCAAATCAGTCATTCCTAAAGGAAACCAACTGTGAATATTCATTGAAATGACTGATGCTGAAGCTGAAGCTCCAATACTTCGGCCACCTGATGAAAGAGCAGATTTGTTGGAAAAGACCCTGATGCTGGGAAAGACTGAAGGCGAAAGGAGAAAGGGATGGCAGAGGATGAGATGGTTAGATAGCATCACCAACTCAATGCATATGTCTTTGAACAAACTCTGGGAGGTAGTGGAGGTCAAAGGAGCCTGACGTGCTACAGTCCATGGGGTTGCAATGAATTGGACGCTACTTAGCAACCGATCAACAATAACTTTAGTCTAACCACAGGAGAGAGCAGTACCTAATAGTAGAAGTATCAGAATAAAGATCTCTCTTTTAAATTATCTATAAGGCCAACAAAGGTCCATCTAGTCAAGGCTATGGTTTTTCCACTGGTTATGTATGGATGTAAGAGTTGGACTGTGAAGAAGGCTGAGCACTGAAGAATTTATGCTTTTGAACTGTGGTGTTGGAGAAGACACTTGAGAGTCCCTTGGACTGCAAGGAGATCCAACCAGTCCATTCTGAAGGAGATCAGCCCTGGGATTTCTTTGGAAGGAACTGAACTGAACCGATAGGGATGAGAAAAGCACAACATTTGACAAAATTATCATATGTACAGATTATCTAAGTAGCTAAGATGACTTGAGAAGGTAAAAAAAAGGAATTTTAATTTGAAGAGCCACTATTCAGAGCAGATCAGTAGCTCAGTCATGTCTGACTCTTTGCAACCCCATGAATCGCAGCACGCCAGGCCTCCCTGTCCATCACCAACTCCTGGAGTTCACCCAGACTCATATCCATCGAGTCAGTGATGCCATCCAGCCATCTCATCCTCTGTTGTCCCCTTCTCCTCCTGCCCCAAATCCCTCCCAGCATCAGAGTCTTTTCCAAAGAGTCAACTCTTCGCATCAGGTGGCCAAAGTACTGGAGTTTCAGCTTTAGCATCATTCCTTCCAAAGAAATCCCAGGGCTGATCTCCTTCAGAATGGACTGCTTGGATCTCTTTGCAGTCCAAGGGACTCTCAAGAGTCTTCTCCAACACCACAGTTCAAAAGCATCAATTCTTCGGTGCTCAGCCTTCTTCACAGTCCAACTCTCACATCCATACATGACCACAGGAAAAACCATAGCCTTGACTAGACGAACTTTTGTTGGCAAAGTAATGCCTCTGCTTTTGAATATGCTATCTAGGTTGGTCATAACTTTCCTTCCAAGGAGTAAGCGTCTTTTAATTTCATGGCTGCAATCACCATCTGTAGTGATTTTGGAGCCCAGAAAAATAAAGTCTGACACTGTTTCCACTGTTTCCCCATCTATTTTCCATGAAGTGGTGGGACCGGATGCCATGATCTTCGTTTTCTGAATGTTGAGCTTTAAGCCAACTTTTTCACTCTCCTCTTTCACTTTCATTAAGAGGCTTTTGAGTTCCTCTTCACTTTCTGCCATAAGGGTGGTGTCATCTGCATGTCTGAGGTTATTGATATTTCTCCCTGCAATCTTGATTCCAGCTTGTGGTTCTTCCAGTCTAGCGTTTCTCATGATATACTCTGCATATAAGTTAAATAAACAGGGTGACAATATACAGCCTTGATGAACTCCTTTTCCTATTTGGAACCAGTCTGTTGTTCCATGTCCAGTTCTAACTGTTGCTTCCTGACCTGCATACAAATTTCTCAAGAGGCAGATCACGTGGTCTGGTATTCTCATCTCTTTCAGAATTTTCCACAATTTATTGTGATCCACACAGTCAAAGGCTTTGGCATAGTCAATAAAGCAGAAATAGATGCTTTTCTGGAACTCTCTTGCTTTTTCCATGATCCAGCGGATGTTGGCAATTTGATCTCTGGTTCCTCTGACTTTTCTAAAACCAGCTTGAACATCAGGAAGTTCATGGTTCACATATTACTGAAGCCTGGCTTGGAGAATTTTGAGCAGTACTTTACTAGCGTGTGAGATGAGTGCAATTGTGTGGTAGTTTGAGCATTCTTTGGCATTGCCTTTCTTTGACCCACTATTATCTTGCTCTAATCTTATATACAGGGAATTCATTCTTAATATTACACAGTGACAGAATGATTTTTATCATTTTTGAAGCATATAATTTATTTCAAAAACAGTTTCCAGTCTGTGTTTTGTTGAGAGAGGTCATTTATTTATTTCATGTTTCTATCGTTGGACATTATTCTAGTGAACAAATTTGCATTTGTTTGCTCCTGCTCTGTTTGCAATTAAAAACAAAGCATGAACAATGGAGACACCCTGCAGTTTTCAGGTAATTTAGTATTTTTTTTCTTCCACTCTGTTATTATTATTCTTCATTAAGAATTAAGTAAATGATAGATTTGTTTCAAAAGTGTGTTTATTTTCAAAATTTTAAAGCTTATAATTAAAGGAAATCAATCTTGAACAGAAGAAGAAAATGTGAGGAGCTATAGAAACTGCAACCATAAAGAAGGCTGAGCACCAAAGAATTGATGCCTTTGAACTGTGGTTCTGGAAAAGACTCTTGAGAGTCCCTTGGACTGTAAAGAGATCAAACTGGTCAATCTTATGGGAAATCAACCCTGAATATTCATTAGAAGGACTGCTGCTGAACCTGAAGCATCCAATACGCTATGGGAAGAGCTGACATTCGAAAAGACCCTGATGCTGGGAAAGACTGAAGACAGAAGAAGGGGATGACAGAGTGAGATGGTTGGATGGCATCACTGACTCAATGCACACATATTTGAATAAATTCCGGAAGATAGTAAAGGATAGGGAAGCCTGGTGTGCCACAGTCCATGGGGTCGCAGAGTCAGGCACGACTGAAGTAACTTCGCATGCACACACACATTTATATTTATAAAAGAATGCTACAAATAGACAAAAACACTAGAAATCCAAAACAAAAACTAACAACAATATTTATTTTGTACAGGGAGGCAGAGAATATATGGAGAGAACTGTAATGAGAGTAAAATGTTTCTGAGAATATATTGTTGTCAATTTAGATTTAAAACATACAAATTTTAATATATTACAAATAAATTTACACAAAAATATAATTCTTAAACACTAAGACAAACTGAAACAAATAAACATATCATGTTGGTGATATAACTACAAAGACAAAAAATCATTTTGACAAGTTTCTGAATATATATTTTATCTATACATCCTTAAAAGTAATGATTGCAAACAAAGAAATCTAACATTACAAACATTAATTTTATTTAGTTTTATTGCTCTAGCTTTAAACTTTGCTTACGTATGTTATAGAATAACATTATAAAAAGGTAGTAATTTTAGAATTTTCAACTTAAAGGGGAGAGGTATAAAGTTAAAATTTCAAAAAGTTAAAAATTATACAATACTGAATTTGATATTAAGTATAACTTCATAGTTTGTTTTGTTTAAAATATACTTCCTCTCTGTCCACTAAGAAAGGCCAAGAAGCTATATCAACTCAATATCTCTAAATTTCCACATGCATATGTCATGATGTCTAAATATTATTCTCACTGAAAATTATTAGGGTTCTTAGAAAAATAGCTTGTTCGGGTCTAGGTAGGAAATATACAAAAATAACAGAGAAGAATTTGCTATGCTAGAAATAAGGGAAGGTATCAAAGACTAATGTGGGATCATGTCAAAAAAAGTCACAGTTAACACTCTTAAGGTGATCACACTGTTAATGAAAGGATTATTTAAAAACTATAAAAAATAACAATTGAATCTAATTCAAAATACTAAATACATATTTTATATTTGTGGTATTAAAAGTTGTTATGAAACAGATTAGAAATCAAAACAAGGCAAACTTTTCTTAGCATTATGATATATATCAAACATACAAATAATTTATTCAGAAAATCAGTAATAAAATAAAAAATATGCATTTTCTTTCATTTTTCTAGTAAATTTACTAATAAGAAAGAAGTTATTTATATGTGAATTCCAATAGATATATTTGAAGGAAAAATATAATTAGAAATTCACCATTTTGCAGACACTACTGTCGTGATTATACCAAGTAATATCCTTATTTGTTTTACTTCTGTGAAAAGTGTCATTAATCTTTTGACATGGATTGCATTGAATATATAGACTGTTAGGTATTACTGTCACTTTAGCAATTAATTCCTCCAATCCATGAACATGATCTATCTTTCCTCTTTAATACTTTTCATGAGTACCTTACAGTTTTCTGGACGTGAGTCCTTTACCTCCTTAGTTAGAATTATTTATAGGTGTTTTTATTTCTTTAATTTTTGATGCAATTGCAGCTGTTATTGCTTATTTCTCTTTTGGATAGTTTATTGTTAATACATAGATTATTAAACACAATAGATTATTGTTTATGAATTTGATATCCTGAAATTTTACCAAATTCATTGGGAAGATCTAATTGTTTTTTGATGGTGTCTTTAGTATTTTTCTATGTTTAGTATTATACTATCTGCAAACAGAGATGGTTCACACCTTTCTTTCCAATCTGGATTTTTTTTTTTTTCCCCTTGTCTGCTATGGCTAAGATTTGCAATACCATGTTAAATAAAAGTGGCAAGACTAGTCATTTTTGTCCTGTGCCTGATCTTAGAGGAAATACTTTCAGCTTTTAATCCTTGAGTATGATGGTAGCTGTGGACTTGTAATTTATTGCCTGTATTATATTGAGGTGTGTTCTCTCTTGGAATGTAGAAGAGTTTGGATAGACAAAATAATCTTGAGAAAGAACAAAACTAGAGTTATCATAATCCCTGATTTAAAAATTACCATTTAAAGCTATAGTAATCAAAACAGTATGACACTGGCAGAAAAATCAGACCTGTGAATTAAAGGGACAGAAGAGAGAGGCCAGAAATGAGCCCACACTTACATGAACAATTACTCTATGACAAAAGAAGCATTAATGTGCAATAGAGGAAAAATTGTCCCTTCAATAAACGAGATTGGGAAGACTGGACAACTACATGTGAAAGAATAAAACTGGACTACACTCTCATACTGTGCACAAAAATAAATTCAAAATTGACTAAAGATTTAAACGTAAGACTTGAAACCATAAAAAATTCTAGAAGGAAACACAGGCATTAAGACCTTTGCCATCAATCAGGGTTTTTTTGGGGTGGGTATGTTGCCTCAGGCAAGAGAAACAAAATGTAAACAAGTAGGACTACATCATGGGGTTCTCAAGGCTAGAATACTGAAGTGGTTTGCCATTCCCTTCTCCAGTGGGCCACATCTTATCAGAACTGTCCACTATAACCTGTCCATTTTGGGTGGCACTACATGGCATGGTTCATAGTTTGATTGAATTAGACAAGGCTGTGGTCCATGTGATCAGTTTGATTAGTTTTTGTGATTGTGGTTTTCATTCTGCCTGCCCTCTGATGGATAAGAATAAGAGGCTTATTGAGTTGGTGAAGGACAGAGAAGCCTTGCAAGTGCAGTCCATGGGATCGCAAAGAGTCAGACATGACTGAGCGACTTCAGTCACTCAGTTGTCTCCAACTCTTTGCGACCTCATGAATTGCAGCACTCCAGGCCTCCCTGTCCATCACCAACTCCCAGAGTTTACTCAAACTCATGTCCATCGAGTCAGTGATGCCATTCAGCCATCTCATCCTCTGTCATCCCATTCTCCTCCTGCCCTAATCCCTCCTAGCATCAGAGTCTTTTCCAATGAGTCAACTCTTCTCATGAGGTGGCCAAAGTATTGGAGTTTCAGCTTTAGCATCAGTCCTTCCAAAGAACATCCAGGACTGATCTCCTTTAGGATGGACTGGTTGGATCTCCCTGTAGTCCAAGGGACTCTCAAGAGTCTTTTCCAACACCACAGTTCAAAAGCATCAATTCTTCAGTGCTCAGCTTTCTTCACTGTCCAACTCTCACATCCGTACATGACCACAGGAAAAACCATAGCCTTGACTAGACAGATCTTTGTTGGCAAAGTAATGTCTCTGCTTTTCAATATGCTATCTAGGTTGGTCATAACTTTCCTTCCAAGGCGTAAGCGTCTTTTAATTTTATGGCTGCAGTCACCATCTGCGGTGATTTTGGAGCCCAAAAAATAAAGTCTGACACTGTTTCCACTGTTTCCCCATTTATTTCCCATGAAGTGATGGGACCGAATGCCACAATCTTCGTTTTCTGAATGTTGAGCTTTAAGCCAACTTTTTCACTCTCCTCTTTCGCTTTCATCAAGAGGCTTTTGAGTTCCTCTTCACTTTCTGCCATAAGGGTGGTGTCATCTGCTTATCTGAGGTTATTGATATTTCTTCCAGCAATCTTGATTCCAGCTTGTGTTTCTTCCAGAGCAGCATTTCTCATGATGTACTCTGCGTATAAGTTAAATAAGCAGGGTGACAATATACAGCCTTGATGAACTCCTTTTCCTATTTGGATCCAGTCTATTGTTCCATGTCCAATTCTAACTATTGCTTCCTGACCTGCATATAGGTTTCTCAAGAGGCAGGTCAGGTGGTCTGGTATTCCCATCTCTTTCAGAATTTTCCACAGTTTATTGTGATCCACACAGTCAAAGGCTTTGGCATAGTCAATAAAGCAGAAATAGATGCTTTTCTGGAACTCTCTTGCTTTTTCAATGATCTAGCAAATGTTGGCAATTTGTTATCTGAGGACCATATCAAACTAAAAAATTTTACACATCTCAGGAAACCATCAATAAAATGAAAGTCACCTACCGAGTGAGAGAAGATATTTACAAATAATATAACCAATAAGGGGTTAATATATAAAATGTATGAAGAACTCATAGAACTCAAGATCCAAAAAACAGTTTGATTAAAAAATGGGCAGAGGTTCTGGAGATTTTTCCAAAATATGAATACAGATGGCCAACAGATACATGAAAAGAAGCTCAACATCATTAATTATCATGGAAATGGTTATTAAAGTCATAATTAGATATCATTTGACACCTGTCAGAATGGTTATTATAAAAAATACAACAGGTAACAAGTTTTGATGATGATATGGAGAAAAAGAAGTCCTTATGCACTGTTGGTAAGAATGTAAAATGGTGTAGCCACTATGGAGAAGAGTATGAAGATTCCTTAGAAACTTAAAAATAGTCCTGCCATACGATCCAGTAATTTCACTCTTGTATATTTATCTGAAAGCACTCATTAGAAAATATATATAAGCCCCTATGTTCATTTGCAATATTATTTACAATACCCAAGATATGAAAACAACCTAAGTGTTCAGAAATAGAGATATGGATAATATATGGCATATATACACACACACACAACAGAATACTACTTACACATAAGAACAAATAAGTCTTGTTTTTTGCAACAGCATAAATGGACTTAGAGAGCATTATGTAAAGTGATAAAAGGCACACAGAGAAAGAAAATATTGTATAATTTTATTTAAATGTGGAACCTAAAAAACAAAACAAATGAACAAACATAATAAAACAGAAATAGATTCTTAGATACAAAGAACAAACAGGTTGTTGCCCATTTGAGGAAAAGGGTGTGTGGGAAGGAAAAAATAGGTAAGGGATATTAAAAGGTATAAACTTGTAGTTGCAAAAGGAAAGAGTCACCAGTATGAAACATACAGGGTAGGGAATATAGTTAATAACTTGTAATACCTTTGCATGATAACATATCATAATTAAACACCATGGTAATCATTTTGAAATGTATAGAAATATCAAATAACTACATGTGTAACAGAAATTAACATAGTGTTGTAGATAAGTCATTATACTTCAAAAACAAACTCATAGAAAAAGAGATCATATTTGTGGTTTTCACATGTAAGGAGGGGAGGGAAAATTAGATGAAGATAGTCATACATTACAAACTTCTAATTACAGATAAATAGGTACTAGGAATGTAATGTAGAACATGGTAAATATAGTTAACATTGCTTTATGTTATGCTTAAAAGATAAGAGCATAAATTCTGAATTCTCATCATAAATTTTTTTCTATTATATAAATTTGTGTCTATATGAGATGATGCAAGTTCACTAAACTTACTGTGATAATTATTTCATGATGTAGTAAGTAAAATTATTATGCTGTGCACTTTAAACATACAGAGTATTGTATGTCAGTGGTATCTCAGTAAAACTGGAAGAAAAAAGGGAATATTTAAAGTATTTTTTAAAGTGTTTTGTATGAAGTTGACAGGGTTTGATTATTCTGAAGAGCAAAAGTATTACCCCAAGTATTATTTACTGATTTCAAGATGAAAAACAAACAAAAAAATCATGACTTTGGAATAGAGGGAACAAGTTATCACTTCCTGAAATAACTGATCAACCATTAATAATGGGACAACTAGATGCTATGTGTCTCCTGTCAGGATGCAGTATAACATACAGAGCACCACCTAGAAAATATTTCTGCCAAAATGCTGAGTATAAATCTATTCAGTCTTTATATATCATTTCTGGTTTACAGGAAGTTAGAGTAATAAAATTAAATGGCACTACAAAGAAGTAATGTGGGTCATTTTATAAGATAATTGATCAGGTTTTATCTGCAACTGAATACCATTAAAAAGAATCATTTTTGTCTTTTAGGGAAAAAAATGAGATATTTAGACCTTTTATAGAGCATGATTTGAACACCAAGCATAAAAAGACATTTTCGAGACAACTGAAATATGGAATTGGTATTATATTATATTATATTAAAGACTTCTGTGTTCTCAAAATATAGCTTCAAACTTGTTTGACCTTCCTATCATTGAGAGATTAAATAAGCCTGAATCTGGACAGGCTTATTGCTGGTTTGAACAATACAGTGCATCAAAAGTAACTCTATGTGATTTCAGGAGTTAGGTAATTAAAAAAGCCATGTGTTTTCTGTTTGGTAATATTGGGTGAGTCACTCAAGTGAAATCAACCTCTAAGTAGGAAGTCCAGCTACTTGATGACTGCCATGCTGGAAAATATACATGTAACCATTTCTTCCTCAATCCAGGTCATCTCTGATGTAGGAAAAGGGCAAATTAGCCAAGATGGCATGGTCAGGCTCTCTCACCCCATAGCCTCTGGCTCTTGCCTCACATTTTGTAAATAATGATTATGGAACAGCTGAAACCACTTTTAGCACTGCACTCCTCGTGATGTGCACATGCAGTTCATGAGGTACTTGATTGGTCACAGGCTACTTTGTGCCCTATGCCTGTATGAGATTCATCATGAAAGCCCTGGCTGCTGCTGCATTGGGGCTACATTGTAGAGACATCAAAGTTATACTATATGAGGTTATATTATGGCTCCTTTATGGTTATGTTGTGACTGTTGCTACGACTGCTGCGTCATCCAGGAGAGTGGCTGTGCTATGGCTGCCATGCCAGCCAGGAGAGAAGAAATGTGTTCGCAGCTCCTATGGCTCCTTGCCTCTTCTTCCAGCCTCTTAGCTTGAGTCTTGCCTAACCTGGGTTCAGCAAACAGTGTGACCAGTGTGAAGTGCAAGACAATTGGTGCTGTGAAAAGGATGATCAGCAACCGGCATAGTCGGCAGGATACCCAGCAGGTAGTGAAGCCTGAGGCTCCGCTGGATGGAGGAAGCCAGTGGCCAACAGATAGCATGTGGTACTGTGTGTCTGTTACCCTCTTGGCGTGGGCTCCAGTGGAAGACTGGGAGGCAGTGGACAGGTCACCAAATAGCACTGAAAAGGCATTAAAGGTGGTGAGTTCCTGTTTGCCAAACAAGGCTGCATGTACTGCCGCTGGCACTGTGGGGTGGATTTTCCTGACTGCCTTGAAGGTGACTATGGACCGTACCTGATGGCGATGCTGCTCTGGTGCATAATATGCAGAGAAGCTTGGAAGAACTAGAGCAATGTATATTGGCATTAGAGCAAGAACCCCATGACCCTGAAGAACCCAGCATCTCTGACAGCAAAGTGGTAAGCAACGGTGATGAGGAACCTTGTGAGAATGCCAGTCCATGCTTGGCAGAGAGGCACATTTAAGCAGAAAGTGAAGCAAGAGCAGCCTATGGCCCAGGGTAGGCATCCTCAAGGGGTCAATGTGACTGAGTTCACAGACCATATACTCGGGAGAAGTCGGTTAACTTGGGAGTGCAATTTTTGCAAAAGCAAGGAGAACATTTGGTGGCATGTTTCTTGTGACTTTGGGACACAGGGATGTTGCTGTTCAATCACTCAATTGCAGCCCCATGGACTGCAGCAAGCCAGGCTTCCTTGTCCTTCACCAACTCCTGGAGTTTGCTCAAACTCATGTCCTTTGAGTTGGTGATGCCATCCAACCATCTCATCTTCTATCATCCCCTTCTCCTCCTGCCTTTAAACTTTCCCAGCCTAAATATCTTTTCCAATGAGTCAGCTCTTTGCATCAGGTGGCCAAAATTTGGAGTTTCAGCTTCAACAGCAGTCCTTCCAATGAATATTCAGGGTTGATTTCCTTTAGGATTGACTGGCTTGATCTCCTTGGGGCCGTCGTCCAAGGGACTCTCAAAAGTCTTCTCCAGTGCCATAGTTTGAAGCTATCATTTCTTTAGCACTCAACCTTTTTTATTGTCCAGCTCTCATATCCATACATGACCACTGGAAAAACCATAGTTTGGACTAGATGGACCTTTGTAGGCAAAGTAATGTCTCTGCTTTTTAATAGGCTGTCTAGGTTGGTCACTGCTTTTTTCCAAGAAGCAAGCTTCTTTTAATTTCATGTCTGCAGTCACTGTCCACAGTGATTTTGGAGCCCAATAAAATAAAAAGTCTGTCACTGTTTCTACTGTTCCCCCATCTATTTGCCATGAAGTGATGGGACTAGATGCCATGATCTTTGTTTTTTGAATGTTGAGTTTTAAGCCAGATTTTTTACTCTTTTCTTTCACCTTCATCAATAGACTCTAATTCCTCTTTACTTTTTGCCATAGGGTGGTATCATCTGCATATCTGAGGTTATTGATATTTCTTTCCATTAATATCAAGGTTTCCCTGGTGGCTCAGATGGTAAAGAATCTGCTTGCAATGCAGAAGACTCGGGTTTGAGCCCTGTGTCAGGAAGATCCCCTGGAGAAGGAAATATCTACCCATACCAGTATTCTTGCCTGGAGAATTCTATGTATAGAGGAGTCTGGTGGGCTACAGTCCATGGGGTCGCAAAGAGTCAGACACGACTGAGCGACTAACACTTTTTTATGACTAATTGTAATCATTGACTCTTTATTATGTGTATATGAGAGCTTATTGAATCATACTATTTTTTTAATTAGAAAAGTTTTATAATAGCTTTTAAAGATTACCCACAGGAAGAAAAGGTAAAGATTTGTTATAACTTAAGTTAGGGCAGAGGAGCAAAAGACTATTGTGTCTTGTAATTTTAATCTAATCCTAGAAGAAAGGTAGAATTAACATAAGACTTGAAAAGGAGTTAGAAGATAGATATGGGAAGAATTAAAGATAGAATGAAAACTAGGAGATTAAAAAGAACCTCAAAGATATGATAAAATCACTTTGTACTGTAATTATATGTTTTATGTGGGTGTACCTCCCACTAATTTGTTAAATCATTTGAGCCAGGACATTATCTTCACCTTTTTATTGCCAGTGTCTAGCTTATTGGCTGGTGTGCTTTAGGTACTCAGTAAATGTAGCAAAAAAGGAAGAACAAAAGTTTGGATAAATTGGAATTTAAAATACTGGATATAGTAGTTTGAAAACTCAACATCAAATTCATCAAGGGAGTGTACTGAGGTTAAGGTTCTGTACTCAGTACTCTGTGCACCTGTCATATTAGAGTGTATATTATAGATGTGCAGAGCAAGACATTCAAACTGTATAATGTATGATTGGAGATGAAAAATGGATAGAGAAAAATAAACATTGTAAATTAAGTAAATTTACCACCCACTTAAAACAAATACATAAGGACATAATATCTTCTCACAATGTTAGAAAAAATAGCTAATATTAGGAGATATTTTAGGTTTCTCTCAGATAAAAATAGCATAGTGAAAGAATAAACTTTAAAAGGTAAATTATGATGGTAGCAATCATCATGATCACCAATACTGCCTATACTGAGTATCAGGTACTTTACAATCATTATTGCTAATATATACAGCATCTTTGCAAGGGAACTATTATTATTTTAATTTTAAAGATAAGGAAATTAAAGTTCAGAGATTTAAGTATCTTGCTAAAAGTCTCACAAGTAATAAACACATTTGACATGTGACAAGCGCAAGACAGTTAACAAAAGTAAACAAAAACCACAGTTAATAATATCTCTATTTCTCCAAGAGGAAATTGAGATATACAATCATGTAATTCATAAGTGGTTAGATTTTGAGGTCTTCCTAACTCCAAAATACTTGGCAATAAAATCAAAAGAGTAAGCCAATCTGTAATACCAGATTGAAGGATGCTAATTTAGATACACATGCTTATAGTCGTGAATATTTATCCCCAAATCTCTGGAAAAGTGGGTCAGAGAAACTGATGGTATTTTTATAGAAGGAAAAATAGAGGTTGAATAATGCAATGTGAAAGATATTAGGTTTTCAGATTCTGCTATGATAATAGCTGAAATTAATTTCTCAGAAGCTGAGGAATTTGGCAGAGGTATTTGGAGGTTGAGAATATCCCTATGAGAACAAGAAGAAATTAAAAAATATAAGAGAGATGATCAAGGATAGAGAATCCCTGCTCACCTTTCCAGATGTCACAAAGTGGTGGCTCATATTTGAAAAATGATATGAAGAAAATTCCCCAGGGAAGAAATCAAACCAACAGCTTTAAAGAGCAAAATAGCTGCAGAAATGTTTAAAGGAGTACACAGACTGAGAAAACCAGGGTGAGGACTCAGCAGCAGAAATCCATACAGAAATAACAAATCTGTAAAGATAGTCAGGGTGATGAGAGAAGAAAGAGAAGGCCAGACAAGAATAAAGACACTTCCCATAGATGTCTAAGGTTGCACAGGGAAATAAGACAGCAGAGGAGAATAAAACAGTCATAGACAGGTTAAGTTGGTAATAAAGAAAAGCAATAGTGATGCTGGTTATTCTTATATTCTCTTGATAATGGGCGTGATCGGTAAAAATTTCAGAAACAAGAAAGAAAAAGGAATCTCAGCTGATGTAAGGTGCCAACAAAGAATAAGTAATTTATTGGAAACTCACAGTTCAAGAAGTGAGTTCAAGGAAGAAAGTACTCAAATGAAATGCTGTAGTTAAATTAAGTACATTTTAGAAATCACTAAATATTTGATGATCACCATGACTAGATATTGTTAGACATTTTCTTTAAAGAATTGATAGATATTTTTTAAAAGTCAGAGACTATGAAACTAAACATTGACTTTTAGATTTTTTGAAGCAACAGGAACCATGGTAGAAGAAGAAAAAGCTGTTGGATTGAGGACTCTGAAGAGATGTCATGGTTTAATAACATTAAATTTTATTTCCGTGAAGCAAATGTTTGATCATGCAAACAACAACACAAATAGTTTCTCTTTAAGACCATCTGTCTAAACATTGATGAAATATGTGAAGACATTTCCCTCCAACACCATCAGCAGCTCATATACAACGGTGGGGGGATGTTTGTGAAGGGTGCATAATTCAAGGTGTCAGAGAAAAGAGACAAGACTGCTTTTCTAGTTTCCCTCTGTGTGTATGGTCTGAAGATTATTTTGCAAGTAAATTCTTAGGCGCTTTCAAGGAAGTGAAATACACACTTGAAAGTGAGATGCTACTATACAGTCTGAAATGAATATCACTTAATGCAGATGACATTGGTCTTTGAGTTATAAGAGGAACACAGGATGTAGACAAATACCAATAGTGTTCTCCAGAGAGCTGTAGGAAGTACAATTAAACAGATCAATGTAGCAAACCATAAATGTGGTACTACATGCAAAAATGGCTCTGTGAAATGTGACAATACAGAGACTGACTCAGGAGTATTACTGGCCTACACTTTATTAAAAAAAAAAAAAAGAGGACTATCATAAAATAAAATTCAGTTCAGTTCAGTCACTCAGTCCTGTCCGACTCTTTGCAACCCCATGCAACCCCATGAATCGCAGCACGCCAGGCCTCCCTGTCCATCACCAACTCCCGGAGTTCACCCAGACTCATGTCCATCAAGTCAGTGATGCCATCCAGCCATCTCATCCTCTGTCATCTCCTCCTGCCCCTAATTCCTCCCAGCATCAGAGTCTTTTCCAATGAGTCAACTCTTCGCATGAGGTGGCCAAAGTATTGGAGTTTCAGCTTTAGCATCATTCCTTCCAATGAACACCCAGGACTGATCTCCTTTAGGATGGACTGATTGGATCTCCTTGCAGTCCAAGGGACTCTCAAGAGTCTTCTCCAACACGACAGTTCAAAAGCATCAATTCTTCGGCACTCAGCTTTTTTCACAGTCCAACTCTCACATCCATACATGACCGCTGGAAAAAACATAGACTTGATTAGATGGACCTTTGTTGGCAAACTAATGTCTCTGCTTTTGAATATGCTATCTAGGTTGGTCATAACTTTCCTTCCAAGGAGTAAGTGTCTTTTAATTTCATGGCTGTAGTCACCATCTGCAGTGATTTTGGAGCCCCCCAAAACAAAGTCTGACACTGTTTCCACTGTTTCCCCATCTATTTCCCATAACATGGAATATTGAAGTGGTGTGCCAGTCCCTATTCCAGGGGTTTCCATTTCCTACTCCAGGGGATTTTCCAGAACCAAGGGGTCGAACCCAAGTCTTTTGCATCTCCTGCATCGGCAGATGGATTCTTTACCACAAGTGCCACCTGGAAAGTCCAAGACATGGAAGAGGAAAAGGGAAGAAATCAAGAGCAAATCCACTATTAGAAAACAAGGCTGAGTAAACAACTTTCAGTGACGATATTTTTGTGTGTGTGCCATAGTTTTATGTGGTCCCTCAACAGGAATGTGTTTCTTCTGGCAGAGGCTTTTTCGGGTTCCACTGGAAACACAGGTATAACTTAAAGGAGGGTTACGTACTTGTTGAAAGGAGGAATATCCAATTTATTATCATGTTTCCATATTTCAAAGGGAACTGCAACAACACTTTAGGGAACAAATGTCAAATTCCACCAGCTCATGTGAAGAATCAAGGGAATGGCAGTGCATTACTCAAGGTTAAAAAAAAAAAATGAAGGAAGAAAAGGAGAAAGTATGAAAAAGTTATGGTGCAGTATTAATAGATGACAGTGTAGAATGTAAAGCTTAAGACTTAAAAAGGAAAAGCAGGAAAATATCACATTTAGGAACATCAAAGTAGATCTACATGTATAAGCATAAATAGATAATCCTGGGGATGAAGATATTAGAAAAAAGGTTTTAAACATTTAAGGGAAGTAGTGAAAGTGAAAGTGTTAGTTGCTCAGTCATGTTCCTCTGTCCATGGAATTCTCCAGGCCAGAATATGAGAGTGGGTTGCCATTTTCTTCTCCAGGGAGCTTCTTGACCCAGGGATCAAACCCAGGTCTCTTGAATTATAGGCAGATTCTTTACTGTCTGAGCCGCAGGGAAGTACTGGGTCAAAGAGATCTTTTGTAAATGAGATAAACTTCTGGATAAAATACATATAATGTTCCACCAAAAAGAACCAGGAGAAGATGAGACCAAGGAACACATACTAAATAACTGTGAAGTACTTAAGAATCAGATGACTCAGATTTAATAATAATATCACAGACGTATACACATACACATGAATATATATATGTGTGTGTGTGTGTGTGTGTGTTCAAAATAATGTTTAAAATAATCCTTCAGTCTGGAAGAACAGTTAAAATGTTTTAAAATAATCCTTCACTCTGTTTAAAATAATCCTTCAGTCTAGAAGAACAGTTATCCTAATTTCCATTTTGCAGGTGAAAACAGCTAGGTTCAAATAAATCTATCAATATGTCCATGAAAAAATAAGTGAATCATTGGAAAAGATGCAGATGCTGTAAAAGACTGAAAGCAAAAGGAGAAGGGGGTGGCAGAGACTGAGATGGTTAGATAGCATCATTGACTCAATGGACATGAATCTGAGCAAACTCTGGGAGATTGTGAAGGACAGGGGAGCCTGATGTGCTGCAGTCCATGGAGCTGTAGAGTCAGACATGATTTAGCAACTAAACAGTGCACACACAAATATATCTGGTTTGTATAATTTAAGTACCTTTTATCATTTTATATATTATGGACACTTTTCTAATAATTCAGTAGTCCTCTATGATATCATTTTAATGCCTGAATATTTTTCTAGTAGATATATGTCTATATCAGATCAGATCAGGTCAGATCAGTCACTCAGTCATGTCCGACCCTTTGCGACACCATGAATTGCAGCACGCCAGGCCTCCCTGTCCATCACCAACTCCCGGAGTTCACTGAGACTCACGTCCATCGAGTTGGTGATGCCATCCAGCCATCTCATCCTCTGTTGTTCCCTTCTCCTCCTGCCCCCAATCGCTCCCAGCATCAGAGTCTTTTCCAATGAGTCAACTCTTCTCATGAGGTGGCCAAAGTACTGGAGTTTCAGCTTTAGCATCATTCCTTCCAAAGAAATCCCAGGGCTGATCTTCAGAATGGACTGGTTGGATCTCCTTGCAGTCCAAGGGACTCTCAAGAGTCTTCTTCAACACCACTGTTCAAAAGCACTATATATTCCTGTGTAATTAATTTAATCATTCTCTTTGTTGGGTATTTATATCACTGTCAGCATTTCACCATTATGAAAATGTATTAGGTATATTTGAGATAAATATGAATATATCTGTCAATATTTCTTCTGATTAATTCTTAGCCTTCTAATTGTTAGATTTAATGTTTTGCACAGATTGGGGACTTCTACTTATACTGCTCTTAAAGAATTTTCCACAGCTTGTTGTGTTCCACACAGTCAAAAGTTTAGCATAGTCAGTGAAGAGGAGGTAAATGTTTTTCCGGAATTTTCTTGCTTTTTCTGTGATCCAATGGATGTTGGCAATTTAATCTCTGGTTCTTCTGCTTTTTCTGTCCAGCTTGAACATCTGGAAATTCTCAGTTCACGTACAGTTGAAGCCTAGCTTGGAGGATTTTGAGTATTACTTTGCTAACATGTGATATGAGTGCAATTGTGCAGTAGTTTGAACATTCTTTGGTATTGACCTTTGGGATTGGCATGAAAACTGACCTTTTTCAATCCCATGACCACTGTTGAGTTTTCTAAATTTGCTGGCATATTGTCTGCAGCACTTCCACAGCATCATCTTTTAGGATTTGAAATAGCTCTTGCTGGAATTCCATCACCTCCACTAGCTTTGCTCCTAGGGATTCTTCCTAAGGCCCACTTGACTTCACACCCCAGGTTGTCTGGCTCTAGGTGAGTGATCACATAATTGTGGTTATCTGAGTTTTATATAGTTCTTCTGTGTATTCTTGCCACCTCTTCTTAGTATCTTCTGCTTCTGTTAGGTCCATACCATTTCTGTCCTTTATTGTACCCATCTTTGCATGAAATATTCCCTTGGTATCTCTAATTTTCTTGTAGAGATCTCTAAGTATCCCATTCTATTGTTTTCCTCTATTTCTTTGCATTGATCACTGAGGAAGGCTTTCTTATCTCTCCTTGCTATTCTTTGAAACTCTGCATTCAGATGGGTATATGTTCCTTTTCTCCTTTGCCTTTAGCTGTTTTTCTTTCCTCAGATGTTTGTAAGATCTCCTCAGACAACCATTTAGCCTTTTTATATTTCTTTTTCTTGGGGATGGTTTTGACACCGCCAAACCTCTCTCCATAGTTCTTCAGGCACTATGTCTATCAAATCTAATCCTTTGAATCTTTTTGTCACTTCCACTGTACAACTGTAAGGGTTTTGAACTGTGGAAAATTCTTAAAGAGATGGGAATACCAGACCACCTAACCTGCCTCCGGAGAAATCTGTATGAAGATCATGAAGCAAGTTAGAACCCGACATGGAACCACAGACTGGTTGCAAATTGAGAGAGGAGTATGTGAAGGTTGCATGTTGTCACCTTGCTTATCTTACATGCAGAGTATATCACGAAAAATGCTGGGCTGGATGAAGCACAAGCTGGAATCAAGATTGCAGGGAGAAATATCAATAACCTCAGATATGCAGAAATATCAATAACCTCAGACACCACCCTTATGACAGAAAGTGAAGAGGAACTAAAAACCCTCTTGATGAAAGTGAAAGAGGAGAGTGAAAAAGCTGGCCTAAAACTCAACATTCAAAAAACAAAGATCATGGCATCTAGTGCCATCACTTCATGGCAGATAGATGGGGAAACAGTGGAAACAGATTTTATTTTCCTGGGTCCAAAATCACTGCAGATGGTGACTGCAGTCATTAAATTAAAAGACTCTTGCTCTTTGGATGAAAAGGTATTACAAACCTAGACAGCCTATTAAAATACAGAGACATTACTTTACTGACAGGGGTCTGTGTAGTCAAAGCTATGGTTTTTCCAGTGGTCATGTATGGATGTGAAAGTTGGGCCATAAAGAGGGCTGAGAGCAGAAGAATTTATTCTTTTGAACTGTGGTTTTGGAGAGTCCCTTGGATTGCAAGGAGATCAAACCCAACAATCCTAAAGGAAATCAATCCTTAATATTCATTGGAAGGACTGATGCTGAAGCTGAAGCTCCAATACTTTGGCTACCTGATGTGAAGAACGGACTCACTGGAAAAGACCCTGATGCTGGGAAAGACTGAAGGCAGGAGAAGGGGATGACAGAGGATGAGATGGCTGGATGGCATCACTGACTCAATGGAAATGAGTTGAGAAAGCTCAGGGAGTTGGTGATGGACACTGAAGCTTGGCATGCTGCAGTCCATTAGGTCGCAAAGGGACAGACACGACTGAGTGAATGAACTGACTGACTGAACTCATACTGCTAAATTGCATTATAGGTAAGTTTGAACAATTTTTTTTTCAGAAATGAGTGCCCATTTCTTCACACCTTGGTGAAAAATGGGCATTATTAAACTGTTTTTAAAAGACCAAAATAAAATATAAAAATTAAAAGGTGGAGAGTGAGTGAGTGAGTGAGTGAAGTCGCTCAGTCATGTCCGACTTTTTGCGACCCCATGGACTGTAGCTTACCAGGCTCCTCCATCCATGGAATTTCCCAGGTAAGAATACTGGAGTGGGTTGCCATTTCCTTCTCCAGGAGATCTTCCTCACTTAGGGATTGAAGCCAGGTCTCCTGCATTGTAGGTAGACACTTTACCATCTGTACCACCAGGAAAGTCTAAAAGGAGGAGAGGGAAATGGCAATCCACTCTGCTATTCTCGCCTGGGAAATCCCATGGACAGAGGAGTCTAGCCCGCTACAGTCCATGCAGTCACAAAAGATTGGGACACAACTTACCAACTAATCAACAACAACAATTGAAAAATGGCAAAAAGTAGTGGAACAGAATACTGAATATGCTGTTAAATAAAGTCCTTGTTAAAGATGAAAATATGTATATATATATATATATATATATATATATATATATATAAAAGGGAATGACTGATTTTCTTTCAAATTTATTTCTACTGGCACAATCATCTTTTCCTCTCAAGATAATGTATCTTCTCTATTCTGTATGTTTATTTCTACCTCTACAAATTTTTACCATATATGTGTGTGTGTGTGCATGTGTGTACACACACACATTGTTGTTGTTCTTTTGCTAAGTCTTGTGTGACTCTTCGAATCCCCATGAACTGTAGCACATGAGGCTTCCCTGTCCTTTACTATCTCCCTGAGTTTGCTGAAACTCATGTCCATTGAGCTGGTGATGCAACCCAGCCATCACATCCTCTGTCATCCCCTTCTCCTCTTGCCTTCTATCTTTCCCAGCATGGGGGCTTTTTCAATGAATTAGCTCTTTGCATCAGGAAGCCAAAGTATTAGAGCTTCCACTTCAGATCAACCCTTCCAATGAATATTTAGGGATGATTTTGCAAGAAAATGCACTGGTCATAACAAACACCCTCTTCCAACAACACAAGAGAAGACTCTATACATGGACATCGCCAGATGGTCAACACCGAAATCAGATTGATTATATTCTTTGCAGCCAAAGATGGAGAAGCTCTATACAGTCAACAAAAACAAGACCAGTAGCTGGCTGTGGCTCAGACCATGAACTCCTTATTGCCAAATTCAGACTAAATTGAAGAAAGTAGGGAAAACCACTAGACCATTCAGGTATGACTTAAATAAAATCCCTTATGATTATACAGTGGAAGTGAGAAATAGATTTAAGGGCCTAGACCTGATAGATAGAGTGCCTGATGAACTATGGACAGAGTTTCATGACATTGTACAGGAGACAGGGATCAAGACCATCGCCATGGAAAATAAATGCAAAAAAGCAAAATGGCTGTCTGGGGAGGCCTTACAAATAGCTGTGAAAAGAAGAGAATCGAAAAGCAAAGGAGAAAAGGAAAGATATAAACATCTGAATGCAGAGTTCCAAAGAATAGCAAGAAGAGATAAGAAAGCCTTCTTCAGCGATCAATGCAAAGAAATAGAGGAAAAAAACAGAATGGGAAAGACTAGGGATCTCTTCAAGAAAATTAGAGATACCAAGGGAACATTTAATGCAAAGATGAGCTCAATAAAGGACAGAAATGGTATGGACCTAACAGAAGCAGAAGATATTAAGAAGAGATGGCAAGAATACACAGAAGAACTGTACAAAAAAGATCTTCATGACCCAGATAAACACGATGGTGTGATCACTGGCCTAGAGCCAGACATCCTGGAATGTGAAGTCCAGTGGGCCTTAGAAAGCATCACTACAAACAAAGCGAGTGGAGGTGATGGAATTCCAGTTGAGCTATTCCAAATCCTGAAAGATGATGCTGTGAAAGTGCTGCACTCAATATGCCAGCAAATTTGGAAAACTGAGCAGTAGCCACAGGACTGGAAAAGGTCAGTTTTCATTCCAATCCCAAAGAAAGGCAATGCCAAAGAAGGCTCAAACTACTGCACAATTGCACTCATCTCACACGCTAGTAAAGTAATGCTCAAAATTCTCCAAGCCAGGCTGCAGCAATATGTGAACCGTGAACTTCCTGATGGTCAAGCTGGTTTTAGAAAAGGCAGAGGAACTAGAGATCAAATTGCCAACATCTGCTGGATCATCAAAAAAGCAAGAGAGTTCCAGAAAACATCTATTTCTGCTTTATTGACTATGCCAAAGTCTTTGACTGTGTGGATCACAATAAACTGTGGAAAATTCTGAAAGAGATGGGAATACCAGACCACCTGATCTGCCTCTTGAGAAATTTGTATGCAGGTCAGGAAGCAACAGTTAGAACTGGACATGGAACAACAGACTGGTTTCAAATAGGAAAAGGAGTTCGTCAAGGCTGTATATTGTCACTCTGTTTATTTAACTTATATGCGGAGTACATCATGAGAAACGCTGGACTGGAAGAAACACAAACTGGAATCAAGACTGCCGGGAGAAATAGCAATAACCTCAGATATGCAGATGACACCACCTTTATGGCAGAAAGTGAAGAGGAACTAAAAAGCCTCTTTATGAAAGTGAAAGTGGAGAGTGAAAAAGTTGGCTTAAAGCTCAACATTCAGAAAATGAAGATCATGGCATCCAGTCCCACCACTTCATGGGAAATAGATGGGGAAACAGTGGAAACAGTGTCAGACTTTATTTTTCTGGGCTCCAAAATCACTACAGATGGTGACTGCAGCCATGAAATTAAAAGACGCTTACTCCTTGGAAGGAAAGTTATGACCAACTTAGACAGCATATTGAAAAGCAGAGACATTACTTTGCCAACAAAGGTCCATCTAGTCAAGGCTATGGTTTTTCCTGTGGTCATGTATGGATGTGAGAGTTGGACTGTGAAGAAGGCTGAGGGCCGAAGAATTGATGCATTTGAACTGTGTTGTTGGAGAAGACTCCTGAGAGTCCCTTGGACTGCAAGGAGATCCAACCAGTCCATTCTGAAGGAGATCAGCCCTGGGATTTCTTTGGAAAGAATGATGCTAAAGCTGAAACTCCTGTACTTTGGCCACCTCATGCGAAGAGGTGGCTCATTGGAAAAGACTCTGATGCTGGGAGGGATTGGGGGCAGGAGGAGAAGGGGATGACAGAGGATGAGATGGCTGGATGGCATCACTGACTCGATGGACGTGAGTCTGGGTGAACTCCGGGAGTTGGTGATGGAAGGGAGGCCTTGCATGCTGCGATTCATGGGGTTGCAAAGAGTCGGACATGAGTTAGCGACTGATCTTATCTGGTCTGATCCGATCCTTTAGGATGGAGTGGTTTGAGCTTACTGTCCAAAGGACTCTCAAGAGTCTTTTCCAGCATCATAATACAAAAGCATCAATTCTTTGGCACTCAGCCTTCTTTATGGTCTAATTCTCACATCCATATATGACTAGTGAAAAACCATAGCTTTACCTCATCCATTCCTCACTGATGAACCATCTAAGCTCTTAGCCCTTAACTTTGAAGTTATATCTATATCTACACCTGTACCTATATCTGTACATATCTAGATAGAGATCTAGGTCTAAGCTACTATATGTCATGTGCTGAGCTCTGGGATTTCAGTGACTCCAGGTCACCAAACTTTCCTATAGTTGTCTGGTGAATTGAGTGGAATGTATTTATGGGAAAAATAGCTGAGGATGAAGACAATGCATGATCCTGGCTAAAATGGGAAGAAGACTTTAGGAAAAGTCTAAGACGGTGACAAGTTTGGAAGTAAATTAGGGTTTGTGGCTTCTAGGGAAAGGAAGTATTTAGAGATAAGTCAATGCACTGAAGTGGCTGTGATGGAAGCATTAATCGAGAATGTGTTTCTGAGCACAACTCCCTGAACTTAAAGGTGACTAAGGGAAGGAAAAAGCATTCCTACATCTGCTTGTGTAACACTGTTTATGACACAGAACTGTGTCTGGAATTTCACCAAGAGAAAATTTATTATGGTTAGCATGTAGTCTATTTTCCAATATAAATAAACAAAGAATTTGAAGTCATTAATTAATCATATGCTGATGCAAATAAGCTTTTTCTTGACAAACATAAAGTAAGTTACTCATCACAAAGTGAATTTGTGATTCAATCTGAGTTTGCAGTTCTTTTGGATGTGGATTATATTCACATAGGTAAGCCAGAACTTTTCCTTATTCTCAAAGTAGGGACCTAGAGAAATATAGAGAATGTATAGAATCAAACATTTGCAAGAATTTGAGACTGGGACTATCATTGCTAGAGTCAGGTATTATTTCAAAACTGTGCCTAAGGTTGTTGCTACGGGAGAAAATGAGGAGAAAACAGCACCTTCCCTGAAGTTCTAGACAGCTGCTTCTAACACTCAAAATACAGGTTATTATAATTACAACATTAATTTGACGACAAGGTCATTTACATGCAGTTCTTGGTGAGACCTGTGTTTCTAACTACCATACATATAATAAGCTTTCAATGGAAAGATGTCTTCCGATATCACATCATCAGATACATTTTTGTCTCTTCCTGCTATTTTCAAACAGCAGTTCTAGTTATTAATGATGCTACAGAGGAAAAAAATATGTTAAGTCCCTTCCTATAAACAAGAAATTTTCAATCTGGCTTTGTGGTAGACTGCTAATTAGAATACGATGCATACTTAAATATAGTAGGAATTCTTAGTGCCAGGAAAGACCAAAAAAGAGGGTGAACCACTCATTTATACATTCATTATCAGGATATCTCTTCACCAAAAACTTGAGTCTCCCAGTATTTATGTGTGGTTTGAAAAAGTAGATGTCATACTAATTCAGGGTATAATTATTTCTTTTTTTTAATTTAAATTTATTTATTTTAATTGGAGGTTAATTACTTTACAATATTGTATTGGTTTTGCCATACATCATGAATCCACCACGGGCGTACACATGTTCCCAATCCTGAACCCCCCTCGCACCTCCCTCCCCATACCATCCCTCTGGGTCATCCCAGTGCACCAGCCCCAAGCATCCTGTATCCTGTATTGAACCTGGACTGGTGATTAGTTTCTTATATGATATTATACATGTTTCAATGTCATTCTCCCAAATCATCCCACCTTCTCCCTCTCCCACAGAGTCCGAAAGACTGTTCTATACATCTGTGTCTCTTTTGCTGTCTGGCATACAAGGTTATAGTTACCATCTTTCTAAATTCCATATATATGCATTAGTGTACTGTATTGGTGTTTTTCTTTCTGGCTTACTTCACTCTGTATAATCGGTTCCAGTTTCATCCACCTCATTAGAACTGATTCAAATGTATTCTTTTTAATGGCTGAGTAATACTCCATTGTGCATATGTACCACAGCTTTCTTATCCATTCATCTTCTGATGGACATCTAGGTTGCCCTCATGTCCTGGCTATTATAATTATTTCTACTGAAAGTAAACAGGTAATTTCTTTTTTCAGCTTTAACAAACTCATGACTCATTTAGGATCATATTAGTATCATTTTCACACAAATGTAAAAAGATTATCTATATGCAAACAAGCCTAAAATTATTTCAACACAAAAAATATATATACTTATGGCTGATTCATGTTGAGGTTTGACAGAAAACAGCAAAATTCTGGAAAGCAATTATCCTTCAATAAAAAATAATTTAATTTAAAAAAAAAAAGCCAATTTCAATTCTCTAACTGCTTTCTTTGTCATTTTCTCCAGTTGTTTTGAAAAATTATTTTTGGTGAGTACTTTTCTAATATAGGATAAACATACATGAATGATACTGTAAAATAAGGAAAAAGGTAAATAATTACTTGAAAAAGTGTTTTTAGGTTGAGTTAAATAGTCATATGGCTTCCCAGGTGGTACTAGTGGTAAACAACCCATCTGCCAATGCAGGAGATATAAGCCTACCTGTTCCATCTCTGGGTCCAGAAGATCGTCTGGAGAAGGGTATGGCAACCCACTCTGGTATTCTTGCCTAGAGAATTCCCTGGACAGAAGACTCTGGTGGGCTACGGTCTGTAGGGTCCCAAACAGTTGGACGTGACTGAAGTGACTTAGAGCACCTGCTGGTGTGGGTGCACACATGCACACACACACACACACACACACACACGCTTCCCAGGAGGCACAGTGGTAAAGAATTTGCCAGCCAGTGCAGGAGACGAAGAGACCTGGGTTTGATCCATGGGCCCGGAAGATCGCCTGGAGCAGGAAATGGCAACTTACTCCATTATTCTTGCCTGGAAAATTCCATGGATAGAGGAGCCTGGCCGGCTACAGTTCATGGGGTCACAAGGTGTCAGATATGACTGAGCGACTGAGCACACACACACAGAATTATATACTATGTAGAGTAAATAGAATTCTCAACTTTCTTTTGGAAAGAATTTTTCATTTTGTGATGTATAATTCTCATTCCTATAGAGTCTGTCTATAAATGGGATATGTATGCCAGCTTCAAGCTAGGTCAGAGTTGTTTCCAGAGCCACAGGTCACCAGGTCACCATCCTGTGTATGTGTGCATGTGTCTGTGTGATTGTGTATGTAAGAGAGAGAGAGAGAGAATGGGAGAGGAGAGGGAGAGGAGAATATTTTGTTGTACTCCTGTAAACAGTGCATTACATGGTTGACCTTTATTTGAATTGCTATTTTGTGTTCCTTCTTTCTAGTATCACCTTACTTATTTCTTTTCTCCCTGTGGCTTCTATGTGCCAGGATATCTATTAACACCTCTTCATTTTTAAATATGACGCTACAACTAAATCTGCAAGTGCTCATAGCCTGCACAGCAGCTGGCTTGTAAGGCATCCAGCGGCGAACTAACCTGCACACAGGTGCATGTTTAATAGTCTCTTCTTTACATAGATTTTAAATCATTTCATAATAAAATATTTGGTACTTGGCAATGCATTTTAAATTTGCCACCCAAAATCACTGAGTTTATATCCATTACCTTTCATTTAATAAAATAAGCTGGAATTTTTTATTGTTACTATTAAACTGGAAATCCCAAATAAATAAAAAATCTGAGAGTTCCTTCTGTAAAATTGATTTGTTGGATTTCTGAGCCTGAGTTTTCATGATTTAATTTCTTCATTGATAGACAAATAGATATTTATAATGATCCCCTACTTTCAGCTTTGCTATCTAGGGGAGAAAAGTTGCCAGATAAGCATGTAAGCATTTTGGTCATTCTAGCTTGATTGCTTTCCTCCAGAAATGGACAATTTTAATTTCCTATCACATTTATACTCATCATATTTGAAAAAGGGCAAAATAGGTTAATGAAATCATTATAATTTCATTCAAATGATATATATTTTAAAAGCTCAATTAAAGAAACAGATACCAGGGCACCACATTTTATTTTTGCCTTATGGAGACCATTGCTCTGTAGCACCTGTGAAAGACATTGAAAAAAACACATTTCCCAGTGCTAAAATGAATGTAAAATCATTATCATCACTAAACCTATCCATAAGTAAATTTATTATGAAAACAGATGAAACTTCATTTGGTCTTTCATCTATTCAATGCATGTTTTATCAATTTATACTCTTTAAGGTAGCATAACAAAGTGGTTTCTAAGGAGTACTCAGAAATTAGACTAAGCTGGAATTTTAACTTCATCACTTATTACATTTTAAGTAAGGTAATAAAACTCTTTAATCATCAGTCTCTTCATCTGTAAGATGGACATATTAGTAATATTATTCCCACTGTGATGATGGAATGAGATAATAAATATAAAATCATGGTGACTGATATACAATGAGGTATTAATAAATTTTGTCTCATCATTATAGTTATTGTTACTATTATTATATCACAATTTTTAGGGCTATGGAACATTAAGAGATCATAATACAATTCCTTCAATTTACCAGTGTGCAAGTGAGAGAGCAGAAATAATATTAGTATGTTAATATTGTGCCAATATCTATGTAAACACTTTATTTATATTAACTAATTTACCTTGTCAATGTCTGTATTAAATAAAATTTGTGGTACTCTCATTGTACAACTAAAGAAATAAGGGCATGATATGATAGGGGTTGCTATAAATTATACAGCTAATTAGAGTTGAGTTAAAAAATGAATCCAGAAAGTCTAGATCTAGAGTCATCATAATTTTTGGTTTATTTGTTTTCTCTACAGCATTATAATTGCATATGTGTGACTGTCAGTCACTCAGTCATACCCAACTCTTTGTGGCCCAAGGACTGTAGCGAACTAGGCACCTCTGTCTATGGAATTCTCCAGGCAAGAATACTGGAGTGGATAGCCGTTCTCTCTCCAGGGCATCTTCCCAACCTGGGGATGGAACGTGTGTCTCCTGCATTACAAGCAGATTCTTTACATCTGAGTCATCAGGGAAGCCCAATAATTGTATCAATTCAGTTCAGTTTCTAAGTTGTGTCCTACTCTTTGCAACCCCATGGGCTGCAACACGCCAGGCCTCCCCATCCATTGCCAACTCCCAGAGTTTATTCAACCTCATGTTCATTGAGTCAGTGATGCCATCCAATGATATCATCCTCTGTCGTCCCCTTCTCCTCCTGCTTTCAATCTTTCCCAGCATCAGGGTCTTCTCCAATGAATCAATTTTTCACTTCAGGAGGCCAAAATATTGGAGTTTCAGCTTCAGCATTAGTCCTTCCAATGAATATTCAAGACTGATTTCCTTTAGGATGGACTGGTTGGATTTCCTTGCAGTCCAAGGGACTCTCAAGAGTCTTCTCCAACACCACATTTCAAAAGCATCAATTCTTCGGCGCTCAGCTTTCTTCACAGTCCAACTATCACATCCATACATGACTACTGAAAAAACCATAGCTTTGACTAAATGGACCTTTGTTGGCAAAGTAATGTCTCTGCTTTTTAATATGCTATCTAGGTTGGTCATAACTTGTCTTCCAAGGAGCAAGCATTTTTTAATTTTATGGCTGCAGTCACCATCTGCAGTGATTTTGGAGCCCCCCAAAATAAAGTCTGTCACTGTTTCCACTGTTTTCCCATCTATTTGCCATGAGGTGATGGGACTGGATGCCATGATCTTAGTTTTCTGAATGTTGAGTTTGAAGCCAACTTTTTCACTCTCCTCTTTCACTTTCATCAAGAGGTTCTTTAGTTCTTCCTCATTTTCTGCCATAAGGGTGGTGTCATCTGTATATCTTAGGTTATTGATATTTCTTCTGGCAATCTTGATTCCAGCTTGTGCTTTATCCAGCCCGGCGTTTCTTGTGATGTACTCTGCATATAAGTTAAATAAGCAGGGTGACAATATATAGCCTTGATGTACTCCTTTTCCTATTTGGAACCAATCTGTTGTTCCATGTCCAGTTCTAACTGTTGCTTCTTGACCTGCATACAGATTTCTCAAGAGGCAGGTCAGGTGGTCTGGTATTCCCATCTCTTCAAGAACTTTCCAGAGTATGTTGTGGTCCACACAGTCAAAGCCTTTGGCATAGTCAATAAAGCAGAAGTAGATATTTTTCTGGATCTCTCTTGCTTTTTTGATGATCAGGCGAATGTTGGCAATTTAATCTCTTGTTCCCTTGCCTTTTGTAAATCTAGGTTGAACATCTGGAAGTTCACGGTTCACATACTGTTGAAGCCTGGTTTTGAGAAATTTGAGCATTACTTTACTATCACATGAGATGAGTGCAATTGTGCGATAGTTTGAACATTCTTTGGCATTGCCTTTCTTTGGTATTGGAATCAAAACTGATCTTTTCCAGTCCTCTGGCCACTGCTGAGTTATCCAAATTTGCTGGCATATTGAGTGCAGCATTTCCACAGCATCATCTTTTAGGATTTGGAATAGTTCAACTGGAATTCCATCACCTCCACTAGCTTTGTTCATAGTGAGTGCTTCCTAAGGCATACTTGACATCACATTCCAAGATGTCTGGTTCTAGGTTGGTGATCACACAATTATGATCATCTGGGTCATGAAGATCTTTTTAATGTAGTTCTTCTGTGTATTCTTGCCACCTCTTCTTAATATCTTCTACTTCTTTTAGGTCCATATGATTTCTGTCCTTTATTGAGCCCATCTTTTCATGAAATCTTCCCTTGGGATCTCTAATTTTCTTGTAGAGATCTCTAGTTTTTCCCATCCTATTGTTTTCCTCTATTTCTTTGCATTGATCACTGAGGAAGGCTTTCTTATCTCTCCTTGCTATTCTTTGGAACTCTGCATTCAAATGGGTATATCTTTCCTTTTTTCTTTGCCTTTTACTTCTCTTCTATTCACAGCTATTTGTAAGGCCTCCTCAGACAGCCATTTTGGGCTTTTGCAAAATAGTTGATAATTGTATATACTCCCTGTAAATCCTTGAATTTTTGGATAGGAACAATACATAGGAATATCTAAGATACTTCAGAGTCTTTCTCTCAGTACTCACTTCTTGGCTGTGAAATATCTGTATGTGTGTGTGTGTGTGTGTGTGTGCATGCACACACAAATTCAGTCACTAAGTCATGTCCAATTATTTTGTGACTCCATGGAGTGTAGCCCACCAGGCGCCTCTGTCCATGGGATTTCCCAGACAAGAATACTGGAGAGGATTTTCATTTTCTTCTCCAGGGAATCTTCCCCTACTTAGGAATTGAACATCTTTTGTGTCTCCTGCATTGGCAGGCAGATTCTTTACCACTGTGCCACCTGGGAAGCCCTGTCTATGAATCTCAGGTAAATACAAATTCCTTTTATATAAAGTTGAATGGCTGTCCTCAACCACATTCAATACTTTTCCTCTAGTTTTACCTCAGCAACCAGGAAACCTATCTCTGTTCACAAAATCTCCCAAATTTCCAGTGTGTTAAGGAGTTTCTTCACATTGTATAATTATTCCAGTATCCCTTGCCTGGGACAGCAAAACTCTCAAGGGCGTTCAGCTATGACCTTATCTTTAAGCAGTACCACTGTTTCTGGCACAAATGATCCATGTTCTCCATCTAAGTCATTTACTGCATATCCACTCTGGGCCCAGTACAAGGCTAGATAATGAGAGGAATTCAATGCTACTATCCCTACCTTCTGAATGCTTGCAACCTATTAAAACAAATATGCAACTATAATGCATGACCTTATTATGGAATCTTGGAAGAGGAATAATGTCTGTCTCCAAAATATATATATATATAATTGCTGTTGTGTCTGACTGTTTTGTGACCCCATAGACTATAGCCTGACAGGTTCCTGTTTCATCCATAAGATTTCCCAGGCAACAATACCAGAGTGGGTTGCCAATATTTATATATTTCCATATATAAATATATATGTATATGTATCACATTGTGTTTTATTCATGCTTGTATATATATATTTACACATACACACATACAAAATATTTGATGATAAGTATGCTGAAGAACTATGGCTTTCCTGGTAGCTCGGCTAGTAAAGAACCCACCTGCAATGTGGGAGACCTGGATTTGATCCCTGGGTTGGGAAGATCCCCTGGAGAAGGGAACGGCTACCCACTCCAGTACTCTGGCCTGGAGAATACCATGGACTGTATAGTCCGTGGGGTCGCAAAGAGACACAACTGAGAGACTTTCACTTCACCTCATGTCTCCTTGAGAATTATTTCCTGCTCTCCATTAAATAAATGACAAGAATCTGGTCATTGTTCATTTTCATGAATGGGGATGGAATATAATTTCTATTTCATCCTTAAAGAGATTAGGTATTTTCTGGGGAATCCTAGTTTTATGAGGGTATATTTTGACTACTTTTTTTCTCAACTGACTATGCTGTTTTCTCAACTGATTATATATTTTTTCTAAACACTTCTACCACTGAATTTGTGGGTTTTTCCACACACTAAGCAATTTTCCATTTTTTTGCAGACATTAACTGAGTGTCTTATATTTTATTTGAATTCTGATACTAATTACCTGGAGTTAATGCAGATCCTTTAGGTTAAGAGCTCAGCGTGCCTTACTTCATATGCAAATCACAAGCAGTGGGTCCAAGTTATGTACACTTCTGTCTGAACTGGCTACAAATCAGTAGCTCTCATGACTCCCTCCTCAGGTTTGATAGTATGCTTTAGTGGCTAACAGAACTCAGGGAAACACTTTTTACTATTACCTGTTAATTGTGAAGGATATGACAGGATATAAACAAATAGCCAGATTAAGAGTATACTCAAAATAGTAGGTTCAAAAGGGTCTCAAGAGCAGGAGCTTCTATCCTCATGGAATCAGGGTACACTACCCTCCACGCATGTAGATATGTTCACTAAAAGAAAGTTCTCCAAATGCCATAGTTAAGGGATTTTTATGGGGACTTCATCACATAGGCATGATAATAACTAACTGTGCAACCTGTCTCCCCTTCCCAGGGGATGCAGCAATGGTACTGATAGTTCAAAGCTTCTAATGATGCCTTAGTTTTTTTGATGACTACTGAAACTATCCCAGGAGTCCACCAAGGGTTGCCACACAAGAGATGTTCCCATGCCCTGGAAATTCCAAGGAATTTGGGAGTTTGTGTTAAGACTGAGTTATTACTTCATTACTCAGAAAATGACAAGGGTTTTAGGAGGTCTATGTCAGGAACCAGGGAGAGAGGCTAAACATATATCTGTTATTTTGTCATAGTCATTACACCTTGATTAGTTGTGGTAATCATGAATACGTCCTGCTTAATGCTTCAGGAGAACTTGCTGCAATGACTGTTTGTAACTGATAGCCTACAGCTACCACAGATGGTAACTGCAGCCATGAACTTAAAAGATGCTTGCTCCTTGGAACAAAATCTATGACAAACCTAGACAGCATATTAAAAAGCAGAGACATTACTTTGCCAACAAAGGGCCATATAGTCAAACCTATGGTTTTCCCAGAAGTCAGCTATGGATGTGAGAGTTGGACCATAAACAAGGCTGAGCATCAAAGAACTGATGTTTTTGAAATGTGGTTTTGGAGAAGACTCTTGAGAGTCCCTCAGACTGAAAGGAGATCAGGCCAGTCAATTCTAAAGGAAATCAATCCTGAATATTTATTGGAAGGGCTGATAATAAAATTGAAGCTCCAATACTTTGGCCACCTGATACCAAGAGCTGACTCATTAGAAAAAACTCTGATGCTGAGAAAGATTGAAGGCAGGAGAAGAAGGGGGCAATGGAGGATGAGATGGTTGGATGGCATCACTGACTCAATGGACATGAGTTTGAGCAAGCTCTGGGAGATAGTGAAGGACAGGGAAGCCTGGTGTGCTGTGGTCAGTGGGGTCACAAAGAGTCGGACAGAACTGAGTGACTGAACACAAACACAACCACACCTTCAGATCAGCCACAGATTCATGAGAGGCTGCTCTTCATTGGCTCATCTCAGCCAATGATGGAGCACAGACAGGGAAACAGGAGGGTCACCTTTGTTGATGCGGGACTCTTCTAACAGGAAGGAGCTTGAAGCTCCTCCTAGAACAGGCAGAGACTTTCACATCATTGGGCCTGTGTTGTCTAAAGACTCTTGTCTGCCTATTCCTAATCCTTCCCCTATTGTGTTACCTTCATGTGTTTCTGAGAAGTTACTAACTGACAGCTGGCCTTGCATTTATATTCTGTCCTATAAGAAACATGATGTCTGGAAACTAAAGTGGAAGGTCTCTCAACCTGGGGGGAGGGGTGGGAAAAAAAAAATCGGGGATCACCTACAGCATTGGCTTCTAATTTTCACTTAGCTTTTTGAAATAACTACTGTGTACTATCTATGATATCATGAATGCATTTAATAAATAACTACATTTAAATATGCTACCCATTATTTTCAGTTTCTGTATTTCTTAGTATTTTGTGAATAGGAATGTTGGTGTGGGACTTAGTCTGCCTTCTTCCTCAACAGTTCATAACCATACCCTTACAGTTGAATGAAAAAACAAAACAAAACAAAACAAAAAACCTATCTGACAATTAAAAGCAAACAGAAAATGTAACTATTTTAAAGTGGTTTAGGACTTTTATTGCACCTAATTTCTTGATTAAAAACAAAACAAAATAGTGCTTGAAATAATCCTTTTCCAAGGATAAAGAAATTTCCGAGGAGAAAAATGAGGAAATTCACAAATCATAAGGGGCTTCCCTGGTGGCTCAGCTGGTAAAGAACCTGCCTGCCAATTTGGGAGATGCAAGAGACACAAGGATTCGACCGCCGAGTCAAGATGATATGCTGGAGAAGGAAATGGCAACCCGCTCCAGTATTCTTGTCTGGAAAATTCCATGGACAGAGGAGCCTGGCAGGCTACAGTCCATGGGGTCTCTCAGAGTCAGACACGACTGAGCACATGCACAAACACACACACACACAAATCATAAAATCCACAGGGAAACAAAGCACAGAAGAGTGACAGTCCAAGAATCAACAAATAGAATAAGACTCACCAAAAATCTGGATGCACACAATCTGAAACTTCAGACAGAAGAAAAATAATCCCACATTATATGGTCTAATATGCCTGAAGAAATAAAGAGCTAAGAAATTAGTTAATTAGCGTGCAAGTCAAACACTATGTCTAGGAGAAAATGATAATGAATTATGATATTAAAAGAAAGATTGAACTAAGTAGGTGATAATAGCATATAAATTGAGAGGGTGATTGGGATTTAAGTGTTCTTAAATCCTACTAATACTCAGAAGTAGGATACAGATAACATTAAGAGAGATTGTATTAAGTGTGCATATTAAAATTTCTAGGGTAACCACTAAAAAATAAATTGGTGAATATAACTTTTATTCAAATAAGAAAAAAAGTAAATCGGACCCTGATTCTTCACATTACTCTATAAACTAAAATCACCTTCTAGTGGAATAATGACAAATGTAAAAGATTAAATTATAAAACTTTCAGAAGTCACTTCAGGAAAATATTTATGAACTGAAGATAGCAAAAAAAATGGGCACAAAACACAAAACAAAAACAGAGAAAAGAAAACATTGAATATGAAATATGACTATATAAAGTACTTATCAAAAGATGACAAGAATTGAAAATAATCTCATATTAATAAAAATAATTTTAATACATAAATATGACAAATTAAGTAAACTCAGAATGTGTAATAAACCAATCACAAACAAAAAACATAAAAAAATTATAAAACAAACAGTGAAGATTCAAGCTACACTTGACATAAGGGGAAATCTGAATCATAATTAAAATATTTTAAAAATATGCACAAATGTATTAGCAATATGAAAATCCAAACAAAGATCATAATGTGGTACCATTTTCCATATAACCACATCGCTGTAAAAGTACAGTCTTTAAATAACAAATCTTGGTGATGATTTGAAATGACAGAACTTTCATATGTTGCTGGCAGTAAGGAATATAAATTAGTATAAGCACTTCAGAAAACTATTTGGAATTATCAAAATAATTAGATGTCATATATCCAATGACTAGAAATTATAATTCTCAATATTTATCTTAAAGAGTCTCTTGTATTATAACTACTCCAAGAGTCACAGAATGGATAAACAATGACACATTTATACAATGTAACACTATACAGCAATTAAAATGAATGAACTTCAGCTGTCTGAAAAAGCACAGTGGTGAAAACCTGAAGTTCAATAACCTCAAGCTGAGCTACAAAAGCAAATTTTTGATAAATATATGCAATTTAATTATATTTTAATAAATTTTACAAGTATGTGAAATAACCGCTTAGAAACTCAAAATGAGTCACAACATTTTTCTAAAGCATATGAAAAATAAATCTAAAAGTCATGATAGAGGTACCTCCCATAGTAAAGAAGTTGAGGCAGGGGAAAAGGGGAGCAAAGAAGATGTTAAAGGCAATGAGACTGTTTTCTCCCTTAAGCCAGGTAATGTGTATGTAATAATTTATCATGGTTTTTGTGCTTTATGCTTCTTTGTGTGTGTGTGTGATATTGATTAGTATATACATTTTTCTTTTTTAATTCATTTTTATTAAACCATAATTGTTTTACAGAATTTTGTTGTTTTCTGTCAAACCTCAACATGAATCAGCCATCAGTCCAGTTCAGTTCAGTCGCTCAGTCGTATCCGACTCTTTGCGACCCCATGAATCATAGTGTGCCAGGCCTCCCTGTCCATTACCGACTCCTGGAGTTTACTCAAACTCACGTCCATCAAGTCGGTGATGCCATCCAGCCATCTCATCCTCTGTCGTCCCCTTCTCCTCCTGCCCCCAGTCCCTCCCAGCATCAGAGTCTTTTCCAATGAGTCAACTCTTCGCATGAGGTGGCCAAAGTGTTGGAGTTTCAGCTTTAGCATCATTCCTTCCAAAGAACACCCAGGACTGATCTCCTTTAGAATGGACTGGTTGGATCTTCTTGAAATCCAAGGGACTTTCAAAAGTCTTCTCCAACACCACAGTTCAAAAGCATCAATTCTTCAGCACTCAGCTTTCTTCACAGTCCAACTCTCACATCCATACATGACCACTGAAAAAACCACAGCTTTGACTAGATGGACCTTTGTTGGCAAAATGATATCTCTGCTTTTTAATATGCTATCTAGGTTGGTTATAATTTTCCTTTCAAGGAGTAGCGTCTTTTAATTATATTCCCTCCCTTTTGAATCTCCCTACCATCTCCTTCCCCATCCCAACCCTCTAGGTTGATACAGAGCCCCTGTTTGAGTTTCCTGAGCCATATAGCAAATTCCTATTGGCTATCTATTTTATATATGATATTGTAAGTTTCCATGTTACTCTTTCCATACCTCTCACCCTCTCCTCCCCTCTCTCCATGTCCATACATATATTCTCTATGTCTGTTCCTACACTTCTGTCCTGTAAATAAATTCTTCAGTGCCATTTTTCTAGATTCCATATACATATGTTAAAATATGATATTTATCTTTCTCTTTCTGACTCACTTCACTCTGTATAATAGGTTCTAGGTTCAACCACTTAATCAGAACTGACTGAAATGTGTTCCTTTTTATGGCTGAGTAATATTCCATTGTGTATATGTACCACAACTTCATTAACCATTCATCTGTTGATCGACATTTAGGTTGCTTCCATGTTCTAACTATTGTAAAAAGTGCTGCAATGAATAATGGGATACATGTGTCTTTTTCAACTTTGGCTTCCTCTGGGTATATGCTTAGGAGTGGGATTGCTGGGTCCTATGGTGGTTTTATTTCTAGTTTTTAAAGGAATCTCCATATTGTCTTCCATAGTGGCTGTATCGATTTACATTCCCACTAACAGTGCAGGAGCATTCCCTTTTCTCCACACCTTCTCCAGGATTTATTGTTTATATACTTTTTGATGATGGCCATACTGACCGGTGTGAGGTGATATCTCATTGTGGTTTTGATTTGCATTTCTCTAACAATGAGCGATGTTGAGCATATTTTCATGTGTTTGTTAGTCATCTGTATGTCTTCTTTGGAGAAATGTTTGTTTAGGCCTTTTTCCCACTTTTTGATTGGGTTGTTTATTTTACTGGCATTAACTTGTATAAGCTGCTTGTATATTTTAGAAATTAATCCTTTGTCAGTTGTTTCATTTGCTATTATTTTCTCCCTTTCTGAGGATTGTCTTTTAACCTTGTTCATAGTTTCCTTTATTGTGCAAAAGCTTTTCAGTTTAACCAGGTCCCTCTTGTTTACCTTTGTTTTTATTTCCATGACTCTAGGAGTTGGGTCATAGAGGATCTTGCTTTGATTTATGTCATCGAGTATTCTGCCTATGTTTTCCTCTATGAGTTTTATAGTTTCTGGTCTTACATTTAGGCCTTTAATACATTTTGAGTTTATCTTTGTGTATCATCTTAAGAAGTGTTCTAATTTCATTCTTTTACATGTAGCTGTCCAGTTTTCCCAGCATCATTTATTGAACAGGCTGTCTTTGCCCCTTCGTATATCCTCCTTTGTCAAAAATAAGTTTCATGTGTTTATTTCTGGACTTTTTATATTGTTCCATCGGTCTATATTTATGTTTTTGTGTACCATACTGTCACAGTACCATAGTAACATATTGTCTTGATGACTGTAGCTTTGTAGTATGATCTGAATTCAGGAAGGCTGATTCCTCCAGCTCCATTCTTCTTTCTCAAGACTGCTTTAGCTATTTGGAGTCTTTTATGTTTCCATATGAATTGTGAAAAATTTTGTTTTAGTTCTGTGAAAAATGCCATTGGTAGTTTGATAGAGATCACATTGAATCTATAGATTGCATTTGGTAGTAAAGTCATTTTCACAATATTGATTCTTTCTAGCCAGGAACATGGACTATCTCTCCATCTGTTTATGTCGTCTTTCATTAGTGTCTTACAATTTTCTCTGTACAGTTCTTTTGTCTCCTTAGGTAAGTTTATTACTAGATATTTAATTCTTTTTGTTGCAATGGTGAATGGGATTGATTCCTTAATTTCTCTTTCTGATTTTTCTTTGTTAGTATATAGAATTGCAAGTGATTTTTATAGTGATTTTGTATCCTACAACTTTGCTAAATTCACTGATTAGCTCTAGTAATTTTCTCATACTATCTTGGGGGTTTTCTATGTACAGTGTCATGTCATCTGCAAACAGTGAGAGCTTTACTTCTTCTTTTCCAATCTGGATTCCTTTTGTTTCTTTTCCTTCTCTGACTGCTGTAGCTAGGAGTTCCAGAACTATGTTGAGTAATAGTAGGGAAAGTGGACACCCTGTCTTGTTCCTGATCTTCGGGGGAATGCTTTCAGTTTTTCACCATTGAAAATAAGGTTTGCTGTAGGCTTATCATATATAGCCTTGACTCTCTGTTGAGGTAAGTTTCTTCTATGCCTGTTTTGAAGAGTTTAAATCTTAAATGGGTGTTGAATTTTGTCAAAGGACTTTTCTGCATCTATTGAGATTATCATATGGTTTTTATCTTTCAGTTTGTTAATATTGTGTATCACATTGATTGATTTGTGTATATTAAAGAATCCTTGCATTCCTGGAATAAAACCCAACTTGAGCATGGTGTATGAGCTATTTGATGTGTTGCTGAATTCTGTTTGCTAAAGTTTTGTTAAGGATTTTTGCATCTATGTTCATCAGTGATATTGGCTTGCGGTTTTCTTTTTTTGTGTTGTCTTTCTGGTTTTGGCATCAGGATGATGGTGGCCTCATAGAATAAGTTAGAAAGTGTTCCTTCCTCTGCAATTTTTTGAAACAGTTTTAACACATGTAAACCCATGGCTGATTCATGTCAATGTATGGCAAAAACCACCACAATATTGTAAAGTAATTAGCCTCCAATTAAAATAAATAAATAAATAAAAAGAATTAAAAAAAATAAAAGGATAAGTATTATCTGGTTGCTAAATGCTTGATAGAAAACTCCTGTGAAGCCATCTGGTCCTGAGCTTTTGTTTTTTGGGAGATTTTTTATCACAGCTTCAATTTCAATGCTTATAATTGGGTTATTCATAATTTCTATTTCTTCCTGGTTCAGTCGTGTAAGATTGAACTTTTCTAAGAATCTGTCCATTTATTTCAGGTTATCCATTTTATTGACATAAAGTTGCTCATAATAATATCTTATAATCCTTTGTATTTCTGCATTGTCTGTTGTAACCTCTCCTTTTTCATTTTTAATTTTGTTGATTTGATTCTTCCTTCTTTTTTCTTGATGAGTCTGGCTAAAGGTTTGTCAATTTTGTTTATCTCCTCTAAGAACAAACTTTTAGTTTTATTAACTTTTCTATTGTTTTTTTAAATTTCTTTTTCATATATTTCTGCTTGGATCTTTATGATTTTTTTCTTTCTACTAATTGTGGGTTTCTTTTGTTCTTTCTTTTTCCAGTTGTTTTAGGTGTAAAGTTAGGTTGTCTATTTGATGCTTTTCTTGTTTCTTAAGGTAGGATTGTATTGATATAAACTTCTCTCTTAGGACTGTTTTTGCTGCATCCCATAGGTTTTGAGTTGTTGTATTTTCATTGCCATTTGTTTCTAGAAATTTTTTGATTTTCCTTTTGATTTCTTCAGTAACCTGTTGGTTATCTAGAAATGTGTTGTTTAATCTCCATGTGTTTGTGTTTTATATATATATATATATATATATATATTTTTCTCTCGTAATTGATATCTAGTCTCATAGCATTGTGGTCACAGAAGATGCTTGATACAATTTCAATTTTCTTAAATTTATTGAGGTTTTATTTGTGACCCAAGATGTGGTCTATCCTGGAGAATGTTCCATGTGCACTTGAGAAGAAGGTGTATTCTTCTGCATTTGGATGGAATGTCTTGAAGATATCAATGAGATCCATCTCATCTAATATATCATTTAAGACTTGTGTTTCCTTATTAATTTTCTGTTTTGATGATCTGTCCATTGGTGTGAGTGGGGTGATAAAGTCTCCTACTATTATTGTGTTACTGTCAATTTCTCCTTTTATGTCTGTTAGTGTTTGTCTTATGTACTGAGGTGCTCCTATGTTGGATGCATAGATATTTAAAATTGTTATGTCTTCCTCTTGGATTGATCCCTTTATCATTATGTAGTATCCTTCCTTATCTCTTGTAATTTTCTATATTTTAAGTTCTATTTTGTCTGACATGAGGATTGCTACTCCAGCTTTCTTTTGCTTCCCATTTGTATGGAATATATTTTTCCATTCTCTCACTTTCAGTCTATGTGTCTTGAGGTCTGAAGTGGGTTTCTTGTAGACAGCATATATATGGGTCTTGTTTTTGTATCCATTCAGCCAGTCTATGTATTTTGTTTGGAGCATGTAATTTATTTACATTTAAAGTAATTATTGATATATTTGTTCCTATTGCCATTTTCTTAATTGTTTGGGGTTGATTTTGTTGTTCTTTTTTCTTCTCTTGTATTTCTTGACTATATAAGTCCATTTAACATTTGTTGTAAAGCTGGTAAGGTGGTACTGAATTCTCTTTAACTTTTGCTTGTCTGAAAACCTATTTATTTCTCCATCTTTTGAATGAGATCTTTGCCAGGTACAGTAATCTTGGTTGTAGATATGTTCCCTTCAGTACTTTATTTTTATTTTTATTTTTTTTCAGTACTTTAAATATATCATGCCATTCCCTTCTGGCCTGCAGAGTTCCTGCTGAAAGATCAGCTGTTAAGCATATGGGGTCTCCCTTGTATATTGCTTGTTGCTTGTCCCTTGCTGCTTTTAATATTCTTTCTTTATGTTTTGTCTTCGTTAGTTTGATTAGTATGTGTATTGGCATGTTTCTCCTTGGGTTTATCCTGTATGAGACTCTTTGTGCCTCTTGGACTTGATTATTTCCTTTTCCATGTTGGGGAAATTTTCAACTATAATCTCTTCAAAAATTTTCTCATACCCTTTCTTTTTCTCTTCTTCAATGATCTCAATAATTTGAATGTTGATGCATTTGATATTGTCACCGAGGTCTCTGAGACTATTCCCAATTCTTTTCATTCTTTTTACTTTATTCTGCCCTTCAGAAGTTATTTCCACCATTTGATCTTCCAGCTCACTGATTCATTCTTCTGCCTCAGATATTCTGCTATTGATTACTTATAGAGTATTTTTAATTTCAGTAATTGTGTTGTTTGTCTCTGCCTGTTTATTCCTTAATTCTTCTAGGTCTTTGTTAATTGATTCTTGCATTTTCTCCATTTTGTTTTCAAGGGTTTTGATCATCTTTACTATCATTATTCTGAATTCTTTGTCAGGTAGTTTGCCTATTTCTTCCTCATTTGTTTGGATTTCTGTGTTTGTAGTTTGTTCTTTCATTTGTGTAGTATCTTTCTGCTTTTTTAAAAATTATTATATATGTATTTTAACTTATTGTGTTTGAGGTCTCCTTTTCCCAGGCTTCAAGTTTGAATTCTTTCTTCCTTTTGGTTTTTGCCCTCCTGCGCTTTGCAGGAGCAGCCATGAAGAGATACCCCACGTCCAAGTTAAGAGAAACCCAAGTAAGATGGTAAGTGTTGCAAGAGGACATCAGAGGGCAGACACACTGAAACCATAATCACAGAAAACTAGTCAATTTAATCACACTAGGACCACAGCCTTGTCTAATTCAATGAAACTAAGCCATGCCCTGTGGGGCCACCCAAGACGGGCAGGCATGGTGGAGAGGTCTGACACAATGTGGTCCACTGGAGAAGGGAATGGCAAACCACGTCAGTATTCTTGCCTTGAGAACCCCATAAACAGTATGAAAAGGCAAAATGATAGGATACTGAAAGAGGAACTCCCCAGGTCAGTAGCTGCCCAATATGCTACTGGAGATCAGTGGAGAAATAACTCCAGAAAGAATAAAGGGATGGAGCCAAAGTAAAAACAATACCCAGCTGTGGATGTGACTGGTGATAGAAGCAAGGTCTGATGCTGTAAAGAGCAATATTGCATAGGAACCTGGAATGTCAGGTCCATGAACCAAGGCAAATTGGAAGTGGTCAAACAGAAGATGGCAAGAGTGAAGATTGACATTCTAGGAATCAGCGAACTAAAATGGACTGGAATGGGTGAATTTAACTCAGAGACCATTATATCTACTACTGTGGGCAGGAATCCCTCAGAAGAAATGGAGTAGCCATCATGGTCAACAAAAGAATCCGAAATGCAGTACATGGATGCAATCTCAAAAATGACAGAATGATCTCTGTTCATTTCCAAGGCAAACCATTCACTATCACAGTAATCTAAGTCTATGACCCAACCAGTAACACTGAAGAAGCAGAAGTTGAATGGTTCTATGAAGACCTGAAAGAACTTTTAGAACTAAAGCCCTAAAAAGATGCCCTTTTCATTATAGGGGACTGGAATGCAAAAGTAGGAAATCAAGAAACATGTGGAGTAACAGGCAAATTTGGCCTTGGAATACAGAATGAAGCAGGGCAAAGGCTAATAGAGTTTTGCCAAGAAAATGCACTGGTCATAGCTCACACCCTCTTCCAACAACACAAGAGAAGACTCTACACATGGACATCACCAGATGGTCAACACCAAAATCAGATTGATTATATTCTTTGCAGCCCAAGATGGAGAAGCTCTATACAGTCAGCAAAAACAAGACTAGGAGCTGGCTGTGGCTCAGATCCTGAACTCCTTATTGCCAAATTCAGACTTAAATTGAAGAAAGTAGGGAAAACCACTAGACCCTTCAGGTATGACCTAAATCAAATCCCTTATGATTATACAGTGGAAGTGAGAAATAGATTTAAGGGCCTAGACCTGATAGATAGAGTGCCTGATGAACTATGGACAGAAGTTCGTGACATTGTATAGGAGACAGGGATCAAGACCATTCCCATGGAAAAGAAATGCAAAAAAGCAAAATGGCTGTGTGAGGAGGCCTGACAAATAGCTGTGAAAAGAAGAGAAGCAAAAAGCAAAGGAGAAAAGGAAAGATATAAGCATCTGAATGTAGAGTTCCAAAGAATAGCAAGAAGAGATAGAAAGCCTTCCTTAGCGATCAATGCAAAGAAATAGAGGAAAACAATAGAATGGGAAAGACTAGAGATCTCTTCAAGAAAATTAGAGATACCAAGGGAACATTTCATGCAAAGATGGACTTGATAAAGGACAGAAATGGCATGGCCCTAACAGAAGCAGAAGATATTAAGAAGAGGTGGCAAGAATACACAAAAGAACTGTACAAAAAATGATCTTCATGACCCAGATAATCACGATGGTATGATCACTCACCTAGAGCCAGACATCCTGGAATGTGAAGTAAGTGGGCCTTAGAAAGCATCACTATGAACAAAGCTAGTGGAGGTGATGGCATTCCAGTTGAGCTATTTCAAATCCTGAAAGATGATGCTGGGAAAATGCTGCACTCAATATACCAGCAAATTTGGACAACTCAGCAGTGGCCACAGGACTGGAAAAGGTCAGTTTTCATTCCAATCCCAAAGAAAGGCAATGCCAAAGAATGCTCAAACTACTGCACAATTGCACTCATTTCACACGGTAGTAAAGTAATGCTCAAAATTCTCCAAGCCAGGCTCAGCAAAACATGAACCCTGAACTTCCAGATGTTCAAGCTGGTTTTAGAAAAGGCAGAGGAATCAGAGATCAAATTGCCAACATCCGCTGGATCATCAAAAAAGCAAGAGAGTTCCAGAAAAACATCTATTTCTGCTTTATTGACTATGCCAAAGCCTTTGACTGTGTGGATCACAATAAACTGTGGAAAATTCTGAAAGAGATGGGAACACCAGACCACCTGACCTGCCTCTTGAGAAACCTGTATGCAGGTCAGGAAGCAACAGTTAGAACTGGACATGGAACAACAGACTGGTTCCAAATAGGAAAAGGAGTACATCAAGTCTGTATATTGTCACCCTGTTTATTTAACTTATATGCAGAGTACATCATGAGAAACTCTGTGCTGGAAGAAGCACAAGCTGAAATCAAGATTGCCAGAAGAAATATCAATAACCTCAGATATGCAGATGGCACCACACTTATGGCAGGAAGTCAAGAGGAACTAAAAAGCCCCTTGATGAAAGTGAAAGAAGAGAGTGAAAAAGTTGGCTTAAAACTCAACATTCATAAAACGAAGATCATGGCATCTGGTCCCATTACTTCATGGCACATAGATGGGGAAACAGTGGAAACAGTGTCAGACTTTATTTTGGGGGGCTGCAAAATCACTGTAGATGGTGACTGCCGCCATGAAATTAAAAGATGCTTATTCCTTCGAAGAAAAGTTATGACCAACCTAGATAGCATATTCAAAAGCAGAGACATTACTTTGCCAATAAAGGTCCGTCTAGTCAAGGCTATGGTTTTTCCTGTGGTCATATATGGATGTGAGAGTTGAACTGTGAAGAAAGCTGAGTGCTGAAGAATTGATGCTTTTGAACTGTGGTGTTGGAGAAGACTCTTGAGAGTCCCTTGGACTGCAAGGAGATCCCACCAGTCCATTCTAAAGGAGATCAGCCCTTGGTTTTCTTTGGAAGGAATGATGCTGAAGCTGAAACTCCAGTACTTTGGCCACCTCATGCGAAGAGTTGACTCATTGGAAAAGACACTGATGCTGGGAGGGATTGGGGGCAGGAGGAGAAGGGAACAACAGAGGATGAGATGGCTGGATGGCATCACTGACTCGATGGACATGAGTCTGAGTGAACTCCAGGAGTTGGTGATGGACAGGGAGGCCTGGCGTGCTGCAATTCATGGGGTCACAAAGAGTCAGATACGACTGAGCGACTGAACTGAACTGAACTGAAGGTGATCCAGTGGTTTGTGTAAGCTTTGAATAGGGTGAGATTTGTGCTGTGTTTTTTTGTTTGCTTGTTTTTCATATGATGGGCAAGGCTGAGTGGGGTCTTAATCCTGTCTGCTGATGATTGGGTTTACATTTTTGGTTTGTTGTTGTTTAGATAAGGTGTCCTGCACGGGGTTCTACTGGTGGTTGGGTGATGTTCAGTCTTGTATTCTAGTGGTGTCTTTTGTGTGAGAGGGTTAGTTCTCTCATAGACTAGGGTCTTGGAGTCAGTGCTCCCATGACAAAAGGCTGAGGGCTTGATCTCTGGTCAGGAATGAAGATTCCACAAGTGGTATGTTATGGCATTCAGTTCAGCTCAGTTGCTCACTCATGCCCGACTCTTTGCGACCCCATGAATCACAACACGCCAGGCCTCCCTGTCCATCACCAACTCCCGGAGTTCACTCATACCCACATCCATCGAGTCAGTGATGCCATCCAGCCACCTCATCCTCAGCAGTATTGCCTTGCTTTCATGGCCGCCCAGCTTTCCTCCACAGGCATTTTCCACCACAGTCTCCTCTCTCACATCCCCTCGATCCATCTCTCCACAGTCAACAGCAGCCCTTGCCTGGGGATCCTTCCACATTCCCTAAACTCCACCTCCTAGTTGCTGCAACTTCCAGGGAATCTGTGTCCCTGTCTGGGGTATGTATGGCTGTGGCAAGGACTGCCTGATTCTCATTCCATTTAGGCTGCCACAGATCAGCTGTTTTACTTTCAGCATTAAATGTTTCTTCTCTGTCTCAGACAATTGCCCCGATGTGGGGATTTGAACCCTGGTTCAGGTCCTCCACCCACCAAGGGCAGGTCCAGTCCTTCTAGCTCTCCTGTTTTCCCCCTCATTCCTTCATCCTACTGAGTTTTGAGTGGGTCTGTAAAGTAGTTAGAATAGGAAAAACAAGTCCAGAATGGCAGTGGCTAAAAGACAAGGAAGGGAAAAGCCTGCAAAGATAGAATGAAGAAAGTTCCAGGGACCAGAGTAAAGACCTCAGGTAAAACAAACAGCACTCCTGGCTAGCCCCGTTTACAGTGCTGGCCCAGGGGGAGGAGAAAAATAAAAACATATAAGAAGAGTAGCTAAAATTGGGCTGGGGGCCTCTCTTCTCTTAGCATTTGGGTAGGCTTTCCCTCATGCCCTGAGGATGTATTTTCCTTTCTTTTCTAAATAAAACTGCACTGTAACATGGAGCTGTAACACTGATCTGTCCAAGGACTGTAATGTTGGTCCCTCTGTTGCTTCAAATTTTTGTTGAACGAGACAGAACCGAGGAAATTACAAACTCCCCGACAGGTCTATATATTCTTTCCCACTGGTCAGGTACTCCTGTCCACTCTCAGATGGTGTGCTGCATGTACTTCTGTATCTGAAGGTGTAATCCTGATGTATCTGTGGAGAGAGATGTACTCCATATCCACCTACTCCTCTGCCATCTTGTTCTCCCCTTATGCTTCTTTTTAGTGTAGATATTTTTTAAATAACAAAATTACTTTTAAAATTGGCTGTTTTCAAGTGAAAATATAATTTTTAAAATGGTCTAAAATGAAAATCTATAGCAATCAATATTTAAGAAGTTATATGTAAATTATTATATAATGCATGTAAAATAACTACACATTTAACTGATACAAAATATTGATTTAATTTCACTGGTTAATAAAATGATACATAGCTATGAGAATTCACATATTTACTTGAAAATTAATTTATATAAGTTATGAAAATGCATTTTTTATTATATCTATAAAAGAAGTGCCAGTTTCTTTAGACTTGAGCTTAAGAAATAAAAAAATTTGGCTCATGCTTAGTTGGAATCTGATTAAAGTAGATTTCAAAGACATACTGCTCCTTTCCATGTAAACTTTCCTAATACAGATATTCTCAGTAATTTATATACAATTTAATATATTACCCATGCTTAGAATTTTCAAATAACCAGTAACTGAGCAATCATTTAAAATATCACTGCTATAAAAACTGATTCCTTTCCTAACTAAACCCCAGAGTTGAATGAAATCCCACTTGTAGACTTAATTTTCCCCAAAATATCTTTCAGTGAATTAACCTCACTTGGAAATTGCTATTTTTTCCCTCTCTTTTTAGAAACTAGGTTATAAGCTCCACGAGAATAGGAATCCTATCTGTCCTATTCACCTATCCTGGGTCTATTATAGTGTCTCATAAGTGGTAGATGCTTGACAAATGTTTATTAAATCAACAGATGTATATCATCACAATGTCAGTGAACAAAGGTGGGATAAAGACAAGAGACAACATTTTAAAAGTAACAAAAAGTATTCATTATTTATCCTACTATAGGCTTAAGTAGCCACACGGTTCCAAGAAGATTCATTTTATTTTTATTAAATAAAAGTTTAATATATATTTGGCAATATATTCACCTGGATCAAATTTAAGTAAACTATATACATTGAGAAAACTTGATTACACTTATTTTTTCTACCAAATTTCTCCCCTTCTACTTCCTAAAATAGTGAAGTCACTCAGTAATGTCTGACTCTTTGTGACCCCATGGGCTATAGCCTACCCAGCTCCTTTGTCCATGGGATTTTCCAGGCAAGAGGACTGGAGTGGGTTGCCATTTCCTTCTCCAGGGGATCTTCCCAACCTAGGGATCGAACCCAGGTCTCCCATATTGCAGGCAGACACTTTACTGTCTGAACCATCAGGGAAGCACTTTTTTTTTTAATGTATTTTTTACTTCCTAAAGTAATACTTCTAATATATTAGGGAGTCTTTTAGTGTTTCATTATGCAAATATAAGCAGGTATGAAAAAATATTTGTATTACCTTTCTCCCCTTTTTAATTACATAGTGGCTATATATGCTATAAATACTTATTGTTTACCTTCATTTCTTAGAAATTGTTCTGAAGATCTTTCTATATTGGCACGTTGACAACTGCCTTGATCTTTTGTATAGGTACATGGCATTCCATTTTATGAATGTGTAATATTTCACTGAAATCATTCCCTTGTGTTGTTTCTGATCTTGTGCCGTTAATAATGATATGGTGATTTATAACTTTTGCACATATATCCATTTGGATTCTTGCAGGTATATCCAGAGGATAAATTTTCAGAGCTAGAATTTCCAGATCAGAGTAAGTACATTAGTAAATTTCAACAATGACACTCCACAGTGATTGTGCTATTCAGTATGCCCATAGTGTCTTAAACTAGGTCTTCCAAGAAACAAATACCAAGATGGAGACACCATAATATTTGTATTTTATGGCAAGACAAGAAAAATTAAAACAACCCATTTGTACCTCCTCCCTTCCCTTTAATATGTATTGTACATCTGCATTAACCAGATCTCCTTAGGAGATAACCTGCTTTCTTAACTCTTGTAAGGGATCATGATGACCCACTACTCACTCTGTATGCATTGATGTACCTTGTATAAACTGTCAATAGACATATAACCCTTTGTCTCAAAAAAGTATATGACTGTGCTTTGACCTCTAATGGGCAGAACAGTCCTTAGAGCTTTGTGAAAGACAGTCTCCTGGTTTGGCTCAAAATTCTGTTTCTTTTTTTGAACAACAATTGATTAGTCTTTTTGTCAACAATGACATTAAACATGAAAGGATTTTATTTAAGTAAATGTCTGGAAAGTGATAGAAAGGGAGTTAGGTAAGCCTGACAAAGTCTTTAGATAGTAATGCAAGTCTTCTCTCAATGAAGAGAGAGAGGAAAAGATTGGGTGGAACCATCCTAGTCAGTTATGCTGTTTAAGAAAGGTAAATCTAAAGCTAGCCAACAAAGGGGTCTTTCTTCTTGACAGAATGGATCAGCTTTAGAATCTTTGTTTGGTCTCAGTCACTGACAGATGACAACAAGGGGAGGTCAAAAAACAGTAGTTTAGGACCCTAGGTCAACCAACTCCTTAGTTGGAAGTTTGCTCAGTGTGTGAAAACAAATACAAAGTAAAACTGAAAGGCTTAATTCTCTCTTCCTGTTGAAAATTAGGGAAGAGATTTTCCTCCCTCTCCTTTTTCTTTTAGAACATTTACCTTAGAATACTTCTAATTATAAGTATTTTCTCCTGTCTTTGAAATGTATGTAAATCCTTTTGAAGACTAGATAGACCTTTTGTCAGATTTATGTTCTAAGAATGAATTTTTCAACAACAGGAGAGTATTTCTTTGAAATGTAAAGATCATGGGGGATAGCAGCCAGTTCTCCCAGTTTCTATAGGAGAGGAGCAGCCTACTTTAGGCTACTTAAGCACCTTGTTGCAAGTTACAAAACTACTTCCTGTCATAAAGAGATGAGAAGTTTATTTTTCCTCAGGATAAAACCAATGAGCTAACACAGATGGTCATCCTAATTACCAGGTAAATTTAGATGAACTGCCCTGCGCTGTGCTGTGCTGTGCTCAATCATGTCCGACTCTTTGCCATCCCATGGACTGTAGCCCACCAGTCTTCTCTGTCCATGAGATTTCCCAGGCAAGAATACTGGAGTGGGTTGCCATGTCCTCCTCCAGGGGATCTTCCCCCACCTAGGGATGGAACCTGCATCTCTTGTGTCTCCTGCATTGGCAAATGGATTCTTTACCTCTGCACAACCTGAGAAGACCCTAGAATGAACTATATATGACAAATAGTGTTGTTCAATCCTCTTACTTGAGGAGTAGTTATTATTTATCTTGAAAACATGTACATGATGGTGTGTATCTGCTGGGATATACAAGGGAGTGAGGTTTCTTTCTGCGTTTGCAAATTCTTAATGAATTCCCTGTAATGCCCATTGCATTCTGGTTTAATGTTTATTCTGATAATAACATTACTGGAATTTACCATTTACCACATTACCATTATAGATAGGATTTCTGGGTTGGGAGAGGACTCGATATTTAATTATATATATATTTTTACAACGGTTGCAACAGACAGGTACTTTGGTGTTAATTCACCACTCTCTTAAATTTTTCACTTGTCGAGGTACTCAGCTTTCTTGTCTTCAAATGGACATAACTTCACTCATTTGTTCATCTGTATCATTGTGTGGTAAGAAAAGGCTAAATGAAGTTTGAAAAGAATACAACTTTGAAAATATAAAGCACTATATATGTATAAGTTTATACATTTTTACTTTTATCAACACTAGTTGAAAGCATCACTTTGGAGACATTTATGATTTATTATTATCAAATGCTTAGAAAAGCATAAAATATACTGGAAAGATTTATATACCATAAAAAAATTTGGCAAATTATGTTACTGCATGGTCCAGAAAAGCACTTTTTAGCACTTCAATTTAACATGAATGGAATTTGCATGAATAGATGAGGAAAAACATTGAGTCCTTAGTAGCAGAGAAATATAGGGAGAAATATTAGAGATTTTAAGCAGTAAAAGGGCTTTGCATGAATTAATAAATAAGCTACTTGGTAATGATAATTATAACATTCATCTCTACCTTTGTATGATATAAATATATCTGGGAAGAGCAAATAGACATAAGGTGGGGAAACATAACATTAAAATAACATATCACATAATAGCTCTTAGTTGAAAGACTGCACTCACTTTAAATAGGACAAGTAGAAAATTATGAATTCCATAACTGAAAGGTTTCTCTTCTTCCATTCTTTTTAATATCCTTGCTGAAACCCAATTTTGACATAATACATTATTTCTTTCGCTGAACTGACTTTCTTCATTCTGTCACTCTTAAGCTATCTTTAAAGAAAACCGTCTTCAGTGATGTAGGCATGATAGCTTTGGCAGAACCTCATTCACTTGTAATATGAGCATTGTGCCAGGCAAACACCATTTAGATACTACCATTGTTAGGCTCAACAATCAATGAAACAAAACATTTAACCTAAAATAAAGGCACTTAAATACATATTCACAGTGGAAAATTCTCTATTCAAATTACTTAACACACAGCTTAAAAACCAAATCTGGCACTGAATCCTATACATCTAGACTGAGATGTGTGCCGTTATCTTTATGCCTTTCCTGTTGTGTTTTTCCCATGGGGCACATTTACCTATTCTGCATTCGATCTCGGTAACTTTCTTTGACCTTTTCTTGCTTTCATTTCACTCCTTCTGATTTACAAATCCCTTTCAATCTATAGCAAATGCAATGGATAAATAGCACAATTTTAACTTCTCACCTCTTTATTTTAAATACACTTTCTACAAGCCGCTGATAGTATTTATAGCAACATACCAATATTCAACTTTTCCATAAGAGATAACAGTCAATACTCACTAAAACTTTAATCTTCTCCATTCCAGACAAAGGAAAAAACTATTTTGGTTTCAACTGAGTAGGAAAAATTTAAAAGACAAGAAGGTACTACAAATTCTAAGATGCTAACAACTCATTCACTATTTAAAAATGTGGATATGGTATTAATCATCTGTATTAGAGGAGACACTGGAAATAATCAAATTATTAAATTATTGCTTCAAAGCTCTCCCTGATTTATTTTTTAAAGGTGTTTTAATCCTTTCCATTCAAGATGCTACATGTGTTGTTTCACCTACTCCAGCAGTAGATATTGACTAAAATAATCAAATGACTCTTAGCAAAATAGTTTCAGTAAAGGCACTGGCACCCCACTCCAGTACTCTTGCCTGGAAAATCCCATGGATGGAGGAGCCTGGTAGGCTGCAGTCCATAGGGTCGCTGGGAGTCAGACACGACAGAGCAACTTCACTTTCACTTTTCACGTTCGTGCATTGGAGAAGGAAATGGCAACCCACTCCAGTGTTCTTGCCTGGAGAATCCCAGGAACGGGGAGCCTGGTGGGCTGCCGTCTATGGTGTCGCACAGAGTCGGACATGACTGAAGCGACTTAGCAGCAGCAGCAGCAGCAGCAAAGGCACTCATGGAGAAATGTTTCAATTTTTAAAAAGAAAATAACAATATCATAATGACAAAAATCTTCCTAGTAGAGAAATCTACACATCAAATATAATATTTTATGTATTAATTAGGATTATATCAAATAAACCATAGATACTACATTGTATTCCAAATCTTTCCTCCTTAAAAGCCTGTGGTATCTGTTCAGCTCACTTTGGATTCTATGCTTTTCATCCAAGTGCTGATGATTTTTCTCTTAAGTGGAGAAACAGGGATCCTTTGCTTCTGCTTTTTTTTTTCTTCTATCGGGGCCCAGGTTTCACATTTCTTTTTTGTAAAATGCTTCTTCCATATTTTGTAATTGCTAAACAATTACAATTAAAAAAAAATGACAATTTTTAAAAAGATAGCATGGCATTTATTCCCTACTCCTAACTTACCTTTCAGTTTGAAATGTCTATGCTCATAATCCTCTTTCTCTCTCTCCCTCTTAAAAAACTGCAGGCAAAAGTCTGAGTTCTATTTGCTCCTGCTGGGAATAGACCTATTTGGTCCCAGGGCTGTTGTGTGGTGCTGCTACTGCTAAGTCGCTTCAGTCGTGTCCGACTCCCTGCGACCCCATAGACGGCAGCCCACCAGGCTCCCCGGTCCCTGGGATTCTCCAGGCAAGAACACTGGAGTGGGTTGCCATTTCCTTCTCCAATGCATGAAAGTGAAAAGTGAAAGTGAAGTCGCTCAGTCGTGTCCAACTCTTCGCGACCCCATGGACTGCAACCCACCAGGCTCCTCTGTCCATGGGACTCTCCAGGCAAGAGTACTGGAGTGGGGTGCCATTGCCTTCTCCAGTTGTGTGGTAAGCTTGTCTAATTCTGTTCCTCTGTTTTGGGGAGCAGGTGTACCCACATACATATTCTTTAGTAGCAACCCTATCAGATCCCCATAAGCCAAATACTTTTGTCTTATTTCTCAACTTGTTCAGTGTCTGGGCAGAGATAAGGGGCAATATTATTGGTATACTCTAAAAGCATCATCTTGATTTATTTGCTTGATTTTCATTTAAAATATCCTGTTTGAAATGCTCCTGTTGCCAAATATATAGAACAAGGAATATACACTCTCTATTTTTTTTACAGTATTAAAAAGTTCTGTTTAGCTTTTCTTAATTTCAATTTTTCAGGCACATTGTGATTTAGAATACTGTGGAGATAATTTGAAAATAAACTTTTTTTTTTCAAAAAATTATGTCATTTTATTATTTAACTAGCATCTGGACACAGATCTATTAGAGACCAGGTTCTCACATTCTGCATTCTATTTTGCATTCAATTTGGCTGTATTCATATACTGTTAAGCTGTGGATGAGTTTATTCCAACTAATTCAAAAGAAAAAAATGAAACATCTTTAAAGAATATACAATCAATTAAAATTTACCTGTTCATACAACTAAAATAATTTTTAAATCATATATTTAAAATAAAGATTAGCATTTAAATACCATTTAATATCTCAGTTTCTCTGCTGACTTGGAGACTCTTCTAATATTAACTTGCCATTATTATTAGACTTGACTGCCTGCTGTGAACCACCTTGAAGCACACAGAAGAATCTCACTACAGGCAAATGCAAGCGCTGAGATTTTTATGGCTGTTAAGTAAATGTGAACTTAAAAATAAACAAAAAGCCTAACAGAGGCTTAATTGCAGTCAGATGCAGTGTTTAAAAAAAAAAAGTATTTATCCCCTATCATAAAAGTATACTTTCTCTTAAAGGAAAATCTTACTTGTATTTTAAAATATGGGCTCTGCTAAGCAGGCAAGTACTTCAGTTTAATTATTGATTACTTTCCTTTAAGGATAAGACCAGTCTTACAGATGGGATAAATTTAGATCATCAACTACAAAAATGTAGTATAAGGATATATACTACTTTGAGTCATACACACTCATGTGTCAGCTTCTTCTGACTCTTATAACATTGGTGGAGTTAGAACTTCATTTTGGCCTATATTCTATCTGCTTTTTTTTTAACCGCAACTGCTAGATTTTTATTTATCACAATTTCATGTTGATGTCTTGAGTACATATACAAAGACATACTTGAGTACATCTACCCAAGACTTTGTCTTTTTCATATTACTGATTCATCTACCCACATGTCTAATTGGTCAAGAAGTCACAGATTTGGCCAAAGGGAAATATTAATAATCATTTCTTTCAATCCATCAGTTTACAGTTGATCAAAATGAGTCAAGAAGAGGTCAACACACAGGTGATTTGTGATGTAACTACAGCTCAGTGCAATATTCCAGATTCTAAGGATATAAAACTATTACATTTTATTTACCACATGATCACCTCTCATGCCCAGATCAGAAAGCTCTTACTGTATTGGGTAGATCCCTCTCCAAAAATTATTGGACAAAGCTAAAGTCTGGGAAAGTATCTTACCCCCTAGTGTGTAAGATATATTCATTTGCTCTTTCAGATGTAGTTTCCTTTCTTTTCTTTAAAGAAAATCATCTTTCAAAAAGAACCCTCTTACACTGTTGGTGGGAATGCAAACTAGCACAGCCACTATGTAGAACAGTGTGGAGATTCCTTAAAAAACTGGAAATAGAACTGCCATACGACCCAGCAATTCCACTGCTGGGCATACACACTGAGGAAACCAGAATTGAGAGAGACACGTGTACCCCAGTGTTCATTGCAGCACTGTTTACAATAGCCAGGACATGGAAGCAGCCTAGATGTCCATCGGCAAAAGAATGGATGAGAAAGCTGTGGTACATATGCACACTGGAATATTACTCAGTTATTAAAAAAAAAATGCATTTGAATCAGTTCTAATGAGGGGATGAAACTGGAGCCTGTTATACAGAGCAAAGTAAGTCAGAAAGAAAAACACCAATACAGTATATGAACACATATATAGGAATTTAGAAAGATGGTAATGATGACCCTATATGCAAGACAGCAAAAGAGACACAGATGTAAAGAACAAACTTTTGGACTCTGTGGGAAAAGGCAAGGGTGGGATGATTTGAGAGAATAGCATTGAAACATGTGTATTATTATATGTGAAATAAATTGCCCTTCCAGGTTCAATGCATGAGGCAGGGTGCTCAGGGCTGGTGCACTGGGATGACCCAGAAGGATGAGATGGGGAGGGATGTGGGAGGAGGATTCAGGATGGGGAACACATGTATACCCATGGCTGATTCATGTGAATATATGGCAAAAAAACACCACAATACTGTAAAGTAATTAACCTCCAATTAAAACAAATAAATTAAATAAATGAATAAATGCTAAAAAAATCATTTTTCAAAAAATTAATTATAAGATGCATATACTAAAGGAAACACATGATACTTATTCAGTCTGATGAATATTTGCAAATATATTCTATGTGCATATCATAAGATATGAAATATTACCACCACTCCAGAAGTCTTTCTTTTAGCTCTTCACAGTAACTTCACAGTAACCATGACTCTGATTTCTATCATGCCAGGTTGGCAGCTCAGATGGTAAAATATCTGCCTGCAATGACAGATACCTGGGTTCCATCCCCAGATGGGGAAGATCCCCTGAAGAGAATGGAAACCCACTCCAGTATTCTTGACTGGACAATCCATGGACAGAGAAGACATGGCAGAAACATATAGTCCATGAGGTCACTAAGAGTTGGACATAACTGAGCCATAACACTTTCATATTAATTTACCTCTTTTTGAATATTATGTAAATGAAGATACTTTCTTTTTTTTTTTTTTTTAGTGTTTGGCTTCTTTCAGTAATCACTATTTGTGAATTCCATCCAGGTTGTTGAATGTTTTATTTCATTGCTATACTGTATGGATCATATGAATATACCATAATTTATACATTTATTCCACTATTGGTGGGCTTTTGGATTATTTCTGCTTTTGACTATTATAGTGTGGTTATTAATATCTTTGTACAGTCTTTTGGTACACAAAATAATACACTTCTAGATGTTCAGAAATGAAATAGTCTGGTCATAGATTGTACTTAGTTTTGGCAAGATATGTCAAAGTTATATCAATTTACAGCCTGGAGAGCAATATATTACAGTTTGGATTGCTCTGTACCAGTCTCTGGCCATATCAGTTTTTTATCCTGTGATTCTGTTTTTTAAATAGTCTAATAAGTCATAGAATGTTATTTTGCTTTAAATTTCATTTCCTTAAGGACAAATTATGCTAAACACCCTTTTGTTCATTAGATATATTTTTTCACTCCATTCAGATCTATTCTTCATGCCTCCCTCACCAGCTCTATGTCTTTAGAGGCTAACTTGTACTGACTACACCTACAGACTCCCTTCCCTCCTGGGTTCCATCGCTGGGGATTACTGTATGGATAGAAGAGAGGCAAGGAGGGAATGAAATTAGAAATTTATTCTCTATTCGCTTCCTTTGGTTATGCTACAAACTATGACCTTCCACAGAAAGGTTTCAGCTTCTACAAATTGCATACCATATATATATATATATATATATATGTTCAATTTCCTACTATTCTTGTTGTTCCATTGCTTGGTCATGTCCAACTCTTTGGGGCTCCATGGACTGCAGCATGCCAGGCTACCCTGTCCTTCACCATCTCCCGGAGCTTGCTCAAACTCATGTCCATTGATTCAGTGATGCCATCCAATTCCATCTGCTATTCCCTTCTCCTTCTGCCTTCAATCTTTCCTAGTATCAGGGTCTTTTCCAATGAGTCCACTCTTCACATCAGGTGGTCAGAGTATTGGAGCTTCAGCTTCAGCATCAGTCCATCTAAGGAATATTCAGCATTTATTTCCTTTACGATTTGACTGGTTTGATCTCCTTGCAGTCCAAGGGGCTCTCAAGAGTATTCTTCAACTACACAGCCCCAAAACATCTGCTTTTTGGTATTCAGTCTTCTTTATGGTCCAACTTTCACATCCATTTCACTATTGGAAAAACTATAGCTTTGACCATTCAGATCTTTGTTGGCAAAGTAACGCCTCTGTATTTTAATATGCTGTCTAGGTTTATCATAGCTTTTGTCCCAAGGAGCAAGAGTCTTTTAATTTCATGGCTGCAGTCACCATCTGCAGTGATTTTGGAGCCCAAGAAAATAAGGTTTGTCACTGTTTCCGTTGTTTCCCCATCTATTTGGCATGAAGTGATGGGACCAGATGCAATAGTCTTTCTTAGATTTTGAAATTGAGTTTTAAGCCAGCTTTTTCACTCTCCTCTTTCACTTTCATCAAGAGGCTCTTTAGTTCCTCTTCACTTTCTGCTATAAGGGTGGTGTCATCTGAATATCTGAGGTTATTGATATTTCTCCCAGCAGTCTTGACTCCAGCTTGTGCTTTATCCAGCCTAGCATTTCACACGATGTACTCTGCATATAAGTTAAATAAGTAAGGTGACAATATACAGCCTGGAAGTACTCCTTTCCCAATTTAGAACCAGTAAGTTGTTCCATGTCCGGTTCTAATTGTTGCTTCTTGTCCTGCATGCAGGTTTCTCGGGAGAAAGATAAGGTGGTCTGGTATTCCCATCCAGTTGATGTTGGTAATTTGATCTCTGGTTTCTCTGCCTTTCTAAACCCAGCTTGAACATCTGGCAGTTCTCAGTTCATGTACTGTTGAAGCCTGGTTTGAAGAATGTTGAGCATTACTTTGCTAGTGTGTGAGATGAGTGCAATTGTGCAGTATTTTGAACATTCTTTGGCATTTCCTTTCTTTGGGATTGGGATGAAAACTGACCTTTTCAAGTCACACTCCAAGATGTCTGGCTCTACGTGAGTGATCACACCATCATGGTTATCTGGCTCATTCAGATCTCTTTATCGAGCCTATCTTTGCATGAAATGTTCCCTCGGTATCTCTAATTTTCTTGAAGAGATCTCTGGTCTCTCCTTTTCTATTATTTTTCTCCATTTCTTTGCATTGATCACTGAGGAAGGCTTTCTTATCTCTCCTCACTATTCTTTGGAACTCAGCATTTAGATGGATGTATCATTCCTTTTCCTAACAGTGTTTTGCCAAAAGAATGCACTGGTCATAGCAAACCCCTCTTCCAACAACACAAGAGATAACTCTACACATGGATATCACCAGGTCAATACCAAAATCAGATTGATTACTTTCTTTGCAGCCTTTTTTTTTTATTTTTGCTTCTGTTCTTTTCTTTGTTATTTGTAGGGCCTCTTCAGACAACCATTTTGCCTTTTTTCATTTTTTCTTATTGGGGATGGTTTCCATCACTGCCTCCTTTACAATGTCATGAACCTCCATCCATAGTTCTCCAGGCACTCTGTCTATCAGATCTAATCCCTTGAATCTATTTGTCATTTGCACTGAATAATACTAAGGGATTTGATTTAGGTCATACCTGAATGGTCTAGTAGTTTTCCCTACTTTCAATTTAAGTCTGAATTTTGCAATAAGAAGTTCATGATCTGAGCCACAGTCAGCTCCTGGTCTTTTTTTTTTTTTTTTCTGACTGTATACAGCTTCTCCATCTTTGGCTGCAAAGAATACAATCAATCTGATTTTGGTATTGATCTGGTGATGTCCGTGAGTAGAGTCATCTCTTGTGTTGTTGGAAGAGGGGTTCGCTATGACCAGTGCATTCTTTTGGCAAAATTCTGTTAGCCTCTGCCCTGCTTCATTTTGTACTCCAAGGCCAAACTTGCCTGTTATTCCAGTATCTTTTGACTTCCTACTTTTGCATTTCAATTTCCTACTAACAAATTCTTATTCCACCCAAAAAGAGTGTTATGGGAATCTTGCTAGCTTTTTCATATTTTACTTTCTCTTGTGATATTTCTGTCTTTTCCAAAACTATGTATATAGTTCTTTTAAGCTGTGTATATATCCAAATTTGAATGTGCTATTTCCTGCTGCAAATAATAACAATAGGCATTGCTATTTCTAAATCACACTGACCATGTGTGGGATGATAGTGTATGCATGGTGGAAATTAGAAAATTGCGAATTAAGTAAAAGATATTAAGTAGAAGGGCTCTCCAGGTGGCACTTAGTGGTAAGAACCCACTTGCCAATGCAGGAGACCTAAGAGATGAGGGTTTGATCCTTGGATTGGGAAGATCCCCTGGAGGATGACATGGTAATCCACTCTAGCATTCTTTCCCAGAGAACCCATGGATAGAGAAGCCTGGAGGGCTATGGTCCATAGGGTAGCAAAGAGTTGGACACAACTGAAGTGATTTAAGCATGCAAAGTAAAAATTACAATGTTTTAGAGTAGACCTCCATTAAGATCTTAAGTAATAAATGTTTGAAAGAAAGTGAAAGTGTTTGTCACTCAGTCATGTTTAACTCTTTGAGACCCCATGGACTTTAGCCCACTAGGCTTCTCTGTCCATGGAATTCTCCAGGCATCAGTACTGGACTGGGTAGCCATTCCCCAATTCAGCAGATCTTCCTGACCCAGGGATCAATCCCAGGTCTCTGGCATTGCAGGCAGGTTTTTTACCATCTGAGCCAAATATAGTTATCACCAGGGTAGAATTCACATTTAAGCAAATACACTATTATAGAATATGCTATTATACTGACATATAAGGTTGCGTCCTTAGGCAGATTGTAGTTGCTTTTAGAGTAATTTAACCTATGTTTTATAGCAACAAAATTTGAATTAATACATGTATTATGATCTTAAAGGGCTCAAAGGTGTGTATACCATATTTGTCTAAGGATTTTACTAGAGTGTCATAAATTCTATTCATTGTCTATTCACTAGTCCTAAGGTAAGGCATCTAACAATTAAAAACACTATCTTCTGAAATGATGGTATTCCTCATGTGTTCTAATGTAGTTTTAAATTTTGTCTCAGATATTACATTCAAACCTGATTCAACTAAATATCTTTCTTTGAGGAGTCAAATAGCCTTCATAGCTGCATATAAACCAAATCATTCAGAGAGAAGGGAGGACTTACAGGGGCTGAAAATTTACAAATATACAGGAAGAGTGAGAGTGATGATTATAATTTCAGTTTTAAATATATTTGAGCCTGGGGCCTAATCTCTTTTAAGTATTAGGTAAGTAGGGGACTCATCAGTTCAGTTCAGTTCAGTCGCTCAGTCATGTCTGACTCTTTGCAACCCCATGGACTGCAGCACACCAGGTCTCCCTGTCCATCACCAACTCCTGGAGTTTACCCAAACTCATATCCATTGAATCAGTGATGACATCCAACCATCGCATCCTTTGTTGTCCCCTTCTCCTCCTGCCCTTAATCTTTCCCAGCATCGGGGTCTTTCCAAATGAGTCAATTCTTCACATCAGGTGGCCAAATATTGGAGTTTCAGCTTCAACATCAATCCTTCCAAAGAACACCCAGGACTGATTTCCTTTAGGATGGACTGGTTGGATCTCCATGCAGTCCAAGGGACTCTCAAAAGTCTTCTCCAACACCACAGTTCAAAAGCATCAATTCGTCATCACTCAGCTTTCTTTAAAGTCCAACTCTCACATCCATACATGACTACTGGAAAAACCATAGCCTTAACTAGATGGATCTTTGTTAGCAAAATAATGTCTCTGCTTTTTAATATGCTGTCTAGGTTGGTCATAACTTTCCTTCCAAAGAATAAGTATCTTTTAATTTCATGACTGCAATCATCATCTGCAGTGATTTTGGAGCCACCCAAAATAAAGTCAGCCACTGTTTCCCCATTTTTTGCCATGAAGTAATGGGACCGGATGCCATGATCTTAGTTCTCATAGTTATGGGGGAAAAAAAAAAAATGGCCTAACAGCAGTACCAACCTGGAGCTAATTCAAGTTGAAGTTTAACAGAGTTTTATGATAGCACTACTCTTTGCAACCCCATAGACTATACGTAGCCCACCAGCCTCCTCTGTCAATAGAATTTTTCAGACAAGAATGTTGCAGTGGGTTGCCATTTCCTACTGCAGGGGATCTTCCTGACCCAGGGATTGAACATGTGTCTCTTGCATCTCCTGCATTGGCAGGCAGAGTCTTTACCACTGTGCCACCGGGGAAGCCAGAACTGATGTACAAGTTAACAACTGAGGATATTTTCATACAATTACCAGTTCTTCATCCTCTAGTTTACTCCCCTATCCATTTCAAGTTGGTATCATCCTCAAACACTCCTTTGATAACTATTCTAAAAGTCAATAATGAGCTTGTAATTCTAAGTCTTCTCTATATGTATGCAGCAAATGATAGTGTAGCCCATTCCTTCCCTTTGTAAACTCAGTGATACAATATCTAGTCTCTTAATTTGAGTCTCCTTTCTGGCCACTCGTTTTTTGCTCTCTATCCTGTTTTCCCTTTCACTATCTACCTCTGAAACATTATCCATGAGATTCAATTATTGGCTCATATCTCTGCTCATTTGACATTTTAGTGGGCTAACTTAATAGGTTCATAAGAGTGATGAGTGATACTTTATTTCCATGATTTGCAAACTGTTATTTATAATACACCCTTATCATGAGATATTGACATGTATTCTAGAATGGCTTTGTAGATATATTTCATGTGGAATATATGAAATTCATGTCCCCCCAAAGACTTGAGTTTCAACACATTCCAGGTTATCTTCTTCTCCAAAGCTGTTCTTTCCTTTTTATTACCTTTTAGTTAATAAAATCACTATTCCATGAGTCACCCAAGCTAGGAAAGCTCATTATGATGCTCAACTCATCCATTTATCTCATCTCTCACATTCAGTCAGTCAGCACATCAAGCTAATTCCATCCGCTGAATATCTTTGGGAGCTATCTTCTAGTTTTCATTCCCACAGTTACATTTCTTGCTTGCAGGCTCATCATTCTTTTTTGGTTTGCAATGCTGGGTTACTAATTTCCCTACCTCCTATGGTTGACTCATAGATATTGATACCTTCCATTGTCTTTGGCATTGCTATGTATGTGTCTTTCTAAAACATAAATCAAATTACATACCACTCTTACTTTAAAAGCTCTGATTAGAGAATTAAACACATACTATATAGATCTGACTTGAACAAGGATTCTAATATTTTCTTTGAAAAGGAAGCATAAGAGAAAAAGTGTCCCTTCCTAAAGAAAAACATAGGAAATGTCTAAGAAGCACTTTTATTAACTTTTAATGCTGTGTTGAATGCTACAGTTCTTTTTAAATCTTACATTGTTTACTTTTAAAATATTGAAGAATGTAATATAATTTTTTAATATTCATTGTTCTTTTTATATTTTTTCCTTAAACAAAATTATTCTGTGGTCACCCTCACACATACAAACACACATATGTGTGTGTATATATATATAATATAATTTATATATTATATATTTACATATGTATTTTTATATATTTTATTTAAGAAACAATCTCTGTGAAAGAATATTTATGAATTCATAAAAATGTATGAATTCATTAAAAATGAGCCTAAACTATCTAATTAGATTTAATTATTTATTTTTTGGAAAGAACTAACTCTTGGGGTGTACTGAAAAAATGAAAATTGTTTCTAATCAGCACTTTTCCCCTTAATGAATAAGGCCAACGAGTTGGTATTAAAATGTGCATTTATAAATAGGCTTCTGCAGACATGTGACATTACACACCTGCCCGATAGCTTTAAATTGCAAATGCAGCCTTTCCTTTTCTTTTCTATTTTGTACATATTTATAGCAATTGATCAATTTGTTTTTCATATGTGATAAGACTTCTATTACTTTCTGTTATTTAACATTTCCAGTGCTCTGCTTAATAGTAATATGCTGGCTAACTTTAGATATTAATAATTGTATCAAATAAAGAAAATAAGTAGATTGCAATTCATAAATTATCATTATGCTATGTCTTTAGAAAAATGATTTGATTTTAAAAATGTTTTATCACTAAATAAGTTGCTTATGCCCCCCCCTTTTTTTTTCCTGAAATGCCTTTAAAAATTTTAGATTTGATGTCTTACAGAGACACTGTAAACTCATAAAATGTAGACTGAATATATGGACAAGTGTATGATTATGGATTAAGACTATGAACAGCTTTGGTTACCATGACTCTCCTCTATTAAGGAGTGAAAGAGCAGCAAAATAAAAACTGTTTGCATCTTGATAATTAATTATCAATGAGTAGAATAAATACCTTATTGATAAAAGGCAGACCCATTGAAGTTGTAAAGAATTATTCTGGAGTCTTAGTATATTTCACCTATGCAAAACATTCTAGTATGAGTAACAGACACCAGAGTGACAAGAACTATAGTAGAAGGGCATTATTTGATAATTTATCTACTTGGAAATTAACATCAAGACTATAAAGATCACTTCAGTATAATGACTCAAATATAGTGAAAAATCAATGTGGCAGATTATCATAACTAATAAACAATGCTCCTTGGATAAGTGATTAAACTAATAAGTGGGGACAAGGATATACTTTTGTCTTGATATTGCTACAGAAAATATTAAAGAGACTCACATTGTTTTCCTTACTTCTTCAAGAACACAAACTGAAATAACATATAATCAAGATTATAGTCCAGATCACTGAACTCCCATCTTTGCATCTTTTTTTTTTTTTTTTTAATCAGAGTCTGAATCTGATAAAGTCTAGTCAGATATATCAATTTAAGAGCTTTGGTAATGAAGAGACTCCCTTCTCCACTTGCCCTCAATTTTTCCCAGTAACAGAGTCTTTTCTATGAGTTGGCTCTATGCATCAGGGGGCCAAAGGATTGGAGCTCTAGCTTTAGCATCAGTCCTTCCAATGAATATTCAGGATTGAATTTTTTTAGAATTGACTGATTTGATCTTGCTGTCCAAGAGAATCTCAAGAGTCTTCTCCAGCACCACAGTTTGAAAGTGTTAGTTCTTTGGTGCTCAAATTCTTTGGACCTTTGGGCCTTCTTTATGGTCCAGCTCTCACATTCATATATGACTACTGGAAAAACCATAGCTTTGACTATACAGACTTTTGTTGGCAAAGGGTTATCTCTGCTTTTTAATATGCTCTCTAGGTTTGACATAGCTATTCTTCCAAGGAGCAATTGTCTTAACTTCATGGCTGCAGTCACCATCTGCAGTGATTTTGGAGCCAAGAAAATGAAATCTGACACTGTTTCCACATTTTTTCCATTTATTTGCTATGAAGTGATAGGACCGGATGCCATAATTTTTGTTTTTTTGAATGTTGAGTTTTAGGCCAGCATTTTCACTCTCTTATTTCACCTTCATTAAGAGGCTCCTTAGTTCCCTTCACTTTCTGCCATTAAAGTGCTATCATCTGCATATCTGAGGTTATTGATATTTCTCCCAGAAATCTTGATTCCAACTTGTGCTTCATCCAGCCTGGCATTTCACATGATGTACTCTGCATATAAGTTGAATAAGTAGGGTGACCCTATACAGTCTTGATGTACTCCTTTCCAAATTTGGAACCAGTCTATTGTTCCATGTCCATTTCTAACTGTTGCTTCTTGACCTGCATACAGATTTTTCAGGAGGTGAGTAAGGTGGTCTGGTATTCCCATCTCTTTAAAAATATTACATGGTTTGTCGTAATCCACATAGTCAAAAGCTTTAGCATAGTCAATGAAGCAGAAGTAGATTTTTTTTTTTTTGGAATCCCCTCGGTTTGTTTAGATCCATGCTGGCCATCTGATTTCTGGTTCCCATATCTTTTTTAAATCCAGCTTGTACATCTGGAAATTCTTGGTTCATGTATTTCTGAAGCCTAGCTTGAAGGATTTTGAGCAAAATCTTGCAGGCATGTGAAATGAGTGCAGTTGTAAAGACTTTAACAACACAAATGTTTGTCTAACATTCAGGTAATGTGGTCCTGTAACAATGGGTTGTTTATCTAACAAAACATACAAAAAAACAATTTCAGGTGGAATGTATGTTCATCAGAATATACTTATAAGTGTGAAAGTCCATCAACAAACCAGAAGGAATTCATAATACATAAAACTAGCCATAGCATATATCCAGAATAAATACTAAATGATTCCTATAAATCAATAAAATTTTAGCTATAGATACAATCAGAAATTTCACTTAAGAAACACAAATGGCCCATAAAACTTATGAAAAGATGTTAAATTGATTAATAATCAGGGAAACGAAAATTAAAACCACAATTTAACATTAAGTAGATAGATAATGGAGAAGGATGGGCTGCCGTCTCGGGTCGCATAGAGTTGGGCACGACTGAAGTGACTTAGCAGCAGCAGCAGCAATGGAAAAGGAAACGGCAACCTACTCCAGTACTATTGCCTGGAAAATCCCATGGATGGAGGAGCCTGGTAGGCTACAGTCCATGGAGTCTCAAAGAGTCCGACAGGACTGAGCGACTTCACTTTCACTTTTCACTTTTCACTTTCATGCATTGGAGAAGGAAATGGTAACCCACTCCAGTGTTCTTGCCTAGAGAATCCCAGGGATGGGGGAGCCTGGTGGGCTGCCGTCTATGGGGTCGCAGAGTTGGACATGACTGAAGCGACTTAGCAGCAGTAGCAGCAGATAGATAAAGTCAGATAATGCCATGTTTTGACACAGAAGTCTGTTGATGGGAATTTTAATGGTTACCACCATGCTGGAAATCAGGTTTGTGCAACCTAGTAAATAGTGACATGTACATACATATTCTAAAACTACCTCCTTCTCCTTATCTACCCTAGAAAAGCTCTTGCACACATGTGTCAAGGCATCTGTAAAAATACCTTATAGTACTGTTGTCTGACAATAAATTGTACAATCTCCCAGCGTTACCCACACAGGGAATAATAATTTGCAGTGCATTCTTGCAATAATTATAATACAGATGTGAAAATGAAATATCTAGAGCCATTAATATCAAAGTAGATGAACTTAAAGTTAAATTTTTGAGTCCAAGGAGCATCTCATAAAAAGATATACAGTAACATTATATTTTCTTAAGATAGTATTTGATAAGTTGACCTGGAAAACTACCCATTATAGTTTTTTTTTTTTTTTTAATCTTTAAGTGACATGTTTGTTTCTATGCCCACTTCTAATGTATGTTATATTTTAGATTTAAAAAATCAGTGTATAAAAAGGCATGGTTGGTGAAGGAAGAGAGCACATAAGAAGGAAAAGCATTTGAAGGACTTTTCTCATGCAATTTACTCAACTCTCTTTCAGAACCTTATGTTTTTTATTTATTTCCACAATTTCTACCGTTTGCAATTAACTCTGAATACTCATTAGAAAGACTAATGCTGAAGCTGAAGCTTCAATATTTTGGCCACCTGATGCAAACAGCCAATTCATTGGAAAAGACCATGATGTTGGGAAAGATTGAGGGCAAGAGGAGAAGGGGATGACAGAGGTAATTGATTGAATGGAATCACTGACCCAGTGAACATGAGTTTGAGCAAACTCAGGGAGACAGTGAAGACAGGGAAGCCTGGCATGCTGCAGTTCATGGCGTCACAAAAAGTCAGACATGACTTAGCTACTAAATAACAACAATGACCCTCACCTCAGATCTCTACTTTTTTTTTTTCACATAAACTATAGAGATTTTGATAAAAGAAGCAATAAAGCAAAGGAGCTAGTTTTCTACAATCTCCTTGGAAGGCTGAGTTTCAAATGTCATGTTACTGACATTGGTATTGGTGTATGAACTGTTAAGAAGAAGATATCAGGAACGTCAACAGCATTGGCATTGGTGGAGAAGCCAGTGGTGGTGACAGCATTGAGTTAAACCTTGAAGATAAATAAAACTAACTCTAAAGAAACAATTTCACATGCTAGCCAAGCAATGATCAAAATTTGCCAATGCTTCAACAGTATGTGAACCAAGAATTTCCAGGCATTCAAGGTGGATTTAGAAAAGGCAGAGGAACCAGAGATCAAATTGCCAACATCTGTTGGATCATAGAAAAAGCAAGAGAATTTCAGAAAATCATCTACTTCTGCTTCACTGTCTGTGCTAAAGCCCTTGGCTATGTGGATTGCAACAAACTGTGGAAAATTCTGAAAGAGATGGGAATTCCAGAGCACCTTACCTGCCTCCTGAGAAACCTGTATGCAGGACAAGAAGCAACAGCTACAACCAGACATGGAACAATGGACTGGTTCCAAATTGGGAAGAGAGTACATCAAAGCTGTATATTGTCACCCTGCTTATTTAACTTCTATGAGAATACATCATAAGAAATTCCAGGCTGAATGATGCACAAGCTGGAATCAAGATTTCTGGGAGAAATATCAATAACCTCAGATATGCAGATGACACCACCCTTATGGCAGAAAGCAAATAGGAACTAAAGGGCCTCTTGATGAAGGTGAAAGAAGAGAGTGAAAAAGCTGGCTTAAAAACACTCAAAAAATGAAGATCTTGGCATCTGGTCCATTCATTTCATGGCAAATAGATGGGAAAACAGTGGAAACAGTGACAGACATAATTTTCTTGGGTTCCAAACTCACTGAGGATGGTGCCTGCAGCCATGAAATTAAAAGGTGATTGCTCCTTGGAAGAAAAGCTATGTCCAAACTAGACAGCATATTAAAAAGCAGAGACATTACTTTGCTGACGAAGATCCATCTAGTCAAGGCTATGGTTTTTCCAGTAGTCACGTATGGATGTGAGAGTTGGACCATAAATAAGGTTGAACACCAAAGAATAGATGCTTTTGAACTGTGATATTATATAACTCTTGAGAGTCCCTTGGACTGCAAGGAGATAAAACCAGTCAATTCTAAAGGAAATCAATACTGAATATTGATTTGAAGGACTGATGCTGAAGCTGATGCTCCAATACTTTGGCCACCCTATGTGAACTTCTGACTTATTAGAAAAAACCCCATTGCTAGGAAATATTAAAGGCAGGAAAAGTGGATGACAGAGGATTAGATGGTTTAATGGCATCACTGACTCAATGGACTGAGTTTGAGCAACATCTGGGAGATGATGAAGGACAGAGAAGCCTGGCATGCTGCAATCCATGGGTCACAAAGAGTCGGATATGACTGAGCAACGAACACAACAAAAGAAACACTACTACTGGTGGTCACCATTGGCAGGACTGACATTTTAAAAATGGATAATTAAAAATGCATAGTAATCAGATACTGAATCAAGGAGTATTGAACTAAAAGAGAAAAGGAGGAAAATAGAAGTTAGACTAAAGCAAGATAGCTCATACTACCTTCTAGGTTAAGTTCTCAAAGGACACATGGAGTCATTGGAGACCTCCCTGCACAATTTTAGAGAAACTTAAGGAATTTCAAGTTGTCTTGTTAGGAAAAAAAAAAAAAAAAAAGGAATGCAATGGCTCCAGCTATGGGAGGGTTACTCCAAAAACAGATATATATTTTAAAACATATTCATTTTGTTATACCTATTAATTTCTTACATCCAAATCTCTGTAATCTGGGAAATATGGGTTCAGTCATTTTGCAAACATAAATGTATTTCTCTTCATAAACGGTATGGTAACTGTATGACACCACATAGTCAAAAACATTGTTTAAGAGGATTTTTGGTATTATGTGGATTCTGTAAATGCAATTTTCAATATTGTTTTCCAGTGAGAATACTTTTAAGTATTAAAATAAATAAATAAATAACCAACTTAGAATGGACATTTGAAATAAACTGTACTTATATATTGGGATATGTCTACATATGAACACAGAAATTTTTAGAAGGTATATTGTGTTGATAAACATTAAATAGGAATTTTTTGAAACAGTAGAAGGCAATGGCACCTCACTCCAGTACTCTTGCCTGGAAAATCCCATGGATGGAGGAGCCCGGTAGGCTGTAGTCCATGGGGTCGCTCAGAGTCGGACAGGACTGAGCGACTTCACTTTCACTTTTCACCTTCATGCATTGGAGAAGGAAGTGGCAACCCACTCCAGTGTTCTTGCCTGGAGAATCCCAGGGACAGGGGAGCCTGGTGGGCTGCCGTCTATGGGGTCGCACAGAGTTGGACACGACTGAAGCAACTTAGCAGCAGTGTATTTTAGGAGCCTGCAAAAGGAACACAGTATGCTGAATGAATGGGGCCCCTTCTAGAGAACTGAAGTGATCACAAACCACTGAAAAGGGGGACAAGACACATACCTAGAAAGAGAGAGGAAAACAAAGAATGATGCAAGTTTCCCTTCCCCAGATGAGATGAAGAAATGTTCATTGACAGAAGGTGCCTGGATTTTAGAATAAGGAACTCAAGCCCACAAAGCTAAGGCAACATCCAAGCATGAATGCCAAGCAACAGTAATAATAACAACAATACCAAATAGTAATTCTGAGAGATATCAATATTGTGATAGGTTTTATTTATGTATATATTTTTTGTTTTTGCTTATCTGTTTTGTTTTGAAGAAGTCCAAATGTAATAATTTCTTATATAGTCAAACAAGGTTATCTTCATATTTTATAGACTCTACAATTAGGTACTTGACAGAATGAATGGAGTTAGTTTTACCAGTTTCATAAATGCAAGTCACTAAAATGTTGTTGCTTTTGCCAGCCAAAGTTTAATATAATTCCATGGTAAGAATATCTATTCTTAATTTCAGATTGCTATCAGACTGGAGGGATAAAGCACTTTAGGTGCTTGCTCAATGTCCTTTCATAAAATGGCCTAGTGTTGTCAACCCTCCATATTCATAGAGGAATAATCTGTGAATATGATGGGTAGACTGCATTTCATCAAACTAAATATTTGTGTAAATGCAAGGAAAGAATGCACTACACAGGAAGGACCTATGTTGATGTATTAAAATCCAAGGAACCTATTAAAACAATTACATGAAATAATTTATAATCATCATTCAAATATTGGAAATAAGAGTTGGAGTAGCATTTTTAATAGCTCTTATTTAAAATATTATAATATCAAAATAATCATGATTATAACTTAATGTTTATGTTATCTAGACTTTGTTGCTTGCAAGACTATATTTATTTTAATCTCCTGTTTAAATGGTTGCTTTTGTAACAATTACATAGTATAATTGATTATTCACCTGGAAAAGGAATGTGTGGCAGGGGTATAGTTTTTGATGTAGATAAAAATTCAGAATGATACTTTGGTGGTGAGTTTTTTGATATAACTATTAAGGCACATGTATTAACAAAATACATTTTACATATAGTCATTAAACAAATATATACTAAATGGTCTTAGGCATGCTTTTTTACATCTAGAATATAGCCGTGAATAAAACAAAGAAATTACTTCCCTCTTAGGATTTTAATTCTATTTCACAAAATTTTTCTAAAGCTGTATTTTTTCCCTTAAATATGCAGCATCCCATGGTATTTAACAATTATGAATTACCAATCACTAACTAAAACAGGAAAAAGCGCAGAAATGTTATTTTTATTGTTAGCATTAACATTAAGAATGGCAATCAAAATTTGCTCTTGTAGAGTCACTCTCATTCATGTTTCTCAAAGAACTATAACATTCTAATTAATTTTACAGCACCCAAGAGAGACAGATAAGTATTATTATTCCAATTTCACAAATGAGGGAATTGTAACATAGAAGCTGAATTCACATTTTTCCTCCATACCTCAGTAGCTACTGCAGAGCTTCCACTCATGTATTGCTATGTACCTCTGTGGCACGTTTTTCATTACTCAAGATAGACACTGTTTGGAAAGTGACACAGAAGAAATCTTTATGGGAATTGTTTTTCTGAACAATATTATATAGCTTATGCGACATACCCAGAAACTTGAAGAGTTAAGGTGGACTAGCGAATGCTCACTTCTTATTCAATCACTAAAAGATCTAAACACAAATAAACATTTGGTACAGAAAATGAGATCGTTTGTCCCAGGCCTCTTGACTCTATAACTTGGGTACTTATTTGCTCGGTCATGTCCAACTGTTTGCAACCACATGGACTGTAGCCCACCTGGCTTCTCTATTCATGGAATTCTCCATGCAATTCCCCATGGATTGGGCAGCTGTTCTCGTCTCAAGGGGATCCTCCCAACCCAGGGATTGAACCCAGATTCGGGTTCAATACTCCGGTATTGCAGGCAGATTCCTTACCATCTGAGCCCAGGGAAGCCATTATAACTGGGGAGACCCAAATAAAACATTAAGACAATTTCTTTAACACAACAAAAACTAACCAAATGAAAGAAAAAGGAGAAAAACTAAATTTTCTCTTTACAATACACTGACAAACAAATTATTGCTGTATCCTAAAGAATGAGTTTGTGCTCAATTACTTCATAGTAAAGACTGAGAAAATAAGAATTGATGCTTTCGAATTAGGGTGCTGGAGAAGGCTCTTGAGAGTCCCTTGGACAGCAAAGACCAGTCCAATCCTAAAGGAAATTAGTACTGAATATTCATTGGAAGGACGGCTGCTGAAGCTTCAATATTTTGGCCACCTGATGTGAAGAGCCAACACACTGGAAAAAACCCTGATGCTGGGAAAGATTGAGGGCAAGAGGAGAAAGAAGTGACAGAGGATGAGATAGATGGCATCACTGACTCAATGGATATGAGTTTCAGCAAACTCAGGGAAATGATGAAGGTCAGGAATGCCTGGAGTGCTGCAGTTCATGGGGTTACAAAGAGTCGGACACGACTTAGTGACTCAACTTCATAGTGTAAAAAAAGTAACCAAATCAGTGAGTAGTCAGAGATTCTAAAACAACTGAAAAAGACACCAGGCAGTTCAATAGAGGGGGTAAAACGAAACAACTCAAATAATGACATTAGGTTTTCTGAGACCAAACAAATGGGGAAGTGAGGTGAGTAGAGATCAGCAAAATGTAAGAAACTAATAAACATAGCTCTAGAAAGATTTGAGAATGAGGTGGTACAGGAACCTTGGTTGCCAAATTTGAGGAATGGAGCAGACAGTCACTAGTCTCTGGTAAATATTCAAATAAGATATAAGTATCCTTATACTCCATTATCTTTCAGAGAGGTCAAAAACAAATGCCTTTCCTCCAAAACTCCTTGACACAAATCTTCCAATTTGGTCTCTCCAAGTTCCACTTAAACTAAATATATAATTAGCCAATGTCTTAGAAAGTACCTTAGGAAGTCTTTTTCCTTCCATGCAAAATGAAGAACTAGTTGTGTGGTTCAAAGTTCACTGCATTGGGAGTGTTTACTTTTAGGGACCCACTGACTGTATCATTCATGTATTACTGAAGCCTGGCTTGGAGAATTTTGAGCATTACTTTACTAGCGTGTGAGATGAGTGCAATTGTGCAGTAATTTGAGCATTCTTTGGCATTGCCTTTCTTTGGGGTTGGAATGAAAACTGACCTTTTCCAGTCCTGTGGCCACTGCTCAGTTTTCCAAATTTGCTGGCATATTGAGTGCAATGCTTTCACAGCATCATCTTTCGGGATTTGAAATAGCTCAACTGGAATGCCATCACCTCCTCTAGCTTTGTTCGTAGTGATGCTTTCTAAGGCCCACTTGACTTCACATTCCAGGATGTCTGCCTCTAGGTGAGTGATCACACCATCATGATTATCTGGGTCATGAAGATATTTTGCACAGTTCTGTGTTTTCTTGCCACCTCTTCTTAATATCTTCTGCTTCTGTTAGGTCCATACCATTTCTGTCCTTTATCAAGCCCATCTTTGCATGAAATGTTCCCTTGGTATCTCTAATTTTCTTGAAGAGATCTCTAGTCTTTCCCATTCTGTTGTTTTCCTCTATTTCTTTATATTGATCACTGAGGAAGGCTTTCTTATCTCTCCTTGCTATTCTTTGGAACTCTGCATTCAGATGTTTATATCTTTCATTTTCTCCTTTGCTTTTCACTTCTCTTCTTTTCACAGCTATTTGTAAGGCCTCCCCAGACAGCCATTTTGCTTTTTTGCATTTCTTTTCCATGGGAATGGTCTTGATCCCTGTCTCCTCTACAATGTCACGAACCTCCATCCATAGTTCATCAGGCACTCTATCTATCAAATCTAGTCCCTTAAATCTATTTCTCACTTCCACTGTATAATCATAAGGGACTTCCAGATGTTCAAGCTGGTTTTAGAAAAGGCAGAGGAACCAGAGATCAAATTGCCAACATCCACTGGATCATGGAAAAAGCAAGAGAATTCCAGAAAAACATCTATTTCTGCTGTGTTGACTATGCCAAAGCCTTTGACTGTGTGGATCGCAACAAACTGTAGAAAATTCTGAAAGAGACGAAAATACCAGTGCACCTGACCTGCCTCTTGAGAAACCTATATGCAGGTCAGGAAGCAACAGTTAGAACTGGACATGGAACAACAGATTGGTTCCAAATAGGAAAAGGAGTACGTCAAGGCTGTATATTGTCACTCTGCTTATTTAACTTACATGCAGAGCACAGCATGAGAAACGCTGGGCTGGAAGAAGCACAAGCTGGAATCAAGATTGCTGGGAGAAATATCAATAACCTCAGATATGCAGATGATACCACCCTTATGGCAGAAAGTGAAGAAGAACTAAAAAGCCTCTTGGTGAAAGTGAAAGGGAGAGTGAAAATTTGGCTTAAAGCTCAACATTCAGAAAACGAAGATCATGGCATCTGGTCCCATCACTTCATGGGAAATAGATGGGGAAACAGTGGAAACAGTGTCAGACTTTATTTTCTGGGGCTCCAAAATCACTGAATATGGTGATTGCAGCCATGAAATTAAAAGACGTTTACTCTTTGGAAGGAAAGTTATGATCAACCTAGACAGCCTATTCAAAAGCAGAGACATTACTGCGCCAAAAAAGGTCCGTCTAGTCAAGGCTATGGTTTTTCCTGTGGTCATGTATGGATGTGAGAGTTGGACTGTGAAGAAAGCTGAGCAGTGAAGAATTGATGCCTTTGAACTGTGGTGTTGGAGAAGACTCTTGAGAGTCCCTTGGACGGCAAGGAGATCCAACCAGTTCATTCTAAAGGAGATCAGTCCTGGGTGTTCATTGGAAGGACTGATGCTGAAGCTGAAGCTCCAAAACTTTGGGCACCTCATGCGAAGAGTGGACTCATTGGAAAAGACTCTGATGCTTGGAGGGATTGGGGGCAAGAGGAGAAGGGACAACAGAGGATGAGATTGTTGGATGGCATCACCGACTGGATGGAAATGAGTTTGAGTGAAGTCCGGGAGTTGGTGATGGACAGGAAGGCCTGGTGTGCTGCGATTCATGGGGTTGCAAAGAGTCAGACACAACTGAGCAACTGAACTGAACTGAACTGACTGGATCATTGCAATCACTTTTTAACTGTATTTATTTCTCTTTTTACCTTCCTTATCTACATAGCACATGATAGCTAGAGTGAACCCTTTGGAACATATGGGGTATCATGGCTTAAAACTCCAGAGAAGGTTGCAGTCACTCAAAAAGAAGCCAAATTCCTGACATAGTCAAAAGATGATATGTGACTGGGGCTTGCCTTAACTCTGTGAAGCCTCCTAGCACTATAAAAATTAAATATACAGGAAAGATTTTATTCAAAACTATTGTAATAGTGAGTAGGAGAGAAATTGAACTTAACTCCATTGAAACAAAGGAGAGTTTTTAACAGCTGAGGGATGGGGAAATCATTGGTCATGTATTTTTTAATTGGCCTTAAAAAAGAAATACAAAATTTCACCTATCCCTCTGGCTTCATGATAGTTGGTAGTTTTTTTAAAAAAAAAAACAACCTTGGAGCAATGTGCTCACCAGAAGCAGATTGCTACCTTCCCACAGAGTCTGGGAGATAGGGGTGGTATCTATTTCAATGTTTACATTTCAAAGAGATGGTTCCCCTGTCCTTGAGGAAGACATTCCCTGGATTGTAAAACTGGCTAGAGACTGGGAGAAGATTTACATATATTTCAAAGAAGAACAGAAGGAATTTACATTCATAAATTTTCTAAAATAAATGCTTTTAGAAAAGGGAGGTCACGGACCTAGGGTCAGAAAGAAGCCTGTCCAAAGTTTAGTCTAGCTGAGGGAAATGATGAGTCCTTCTTGGTCAAAACCTATTCTCCTGTTCTTTAAACATATTAAGAACATTTTTGTTTTATAATATTTGTACCTGCTTCATGCTTTGTCTGAATTTTTTTTTCCCAATTTACTGCATGAATTGTTCTCTTTTTCCTTCTGATTTATGCTCACATGTCAACTAACTAGAGAGGCCTTTCATGACTACCCTATTTAAAACATCAAGCTTTCAAGAGGTTGGCATTCTCTGTATCCTTTGCTGTGATTCATTTTCTTCTACATAACAACAGCTGATACTTCATCTATGGTGTTAGACGTTTAGTTGTGTTCAACTCTTTGTGATTCTGTGAAATATAGCCCACCAGGCTCATCTGTCCATGAAATTCTCCAGGCAGGAATACTAGAGTGGGTTGCCATTTCCTTCTCCAACTTAATCTGTAATTTAAGCACTAAGAACCTAGATGCCTGCCTGCGTGCACGTATATTCAGTCATGTCTGACTCTTTGTAACCCCATGGATTATAGCCCACCAGGATCCTCTGTCAAAGGCATTCTATAAGCAAGAATACTGGAGCCTGTTGCCATTTCTTCCTCCTCCAGAGTATCTTCCTGACCTAGGGATTAAACCTAATGTCTCCTGAGTCTCCTGCATTGGTAGGCATATTCTTTACCACTGTGACTCTTGGGAAGTGCTTAAGAAACAAGATACTAAGGTTGTATTATTTTCTCACATATCCTCAGAATTTAGCATGCCACAGGTGTTCATGGCTCAATAAATTCTTATTGAATAAATGAATTAATATAGCAATTATTAGCATTATTTTGGTTTTCAAAATAAGTAAAATGAGGCATAAACATTATAAACAAAGTACTTAGACCATAGAGTTATTCAGTGACAGAGTTATCTATTAATTTATATAATCTCTGCCTGACTTCAAATGTGCAAGCTTAGTTACCAATTAAAAAACAATGGATTAGGAGTTGTAGCTTCTGAACAAACTCATTGTAATACATTTAACTTAATATGGTAAAGCAGAGTAGCCATTCAGCTTGAATGTGATTTTTGTATTGTCTCAACAAATTATCCATAGCGCCTACCACAGCGTCTTGCCTAAAATGAAAGCTATGCAAATAATAACAAAATGAATAAATCAATGACTGGAGTTATGTCATCTGGATTCTTGTCAATGGTTATGTAAATCGAGATATTTGGCTAATGTTTCTGTTGGATGGTCTCTGTAGTAGTGATGCCTTGCTAGCCACCAAAATTCATACTTCCACTTTCCAAACACTGAGGGAGCTTGTGCTGAAAATCTACTGCCCAACCACAGAATATATCTCCCATTCTCCTTGCATATAGGACACATTCCATTGGTAAATGACTGAAAGTAATATATATATATATCACTCTGAACTGAGGTTTAAAGAAACATTCTATCTTTTCCACATTTGCTTTACCTTTCTACAGGATGAAGTTAGAGATCTCCAAGGCCTTAATGAGAGAAAAAAATATATAAACCTAAGTTATTATATTGAAGAAAGTCACTCACTCACCAGTAACACCTGAACAGTTGTTTGAGTGTAAAATAACATTCCTTTTGATTTTATTTATTATAAACATTTGATTTTATTTATTATGGTGGTTTAGTCAGTGTCCTACTATTGTGACCCCATGGACTGTAGCCCACCAGGCTCTTCTGTCCATGGAAGTTTCCAGGCAAGAATACTGGAGTGGATTGCCATTTCCTTCTCCAGGGAATCTTCCCAACCTGGGAATCGAATCGAGGAATTGAATCCAGGAATCGGACCCAGGTCTCCTGCATTGCAGGCAGATTCTTTACCTACTGAGCTACGACAGCTAGTAATAACTTGAATGTTATATAAATACCATTTTCTTTGCCTCATATCAAATTAGTAATTTTTAACCTTAAACATAATTTCTCAGGCATAAAACAAAATAAAGTAGTAATGTAGCAATTATTTTCAATTTTCAGTACTACAAGCCCTAATTCCAGTCCTAATTAGCTAACCCTTAATGGCCATATAGTTTCCAAATGGTCTTCTTTATTCAACTATTTTCATCCTTCAAAATATCCTCACTAATAGTATTTCATAGTTATTTTTTTATCATGTATTGATCCTTTTAAATGGGATAGACAGAAATGCTTAAGATTGGCTTTCAATCTTTTCCAAACATAGCTATCTAGAGTTCATCTTCTAATACTCTGCAGTGTAGATCTTCGACTTCAAACAGATCTTTCACCCACACCTCTTAAAATCAGCTATGATTATTCACCCCATAAAAACTTTACCATTCCTCCCACTGAAATTCTTTTCATCTCTGCTACCAGTGTTTTAAGATGTATACAGTAACATATTTTCTTTGAAGACTCCAAAATACATTCTAATTAATGTTGATTTGATCTATTTATACTTTGGTTCCTATTATTTTATGGCAGGAATGGAAAAAGCTTCATTTTTATTTTACCACCTTGAACTTAATCCTGCTTCTATCATTATGACAATCTTTCCAACTGATGTTATAAAAACAGATTCTGAATATAAAAGAGGGGTTCAAGCTGAAACCATCAATTAGAACAGCATGAAAATTGAGATCCATTGGCCCATCTACACTTGTAAGCTTATACCATTTAATTCTATAAAAATGTCTTTCTTATGTATATATAATGGTTCAGGTAATATGTTATAATATTATTTTATTAAAAAAGGGGTTTCTATCATAGTGTTAAACAGAGATGTTTTAAAAAATATTAAAAATGGTCACTATTTTTTCAAAGTCCTCCATATCTAAAAACAAGAAAAAAAGTAAACCCAAGATTTCAAATATTCAAATACATCTAGTATGGCTGAAACACTGATCAAGAACAAACCAGCCTGGCAGTAGTGGGGTATGATATTTTAGATACTCTGTGCTCTGCTCATCAGCAGTGTATAAATAAAACATTTGAAGTTTATATTTAGAGATAATATTTGTCAAAAAATTCCATTAAAGTGTCACAATGTAGAAAATATGTTCCCTTTATTTTGGTTCAATTGAGTACAAAATTATTAAAAGAGAAGTCAGAGCAGAGGAAAATTATGGTACCTGGGTAATACTTATCTGATTGATTGGTTGGTTGGTTTATCTATTTTAGAAAGCAAGTCAGGTGATCTGTAAATTAAGGCAAAAATCAAATGTTATTATGCTTAAATGCTATGCTAATGGCAACAACAATGTTAAATAAAAATATTTTTCTGGTAAACATAAGAACTGAATAAGCAAAAAAAAAAGCACTTTCAAGTGTTTGGGGCAGTTTTGTTTTTGGTATGTACTATATAAAATTAATACAAAGTTACATATTTCCTATCAATGGCATCATAACAAAAGTGTTTCTTTCTTCAAAATAGTCCTCAGTAACTAGAAAATATAATTAACCTATGATTTCTTTCTTAAATTTCTTCAAATTAATTTGTTGGAGCAATTGTAGTAAACTTAGATAAAGGAGTGTAAAATTAAGGATAAACAATGCATATGACAACCAAGCAATAATAAATTATTCATTATGATAGGTAAAAATAAATTTTCAATACTTAATATATTGTTAAAAATTACAAACATTTCACATTCAAGTAGAAAATAAAGTTGACTTATTATGAAAATTTGAACTTTTTGATGTAAAACTTTTCAAATTAATATTTAGAATTAAACAAATAACTAGCCTCCATGATTTAAATAAAAAAAAATACTCAATGGTTGTGATTTTTCTCCCCTAAACATTTAGAGAAATGCCAATGACATATAAAAAGGGGTAAAAATACAATTTATTTAGTGTTTATCTTTTCAGTCAAGTTTAAATATTCTGTCAATTACAACTTAAAACTAATTCAAGACATCTGCATAATGTGTTCTTATCAGTGCTGAGAGAAAAATCAGGGTTGATAAACAGATTCAGGAACATAGTGGCAGGTTAAAAATGAGTATGCTACCAGGTGGCATGCAGAATGCTGGGCTTAAATTGGGAAATTCCAGAAATGCTTTGTTACACAGGTGAGTATGATAAAACTTTGGCATTAAAACAGTAACTTGCCATAAAATTGTCTGAATTAGGCCTGTCAGTTCAGTTCAGTGCTCAGGCATATCTCCTTGTGACCCCACAGACTGCAACATGCCAGGCTTTCCTGTCCATCACCAACTCCCAGAGCTTGCTCAAACTCATATCCATTGAGTCAGTGATGCCATCCAACCATCTCATTCTCTGCCATCCCTTTCTTCTCCTGCCTTCAATCTTTCCCAGCATCAGGGTCTTTTCCAATGAGTTACCTCTTCCCGTCAGGTGGTCAAAATACTGGAATTTCAGCTTCAGCATCAGTCCTTCCAATGAATATTCAGGACTGATTTCTTTTAGGATTGACTGGTTGGATTTCCCTGCAGTCCAAGGGACTCTCAAGAGTCTTCTATAACAAAATAGTTCAAAAGCATCAGCTCTTCTGCACTCAGCTTTCTTTATGGTCCAACTCTCACATCCATACAAGAGTATTGGAAAAACCATAGCTTTGACTAGATGGACCTTTGTTGGCTAAGTAATGCCTCTGCTTTTAAATATGTTGTCTAGTTTGTCATAGTTTTCTTCCAGGGAGCAAGCATCTTTTAATTTCATGGCTACAGTCACCATCCACAGTGATTTTTGGAGCCCAAGAAAATAAAATCTGTCACTGTTTCCATTGTTTCCCCATCTATTTACCATGAAGTGATGAGACCAGATGCCGTGATTTTGGTCTTTTGAATGTTGAGTTTTTTAAGTCAGCTTTTTCATTCTCCTCGTTCAGTTTCATCAACAGGCTCTTTAGTTTCTCTTTGCTTTCTGCCATAAGGTTGGTGTCATCTGCATATCTGAGGTTATTGATATTTCTCCCAGCAATCTTGATTCCTTCTTGTGCCTCATGCAGCCTGGCATTTCACATGGTGTACTCTACATATAAGTTAAATAATGAGGGTGAAAATATACAGTCTTGACATACTTGTTTCCCAATTTGGAACCAGTCCATTTTCCCATGTCCAGTCCTAACCCTTGCTTCTTGACTTCCATGCAGATTTCTCAGGAGGCAGGTCAGCTGGTCTGGCATTCCCATCTCTTGAAGACTTTTCCACAGGTCATTGTAATCCACACAATCAAAGGCTTTAATGTAGTCAATGAAGAAGTAGTAGATGTTTTTCTGGAATTCGCTTGCTTTTTCTATGATCCAACAGATGTTCACAATTTGATCTCTGGTTTCTCTGCCTTTTCTAAATCTAGCTTGAACATCTGGAAGTTCTCGGTTCACATACTGTTGAAACCTAGCTTGAAGAATTTTGAGCATTACTTTGCTAGCATGTGTGATGAGTGCAATTGTGCAGTAGTTGCCTTTCTTTGGGAATGGAATGAAAACTGACCTTCTCCAGTCTTGTGGCCATTGCTGAGTTTTCCAAATTTGTTGGCATATAGAGTGCAGCACTTTAACAGCATCATCTTTTAGTATTTGAAATAGCTCAGTTGAATTCCACTAGCTTTATTTGTAGTGATGGCTTCCCAAGGTTCACTCTACTTTGCACTCTAAGATTTCTGGCTCTAGGTGAGTGATCACACCATCATCGTTATCTGGGTCATTAAGATCTCTTTTGTATAGCTCTTCTGTGTATCCTTGACACTTCTTGATATCTTCTGCTTCTGTCAAATGCATACCATTTCTGTCCTTTATTGTAGCCATCTTTGCATGAAATATTCCCTTAGTATCTCTAATTTTCTTGAAGAGATCCCTAGTCTTTCCCATTCTATTGTTTTCTTCTATTTCTTTGCATTGATCACTGAGGAAGGCTTTCTTATCTCTCTTTGCTATTCTTCGGAACTCTGCATTTAGATAGATATAGCTTTCCTTGTCTCCTTTGCCTTTTGCTTCTGTTCTTTTCCCTGGTATTTGTAAGGCCTCCTCAGACAACCATTTCCTGTGTAATGTCACAAATCTCACTCTATAATTTTTTAAGGTCTATCAAATATAATCCCTTGAATCTATTTGTCACTTCCACTGTATAATCATAAGAGATTTCATTTAAGTCATACCAGAATGGCCTAGTGATTTCCCCTACTTTCTTCAACACTTGCATTGGCGTGTTTGAGTGTCTCCTGCACAGGTATGGGTCAGCAGTGGCCTACTGTGGGGGCAGGGGCTCTGACTGAAGCTAACCGGGGTCAAGCAGAATGTGGCATAAGCCCTCTTGGAAGAGGTTTCCATTAGCCACACCATAGAGCTACCAAGCAGGGGACCCCAAAACTGAAGAATGATTATATCAAAGAAATTCTCACACTGTTAAGAAAGTTCTATGGCCCACAGCATATTTCCCAACCCGGGGATCTGTCAAAGGAACTGAGAACCCCCAGGGAATTTGACTTTGGAAGCCAGTGGTATTTGATTACAGAACTTCCACAGGACTGGGGAAATAAATTCTTGGAGGACACAAAACCTTTTGCACACCAGGAGCCAGGAGAAAGGAGCAGTGTCTGCACAAGAGACTGAGCCAGACTTACCTGTTAGTGTCCAGGAGTCTCCTTTGGAGACGTGGGTCTACAATGACTGGCTGCAGGGTCAGGGATACTAAATAAAACAGTGAATGCACCATCCTTTTGAAGGAGTTTGCCATTATCTTCATTCAGTTCAGTTCAGTCGCTCAGTCGTTTCTGACTCTTTGCGACCCCATGAATTGCAGCACGCCAGGCCTCCCTGTCCATCACCAACTCCCAGAGTTCACTCAAACTCACGTCCAACGAGTCAGTGATGCCATCCAGCCATCTCTGTCATCCCTTCTCCTCCTGCCTCCAATCCCTCCCAGCATCAGAGTCTTTTCCAATGACTTAACTCTTCGCATGAGGTGGCCTAAGTACTGGAGTTTCAGCTTCAGCATCATTTCCTCCAAAAAAATCCCACGGCTGATCTCCTTAAGAATGGACTGGTTGGATCTCCTTGCAGTCCAAGGGACTTTCAAAAGTCTTCTCCAACACCACAGTTCAAAAGCATCAATTCTTCTGTGCTCAGCTTTCTTCACAGTCCAACTCTCACATCCATACATGACCACTGGAAAAACCATAGCCTTGACTAGATGAACCTTTGTTGGCAAAGTAATGTTTCTGGTTTTCAATATGCTATCTAGGTTGGTCATAACTTTTCTTCCAAGGAGTAAGCGTCTTTTAATTTCATGGCTGCGGTCACCATCTGTAGTGATTTTGGAGCCCCCCAAAATGAAATCTGCCACTGTTTCCACTGTTTCCTCATCTATTTCCCATGAAATGGTGGGACCAGATGCCATGATCTTCGTTTTCTGAATGTTGAGCTTTAAGCCAACTTTTTCACTCTCCTCTTTCACCTTCATCAAGAGGCTTTTTAGTTCCTCTTCACTTTCTGCCATAAGGGTGGTGTCATCTTCCCATCTGAGGTTATTGATATCTCTCCCAGCAATCTTGATTCCAGCTTGTGCTTCTTCCAGCCCAGCGTTTCTCATGATGTACTCTGCATACAAGTTAAATAAGCAGGGTGACAATATACAGCCTTGATGTACTCCTTTTCCTATTTGGAACCAATCTGTTGTTCCATGTCCAGTGCTAACTGTTGCTTCCTGACCTGCATATAGGTATCTCAAGAGGCAGGTCACGTGCTCTGGTATTCCCAACTCTTTCAGAATTTTCCACAGTTTATTGTGATCCACAGAGTCAAAGGCTTTGGCATAGTCAATAAAACATAAATAGATGCTTTTTCTGGAACTCTCTTGCTCATGATCCAGCGGATGTTGGCAATTTGATCTCAGGTTCCTCTACCTTTTCTAAAACCAGCTTGAACATCTGGAAGTTTATGGTTCATGTATTGCTGAAGCCTGGCTTGGAGAATTTTGAGCATTACTTTACTAGTATGTGAGATGAGTGCAATTGTGCAGTAGTTTGAGCATTCTTTGGCATTGCCTTTCTTTGGGATTGGAATGAACACTGACCTTTTCTAGTCCTGTGGCCACTGCTGAGTTTTCCAAATTTGCTGGCATATTGAGTGCAGCACTTTCACAGCGTCATCTTTCAGGATTTGAAATAGCTCAACTGGAATTCCATCACCTCCACTAGCTTTGTTCATAGTGATGCTTTCTAAGGCCCATTTGACTTCGCATTCCAGGATGTCTGACTCTAGGTGAGTGATCACACCATCGTGATTATCTTGGTCATGAAGATCTTTTTTGTGCAGTTCTTCTGTGTATTCTTGCCACCTCGCCTTAATATCTTCTGCTTTTGTTAGGTCCATACCATTTCTGCCTTTATCAAGCCCATCTTTGCATGAAATGTTCCCTTGGTATCTCTAATTTTCTTGAAGAGGTCTCTAGTCTTTCCCATTCTGTTGTTTTCCTCTATTTCTTTGCATTGATCGCTGAGGAAGGCTTTCTTATCTCTTCTTGCTATTCTTTGCAACTCTGCATTCAGATGCTTACGTAGTTCCTTTTCTCCTTTGCTTTTCGCTTCTCTTCTTTTCACAGCTATTTGTAAGGCCTCCCCAGACAGCCATTTTGCTTTTTTGCATTTCTTTTCCATGGGAATGGTCTTGATCCCTGTCTCCTGTACAGTGTCACGAAACTCCGTCCATAGTTCATCAGGCACTCTATCTATCAGATCTAGGCCCTAAAATCTATTTCTCACTTCCACTGTATAATCATAAGGGATTTGATTTAGGTCATACCTGAAGGGTCTAGTGGTTTTCCCTACTTTCTTCAATTTTTGTCTGAATTTTGCAATAAGGAGTTCAGGAAATGAGCCACAGTCAGCTCCTGGTCTTGTTTTTGTTGACTGTATAGAGCTTCTCCATCTTGGGCTGCAAAGAATATAATCAATCTGATTTCGGTGTTGACCATCTGGTGATGTCCATTTGTAGAGTCTTCTCTTGTGTTGTTGGAAGAGGGTGTTTGCTATTTCCAGTGAATTTTCTTGGAAAAACTCTATTAGTCTTTGCCCTGCTCCATTCCGTATTCCAAGGCCAAATTTGCCTGTTACTCCAGGTGTTTCTTGACTTCCTACTTTTGCATTCCAGTCCCCTATAATGAAAAGGACATCTTTTTTGGGTGTTAGTTCTAAAAGGTCTTGTAGGTCTTCATAGAACCATTCAATCTTCATTACTCTTACCATAGTTTGGCCTCAGGACAAACAACAAGGAGGGAACAAAGCCCCACCCATCAACAGAAACTGGATTATTATTGAGAATGGCCCTGTCCATCAGAACAAGACCCAATTTCCCCCACAGTCAGTCTCTCCTATCAAGAAGCTTCCATAAGCCTCTTCTCTTTATCCATCAGAGGGCAGAGAGAGTGAATTAGGCCTGCATCTGAAATAAAGACATCTCAGTGAACATATTAATTTGTCACTGGTTCCAGACCCTCTCATTCACAGGTTAGGAGGAATGGGGTAAACCCTTTAAAAGGTAGCTAAGTTTCTCCAAGAAACTTGGAGATTCCCATTTTCAACAATTTCCTCTAGTTTCCTGAAGCTGGCAGAGAGTCAGAGCAGCTGGTTTAGGAAGCTGTTGTATAGCAACTTCCCCAGCTTCTGCAACTGCTGAGAACAAATCTGGGCTGTGTACCTGATCTTTGTGGGACTCTCTCTCTTGCTCACCCACCTGGCCAGCCACAAACTAATTAACCCTAGCCTCTATTTCAAGGCTTTTCTAGGACTTTGAAGAATTAATACCTCTCTGAAAATGCTCTGTATTGAGGAAATACCTCATTAAATCATGAGGGTCAGGCATAATCATGAGAAAATCCATTTTAAAAGATCAAACCATTTTAGACATAACTAGGAATGGGATTCATAGGTAACACCTATCTGATCATACCCTAGGTGCAATAATGGATATTTATCTGGAAGCATAGAGATAAGCATACCGATGGACCTTTGCTTTCTGAATTTCACTAGTTCTGGGATTAGCAGCTACATATTTGGACACCACTATTATGTTTCTGTGCTATGGTTAAACCCAAGACAGTCAAGGATAGCTAATCTGAGATCAGCATAGATATTACCCTTGCTCTCTACCCTCCTCCCTACCCACTCCAACTTTCTTTTAGAAGAAAAGAAAGCTTTTCTCCTAAAAAAATAAGAGATAAAACTTCAAGGTTGTTCCTGAAAGCAGGAATGAAGTAAGTGACTCATTCTGCTAGATCTTTCGATCCTTGCACCTTCTACCTTCACAGAAGTTACATAAAATTAATATTACTCAGGATAACATTCTGCTACTTGCCTTTTTTCCCATTCAAAGATCCCAGGATGAGCACGTAGGCCACAGCTTGAGGCCATGGGAAGGATTATTATCTGAGACCTGTTTGTAAGGGGAATGTTTATGGCAAAAGAAGTTTGTTGAGTTTAGGGTTTAGGATTAATTAAGAATAACTAGAAGCCTTTTTCCGGAGAAGGCAATGGCACCCCACTCCAGTACTCTTGCCTGGAATATCCCATGGATGGAGGTCCTGGAAGGCTGCAGTCCACGGGGTCGCTGAAGGTTGGACATGACTGAGCGACTTCACTTTCACTTTTCACTTTCATGCATTGGAGAAGGAAATGGCAACCCACTCCAGTGTTTTTGCCTGGAGAATCCCAGGGACGGGGGAGCCTGGTGGGCTGCCGTCTATGGGGTCACACAGAGTCGGACACGACTGAAGTGACTTAGCCTAGCCTAGCCTAGAAGCCTTTTTCGGAGAAGGCAATGGCAACCCACTCCAGTACTCTTGCCTGGAAAATCCCATGGATGGAGGAGCCTGGAGGCTGCAGTCCATGGGGTCGCTGAGGGTTGGACATGACTGAGCGACTTCCCTTTCACTTTTCACTTTCACGCATTGGAGAAGGAAATGGCAACCCACTCTAATGTTCTTGCCTGGAGAATCTCAGGGATTGGGGGAGTCTGGTGGGCTGCCGTCTCTGGGGTTGCACAGAGTCGGACATGACTGAAGCGACTTAGCAGCAGCAGCAGAAGCCTTTTTAGGAGATAATGATCTTAAGATACTAGGGGCAAACAACATTTAGAAAGATAAGAAATGAACTGAGGAATGTAGCATGAGTTACAAAGTAGTCACAAGTTAAGTACAGGAAATCTGGGTGGGGGAAACTAAAAACGTCAAACCTCTGACCTAATGCTTTTATCAAAGTATAAAAGAGAACCTGAAGCTTGAAATAAACATGTAGTCCCACACTGTGAGTCAGAGGCTACATCATCATTGCCGACACTGTCCATCTCTTCAGGTTGAATCCCTGGCTACTGGAGCTGGACTCCAGCATCTGTGATCTGGATGATTCCAGTAGATCTGGAATAGGGCCTGAGACTCTGCATTTTCTCTCCAGCTCCTAGATTTTGATAGTGAGCAAGACCATATCAGAAATAGTCTGTCAAATTTCATTTTTTAAGTAGTTGAAAAAGATGAAATATTGATGTGAATTGCATTAACCCATAAAATAATTTAGTGCAAAATGATTTTGTTTTTAAATATTGATTCCTTTCATAAAGGTATGTGGTACATTTTTTAGATGTTTTGGGTATCCATCAATACTGTGTTTAAATTTTCTTCATAAAGGGACACCCATTATTAGAGCTCTATCCAGTTACCAAATGTTTTTTATTGCTTTTAAAAATTATATTATTTTCCCCTATTGTAATACCATCTAGCACAAGGAAAGCCCTTGTGGCTTGGATAGTAAAGAATGTGCCTGGAATGTGAGATACACAGTTTTGATCCCTGGATTGGGAATATCCCCTGGAAAAGTGCATGGCTACTCACTCCAATATTCTTGCCTGGGTAATTCCGTGGACAAAGAAGCCTTGCACTGTGCAGTTCATGGGATCACAAAGAGTCGGACACGACTGAGGAACTACCACTTTCACTTTAATTGTAATACCTAAATAGATAAATTGGTAGAATATATGTTACTCATTTTTGTATGCTGATCTCATAGTCATAAACCCCACTGAACTCTCATTAATTCTAGTAGTGAGATAGCTGAAATTTTATTTCCTTGCAATAATCTTGCTTGTGTTTTTTATTAGAGTTATGCTGACCACATAGAGTGATTATCTTTTTTATTTTTTTTATTTTCTACAAATTCAGGGTTATCTATTCTAGACAAATTAATAAAGCTTGTCTAGATCTAGCATCCTACCTGCCCTGTCCCCTTTGGGTAGGAATGAAATTGTCAGAAGTTTTTGATTGCTAGTATTTTAAAGGTGACAGATTTAGTCATTTCTGGTTTTTCTTTTTCTTTTTTTTTGACTCAAATTTGTTTGTATATTTTTTTTCTGTAAAACAGCTTGTCTCAGAATGTGTTCCTGGAACCCCTGGAGTTTCTGGAGAAATTTTCAGAAGGTCTGTGAGGTAAAAAAAATATTTTCACAATTATGCTATACTAAATATTATTTATCTTTTTTCATTCTTTTTATCTCATAAGTTTACAGTAGAATATTTCAATGTTTCAGAGAGAGAGCTGTGATATTTTAGCAGATCTAATGTGATATTAATCCAAATTTTAAAGATACATAGACAATATTCTCACTACTAGTTTTTGTTTTAGAAAGTTACAGCTACTATTTTGTAAAATACATTTTTTATATTTATAGACATGCAATGTGTTTTTTATATTATAAAAGTAATTAATACATGTGCATTAACAATTTTATTTTATTTTTAAACTGTAAATGTTGATAGAAATTACTTGCATAAATAAAAGCTCTTTGGGGTCCTCAATAGTTTTTAGTACAGAATTCATAAGACCAATATGTTGAAAATTGCTATTATAGAAAATTATTTATTACATCTGTAGTTTAAAACTTTATTAACATAAAGGTGTTTATTATTTACTTATCTTTTTGGAACACTGATGTATTAATAACATTTTTAACTGAGCTTGATATGAAAAGTTTATTTTCTTAGACTTCAAATAATAACCTTTTAGTTTTATTTTTCTCTCTTTGAATGCCTTTTGATTAATTTTCTCCTTTTTATATTTATTTTTGGTTTTACTTGTGCATTGTTATTCTAGCTTCATGAACACCAATTAAATCATACATGTTTTCTCTTTTTTAAAAAGAAATTCCACACAATTCAGTGAGCCAAATAAGTTTTTGACTAGTTATCATTTCTACAAAATTCTGAAGGGCTGTATGTTTTTAGATGAGCATTTTGGTGCTCAGTAAATTCCATAACTTTTTCGATTGTCAATTTGGTTTTACTGAAGAAAGGCATTTCATTAGAACTATTGAGAGTAAAAAAAATTGAGATATATTTTAAAGAAATCTTGAGAAAAATGAGACTGCTAAGCTAACTAAGTCCCTTCAGTGGTGTCTGACTCTGTGAGAACCCAGAGATGGCAGGCCACCAGGCTCCGCCATCCCTGGGATTTTCCAGGCAAGAACACTGGAGTGGGTTGCCATTTCCTTCTCCAATGCATGAAAGTGAAAGTGAAGTCGCTCAGTCGTGTCCGACTCTTAGCGATCTCATGGGCTGCAGCCTACCAGGCTCCTCTGTCCATGGGATTTTCCAGGCAAGAGTCCTGGAGTGGGGTGCCATCGCCTTCTCCAAAAAATGAGAATAGTCAAGTTAAATCTCACCATCTCACCAGAAAAAAGCAAACAAACAAACTTTATTGTTAACGTCATGACACTTTTATTAATGAAAGCAGCATTGTCATTAACTTTCCTAATAGCAACCAGAAGTGAATTTGTGGGTTGCTACCTATCTTCAGAGAAGAAAATAACTTTTAGTTTGAGGTCTTCTGTGGTAGTTCAGTTCAGTTCATTTGCTCATTCAGGTCTGACTCTTTGTGACCCCATGAACCACAGCATGCCAGGCCTCCCTGTCCATCACCAACTCCCGGAATTCACCCAAACCCATGTCCATTGAGTCAGTGATGCCATCCAAGCATCTCATCCTCTGTCCTCCCCTTCTCCTCCTGCCCTCAATCTGTGGTAGACAGACTTCTAAAATGGACTAAACTGATCTTCAACTCCTAGTTTTCCAGCCATTTTGTAAATCTCATCCCCTTGAACGTGACATGGATATAGTGACTGTACCCTTGCCTGGAAAATCCCATGGATGGAGGAGCCTGTTGGGCTGCTGTCTATGGGGTCGCACAGAGTCAGACACGACTGAAGCAACTTAGCAGCAGCAGCAACCAATATAAGACAGCAAAGTGGGTGAAATGTCACTTTCATGATTGTTACAAAAGATAGATGACTTATGTCTTGTTAGCCAACTTTCTTGGTGGCTTTCATTGAGAAAGTTGCTGTGTTGGAGAGGACCCTGTGGTAATGTACTGAGGGCAGTCTTCGACTAACAGCTAGCAAGGAACTGAGGTCCTCCATTTGACAACATCCCTTGAAGAACTAAGTCCTACCAACAATCGCTTAAATCAAGGTTAGGTGTGGATCTATCCTCAGTGGAGACAAGAGATACCTCCCAAGCCTTGGCCACCATTTTCACTGCAGCCTTTTGAGAGATCCTGAATTGGAAGACCTTGCTGAGCTGTACCCAGATTGCTGATACACAGAAACTATGAGATGATACACTGTTGTTGTTTTTAGCTACTGAGTTTTTGGGTAATTTGTTATACATCAATAGATACTGAATAGGACTTCCATGACTCTTAACTGAAGCAGTACATTGTTTCCTTATGAATGCTATAGTCTCTTTATTCAGACTGCTAATACAGCCTTTGTCATATTATATTATTTCCCCAGAACATTCAAGTTGAAATTCTGGAGGGCAAAGATCAATATTCTAAAAGCGTGCCCCTAAATCTGGTAGAGTTTTGACTTGAATTCAGTTCCATTTTCTGTTTGGGAGAGGAGTGATACACAAATCTGTCTAGGTTCTATGTGTATATATCATTGCTATCAATTAAAATGAAATAAAAAATGAATACCTATGATGTCATGTTTCATCTAAAAAAATTCATAATATGGGTAATTTAATAAACAAGTTTTGTTTAGCTATTCTACTTGACTAGCCCATTTCTGTTCTGTGGTATTTGGGAAATTTTTGCTTTTATTTTTGTATACTAGCTTTCTCCTGGTTATTTTTCTGTGTCATTACTTTCTGGGGATGTCTCAAGCTATAGAAGAAAAAAAAAAACTTATAAAGTTTTTAAAAAATAGTTTCCACCAAGGTTTTCACTTTATACATTATTTAAGCATTTCTCTTCTGATTTCAATTAGCTGATTGCGGCCTTTTAAATCATAGTTTTAAAATTGATGATCCTGTATCTAACAATTTGTGATGAATTTTTCCCAATGACAGAAACTGAAGACTGAAACTACTCCCTGTGGTTTCTTTTATTCATTACTCAAAGCTTCTGTCAGTGAATGGTACACAGAGTTGAAATTTTTCTAAACTAACTTAACTCGACTCAGCAGGGCCTGGGGAATCTAGCCACAAGGGATAAAAGGGATAAGGCAAGAGACATCATATGCCTATAAGGCAAACACCTGTATGAATGTCTTTTCTTAACTGACTTTTTGTCAGTTAAAACACTGAAATTCATTTGCATGTGAAACCACAATCTAAGAAGCAAAGAACAGGAAGTCCTGAGAGTTTATTTGATTCTAAATTAATAAAACAGGTAAGCCCTGTGGGCTAGGAAAAAAAAAAAAAAATGAGATGCATTAGTGAAAGGCCAATTGTTGGGTTGCTTTCTTTTCTTTTTTTTTTTTGAACTTAGAGAAGGGAGATCTTGGAGATGTTATTTAACCTGTTTCCCTAATGCTATATGAATTAATAAATAAATCTACACAACTATTTTGCATTCAGTAGAAAATTAAGGGATCACATGATTCCAGGAGATTTGCCCAAAGAGCAATTATGTATTTTCAGCGTTAAACCTTGTGTGTTTTCTTTGGGCTTTTAATGCCTTCATGTTCAATTTATGTTTTCTGCCACAGGTGGCGGCAGAGTCTCATGGGTCCAGGGTAGTGAGCATGCTGATGTGAGATCCAAATTGATCACCTCAGCTTAAACATTTTTAAAATATATGTTTATTCTTTTTAATTTTACTCTCAAACTAGGTTTTCTAAACATAAAAACAATATACAGTATGGTGTAAATATTTCATACAGAGTAGCAGATAGTGATAATTAGAAGTTGCTTCACAGTGGCACTAGAAAATTCACAGGACACTTCACAGGATATAACATTTACACTATTTTCTTAAGCATAGAAAATTTCTATCCAAAATCTGAGTATTTCAAAAATATTAAAAAATTATATTTAGATACTGCTGAGCAACTTGATTTTTAAAATTAATATTCTTTCAATTATGCTGTAAAATAACTAATTCTTATTTCATAGTAGTCCATTAATATATTTAATCAACTACATATTCTTTTAATTTTCTTTTTTCCCCATTTTTCCTTCCTTATTTGCTTGTCTTTTTGTTTTTTAGAGTTTTGAGGGGTTTTGTGTTTTTGTTTTTAACTATTTAAAGGAAAAAGCAATAAGCACCAATTCAATGTTTGAATATTTAAAGGTAGAATAAATTTCCCAAAGTTGAACTGCTAGCTCTTATGGAGTTTTCATAGGAGAAGGAGGTTGAATTAATTTTAACTCTAACTAATAATGTGCAAGAATGTTTACTTTTCTCAAAAGACAGTTAATATTGATTATAAATCTTAGCTAATACGATAAACTAAAAATGTGTGTCTTATTATTGCTGTTTTAATTTGCATTTTGTAAACATGAGTGAAGCAGAGCGTATTTTCTTGTGTTAACTATTTATATTTATTTTCTTTGAACCAGAAGTTTGAGTTTTATAAGTCATCTTTTACTGTGATACACAATCCTACTTCTCAGTGTTTTCTGACGAAATTCATTTATTTCTCTCTTATATTATAAAAGGATATGGGTTTATATTGATTGTTTTGGGATCAGCTCTGTGAGTAAAATAATTTTGAAACACAGACTGAAGGCAAGGTCAGTATCTAGAATCTGGAATTCTCATAGATGGGAAGCTGAGCAAGTGACCCATGTAAAGATAGACAAAAACATCTAAAACTGGAAAGATGTGGGAGCATCTAATATGTGACAAAGTATCCCTTTTAAATTCCATTGCCAAATTGGGTCACAAGTTAAGAACAATTTCAGTGGCGGTTGGGCACATGAAGAGAATATGGAGAAAAATATTGTGAACACATAATTCAATCTGTCATTATGTTCTTTATCAATTTTTCTATTGGCTTATTTTATTACTTATGTATTCATAATATATTTACATAGTGAAGAAGTATTATTTTATTATATTTGTTATAAATATTTTTGCTCTTAGTTTTCATATACCTGTGACTTTATATAGATACTTTTATGTATTACTTTTACGCTATATATAATTTTAAAATATAAAGTTTTACTTTATATAAGGTAAACATAATATTTACTTGTATGGCCTCATATTGTTTTAGAAAGAATATCCTTACTCCTTGACTATGAAAACAACTAAATAATAAATTCCTAGTAAAAAAAAAAAAAATCCTAAAAAATGATGCTGTGAAAGTGCTGTATGCCAGCAAATTTGGAAAACTCAGGAGTGGTCAGAGGACTGGAAAAAGTTTTCATTCCAATCCCAAAGAAAGGCAATGTCAAAGAACGTTCAAACTACTGCACAATTGCACTCATTTCAAATGCTAGCAAAGTAATGCTCAAATTCTCCAAGCTAGGCTGGAGAACTTCCAGATGTTCAAGCCAGATTTAGAAAAGGCAGAGGAACCAGAGAGCAAATTGCCAACATCCATTGGATCATAGGAAAAGCAAGAGAATTTCAGAAAAGCATCTACTTCTGCTTTATTGACTACACCAGAGCCTTTGACTGTGTGGATCACACAAACTGTGGAAAGTTCAGAAAAAGATGGGAATACCTTACCTGTCTCCTGAGAAACCAGTATGGAGATCAATAATCAACAGTTAGAATCAGACATGGAACAATGGACTGGTTCCAAATTGGGAAAGAAGTATGTCAAGGCTGTATATTATCAACCTGCTTATTTAATGTATATGCAGCATATATCATGCGAAATGCCAGGCTGGATGAAGCCAAGATGGAATGAAGATTTCTGGGAAAAATATCAATAGCCTCAGATATGCAGATGACACCACCCTTATGGCAGAAAGTGAAGAGGAACTAAAGAGCCTCTTGATGAAAGTGAAAGAGGAGAGTGAAAAAGCTGGCTTAAAACTCAACATTCAATAAACTAAGACATTGGCATCCAGTCCCATCACTTTATGGCAAATAGATGGAAAAACAATGGAAACAGTGACAGATTTTATTTTCTTGGGCTCCAAAATCACTGCAGATGGTGACCTCAGCCATGAAACTAAAAGATGCTTGCTCCTTGGAAGAAAAGCTATGACCAACCTAGACAGCATATTAAAAAGCAGAAACATAACTTTGCCAACAGAGGTCCAGTCAAAGCTTCTTTGCCATCTATTCAAAGCTATGGTTTGTCCAGTATTCATGTATGGATGTGAAAGTTGGACTATAAAGAAGGCTGAGCACTGAAGACTTGATGATTTTGAACTGTGGTGTTGGAGAATACTCTTGAGAATCCCTTGGACTGCAAGGAGATCAAATCAGTCAATCCTCAAGGAAACCTGAATATTCATTGGAAGGACTGATGCTGAATCTGAAGCTCCAATACTTTGGCCACCTGGTGCAAAGAACTGACTCTCTGGAAATACCTTGATGTTGGGAAAGATTAAAGGCAGGAGGAGAAGGGGATGACAGGATGAAATGGTTGGATGGCATCACTGACTCTATGGACATGAGTTTGATCAAGCTTCAGGAGTTGGTGATGGTCAGGGAAGCCTGGTGTGCTGCAGTCCATAAGGTAGCAAAGAGTTGGACACGAGTGAGTGACTTAACTGAACTGAACTGATTTCTAACACCACCCTCCACCAAGGCAGTGAGCTACGTTGTACCCAAAAGAAATCCTGGCAGGCTCCAGATTCAGCCCCATCTCTACCTCCCATTAAGGCAGTAGCTTCTGATGCACCCTGGGAGAAGCATCAGCCCATGCTTACCACAAGTTTGCTGTGTGCCATAACTGCTGAGCTGGTGCTTTAGAGCACACAAACCACAACTATAGATCCCATGCACCCAGACTAATGAATCCCACACATCTAGAGTCCAGGCTCTGCATCAAGAGAAGTTATCACAATGAGAAGCCCATGTATTGCTACTAGAGAAAGCCCACATGCAGCAACAAAAACCCAACACAGTCAAATAAATAAATAAATACATTTTTTAATAAAAAAAAAAACCTGGGGTAGTAATACTCATATCAGACAAAGTAGATTTCCAAAACAAAGACTACAACAAAAGACAAAGAATGGCATTACATATTATGAATGAGTCTATCCAAAAGTGTCTGTCCAAAAGAGGATTTATGCATCTAACACAGGAGCACCTAAATATGTAAAGCATATATTAACAGACAATAAAATAGGAGAAATTGACAGTAATACAATACAAGAGATGTTACTATCATATTTGCATCAATAAATAGATCATCCAGACCAAAAAATCAATAAGGAAAAAGTGGCCTTGAAAAACAAAGTGGACCAGATGGACTTAGTAGATATCTACAAAAAACTAATACATCCATGAATAGCAAAATACGTATATTTTTTTCAACTGCACATGAAAATTCTCCAGGATAAATCACAGTTAGCCACAAAACACATCTCACTATATTTAAGAAGACGAAAATCATATCAAGCATCTTTTACTATAAAGACATGAAACTAGAAATCAATTTTAGTGAAAAACAGAAACATGCAGAGACTAAACAGCATGCTACTAAAATCATCAGGTCAATGAAGAAATCAAAGAAGAATTTTTTTTAAAAAGTACTTTGTGATATCTGAAAATATAAACATAACTTTCCAAAATGTATGAGACACAGGAAAATTACTTCTAAGAGGAAAACTTTTAGTGTACAGGCTTACCTCAAGAAAAATATCAAATAAACAACCTGATTTTACCTAAGTGAAACAGAAAAAGAAGAATCAACAAAGTCCAAAGTTACTAGAATGAAATAGTATAGATCAGAGCAGAAGTAAATAAAATAGAAACCAAAAGAAAATGAAAAAAAGATCAATGAAACTATCAAAGAAACAGTCATAAGAGAAAGCTATAATTAAAGGCCAAAAAATTGGACAACTGGAAAAATATGAATATTCCAAATCAGAATATTCCAAATATTCCAAGTCAGGAAGAAATAGGAAACCTGAACAGACCAACACTACCAATGAATTTAATCATTAAAAGCTCTCAAGAAACAGAAGTCCAGGACTGGACAACTTCCTCATAAGGAAATTCTATTAAACAGTAAAGTAACAATTAATACCTGTACTTCTCAAACTATTCCAAAAAATGAAAGAAGAAACACTTTAAAACTCATTATAAAAGCCCTGCATTACTCTGAAACCATAAACAGAAAATAGACACTAAAATGTAAGGAAGTTACAGGTCAATATCCCTGATGAATTTAGATGCAAAAATTTCAACAAAATATTAATAAACCAAATTCAATAATAAATTAAAAGGATTACACATCATGACAAAGTGGGATTTAGTTCAGGGATACAAGGATGGTTCAATATCCACAAGAAATCAAAATGACATACCATATTGGATGGCATCACCAACTCAATGGACATGAGTCTGAGTAAACTCCCAGAGTTGGTGATGGACAGGGAGGCCTGGTGTGCTGCAGTCCATGGGATAATGAAGAGTCGGACACAACTGAGTGACTGAACTAAACTGAACTGATTAACGAAAGAAGGATAAGACACATGGTCATATCCATAGATGCAAAAAGTACTGACAAAATTCAACATCAATCTTTGATTTAAAATCCTCAGTAAGATGCATATAGGAGGAACATATGGCAGTATAAAAATGTCATTTATGACAAACCCTCAGCTAATATCATATTCAATGATGAAAACTGAAAACTTTTCCTCCAGTATCAGCAACAAGGGGTGCATATTCCCAACTTTTATTTAAGAGTTTAACATAGTATCAGAGGCTCTAATCACAGCAACAGGATAGGAAAGGGAAATAAAAGCTATTCAAATTGTAAAGGAAAAAGTAAAACTGTCACTATTTTCAGATGGCATGTACTATATGTAGAAAATCCTAAAATCTCTACCAAAGAACTAGAAGTAGTAAATGAATTCTGTAAAGTTGAAGGATAAAAAATTAATATAACAATATATATTGCATTTCTATAAATTCATAATGAACTAGTATATACAAAAATTAAGAAAACAATACAAATAACAATTATAACAAATAGAATAAAAACCTGAGATTAAACTTAACCAAAGATGTGAAAAATCTGTACCCTGAAAATTATAAGACTCTGATGAAATAATTTGAAAATAACACAAATAATGGAAAGATATACCATGATCATGAATCAGAAGAATTAATATTGTTAACTTCACAGTGAAGTTCTGTCAAACAGTAAAATAAGAATTACAATCTCTATCAAAATACCCATGGCCTTTTTCAAAGAACTAAACAAATAATCCTTAAATTTGTATGGAACTGCAAAAGACTCCAAATTGCCAAGGCAATTGTGAGAAAAAAATTAAAATCTAGGAGTATCATGCTTCCTGATTTTAAACTATACTACAAAGCTATAATAATCAAATATTAATCAAATAATAACACGATAATCAATCAAAACAGTATTGTACTGGCACAAAAATAGATGATGTATAGGTCAGTGGAACAGATAGACAACACAAAAGTAATCCCCTACATATCTAATCAATTGATCTGCCACAAAGGAAGTATATATACAGCGAAGAAAAGATAGAATCTTCATAAGTGGTATTGGCAAACTGGACAACTACATGTAAAACAATGAAACTAAGCCATTTTCTTACATTACATTAAAAAGTAAACTCAAATGGACTAAAGATTTAAATATAAAACCTGCAACAATTAAACTAAATGAAAACATAGGGATTTTTTTTTTTTTTCAACTCATCTTAGCAATAGTTTTTGGACATGTCTTCTCAGGCAAGGGCAACAGAAGCAAAAATAAACAAATATGACTATATCAAAATAAAAAGGATATTTTACAGCAAAAGAAACCTCAAAAACAGGCCACCTAATGAATGAGAGAAGATAATTGCAATTGATATATCTAATAAGGGTTTAGAATCCAAAATATATAAAAAACATACAATTCAATTTCAAAGAAATTAACAATCCAATTAAAAAATGGACAGAGGACCTGAATAAGCATTCTTACAAAAAAGGTACAGACAGCTACCATTCACAACAAAAGATGTTCAACAATACTGATCATTCAGTTCAGTTCAGTCCAGTCGCTCAGTCATGTCCAACTCTTTGCAAGCAGAAAATGCAAATCAAAACCATGAAGTATCCTTTCACAACTGTTGGGATGGCTATGATTAAAAAGACAAGAGATAACAAGTGTTGACAAGGAGGTAGAGAAAAAGCAACCCTAGTGTACTGTTGGTGGGCAGGTAAATTGGTACAGCCACTGTGGAAAAGAGTAGAGGTTTCTCTCAAAAAAGTAAAGATTTAGGAAATCTTGGGGGTCTATCTGAAGAAAAAAAACATTAAGTCAAATAACATATGCACCCCTATGTTCGCTATAAATAATGAACGTTGTAAATAATGATTTACATTATTTACAAAAGTCAAGACATAGAAACAATCTAAGTGGTGTTCACTGACAGATGAATAGTTTAATAAAAGATATGAGTCACCTGGGTAAAATGTACAACACAGAATATTGTCAATAATATTATAATAAATTTGTATGGTGTGTAAACTATATTTCAATACAAAAATAAATAATTTTAATAAGCAGAATTTTATCTTCATTGTTTATATTTGAAAATCTCTGCTACATATGCCTGGTCACTTTAAGTTGCCAATGGCTAACTAAGCAGTTTTAAAAATCATCAAAAGAAATGTAACTTTGCTAGGAAAGAATGTTTCTTTCATTTCCTAGTGTTGCTATCTATTTTCCTGGTAAAGAAAATATATTTGTGAGATTCTAGTGATGTGTGTATGCACTTTATAAAGATGGGAGATACAATATCTACCCTGTTTATTTGCCATTTAATACACTACAATCCTATGAAGTAGGAGTTCTCTTCTCTGCCTTTCTTATTCTACTTAGGAATCCAAAATGTGAATCAAGAAACATATGTATTAACAGAAAACAAAAAAGTATATTGGAGAGTATATTAAAGACTAGAGTGAATAGTTTAATGGCTTGTTCCATCACTGTTGGCCAAAGCAGACAGCTGAAGAGTATCATCAATTATTTTAGCTAAACTTATATTTTAAAACTGACAAAACAAAGTCGTTCTAAAACCAATCTGTTTTTCAAGAAACTTTTTGAACAGATAAATTATTTTGTCATTGGATCATTTATCCAGGAAAACCTATGCATGGAATTATATTTTATTTGACCTTGAATTATATAGTGGAAGTGAGAAATAGATTTAAGGGACTAGATCTGATAGAAAAAGTGCCTGATGAACTATGGACGGAGGTTTGTGACATTGTACAGGAGACAAGGAGCAAGATATCCCCAAGAAAAAGAAAAGCAAAAAAGCAAAATGGCAGTCTGAGGAGGCCTTACAAAGAGCTGTGAAAAGAAGAGAAGCAAAAAGCAAAGGAGAAAAGGAAAGATATACCCATATGAATGCAGAGTCCCAAAGAATAGCAAGAAAAGATAAGAAAGCCCACCTCAGTGATCAATGCAAAGAAATAGAGGAAAACTATAGAATAGGAAAGACAAGAGATCTCTTCAGAAAATTAGAGATACCAAGGGGACATTTCATACAAAGATGGGTTCAATAAAGGACAGAAATTTTATGGACCTAACAGAAGTAGACCGGCGACCAGCTGTGACCGGCTCACTAAGCACGGGCCGCTGCGACTGGCGCACTAAGTGGGCACTAAGCACTAAGGGGCAGAAGCCGGGAGGGCGGCGGCCAAGAGGAGTTACCCCATGTCCAAGGTCAGGGGCAGCGGCTGAGAGTGCCAGGCTGTGACAGAGCAGGAACGGCCGAGAAGAGCTACCCAATTTCAAGGTCAGGGGTGGCGGCCAGGGGGAGCTACCTGACGCTCCCATGCCCGAGGCCAGGGGCAGCAGCCGGGACGACCAACCCCATGTCCAAGGAGCTGTCGCTGCAAGGGTGCAGGAGGGCCTAGAGGAGCTACTCCACGTTGAAAGTCAGGAGGGCTGCAGTGAGGAGATACCCCTTGTCCAAGGTAAGGAGCAGCGGATGTGCTTTGCTGGAGCAGCCCTGAAGAGATACCCCACGTCCAGGGTAAGAGAAACCCAAGTAAGACGGTAGGTGTTGCAAGACGGCATCAGAGGGCAGACACACTGAAAACATACTCAAAGAAAACTAGTCAATCTAATCACACTAGGACCACAGCCTTGTCTAACTCAATGAAACTAAGCCATGCCTGTCAGGCAACCCAAGAAGGGCGAGTCATGGTGGACAGATCTGACAGAATGTGGTCCACTAGAGAAGGGAATGGCAAACCACTTCAGTATTCTTGCCTTGAGAACCCCATGAACAGTATGAAAAGGCCAAATGATAGGATACTGAAAGAGGAACTCCCCAGGTCGGTAGGTGCCCAATATGCTACTGGAGATCAGTGGAGAAATAACTCCAGAAAAAATGAAGGGATGGAGCCAAAGCAAAAACAATACCCAGGTGTGGATGTGACTGGTGATAGAAGCAAGGTCCGATGCTATAAAGAGCAATATTGCATAGGAACCTGGAATGTCAGGTCCATAAATCAAGGCAAATTGGAAGTGGTTAAACAAGAGATGGCAAGTGTGAATGTCAACATTCTAGGAATCAGTGAACTAAAATGGACTGGAATGGGTGAATATAACTCAGATGACCATTATATCTACTACTGCGGGCAGGAATCCCTTGGAAGAAAGGGAGTAGCCATTATGGTTAACAAAAGAGTCCGAAATGCAGTACTTGGATGCAATCCCAAAAATGACAGAATGATCTCTGTTTGTTTCCAAGGCAAACTGTTCAATATCACAGTAATCCAAGTCTATGGCCCAACCAGTAACGCTGAAGAAGCTGAAGTTGAATGGTTCTATGAAGACCTACAAGACCTTTTAGAACTAACATCCAAAAAGATGTCCTTTTCATTATAGGGGACTGGAATGCAAAAGTAGGAAGTCAAGAAACACCTGAAGTAACAGGCAAATTTGACCTTGGAATACAGAATGAAGTAGGGCAAAGACTAATAAAGTTTTGCCAAGAGAATGCACTGGTCATAGCAAACACCCTCTTCCAACAACACAAGAGAAGACTCTATACATGGACATCACCAGATGGTCAACACTGAAATCAGATTGATTATATTCTTTGCAGCCCAAGATGGAGAAGCTCTATACAGTCAACAAAAACAAGACCAGGAGCTGACTGTGGCTCAGATCATGAACTCCTTATTGCAAAATTCAGACAAAAATTGAAGAAAGTAGGGAAAACCACTAGACCCTTCAGGTATGACCTAAATCAAATCCCTTATGATTATACAGTGGAAGTGAGAAATAGATTTAAGGGCCTAGATCTGATAGATAGAGTGCCTGATGAACTATGGACTGAGGTTCGTGGCAATGTACAGCAGACAGGGATCAAGACCATCATCATGGAAAAGAAATGCAAAAAAGCAAAATGGCTGTCTGAGGAGGCCTGACAAATAGCTGTGAAAAGAAGAGAAGCAAAAAGCAAAGGAGAAAAGGAAAGATATAAGCATCTGAATGCAGAGTTTCAAAGAATAGCAAGAAGAGATAAGAAAGCCTCCCTCAGTGATCAATGCAAAGAAATAGAGGAAAACAACAGAATGGGAAAGACTAGAGATCTCTTCCAGAAAATTAGAGATACCAAGGGAACACTTCATGCAAAGATGGGCTTGATAAAGGACAGAAATGGTATGGACCTAACAGAAGCAGAAGATATTAAGAAGAGATGGCAAGAATACACAGAAGAACTGTGCAAAAAAGAGCTTCATGACCCAGATAATCATGATGGTGTGATCACTCACCTAGAGCCAGACATCCTGGAATGTAAAGTCCAGTGGACCTTAGAAAGCATCACTATGAACAAAGCTAGTGGAGGTGATGGCATTCCAATTGAGCTATTTCAAATCCTGAAAGATGATGCTGTGAAAGTGCTGCACTCAATATGCCAGCAAATTTGGAAAACTCAGCAGTGGCCACATGACTGGAAAAGGTCAGTTTTCATTCCAATCCCAAAGAAAGGCAATGCCAAAGAATGCTCAAACTACCACACAATTTCCCTCATCTCACATGCTAGTAAAGTAATGCTAAAAATTCTCCAAGCCAGGCTTCAGCAATACCTGAACCGTGAACTTCCAGATGTTCAAGCTGGTTTTAGAAAAGGCAGAGGAACCAGAGATCAAATTGCCAATATCCGCTGGATCATGGAAAAAGCAAGAGAGTTCCAGAAAAACATCTATTTTTGCTTTATTGAATATGTCAAAGCCTTTGAGTGTGGATCACAATAAACTGTGGAAAATTCTGAAAGAGATGGGAACACCAGACCACCTGACCTATTTCTTGAGAAATCTGTATGCAGATCAGGAAGCAACAGTTAGAAGTCAACATGGAACAACAGATTGGTTCCAAATAGGAAAAGGAGTATGTCAAGGCTGTGTATTGTCACCCTGCTTATTTAACTTCTATGCAGAGTACATCATGAGAAACGCTGGGCTGGATGAAGCACAAGCTGGAATCAAGATTGCCGGGAGAAATCTCAATAACCTCAGATAAGCAGATGACACCACCCTTATGGCAGAAAGTGAAGAGGAACTAAAAAACCCCTTGATGAAAGTCAAAGTGGAGAGTGAAAAAGTTGGCTTAAAGCTCAACATTCAGAAAACGAAAATCATGGCATCTGGTCCCATCACTTCATGGCAAATAGAAGTGGAAACAGTGGCTGACTTTATATTTGGAGGCTCCAAAATCACTGCAGATGGTGAATGCAGCCATGAAATTAAAAGACGCTTACTGTTTGGAAGGAAAGTTATGATCAACCTAGACAGCATATTCAAAAGCAGAGACATTACTTTGCCAACAAAGGTCCATGTAGTCAAGGCTATGGTTTTTGCAATAGTCACTTATTGATGTGTGATTTGGACTATAAAGAAAGTTGAGCGCAGAAGAATTGATGCTTTTGAAGTGTGATATTGGAGAAGACTCTTGAGAGTCCCTTGGACTGCAAGGAGATCCAACCAGTCCATCCTAAAGGAGATCAATCCTGGGTGTTCATTGGAAGAACTAATGCTGAAGCTGAGACTCCAACACTTTGGCCACCTGATGCGAAGAGCTGACTCATTTGAAAAGACCCTGATTTGGGGAAAGATTGAAGGCAGGAGGAGAAGGCGACGACAGAGGATGAGATGGTTAGATGACATCAGGGACTCAATGGACATGAGTTTGCGTAAATTCCAGGAGTTGGTGATGGACAGGGAGGCCTGGCTTGCTGCAGTTCATGGGGTTGCAAAGAGTCAGACATGACTGAGCAACTGAACTGAACTGAACTGAACTGTCGGACAAACTTGAGTGTCATGTGTTAAACTGGAACTTCTGCAGGTGCAAATAATAAAATGTTGAAAACAGTTGGTGGGGAAGGATTTATTTTATACATTCTGGGTATTTGGTATCCTTTCCAAAAACAAAACAAAACAAACAACCAACACTTCCTTGGAAGGTGGATGTACAGGAAATACATTTACAAGTGTCAAGGTATTTAAATACAAATGTCCAAGTCACCATTAAGAAGGAATTTGAAGTGGGAATACATTCTATCTTTTTGTAAATAAGAATTAATTATATATGATGGAAAAAGCCCATAATAATTAATTTACTGGACATGTAAAATGTGCTAGATTCTTTTTATTTAAGTGAAATGATAGCCAGTAAAACCTACTTTATATTGTCATTTTTATTAATTTATACTTAGCATATATACCCATGTTATAAAAGCAGACACTTTTTCCATTTGTTTGTTTATCATATTTCTATATAAGTGAATTGATAGAGATATAATAAATATAGTAAGCTCCAAAAAATAATGTTTCCTGTGACAGAGACTGTGACAAAGACTAAAATTCTTCGCTAGCCTTTAACTAGTTATAAAATAGCCTACCCCTAAGATTAATTTGAACCTACTGTGATTTATAAAATAATTGAATGTACAACCAAATCTTTAAAGGTCACAGAGAATTGAAAAGGGGTGGATGGGTAAGACGGTTAAATGTCTTTTTTTTTTTTTTTTTTTTTTTTTTACGATATGAGTTTTTCTGTAAAGCCTTAGAAAAACCTTTGGCCCAGAAAGTTGAGTAGGGATTAAGTTCTTGCAGGGGGAAGAAAAAATAAAAAAAGTTTGTTCCCTTAAGGTATTATAAGGATCCCAGCTGTTAGGGTACATACTCTCTGGTTATGACTGGTACTGAAATGTCAAAGCTCAAAATCCTAAACCATTAAATTGTGTGCCTTAATCAGGCAAGCTTGTCTATTCTCATTGTTCTGGATCAGCCAAGAACTGCCTGAGTTTCTTTCATTCTTTTGACTGGGTGGACACCTCCCCCTGCCCTTCGGTTGTATAGTTTATGTTTTTTTTTCCCCCAAAGAAAGTCATTTTCCCCCTATTATACTTACTTATCAAACCTTTACTTATAAAACTCTTGTGTGTTAACTATATAGAGAATGAGGAAAAGAAATATGACAACTGAATTGATCAAACAAGAGTATAATTTGACTTTATGTATCTAGATGTTTCAGAGGAGAAACACATATAAATAAAAATTTTTAATATTGATTCATAAAGTAGTTTATACAATGTACAAGATAGCAATCTCTTATATATATATATATATACATATATATATATATACATCCATGTGATACAGATGTCTGTATCTACAGATCTATAGATACATATATATACAGAGAATTAGTAGCATGCTAAGTAGGCCTTGATTGAGAAGGAAATGGCAACCCACTCCAGTATTCTTGTCTGGAGAATCCCATGGACAGAGGAGCCTGGCAGGCTATAGTCCATGGGGTCGCAAGAATTGGACATGACTTGGTGAGAAAACCACCACCACCACCAGGCAGGCCTTGAATGCTATTTCAGTTCAGTTCAATTCAGTCGCTCAGTCTTGTCCGACTCTTTGCGACCCCATGGACTGCAGCACACCAGGCCTCCCTGTCTATCACCAACTCCTGGAGTTTACCCAAACTCACGTCCATTGGGTTGGTGATGCCATCTAACCATCTCATCCTCTGTCCTCCCCTTCTCCTCTTGACCTCAATCTTTCCCAGCATCAGGGTCTTTTCAAATGAGTCAGCTCTTCGCATCAGGTGGCCAAAGTACTGGAGTTTCAGCTTTAGCATCATTCCTTCCAAAGAAATCCCAGGGCTGATCTCCTTTAGAAATGGACTGGTTGGATCTCCTTGCAGTCCAAGGGACTCTCAAGAGTCTGCTACAGCACCACAGTTCAAAATCACCAATTCTTTGGCGCTCAGCTTTCTTCACAGTCCAACTCTCACATCCATACATGAATACTGGAAAAACCATTGCCTTGACTACACAACATTTGTTGACAAAGTAATGTCTCTGCTTTTTAATACGCTGTGTAGGTTGGTCATAACTTTCCTTCCAAATAGTAAGCGTCTTTTAATTTCATGGCTGCATACACCATCTGCAGTGATTTTGGAGCCCCCCCAAATAAAGTCTGACACTATTTCCACTGTTTCTGCATCTGTTTGCCATGAAGTGATGGGACCAGATGCCATGACCTTAGTTTTCTGAATGTTGAGCTTTAAGCCAACTTTTTCACTCTCCACTTTCACTTTCATCAAGAGGCTCTTTAGTTCTTCTTCACTTTCTGCCATAAGGGTGGTGTCATCTGCATATCTGAGGTTATTGATATTTCTCCCGGCAATCTTGACTCTAGCTTGTGCTTCATCCAGCCCAGTGTTTCTTATGATGTACTCTGCATAGAAGTTAAATAAGCAGGGTGACAATATACAGCCTTGACGTACTCCTTTTCCTATTTGGAAACAGTCTGTTGTTCCATGTCCAGTTCTAACTGTTGCTTCCTGACCTGCATACAGATTTCTCAAGAGGCAGGTCAGGTCATCTGGTGTTCCCGTCTCCTTCAGAATTTTCCACAGTTTATTGTGATCCACACAGTCAATAGATTTGGCATATTCAATAAAGCAAAAATAGATGTTTTTGTGGAACTCTCTTGCTTTTTTACTGATCGAGCAGATGTTGGCAACTTGATCTCTGGTTTTTCTGCCTTTTCTAAAACCAGCTTGAACATCTGGAAGTTCATGATTCACGTATTGCTGAAACCTGGCTTGGAAAATTTGGGGCATTTCTTTGCTAGTGTGTGAGATGAGTGCAATTGTGTGGTAGTTTGAGCATTCTTTGGCATTGCCTTTCTTTGGGCTTGGAATGAAAACTTACCTTTTCGACGTGGCCACTGCTGAGTTTTCCAAATTTTCTGGTATAATGAATGCAGCACATTCACAGCATCATCCTTTAGGATTTGAAATAGCTCAACTTGAATTCCATCACCTCCACTAGCTTTGTTTTAATGCTATTTACACGGGATATGTATAGTCTGGCTTATAATTAAAAAAAAAAAAAAAAAAAAGACTTGTTTGTTGATTCATCCCAATGATGTCTGAAGACGTTTTTCCCCTGTTCTATAACAGGCAAGCAAATTGTTTGAAACACATGGGACACATTGTTAATTATCTAAAACAGAAAGTTTGCATGATAAAATCAACTTCACTCTTTCTCTCTGCTGTCCTATAAACCAGTGCACTTTAATGTGCACAACCTGGGGAGTTTGTTAAAATGAAAATTATAATTCAGGGAGTACTGGGTAGGCCCTGAGATTCTCTAGCTTTGGTTTAGTCATTGAGTTATGTCTGACTCTTTGTGATCCCATGGACTGTGGCCCACCAGGCTCATCTGTACATGGGATTTCCCAAGCAAGAATGCTAGAGTGAGTTGCCATTTCCTTCTCCAGGGGATCTTCCTGAACCAGGGATCAAACCACATTTTCTACATCTCTGGATTGCCAGGCAAATACTTTATCCCTGAGCCACCTGGAAAACCAGAAACTCCTATGTGCTGCTGCTGCTGTTGTGTGGATCATACTTTGAAGAATGAGGCTGTAAGTTGTGTTTCAAAGAATTCTTTCCTCTTCCTGTATGCAACCCTGTATGGATTTCACTGTTTTCTGGTTGGCTGTAGGTTTTTAAAAGTCTTCTTCTGCTGCTAAGACACTTCAGTCATGTCTGACTGTTTGCAACTCTATGGACTGTAGCCTGCTAGGCTCCTTTCTCCCTGGTGTTCTCCAGGCAAGAATACTGGAGTGGGTTGCCATGCCCTCTTCCAGGGGATCTTCCCCATCCAGGTATCGAACATGTGTCTCCTGCGGCTCCTGCATTGCAGCCAAATTCTTTACTGCTGAGCCACCAGGGAAGCCCAAAAAGTCTACTAGGCTAGTTCAAAGAAATCTATCTGAATAAGCTGGTATCTCCCCAAAGCACAGCTCTTATTCAGCTTAGGTTACTGGAAGTGACATTGTTGGGTATCAGACATTGGTGTCTATCAGGAGCCACGTTAGGCATTTTGACAAAATGGAGGCATGGTCCCCAGCCCCCTCTCCTCATTCCGCAGACACGGATCCCGGGATGAAGGAGTTAGACCTTGTAATTCTGACTTGTCTTTTCCTCTCCTCGGCTGAGTTGACTGAAAAGGAATATTAAGGTGCTTATTGTTCTTAAGAGGAGCATGAGAAGGCACAAAGCCTTCTGCAGTTGTGTTCAGAAAATAACTCATAAAGTTAATCATTGACATTTGTTCAAGGATTTTTACAAAAGGGTGTTCCAGGATGAGCACATAGGCTGTAGCTTGAGGCCATGAGAGGGATTGCTATTTGAAGCCTATTTGTGAGGAGAATGTTTATGGCAAAGGAGTTTACTGAATTTAGGGCTTAGAAATAATTAAAATTGTTAGAAGTTAAAGTTTTAAGGAATGTTGTAAAGTTAGCATATTTTACTATAGCTTGTAGAAGTTAGGAATTTTTAGGGACACTATAGCTACAAGCCTTTTTAAGATATAGTGAGTTCAGGATGTTAGGGGCAAACAGGATTTAGGAAGATAAGTAGTAAACTGAGGAACGTAGCATGAGTTACAATGTAATCACAAATTAACTATAGGACACATTAGAGGAGGTAGATAATAGATGATAAGGCTGATTCCGAGAGAATCACTGAAGCAGGAACTCTGTTTGAAGAGCAACAATGACTTATGGAGATAATAAATCTGGGAGAGGAGGAACTGAAAATGTCAAACCTCTGGCCTAATGTTTTTATAAAAGTATAAAAGAGACTCTTAAACTTGAAATAAACAGGAAGTCCATAGAAAACTGAGAGGCTGTCTCATTGGCCGACACCGTCCATCTCTTCAGGTTGAATCCCTGGCTGCTGGAGTTGGACTCTGGCAGGTGTCATTTCCTCCAGACTCAGAGATAATAATGCAAGGTATCAGCAGCAGCAAAATGCCTTTAGGATTATACAGGGAGGAAAACAAATTGGAAAAAGTAATTACTTGTGATGGCATTTTGAAATCATAATGGAGTAATTCCAGTTCTGGCAAACATAACAGAGCTGGGTAGCCATTGAGGATCTTGTCTGAGACGTGTTTTTGCACCACACAAAACTTGAAATTTCTGAAGTAATGCAAAATCACAACCTTTCAAGAACCCAGTCATTTTTGTTCAAAAGTTATTAACCAATTACTGGTGCCCATTTGTGTGTCAGCTATCCACATGTTTTTTTTGATTGTGGGTTTCTCAAAAGATACATTTTTGGCTGTAGTCCATATTATTAAACCCTTGTGTAGATTTTATCCCTAGAATCACAGCAAATCTGTTTATGAAACCATGGAAGAAATTCAGAGTACCTCATATGAAATGTGGACTGATACCCCTAGCACAATTCATCTAAACTGCATACTTCTACAATGGACTTATTTTGATGGACATTTATGGAAGATATGATTTTCTCAGTCTCTTTGGCCATTCTAAAATATCCAACCTTGGCATATACTCCGACCACTTACTTTGTTGTTCAGTTGCTCAGTCATGTGTGACTCTTTGTGACCCCATGGACTACAACACATCAGGCTTCTCTGTCCTTCACCATCACCTGGAACTTGCTCAAACTCATGTCCACTGAGTTGGTGATGCTATCCAATCATCTCGTCCTCTGCTGTCCCCTTCTCCTGCTGCCTTCAATCCTTCCCACTTACTAACATTTACCAATTTGCTTCTTCCTTCCAGGCTCTGCATCATCTGGCCAGACTATTAGCAACTACATAAACTGCTGTAGTTCATGAAATAACTGTTGCATCCATGAAATAAAAAGACGCTTGCTCCTTGGAAGAAAAATTATGACCAACCTAGATAGCATATTGAAAAGCAGAGACATTACTTTGCCAACAAATGTCTGTCTATTCAAGGCTATGGTTTTTCCAGTAGTCGTGTATGGATGTGAGAGTTGGACTATAAAGAAAGTTGAGCGCAGAAGAATTGATGCTATTGAACTGTGGTGTTGGAGAAGACTCTTGAGAGTCCCTTGGACTGCAAGGAGATCCAACCAGTCCATCCTAAAGGAGATCAGTCCTGGGTGTTCATTGAAAGGACTGATGCTGAAGCTGAAACTCCAATACTTTGGCCACCTGATACGAAGAGCCGACTCATTTGAAAAGATCTTGATTTTGGGAAAGATTGAAGGCAGGAGGAGAAGGGGAGGACAGAGGATGAGATGGTTGGATGGCATCACCGACTCAATGGACATGAGTTTGAGTAAACTCCGGGAGTTGGTGATGGACAGGGAGGCCTTGTGTGCTTCAGTTCATGGAGTCACAAAGAGTTGGACATGACTGAGTGACTGAACTGAGTTCATGAACTTTAGTTTAAAAGTTTTGATTTCTCAATGTCATTTGGTATAGATTAGAAATGGGTCCATCAAACTGGACCCTTATTCAAAATTAGCAAATTGACTCATAAACTCTACATATGAACAAGTTCCAGATGCAACAAAATTATGTCTCATTCATCTTTGCTGTGTGTGTGTTAGTCGCTCAGTTGTGTCCGACTCTTTGCAACCCAATGGAATGTAATTCACCAGGCTACTCTGTCCATGGAATTCTCCAGGCAAGAATACTGGAGTGGGTTGACATTTCCTCCTCCAGGGGATCTTTCCAACCCAGGGATTGAACCCAGGTCTCCCTAATTGCAGGCAGACTTTACTGTCTGAGCCACCAGGGAAGCCCAACATTGTTGAGTGTCTTCCAAATCCTATTATACATTTGCCACATATGTTTTAAAGATGAAAATTGGCAAAAATCCTTAAATTCTTTATGAATGTAACATTTTTATTTCTTGCTCTTATTATAAATTTTACCATAATCTCCCACTAAACTCAAGGTCATGTTAACTATATTCTAATTATTTACTATTCTATATTCATCACAGAGGAAACATTTCTCCACTTAGGAATGTCTTCAGTCAAGGATGATGCTATTTCTAAAAGAGGTGCATAGTGAGATGTGTTTCATTGGAAATTTGGGGATCAGCCTATTTCCTGTCTTTCAATTATTCTGCAGTATCCTCATAACAGTTAGCAAAAGTCTAATCCTTTCTGACAAATGCCTTAACTTTCACATAGGACATATGGTAAAGCTGTAATTCAGCTGGTACGTAATTCTGCAAGTTTAAGACCAATATCTGGGTCTGGTCTTCAGTGATTTCTGTTCTCAGCCATGCCCTAGTCTTTAATAGGTCACAAATCATTAGGATATAATTTAGGAATTTCATTTGTCATTTATTTAGTTTCATTTATCAAATACTGTATGAAATAATTTTAACTCCTCCATAATACAGGGAATCTAAGGCCCCTAGTTTCATCCTAACTCACAGACAGTTGTTTGCTTTCACAGCACCCATTCCCCTGTACTTCCTTTCCTAGGTGCACCAACAGTTTAATTTCCCATTAAGTTCTTGCATTACACAGAAGCTGACTTCACTCCAGTTCTGGAGAAGAGCTCTGATTTTCCTTACACAATCAGTACATTTCATCCCCCTAACAATATTCCAACTTAGTCATGGGTGGATATGTAACATAGTTTGTTCATTTAGGCTGAATACAAAGATAAGGCAATGGCACCCCACTCCAATATTCTTGCCTGGAAAATCCCATGGACGGAGGAGCCTGGAAGGCTGCAGTCCATGGGGTCGCTGAGGGTCGGACACGACTGAGCGACTTCACTTTCACTTTTCACTTTCATGCATTGGAGAAGGAAAGGGCAACCCACTCCAGTGTTCTTGCCTAGAGAATCCCAGGGAAGGGGGAGCCTGGTGGGCTGCCGTCTATGGGGTCGCACAGAGTCGGACACGACTGAAGTGACTTAGCAGCAGCAGGAAAATGATATACTCATATGAAGGTTAGAGTTGCTTGGTCATTTTTTTCCATGTGCAATTAGAGAAGCAGAGTAAGAAAAAGGGTACACGTAAGACAGAAGCAAGAGGAGAAACGCTCAGACAAGTGGCATCTGGAGCCCAGTGAGACAATGTGTGAATATTGTTCTATCACTTTTGGTCTTTACAGTTAAACCCCACACTTCCCAATCCTCACCCCAAAAAAGACATCTTATTAAGCCAATTGGAATAGGGGTTTCTATGGCATAAGAGAATAAAGATTATTACTGCTATATCCTCAAAGAATACATGGTTCTAAGTAATCACAAGCAATAACTTCATATGCTAGTTTATTACTGAATCCTATGGAAACTTAGAAACTTATTCTACAATATAAACAGATATTTTGTTTTCTCTCATTCCTACTTAGCTTAATGAACAATTCTAAATACCATTTCTTCCTAATTTTTTAAACTCATTTACTGTATTTGTCATGACTTTAGAGTCATGAACATAGAAAGTTTAAACTGTTTTAAGCAAAAAGAGGGAATTATAATCACATCTTATGAAAGTTCATAATAACAAAACTGATTCACGGGGTTACAAAGAGTTGGATACAACTTAGCAACTTTACAACAACCAAAAGACATAAATAGGTATCAAGAGTTAAAATGATATTATGACTTTCTCTCCTTCATCTCTACCATCTCTCAGTTTTCCACCTTTCTTCATTGGACTTTCTCTTAACTGTGATTTATTCTTGACTGAGTTAGATGGTGACTGGTTTCACTGTGTTTATAATCAGTTACTCTATCCAGGAATTTGAACTATCTGGATTGAATGGGTTTTAGATATATGTGCACAGATGGAGCGATAGATGGGGAAAAGTCCCACTGAAACAACATATATTAAAACGTGGGAAGAAATAGTTTGCTAAAGGAAAATGTATGTGGTGATACCTTAAATTTAAGTTCTGATTGTGTTACAAACTTTTGGTGTGTATGTAGTTTAGATTATATTTTAGAAGAAAAAGAATGGAGAGAGAGCTATTATAACATTCTCCTATTCTTTGGGTCTGTTTCTCTTACTCTCTGTGTCTGATCCTGTGAGAAATACTGTACACAGAGATAGGCTTAGGAACTGACAGGATGCATTTTAAGATGAGTTCACTGGCAGCCAACTATTCACATTCCCACACCCTCCACTGTAGGGAGTTTGAGGGATTTGGGGTTGATTAAGGATAAAAACATGACCACAAGGTGGCAGTAGTATACACAAACTGTATTTGAGTGCTTTAACAGATTTCACTCATAGAATGAGATCATTTAGGAGGGCATGGCAACCCATTCCAGTATTCTTGCCTGGAGAATCCCATGCGTGGAGGATACTGGTGGGTTACAGTCCATAGGGTCCCAAAAGTAGGACACACCTGAAGTGACTTAGCATACATGCATGCTGAGGCTATGGTAGGGGCATCACTATTTAGAAGAGGAGAAAGCCAAGGGAATTACCTAAGAAAGGGAAGTTAGATTGGGAATGTGTAGGTCTAGATAATGTCACTAGAAGTGTTGTGCAGAGCTTCTGGGTCTGAGAATTCCAGAGGGAAGCAGTGACTTCATCTCTTTAAGGCTCTGCAGTTAATTTTACTATAGTTAATGAGTGTTAGGCATAGTTTCATGGGTTATACAAAGCAAACAAGCTCTACGTGGCTAAATGTACATATTTGGGCTATGTTTAAAATAATTGGGTGTGTAAAAATCTGCATGCACCAGGCTTCTGAGCTAACAAGCTTTAGCATGCTGTGAAGAAGTAAACAACCTAGAAGCCAGTATACAGAGGACATCTTTGGCTCATTTATATAACACCCACCAAATGTTATTATGAGGAGTGTGTTTATGAAATGTGAAAAGCAAGGTGGAATTTTTGAATCCCACCAGATGTTTCATTAAATTCACTTGGAGCCATTCTGTTTGCAACCCCTGTACTGTATTTGGTGTAGTTGCTCATTCTTACTGATTTATTTCTTTTTAAAAGTCCCCTCTAATCACTTCTCTGTCATAACTATATGCCTTTTTGTATTTCTGTTTCAGTTTTGCTGTTGTTATTGTTTTAACCTGAGCATTGAAGAGAATAAAAGGCAAACATAAAATCACAATCAACTAATCTACTGAAAGAATGGAAACTAAGTATTTTCAACAAATATTTAATACCCACCATGTGCACAGCAGTAATTAAAATCCATAAAATACCTTGTTCTCATGGGCATGTCAGTATAGTGGATTGCAAATGTTTAGCCTGGATTTAAATACAGGAATCAGAATATCTCTACTTACTGAGTAAATGGAGGTAATTTTTACATATATTCTAGTGTATCTCAAGTAAATAAATAATATCAATTAGATTAATTATATTTATTTAATGTAGTCTACAGACTTTATTTTTTGGGCTCCAAAATCACTGCAGATGGTGATTGCAGCCATGAAATTAAAAGACGCTTACTCCTTGGAGGGAAAGTTATGTACAACCTACATAGCATATTCAAAAGCAGAGACATTACTTTGCCAACAAAGGTCCATCTAGTCAAGGCTATGGTTTTTCCAGTGGTCATGTATGGATGTGAGAGTTGGACTGTGAAGAAAGCTGAGCGCCGAAGAATTGATGCTTTTGAACTGTGGTGTTGGAGAAGACTCTTGAGAGTCCCTTGGACTGCAAGGAGATCCAACCAGTCCATTCTGAAGGAGATCAGTCCTGGGTGTTCTTTGGAAGGACTGATGTTGAAGCTGAAACTCCAGTACTTTGGCCACCTCATGCGAAGAGTTGACTCATTGAAAAAGACCCTGATGCTGGGAGGGATTGGGGGCAGGAGGAGAAGGGGACGAAAGAGGATGAGATGGCTGGATGGCATCACTGACTCGATGGACATGAGTTTGAGTGAACTCCGGGAGTTGGTGATGGACAGGGAGGCCTGGTGTGCTGTAATTCATGGGGTCGCAAAGAGTTGGACACAACTGGACTGGACTGAACTGAACTGAACTGAACTTACTTTTTACAAGAATGTTTCTAGTCTTATAGTCAGAATTTAATTCTTTAGATTAATACCTCATTCTTGAATCACAATTCCATTAAAATCCTTACTCTTGAAGTTATTTTTCATCTTATTTACTAAAGGCTGGAATTTACTTAAAGGTACTCCTTTAGTCACATATTATATACCCTCTGATGACATGCACACATTTTCTCAAGATTTCTACAACATCCATAGTATAGTGAAACATGTATTTGTTGATGATTGTTAAACAAGGAATCAAATTTCATTTTAATGCTTTCTTGAGTTGACAGCAATAGTAATTTATCCATTATTATTATTTTTGCATAAATAAAGTTACATGTTTAGGTATAATTTAATCCTTATACTCCTCTATATTTCCTACACAAGCAATAAACATTTTAAAAATTTAAATTTATTAGTTACTCTCTGTCATTTCCTTCTGACTGGGTCATCTGTATTCTGAGATAGTTTTATTTCTAACAAAAAATTTGGCTCAATTTGGCTCAATCAATAATTAAAAAAAATCATTATTTCACATAATCGAAAGTGAAAAAACAAGATGGACCACTCCTATGGCAGAAAGTGAAGAAGAAATAAAGAGCCTCTTGATGAAAGTGAAAGAGGAGAGTGAAAAAGTTGGCTTAAAACTCAACACTCAGAAAACTAAGATCATGGCATCTGGTCCCATCACTTCATTGCAAATAGATAGGGAAACAGTGGCAGACTTTATTTTGGGGGGCTCCAAAACCACTGCAGATGGTGATTAGAGCCATGAAATTAAAAGATTCTTACTCTTTGGAAGGAAAGTTATGACCAACCTAGACAGTGTATTAAAAAGCAGAGACATTACTTTGTCAACAAAGGTCCATCTAGTCAAGGCTATGGCTTTTCCAGTAGTCATGTATGGATGTGAGAGTTGGACTATAAAGAAAGCTGAGTGCCAAAGAATTGAAGCTTTTGAACTGTGGTGTTGGAGAAGACTCTTGAGAGTCCCTTGGACTGCAAGGAGATCCAACCAGTCCATCCTAAAGGAGATCAGCCCTGAATATTCATTGGAGGGACTGATGCTGAAGCTGAAATACTTTGGCCACCTGATGCAAAAAGCTGACTCATTTGAAAAGACCCTGATGCTGGGAAAGATTGAAGGCAGAAGGAGAAGGGGATGACAGAGGATGGATGACAGAGAAGGAGAAGGGGATGACAGAGGATGGTTGGATGGAATCACCGACTCAATGGGCATAAGTTTGAGTAAACTCTGGGAGTTGGTGTTGGACAGGGAGGCCTGGTGTGCTTCAGTCCATGGGGTGGCAGAGTCAGACATTACTGAGCAACTGAACTGAACTGAATTGATACACAGTAGGATCAAGAATCTGGGGCCATTTTCTGCCATTTTCTAGGCTACATCTTTGCTTGTAAACTTTCACTTTAGAGTAGCTTTCTTCATGGTCTGATTATAGCAATATTTAGGACAACAATTTTCCTCATTTATGTACTGGGTATATGTGTTTCTCCTTCAAATGAAGAATAAAAACCATTCTCCATCTTACCAGGTCAACTCAGATCATATGCCCAATTTTTGACCAATAACAAATGGCAGGGGAATTATTGTTCCTGGCTGAGTTTTCTACCCGAATAAATGATTTCACAGTAACTGGTTTAGGAAAGCAGGACCATCCTCTCTGGAACTAGAGATAGACTGAGTAACTTGGAAGGAAGAGGGGAGAAAATTGATAATAGACAAGATACTGGAGAAATATTGCATTAGTTTATATTACTGTGTTACAGAGTATCACAGATTTAGTGGTTTAAAACAATATCCATTTATTATGTCATAGTTTCTGAAGATCATAAGTCTGGATAGGCATGACTGAGATCTCTGCTCAGTTCTCAAAGGGATGATATTGAAGTATTGGCAGATTGTGTTCTCTGAATCACAGAATCCTCTTTCAAGCTCACTGAGTTCAGCAGAATTGGTTATGGTTGTAGGACTGAAATTCTTATTTCCCTGTTATCAGCTGGGGACTATTCTCAGCTCCTAGTCAGTTCAGTTCAGTCACTCAGTCAGGTCCAACTCTTTAAAACCCCATGGACTGAAACACTCCAGGCTTCCCTGTCCATCACCAACTCCCAGAGCTTGCTCAAACTCATGTCCATCGAGTCAGTGATGCCATCCAACCATTTCCTCCTCTGTCATCCCCTTCTCCTCCTGCCTTCAATCTTTCCCAGCATCAGGGTCTTTTCCAGTGAGTCAGTATTGGAGCTTCAGCTTTAGCATCAGTCCTTCCAATGAATATTCAGGACTGATTTCCTTGAGGATTTACTGGCTTTATCTCTTTGTTGTCCAAAGGACTCTCAAGAGTTTTCTACAAGCATAGTTCAAAAGCATCAATTCTTTGGCTCTCAGATTTCTTTATGGTCCAACTCTCACATCCATACACGACTACTGGAAAAACCATAGCCTTGACTAGATGGACCTTTGTTGGCAAAATAATATCTCTGCTTTTTAATACACTGTCTAGGTTGGACATAGATTCAAAGAGCAAACGTCTTTTAACTTCAGGGCTGGAGTCACCATCTGCAGTTTATGGAGCCCCAGAAAATAAAATCTGTCACTCTTTCCATTGTTTCCCCATCTATTTGCCATGAAGTGATGTGACTGGATGTCATGATCTTTGTTTTATGAATTCTGAGTTTAAAGCCAGCTTTTTCACTCTCCTCTTTCACTTTTATCAAGAGGCTCTTTAGTTCTTCTTTGCTTTCTGCCATAGGGTGGTATCATCTGCATAGCTGAGATTATTGATATTTATTCCTGCAATCTTGATTCCAGCTTGAGCTTTATCCAGCCTGGCATTTCACTTGGTGTACTCTGCATTTAAGCTAAATAAGCAGAGTGAAAATACACAGCCTTGACATACTCCTTTTCCAATTTAGAACCAGTCCGTTGTTCCATGTCCAGTTCTAACTGTTGCTTCTTGACCTGCATACAGGTTTCTCAGGAGTCAGGTGAGATGATCTGGTATTCCCATCTCCTTAAGAATTTTACACAGTTTGTGATCCACACAGTCAAAGGCTTTGGCATAGTCAATAAAGCAGAATTAGATGTTTCTCTGGAATTCTCTTGCTTTTCCTATGATCCAACAGATATTGGCAATTTGATCTCTGGTTCCTCTGCCTTTTCTAAATATGGCTTGCACATCTATAAGTTCTTGTTTCACATACTGTTGAAGGCTAACTTGGAAAATTTTGAGAATTTCTTTGCTAGTGTGTGAGATGAATGCAATTTTGTAGTGGTTTGAACATTCTTTGGTATTGCCTTTATTTGGGAATGGAATGAAAACTGACCTTTTCCAGTCCTGTGGCCACTGCTGAGTTTTCCAAATTTGCTGGCAAATTGAGTGCAGCATGTTCACAGCATCATCTTTTAGGATTTGAAATAGCTCAGCTGGAATTCCATCACCTCCACTAGCTTCATTCGTAGTGATCCTCCCTAAGGCCCACTTTCCTTTGCACTCCAGGATGTCAGGCTCTAGGTGAGTGATCACACCATCATGGTCATTTGGGTCATTAAAATCTTTTTTGTATGTTTTTTGTACCAGTTCCTGGTTGTGGCCTACATGTCTTGCAATATAGTCTCCTCCAATTTAAAAGACCAACATAGAGAATCTCTCTCACACTGAATTCCTATCAGGTATTCTTTTCTATTTCTCCTGGGTTAGAGTCCCTTTTATGGGCTTATCTGACAAGGAGAGGCCCACTGAATAACTTTCTTCTCTTAAGGTCAACTGTATCCTGCATGATAACATAATCATAAGGGTTTTTTTCTATTATATTCATAAGTAAAACTGCTCATAGTCAAGAAAAATAAATTATACAGTGCATTTACCTCCGAGATTAGGGATTTGGGGGGAGGGGCAGGCATCATTCAATTCTGCTACCTCAAATATCTTTTAGAAAACAGATGTGCACTACTGAAGGAAAATAAAGAAGAAATAATAATAGAATGATTTCCTGATTTCACAAATGTGTGACTATCTTTTAAATTTTTTTCCGAACTGAAATTTGGTTAAAAACATGGAGAAATGGAGGCTATAGGTAAAATCATAGGTTCAATTTGATATTTAATGCCTGAGATGTTTTCAAGGACTACTTCAAAAAATTCATTGGTAATTTTAGAAAAAGAAAAAAAAAAAATCAGCTGCCCGCATCTACTTGTAGGGTCTAGCTAACTTGTATCCTCTGTCTCATTTCTAAACTAGTAATTTGGGAAAACTCTAGCAAATGCATTAAATTTTAACAAATTTAAAATCCTGTATTGAATAAGAATAGACAAGACCTTGAAGAGACTTACTTCATATAGAAATCCCCATGTCAGTAACTGAGAAATGAGGCATGGAGAACAGGAAACACAGAACCATCTAAGAAGTGAAGTCTACTTCCATTCCATGGGCTACTTCCATAAGATAAGCAGAGTCCCTGTTTGTCAAAGTTCACTGTGAGAATCCTCTCTTACCACTGTTTCTCTGTGTTATTGCTCAATGTGGATGTAGGTCAGTCAGATAATCCATTTTAATCTTGAATTCACATGCCAAAAAATCTCTGAACTAAACTTGTATTTGTTTTTCCTCCTCTGTCAGCTAATCTTAAGGAACTCATCCAGAGGCCATAGGTCTGAGCTTAGGGGGAGATATTCATGCAATAGGAGAAGGGATGATGGAGATATGTGAGATTACATATTTTTGCTGCTCATCATGCCTTCTAGATCTGTTCAACTTCCCAGGCAGCCCAGTGGCAATTCAGGAGATTCAGGAGATATGGGTTTGATCCCTGGGTCAGGAAAATCTCCTGGAGGAGGAAATGGCAACCCATTCCAACATTCTTGCCTGGAAAATTCCATGGACAGAGGAAACTGGAGGGCTACTATGAGGTCTATCAGGTGGCAAAGAGTCAGACATCATTGATTGACTGAGTATGGTCTGTTTGGTTTCATCTCTGATTTTCACTCTGGATTCAGGATAGAGTACTGCTGGACTTTGATGTATTCAGATCATTTAGGACAGTTTTGGCTATATGGTTACTTGGTATCCCACTGTAAAATATTCCATACATATCACTTCAGTACAAAACTGTTTTTTTTTTTTTCCTTTTTTTTTTTTTTTTGTTGAAGTCTATAGTTTTATGATAAAGACAGCATTACCATGCTTTAGAGCATCAGTTCTGACTTTCTTATTAAAGGTTGGCGGAGGCATCCTGTCTTTCTCTATTCACTAAATCATATGTTCTAATCAGATCTGTTTGTATAATAGTCTGAACATGCTTTGGTATTCTTTTATTTTGTCTTGTTTTGGGGTATCATTGAAAAGTGATAGAAATACACATAAAAATAAAAGCAGTGGAGTGGTAGTTTCAAGCAGAAGATATAGTACTGCTTCCGAAACCCAAAGGACTTTCTTAGAAAAAAGTAGTTAGAAGAAACTAACTATGTTCGTTAACTTAGGTAGAAGTTAAAAGGAATAATACGGTGTTCTTTACTTGTCTGACATACTTCAAACCACTGGATTCCCAAAACCTAATATGATAGGCCCTAAAACCATGTCAGTTTATTTCATATTGGACAGAGATGATGTTTCTTACCAAAGAACCCAGAAAATGTGTTACTTTTTGTTCACAGTACTGATATGCATAATATCATCAATAGTGTTCAGTGCTAAGTCGTGTCTGGCTCTTTGCAACCCCATGGACTCTAGACCAGGCTCCTCTGTTCACAGGATTTCCCAGGCAAGAATACTGGAGTAGGTTTCCATTTTTTACTCCACAGGATCTTCCCAATCCAGGGATAGAATGTGCGTTTCCTACATCCCCAATATTGGCAGGCAAATTCTTTACCACTGTTCCACCTGGGCAGGCGATATCATCAGTAAAATGAATCAAACTGATCTATTCAGAATATCTTAATGGTCCAAGTCCCTTCTGACTATATTATAACAGATAAAAAGAAAATTAATATATCTCTGGGACATGTATTACCTCCGTTATTTGGAGGTAATACAATTTGGTCGCAAAGAGTCAGACACAACTGAGTGACTGAACAACAATGACAAAAATTTGGAAGCAAATATAAATGAGTATTAGGTGAGGCAGTGGGTCTTATGTACTCAAAGTAAGATGGATTTAGTCCAGGATTCCATTCTTACCTGTATTTGTTTACTATTACTGCTATAACATTTTACTATGAGTTTGGTAGGTTAAAATACAAATTTATTATATTACAACTTTAGAGATCAGCAGTCCAGAAGTTTCACTAGGCTAAAGTCAAAGTGTCAGTGGGGCTGGTTCTTTCTGAAGGCCCTAAGGAAGAATCTTCATCCTTGCATTTTTTAGGTTCCAGTGGCCACCTTGGCTTGTGTCCCCATACTACATCTTCAATGCAAATCACTCCAATCTCTGCTTTCACTTTCACATCCCCTCTTCTTCCGTCTAATTACTCTTTATAAGGACCATTGTGATTACCTTGGGCCCACCTGGGTAATCCTCATTTTAAGACCCTTAATAACATGTGATGTAACAGATATAACAGGTAACCTTAACAGGTTCTAAACATTAGGATGTAAACATATTTTGGATGCTATTATACCAACCTACTTCCTGCTGTGAAAGTGCTGCACTCAATATGCCAGCAAATTTGGAAAACTCAGCAGTGGCCACAGGACAAGAAAAGGTCAGTTTTCATTCCAATCCCAAAGAAAGGCAATGTCAAAGAATGCTCAAACTACCGCACAATTGCACTCACCTCACATGCTAGTAAAGTAATGCCCAAAATTCTCCAAGCCAGGCTTCAGCAATACGTGAACTGTGAACTTCCAGATGTTCAAGTGGGTTTTAGAAAAGGCAGAGGAACCAGAGATCAAATTGCCAACATCCACTGGATCATGGAAAAAGCAAGAGAGTTCCAGAAAAACATCTATTTCTGCTTTATTGACTATGCCAGAGCCTTTGACTGCGTGGATCACAATAAAGTGTGGAAAATCCTGAAAGAGATGGGAATACCAGACCACCTGACCTGCCTCTTGAGAAACCTATATGTAGGTCAGGAAGCAACAATTAGAACTGGACATGGAACAACAGACTGGTTCCAAATAGGAAAAGGAGTACGTCAAGGCTGTATATTGTCACCCTGCTTATTTAACTTCTATGCAGATACATCATGAAAAATGCTGGGCTGGAAGAAGCACAAGCTGGAATCAGATTCATTTTGATATATGGCAAAACCAATACAGTATTGTAAAGTTAAAAAAAAAAATAAAAAAAAATAAAAGATTGCCAGGAGAAATATCAATAACCTCAGATATGCAGATGACACCACCCTTATGGCAGAAAGTGAAGAGGAACTAAAAAGCCTCTTGATGAAAGTGAAAGAGGAGAGTGAAAAAGTTGGCTTAAAGCTCAACATTCAGAAAATGAAGAACATGGCATCTGTTTCCATCACTTCATGGCAAATAGATGTGGAAACAGTGGCTGACTTTATTTTTTGGGGCTCCATAATCACTGCAGATGGTGAATGCAGCCATGAAATTAAAAGATGCTTACTCCTTGGAAGGAAAGTTATGACCAACCTAGATAGCATATTAAAAAGCAGAGACCTTACTTTGCTAATAAAGGGTGTGAGAGTTGGATTGTGAAGAAAGCTGAGTGCCGAAGAACTGTCACTTTTGAACTGTGGTGTTGGAGAAAACTCTTTCAAGTCCCTTGGACTGCAAGGAGATCCAACCAGTCCATCCTAAAGGAGATCAGTCCTGGGTGTTCTTTGGAAGGACTGATGCTACAGTTGAAACTCCAATACTTTGGCCATCTCATGCAAAGAGTTGACTCATTGGAAAAGACTCTGATGCTGGGAGGGATTTTGGGCAGGAGGAGAAGGGGATGACAGAGGATGAGATGGTTGGATGGTGTCACCAACTCGATGGACATGAATTTGAGTGAACTCCAGGAGTTGGTGATAGACAGGGAGGCCTGGTGTGCTGCAATTCATGGGGTCACAAAAAGTCGGACATGACTGAGGGACTGAACTGAACTGAACTGAAGTTCCTGCTCAAACAGGGATGTCATGATAGCAAGATTGCTGGGTTTGAAGATGAATTTGAACCTTGTTTCCAAATCCCTTTGAAATTTCTATATATTTTTCTTTATTCTATGTACAGCTTCTGAATAAACGATCATTAATTTTCCTGTACACTTGGACAATTGCTTCTACCCCTGCTATGGTATTGCAAAGTCTTTTCTCATGAAGATTCAACTTTGCCTTAAGTACATGAGTTCTGGATTTGAGAACTAGCTTAGTGCTGAAAACCTGGTAATTGACTGCAACTTTCCATTGTGTCTTACTTCAGTTTGCTGATGCTCCACACTTTGATCTCTTTGATTGCATACATTAAACAATATCTTCCTTGGCTGTCTGTCCATTTAATTTGCCCTTAAAAATACAATGTTCTGTGTCTTCTCCATAGGGCCTTCCCAAAGGGTCAGGCCCCCTGCCCTGTCATTTCAACCCAGATTATTCATCAAGCTTGTAATTACCAAATTAGTATTTATAATAAATGGCAAATCAGCATATCAGGTTAAATGTCTAGGTTACATCTTGTGTAACCCCATCTCAAGACTCAGAGTTCCACTCCTTTCCTATGTGTGTCCTGATTTTGGATAGGAGATTTGCTCAAGGTGCAAACCTTGCCTTCTCTGACATTTTGGCACCCTGAAAATTAAGTTCTATGCCTGATTTTTAGTCATGCATGACCTTCAGAGGCAGGAGATAAAATCTTCCTAAGTGCTGCCAAAGAATACTACTAACTCACACTTGTTTGAAAATTGTTGATAAACACACTTGAAATATGATGAACACACTTTAAGTATGCAAATATGCAAATAATATTTACTGAATATTTTCTATATATCACAAATATTCCATAGATGGTGGTAACATTTACAGAAATGAAATTGGAAAATGTTAGAAATTAGGTCTCTTCCTCTGGCACAGAAAGTGAAAGTGAAATTCTCTCAGTCGTGTCTGACTCTTTGTGACCCCATGGACTGTAGCTTGCTAGGCTCCTTTGTCCATGGGATTCTCCAGGCCAGAATACTGGAATGGGTAGCCTGGAGATTCACTTCTCCAGGGGATCTTCTCAACCCAGGGATCAAACCCAGGTCTTTGGCATTGCAGATGGATTCTTTACTGTCTTAGCCACCAGGGAAGCCCTCTGGCACAGAGGGAATCCATTATTAAACATTTACCACTATATCATTGCTGCTGCTACTGCTGCTAAGTCACTTCAGTCGTGTCTGACTCTGTGCGACCCCATAGACGGCAGCCCACCAAGCTCCCCCGTCCCTGGGATTCTCCAGGCAAGAACACTGCAGTGGGTTGCCATTTCCTTCTCCAATGCATGAAAGTGAAAAGTGAAAGTGAAGTCACTCAGTCGTGTCTGACCCTCAGCGACCCCATGGACTGCAGCCCACCAGGCTCCTCCGTCCATGGGATTTTCCAGGCAAGAGTACTGGAGTGGGGTGCCATTGCTTTTACTCAATATGTATTCAGAAATAAACCAGAATCTAAGTTGGAGTACAAGAGAGCTTGTGATATGGCTCTTACTATTGAGCTTTTAATCCAGAAAAGCATATGAAACTCATATATTTGACTAGGATATCACAGAATTATTAATATATGGTTATACATTCTTTTAGTTATTCTGTCATTAGTTTAATTTTTTGAAATGTTATTATAAAATATATCACATATGGTTTTATAAAACTATGGACAAATTTTTAAATTATATATGAAGAACTGTGTAAACACTACATAATGTAGAAGAAAAACAGTCATTACCTCAGAAATCTTCCAAGTGCCCTTAAATTTCTTCTGTAAGTATAACATTGAAAAGACCCTAAAGGACTTTAGGAAATCATTTGGGGTTTTAAAGACCTGCATCTGGTTAGAGACCCTCCCATTATATCACACTTCCTTTTACTAAATCCCTTTCTTAAATAATCCACTTTTACAGTATATTCTTTTGTGACTTTTTTCTTTTAATTAACATGTCTGGCTATTCTTCCTTGTTGCTGCATGTAGCCATGTTTCATTCATTTACACTAACATGTAATAAGGATTTATTTCAGTTCATTGTTCTATTCTTTAAAAAATTAAATATGATTCAAAAGAATACCCTTATACATTAGTAGTCACAATTCATTGCCTTCCCAACGTCACTCCACTCTAGACCTTGACAGTTGCTAAATCTACTCTCTGTCTCTATGGATTTGCCTATTCTGAACATTTACTATAAATGGAATCATGAGATTATGTGACTTTTTGTGTCTGGCTTCTTTCACTTAGGATAATTTATCAAAGCTTACTGATGCTGTAGCATATATCAGTACTTCATTTCTTTCTACTGCTATATAATATTTGATTGGATGAATTACCATTTTTACTTTCCATTCATCATTTGACGGAAATTTGGATCATTTCCCCTTTATATCACTATGAATAATGCTCTACAAAATTTGTGTATAATTTTTGTTAAGACATATATTTCATTTTTCTCAGATATACATCTCTTTGCAGAATTGCTTGCTGGGTCATATGATGAAACTACATTTAACATCAGTAGGAACTGATGAAGTTTTACCTTTTTTTCTTTTTCTATGTTCACACTTTTTGAACTTTTTTCTTTTGAAAATTACCATCTATTTCTGATATTACCTGTAATATTTTTTCCACTTTTATTGGGAAATGCCAAAGTTTTCCAAATAAACTTTATCATTTTCCATTTCCACCAATAATGTGTGATGGTTCCAATTTCTCCACTTTCTTACCAACATTGTTATAGTAAGTAATTTTACTACAGCCATATCTGGGGTGTGAAGTGACATCTCATTGTGCTTTTGATTTGCATTTACCTAACATTTAATGAAAGAGATATTTAAATATCTTTTAATGTGCTTAATGGCCATTTGTATGCCTATTCTGCAGCAATTTCTATTCAAATATACTGACCATTTTCAATTGGGTCGTCATTTCATTAAGTTGTAAGGGTTCTTTATATATTCTGGATACTAGTTCATTATCAAATATATCATCTGAAAATATATTCTCCCATTCTGTGGATGTTTTTCACTTTTTTGACAGCACCTTTTGAAGCACAAAAGTTTATCATTTTTATAAAGTACAGCTTTATTTTTTCTTTTTTGTTTGTAGTGTTGTATCTAAGAAACTGCTCACTTATCCATGGTCATGCAGGTATGTCTATGTTTTTTCCCAAGGGCTTTACAGTTTTAAAACTTATATTTGGAAATGTGATCAACTTGGTGTTAATTTTTGTATTCGGTATGAGGTAGGGTCATATTCATTTTTCGGAAGTTTTTTTAAAGGTTTTTTTTTTATTATTATTATTATTATTTTAAATTTTATTTTATTTTTAAACTTTACATAATTGTATTAGTTTTGCCAAATATCAAAATGAATCCGCCACAGGTATACATGTGTTCCCCATCTTGAACCCTCCTCCCTCCTCCCTCCCCATACCATCCCTCTGGGTTGTCCCAGTGCACCAGCCCCAAGCATCCAGTATCATGCATTGAACCTGGACTGGCAACTCGTTTCATACATGATATTTTACATGTTTCAATGCCATTCTCCCAAATCTCCCCTCCCTCTCCCTCTCCCACAGAGTCCATAAGACTGTTCTATACATCAGTGTCTCTTTTGCTGTCTCGTACACAGGGTTATTGTTACCATCTTTCTAAATTCCATATATATGCGTTAGTATACTGTATTGGTGTTTTTCTTTCTGGCTTACTTCACTCTGTATAATAGGCTCCAGTTTCATCCACCTCATTAGAACTGATTCAAATGTATTCTTTTTAATGGCTGAGTAGTACTCCATTGTGTATATGTACCACTGCTTTCTTATCCATTCATCTGCTGATGGACATCTAGGTTGCTTCCATGTCCTGGCTATTATAAACAGTGCTGCGATGAACATTGGGGTACACATGTCTCTTTCCCTTCTGGTTTCCTCAGTGTGTATGCCCAGCAGTGGGATTGCTGGATCATAAAGCAGTTCTATTTTCAGTTTTTTAAGGAATCTCCACACTGTTCTCCATAGTGGTTGTACTAGTTTGCATTCCCACCAACAGTGTAAGAGGGTTCCCTTTTCTCCACACCCTCTCCAGCATTTATTACTTGTAGACTTTTGGATCGCAGCCATTCTGACTGGTGTGAAATGGTACCTCATAGTGGTTTTGATTTGCATTTCTCTGATAATGAGTGATGTTGAGCATCTTTTCATGTGTTTGTTAGCCATCTGTATGTCTTCTTTGGAGAAATGTCTATTTAGTTCTTTGGCCCATTTTTTGATTGGGTCATTTATTTTTCTGGAGTTGAGCTGTAGGAGTTGCTTGTATATTCTTGAGATTAGTTGTTTGTCAGTTGCTTCATTTGCTAATATCTTCTCCCATTCTGAAGGCTGTCTTTTCACCTTGCTAATAGTTTCCTTTGATGTGCAGAAGCTTTTAAGGTTAATTAGGTCCCATGTGTTTATTTTTGCTTTTATTTCCAATATTCTGGGAGGTGGGTCATAGAGGATCCTGCTGTGATGTATGTCAGAGAGTGTTTTGCCTATGTTCTCCTCTAGGAGTTTTATAGTTTCTGGTCTTATGTTGAGATCTTTAATCCATTTTGAGTTTATTTTTGTGTATGGTGTTAGAAAGTGTTCTAGTTTCATTCTTTTACAAGTGCTTGACCAGTTTTCCCAGCACCACTTGTTAAAGAGATTGTCTTTTCTCCATTGTATATTCTTTCCTCCTTTGTCAAAGATAAGGTGTCCATATGTGCGTGGATTTATCTCTGGGTTTTCTATTTTGTTCCATTGATCTATTTTTCTGTCTTTGTGCCAGTACCATACTGTCTTGATAACTGTGGCTTTGTAGTAGATCCTGAAGTCAGGTAGGTTGATTCCTCCAGTTCCATTCTTCTTTCTCAAGATCGCTTTGGCTATTCTAGGTTTTTTGTATTTCCATACAAATTGTGAAATTATTTGTTCTAGCTCTGTGAAGAATACTGTTGGTAGCTTGATAGGGATTGCATTGAATCTATAAATTGCTTTGGGTAGTATACTCATTTTCACTATATTGATTCTTCCAATCCATGAACATGGTATATTTCTCCATCTGTTAGTGTCCTCTTTGATTTCTTTCACCAGTGTTTTATAGTTTTCTATATATAGGTCTTTAGTTTCTTTAGGTAGATATATTCCTAAGTATTTTATTCTTTCTGTTGCAATGGTGAATGGAATTGTTTCCTTAATTTCTCTTTGTTTTCTCATTATTAGTGTATAGGAATGCAAGGGATTTCTGTGTGTTGATTTTATATCCTGCAACTTTACTATAGCTGGTTTTTTGAAAGGATAAATAAAATTTACAAACCATTAGCCAGACTCATCAAGAAACAAAGGGAGAAAAATCAAATCAATAAAATTAGAAATGAAAATGGAGAGATCACAACAGAGAACACAGAAATACAAAGGATCATAAGAGAGTACTATCAACAATTATATGCCAATAAAATGGACAACATGGAAGAAATGGACAAATTCTTAGAAAAGTACAACTTTCCAAAACTCGACCAGGAAGAAATAGAAAATCTTAACAGACCCATCACAAGCACGGAAATTGAAACGGTAATCAAAAATCTTCCAGCAAACAAAAGCCCAGGTCCAGACGGCTTCACAGCTGAATTCTACCAAAAATTTAGAGAAGAGCTAACACCTATACTGCTCAAACTCTTCCAGAAAATTGCAGAGGATGGTAAACTTCCAAACTCATTCTATGAGGCCACCATCACCCTAATACCAAAACCTGACAAAGATCCCACAAAAAAAGAAAACTACAGGCCAATATCACTGATGAACATAGATGCAAAAATCCTTAACAAAATTCTAGCAATCAGAATCCAACAACACATTAAAAAGATCATACACCATGACCAAGTGGGCTTTATCCCAGGGATGCAAGGATTCTTGAATATCCGCAAATCAATCAATGTAATACACCACATTAACAAATTGAAAAATAAAAATCATATGATTATCTCCATAGATGCAGAGAAAGCCTTTGACAAAATTCAACATCCATTTATAATCAAAACTCTCCAGAAAGCAGGAATAGAAGGAACATACCTCAACATAATAAAAGCTATAGATGACAAACCCACAGCAAACATTATCCTCAATGGTGAAAAATTGAAAGCATTTCCCCTAAAGTCAGGAACAAGACAAGGGTGCCCACTTTCACCATTACTATTCAACATAGTTTTGGAAGTTTTGGCCACAGCAATCAGAGCAGAAAAAGAAATAAAAGGAATCCAAATTGGAAAAGAAGAAGTAAAGCTCTCACTGTTTGCAGATGATATGATCCTCTACATAGAAAACCCTAAAGACTCCACCAGAAAATTACTAGAACTAATCAATGACTATAGTAAAGTTGCAGGTTTTTTTGTTTTGTTTCGTTTTTTGAGGGTGGATAGCCAGATGTCCTGGAACATTTGTTGAAAAGACAAATTCCCACTAATAATCTGGGCACCTTTACTGAAAAATTACAGACCATAAGGGTAACTCTCAGCTCTATTCATCAATCTGTATGCCTTTCTGAAACCAGTACTACATTGTTTAGATTACTATATTTCTGTCTAAAATTTGAAATCTTTTTTTTTTTTTTTAAGTATTTTGACTTTTTGGGCCGCTTGCATTTCTGTCTTAACTGTGGGGTCAGCTTGTCAATTAGTGACCCCAAACTGCATTTGGGGTTTTAATATGAATTGTGTTGAATATGTAGATCAACATCAAAATTTTAAATCTATGAACATAGTCTAACTTTCCATTGATTTAGTTTTCTTTAGTTTCTTTCAGCAATATTTTGTAATTTTCAGTGTATGTTTTGTACTTCATTTGTTAAATTTAATCTTAAGTATTTTACTTCTTTTTGATACTATTGTAAGCAGAATTGTTTCATAAATTTTCAGACTGTTCATTGCTAGTTGTAGAAATGCAATTGATTTTTTACAATAACATTGAAGCTTATAACAAATAATGAAATGGTTGTTAGATATAATTTTTTGCAGTCTCTTTAAGCATGTTCTTTATGCCAAGATCATATCATCTACAAATAGTTACAGTTTTACTTTTGCTTTCTACCTGGAAAACTTTTAATTCTTTTATTATTATTTTTTGGTTAGTTATCATGACCAGAACCTCCAGTACAGTGTTTAATAGATCTATTGACAGTTGCTATTTTTGCCTTGTTTCCTGATCCTATGAGAAAACTTTTCAGTTTTTTAGCATTAAGTATGTCATTGCTAGATTTTTTGTACCTTTCCTTTATAAAGTTGAAGGTTCACTGTACTTTTAGTGTTGAGTTTTTTTTTTTTTCTTTTAATGAAAGGATTTGGACTTTTGTCATTGTTTTCTGTGTCTAGTGAGATGACAGTGTTTAGGGATGTTTATTATATTTATTTTTAATATTTATGTATATGTTTATTATATCTATACATTTGCTACAGTGATAAGTTTTTGCTGAACTAACCTTATATTCATGGAATAAATACCACTTGATTGTGGTTATGCTATGTTTTATATATAGCTGGATTCAGTTTGCTATCATTTTGTTTAGGATTTTTCTGTCTATATTCTATAGGGATATTGTTCTGCAGTTAGTTTATTTTGGAGCCTTTATTTGGATTTAGTAGCAAGACAACACTGGCTTCAAACTTTCATCTCTAGCAACAATTTTATCTTGAAGTCTCAGTGCTCTGTGGTTACTATGTACATTGCATATTTTACTGTTCTTTTACTTGCAAACTATTTGGACCTTTTACTTTCAACTTATATTTGTATCATAGACTATAAAGTATGGCTCTTGCAGACAATATGTAATTGGATAAGACATCTTTAGCCATTTTTAAAATATCTGTATTTTTACTGGTGTGTTAAATCCATACAATTACCAGGAAGGCTAAACTGAATACATATGCCAGTTGCTATATGTTTTAGTCTTTTTGATTCCTCAATTACTCTAATACTGCTTTATTTTGTGTTAAAAATATATTTTCCTGGGTATTGTTTTATGTCATTTGTCATGTCTTACTATATGTATTTAAGTGATTTTCTTAGTGCTTGCCCTGTAATTTTCCAAGTGGTCTGCTCAACAATTTAAATAAAATAATCTGTTTTAGATTAATACCAACTTAATTTCAATAGAATCCAAAAATCCTGCTCCTATATAGTTCTACTCCCTCCCGTGAAAGTGAAAGTCACTCAGTCATGTCCAGCTCTTTGCAACCCCATGGACTATACAGTCCATGGAATTCTTGGAAGGCCAAAATACTGGAGTGAGTAGTCTTTCACTTTTCCAGGAAATCTTCCCAACTCAGGGATTGAACCCAGGTCTCCCACATTGCAGGTTCCCCTACTCTGTGCTATTATCATAAAATTACTATTTATATATTATATACCTATCAATACATACTTATATTTATTGCCTTTTAAATTAGACAAGAAAAATAATTACAAATAAAAATTATTTTATATTATCTTTTAGCTATGTGTGACTTTTACCAGTATTCTTTACTTCTTGATGTGGATTTGAGTTACTTTTTGATATCCTTTCATTTCAGTATAAAACTTATATAGTATTTTTGTAAGGCATGTATGCTAGGAACATATATGTTTATCTGAGAATTTCTCATTTTTTCTTTTATTTTTTGAGGGATAGTTTTGCTGAAAATAGAACTCTTGGTTATCAGTATTTTTCCTCACTACTTGGATTATATCACATTATTGTTTTCGGATTTCCTCTGGATTCTGATTAGAAACCAACTGTTCATCTTATTGAGGATTTTTCATGTTTGATAAGTCATTTGTCTTTTGCTCTTTTCAGTTTCACCTTGCCTTTCAATAATTTGAATATGATATCTAAGTGTGCCTCTCTCAATGTTTAAATTATTGGAATTCATTGAAATTCTTAGATATTTCTTATCAAAATTGAAAATATTTTGGCTGTTAGTTCTTAAAATATTATTTCTGTATCTTTCTCTCTTCTTCTGGGACTCTCATTATGCATATATTTGTATGCTTGGTGATGGCCACTTAGGAGGTGCCTCCTAACCACTGGACTACCAGGGAAACACCCTAGCTTTTCCTGAAAGTGTTTTTGGACAGCTTGTTTGCCTCAACTGTTACTGCTGCCTCTGACAGCTGTGATATAAACAGTTATTGCTGAATATTTTTGACAAGCCCTCCTCAGGAATAAGCTATTTGCCCTAAGTAAGCTTTGAGTCAATCAAGAAAGGGCAAGGTCTGCAAATTGGGGTCTTCCTAAAACTTTCAGAGAGATTCAATAATGACAGTTTTCTGAAAATTCTGCTTTTGAGAGCTCTAACACCAGTATGTCCCTGCCAGTGGCTGCTAGGGTGTTGCCTTTCATTGTAGGGATCCGAGTTTTTGAGACTACCATGAAGTTAAGAGTAAGGTAAGAGGAATAGGACAAATTAATACACCACAAAGATTACTGTGTCTAAGATTCAGCCTTTATTCTTGAATAGCTCATTGGATTGCTGCTAGTTTTGAGGTAATTACAAGAGTATTGAAAAGCTTGATATTTACAGGGTTTTTTGGTCAGTATTCTTGTTGATTTTATGGAGCAGTAGATTTTTGTAAGTTCTTGCTCCTCTGTTTCCATTGACACTCCTCAATTTATTTTTATATTTTAATAGTGATGGTATTCAAGTAATTTACAGTTTTAGATTATTATTAAGAATGTTGTTTTGGATGTTTATGTTCATGTCTTTATGAACATACACTCGTGATTTTTTAAGGTCACATTTGGGGCTTACCAGGTGGCACTAATGGTAAAGAATCTGCAGGCCAATGCAGGAGACACAAGTGATGTGAGTTTGACCCCTGGGTCAGGAAGAACCCCTGGAGTAGGAAATGGTATCCCACTCCAGTTTTCTTACCTGGAAAAATCCATGGCCAGAGAAGGCTGGGGTTTACAGTCCATGGGGCTGCAAAGAGTCAGACACGACTGTGTGACCAAGTACATGGTAGACTTGTTGTTGTTCAGTCATTCAGTCATGTCCGACTCTTTGTGACTCTATGGACTGCAGCATGCCAAGTTTCCCTGTCCTTCACCATCTCCTGGAGTTTGCTCGAACTGATATTTATTGAGTCAGTGATTTCAATGAACCATTTTGTCCTCCGCAGTCCTCTTCTCCTCCTGCCTTCAAATTCCCAGCATCAGGATCTTTTCCGATGAGTCATCTCTTTGTATCAGGGGGCCAAAATATTGGAGCTTCAGCTTTAGCAACAGTCCTTCCAATGATTACTCAAGACTGATTTCCTTTAGGATTGACCGGTTCGATCTTCTTGCTGTCCAAGGACTCCCAAAACCCTCCAACACACAGTTTGAAGGCATCAATTCTTTGGCACTCAGCCTTCTTTATGGTCCAACACTTACATCCATACATGACTACTGGAAAAACCATAGCTTTGACTAGACGGATCTTTGTCAACAAAGTAATATTTCTGCTTCTTAATATGCTAACTAGTTTTGTCATAACTTTTCTTCCAAGGAGCAAGAGTCTTTTAATTTCATGGCTGCAGTCACCATCTGTAGTGATTTTGGAGCCCAAGAAAAGAAAGTCTCTCACTGTTTCCATTGTTTCCCCATCTATTTGCAATGAAGGGATGGGACCAGATGCCATGATCTTAGTTTTCTGAATGTTTCATTTTAAGCCAGGTTTTATCACTCTCCTCTTTCACCATCCCCAAGGGTCTCTTTAGTCCCTCTTCATTTTCTGTCATAAGGATGGTGTCATCTGCATACTGTTATTTTTCCTGGTAGATTTCTAGTGTTCATCAATTTCTATTTCCATTTATTTCAGTCACAGAGTGCTATAGAAGAATTCTATATTTGCTGACTCTTTGAGAATAAGTTGGACCATATGACACTTTAGGCCAAGGGGCTGTTTAAGTATAATCAATATGACTTTCAGACAAAAGCACATAATCATAGGCAAAGAATATCTTCTCTTCTGTCACTATTATGGAAAAACACTTTTGTTTTGAAGTTAAGATCTAAAGATCATTGCTTTCTGGATTATCTGAGTCATTGAATAAAGAATATGAGCACAAGACGTCCTTTGTATTTCCACATAAATTTTAAAACCACTTTGTCAATTTCCTCATAAAAGTTGGATGAAATATTGAGTAGGATATTTTGTCTCATTTTAGAGAGAACTGCGCTTTTGGCAATACCTAATCTTCCAATTCTTGAACATGTAATATTTATTGATTTAGTTATTTAATTTATATTAAGATACTTTGTAATCTTTAGTATACAGCTTACATATCTTTTCTTAAATTTACTTCTAAGGATTTTTGTACTATTGTAAATAATAACTTTTATGACTATATTTTCTATTTTCTGGTTGTTATTATATAGGAATATAACTATTTTTCTATTTTTTTATCTTACAATATTGCACTTATTAGTTTTAGTAGTTGCTTGAGGACTACTTTGAATTTATTTATTCACAGTCTTGTCACCTCTTGATAAAATTATTTTACTTCATCTTTTACAACATTTATGATTCTTGTTTCCTTTTCTTCCTCTAGTACTCTAGCTAGACTCTCCAATACACTGTCAAATACAAATAGTTTAATAAGACATCTTAATGATCTTCTTTTACTATTAATTTTGGTATTAGTGATTATTTTTTTATAGATGTCCTTTATACCATTGAAGAAAGAGGAAGTTCCCTTCCATTCATAGTTTGCAGAGAGTTTTAATCATATCTATATATGCTAAATGGTGTCAAGTGTCAAGTTTTTTAGTACATATTAAAATGGTATATCAGTTGTTGTTGGTGGTGGTGGTTTAGTCGCTAAATTGTGTCAGACTCTTGTCACCCTGTGGACTGTAGCCCGCCAGGCTCCTCTGTCTATAGGATTTTCCAGGCAAGAATAGTGGAGTGGATTGCCATTTCTTTCTCCAAGGGATCTTCCCGACCCAGGAATCAAACCAAAGTCTCCTGCGTTGCAGGCAGATTCTTTACCTACTGAGAAAGGAGGGAAGCCTGATATATCGCTTACCTTTTTACAATGACCTATATCATTGGTAATATTTTAAGTGTATTCTTGTGATATAATCAATTGTCAATGATGTATTTTTCTTATTATATATTGGTGAGCTCAGTTTGCTGATATCCATTAAAGAATCTCTGCATCATCCTGTACATGAGTGATATAGATTTTTGCTTTTATTTTCTTGTTTTTTTTTTTTTTTTTTTTTTGTATACTTGCCAGGTTTTAGTATCAGAGCTATTTAAGCCCTCAAAGGCAAGTTGAAAATTATTCCCTTTTCCTGTATTTTCTTAAAGATCGTATGTAAGCCTCATACTACTGATACTATTCCTTAAGTATTGGATATAAATCACCAGTTAAATCATCTGTTCTGGAGATTTCTTTGTGGAAATATCTGAGTTACTTTTTGCATGATACAAACATTCTGTATCTAAAATTGTTGTAAAACTACTTCAATGCTTTAGTATATATATCTATGTCAGCAGTAATTATCTGTGTATTGAAACTACAGGTCCACGAACTCTTCACTTTTATTTGTATTAAGTTAGCTATCAGTGTAATAGCTACTAATTTGATGTTAAAAAGAATTTTATTTGGCTCCTTTGTGCCAGCCAAGCAAAAAGTTATTCTGAATAATTTGGAATTCTACATATCATAATGATATGATCATTTATGTTTATTTTTCCTGTTTGAGATTCCTAGAGCTATTTGTGGATTAGTGGCTTCCATCATTTTGGACACATTTTAAAACACTGTATCTTCATATATATTTTGCTTTATATTGTTGTTCAGTTGCTAAATCGAATCTGACTCTTTGTGACCCATGGACTGCAGCATGCCAGGCTTCCCTGTCCTTCACTATCACCCAGAGTTTGCTTAAACATATGTCCATTGAGTTCGTGATACCATCCAACCATCATTAATCCTCTGTCACCCTCTTTTCCTCCTGTCCTCAGTCTTTCCCAGCATCAGGGTCTTTTCCAGTGAGTCAGTTCTTCACATCAAGGGGCCAAAGTATTGGAACTTCAACTTCAGCATCAGACCTTCCAGTGAATATTCAGGATTGATTTTCTTTAGGATTGACTGGTTTGATCTCCTTGATGTCCGATGGACTCTCAAAAGTTTTCTTCAGCACCACAATTTGAAACATCAGTTCTTCGGCAGTCAGCTTTCTTTATGGCCAAACTCTCACATCCACACATGACTACTGGAAACACTATAGCTTTGACCATATAGACCTTTGATGGCAAAGTGATGTCTCTGCTTTTGAATATGCTGTCAGTTTTGTCATAGCTTTTCTTCCAAGGATCAAGTGTCCTTTAAACCTGTGGCTGCATTCACCATCCACACTATTTTGGAGCCCGAGAAAATAAAATCTGCTACTGTTTCCACTTATACCCATTTATTCACCATGAAATGATGGAACTGGATGCCATGCTCTTAGTTTTATGAAAATGTGAGTTTTAAGCCAGCTTTTTCATGCTCCTCTTTCACCCTTATCAACAGGCTCTTTTGTTCCTCTTTGGTTTCTGCCATTAGAGTAGTATCATCTTAATATATGAGGTTGTTGATATTTCTTCTGGTAATCTTGATCCCAGCTTGTAAGTCTTTCAACCCAGGATTTTGCATGATGTACTCTGCATACAAATTAAATAAGCAGGGTGACAATATACAGCCTTGATATATTCCTTTCCCAATCTGGAGCAAGCCTGTTCAATATCCAATTCTGACTAGTGCTTCTAGTCCTGCATACAAGTTTCTCAGGAGACAGGTAAGGTAGTCTGGTATTTCTGTCACTAAGAATTTTCCAGTTTGTTATGATCAACACTATCAAAGGCTTCAGCGTAGTCAATGAAGCAGAAATAGATATTTTTTGGAATTGTCTTGCTTTTCCTATGATCCAACAGATACTGGCAATTTGATCTCTGGTTTCTCTGCCTTTTCCAAATCCAGCTTGTATATCTGGAAGTTCTCAGTTCACCTATTGTTGAAACCTAGTTTGAAGTATTTTGAGCATTACCTTGTTAGCATGTGAAATAAGTGCAATTGTCTGGTAGTCTGAACATTCTTTGTCACTGCCTTTCTTTGGGGTTGGAATGAAAACTGATCTTTTCCAGTCTGGTGGCTACTGCTGAGTTTTCCAAATTTGCTGGCATATTGAGTGTAGCACTTTAATAGCATCATCTTTTAGGATTTGAAATAGCTCAGCTGGAATTCCATCACCTCTACTAGCTTTGTTTGTTGTAATGCTTCCTAAGGCCCACTTGTTCACACTCCAAAATGTCTGGCTCTAGGTGAGTGACCACACCATCATGGTTTTCCAGGTCATTAAAGCTTTTTTTTGTACAGTTGTTTTATGTATTCTTGCCACCTCTTCTTAATGTCTTCTGCTTCTGTTAAGTCTTTGCCATGTATGTTCTTTATTGTGTCCATCTTTGCATGAAATGTCCCCTTGGTATCTCCAGTTTTACTAAGAGATCTCTAGTCTTTCCTATTCTATTGTTTCCCTCTATTTCTTTGTGTTGTTCACTTTAAAAAGCTTTTTTACCTCTCCTTGCTATTCTTTGAAACTCTGCATTCAGTTGGGTATATCTTTCCTTTCCTCACTTGTCTTTCACTTCTCTTCTTTTGTCAGCTATTTGTAAGGCCTCCTCAGACAACCACTTTGTCTTCTTGCATTTATTTTTCTTGGGGATGGTTTTAGTCACCACCTTCTTTACAATATTACAGACCTATGTCCATAATTATTCAGGCCCTCTGTCTACCAGTTCTAATTCCTTGAATCATTTGTCACCTACACTGTAAAATCATAAGGGATGTTTTGTTTTATTTCTCCATTTTATGGATTCCGGCAATATTGAACTTATAATTCTATATTTGTTATATGTTGCAAAAAATAGAATAATGCTCATTCAAAAATGTCCATATCTCAATCACCAGAATCTGTGAATATATTCTCTCTCATGGCAAGAGACCCAGCAGGTGTAATTGTTTAAGGTCTTGAGATGGGGAAATCATCCTGGATTAACCAAATAATTTAATTATGGGTCTTAATTTTATTTCATGAGTACTTGAAATTGAAAGACAACAAAACAAAGAGTGTCAAAGAAATGCAACTTGAGAAGTCTCAACTCACAGTTACTGGGTTTGAATATGTAGGGAGGGGACCACAAACCAAGGAATATGGCAGCATACAGCAGATGCAAATAACAACAACAACAACAACAACAACAACAAAACCTCAGTTTTGCAAACAGCAAGAAAACAGGGACCTTACTCCCATAAAAGCAAGCAGCTGAATGTATGCAAAACACTCAGATGAGCAAGAAACAGATTCTTCTTTACAACACCCAGAAATAAATGCAGCCTCTGATACCTTGAATTTACTCCAATAACACTTTTACTGGACTTCCAACCTATAGAACTGAAAGTTAAAATCTGTGCTATGTAGGCTGATTTTAGCCAGATTTTAACTTTCAGTTCTATATGTTGGAAGTCCAGTAAAAGTGTTATTGGAGTAAGTTCAAGGTGTCAGAGGCTGCATTTATTTATGGGTGTTGTAAAGAAAAATCTGTGCTATGTAGGCTGATTGCGGGTGCAGGAGGGCCGAGAGGAGCTACTCCATGTCCAAGGTAAGGAGGGGCATAAGGAGATACCCCTCGTCCAAGGTAAGGCACAGCGGCTGTGTTTTGCTGCAGCAGCCGGAAAAGATACCCCCCGTCCAAGGTAAGAGAAACCCAAGTAAGACGGTAGGTGTTGCGAGAGGGCATCAGAGGGCAGACACACTGAAAACATAATCACAGAAAACTAGTCAATCTAATTACACGGACCACAGCCTTGTCTAACTCAATGAAACTAAGCCATGTCATATAAGACCACCCAAGATGGGCAGGTCATGGTGGAGAGGTCTGACAGAATGTGGTCCATGGAGAAGGGAATGGCAAACCTTTTCAGTATTCTTGGCTTGAGAACCCCATGAACAGTATGAAAAGGCAAAATGATAAGATACTGAAAGAGGAACTCCCCAGGTTGGTAGGTGACCAATATGCTACTGGAGATCAATGGAGAAATAACTCCAGAAAGAATGAAGGGATGGAGCCAAAGCAAAAACAATACCCAGTTGTAGATGTGACTGGTGATAGAAGCAAGGTCCAATGCTATAAAGAGCAATATTGCATAGGAACCTGGAATGTCAGGTCCATGAATCAAGGCAAATTAGAAGTGGTCAAACAGGAGATGGCAAGAGTGAATGTCGACATTCTAGGAATCAGCAAGCTAAAATGGACTGGAATGGGTGAATTTAACTCAGATGACCATTATATCTACTACTGCGGGCAGGAATCCCTTGGAAGAAATGGAGTAGCCATCATGGTCAACAAGAGAGTCCGAAATGCAGTACTTGGATGCAATCTCAAAAATGACAGAATGATCTCTGTTCGTTTCCAAGGCAAACCATTCAATATCACAGTAATCCAAGTCTATGCCCCAACCAGTAATACTGAAGAAGCTGAAGTTGAATGGTTCTATGAAGACCTACAAGACCTTTTAGAACTAACACCCAAAAAAGATGTCCTTTTCGTTATAGGGGACTGGAATGCAAAAGTAGGAAATCAAGAAACACCTGGAGTAACAGGCAAATTTGGCCTTGGAATATGGAAAGAAGCAGGGCAAAGGCTAATAGAGTTTTGCCAAGAGAATGTACTGGTCATAGCAAACACCCTCTTCCAACAACATAAGATAGACTCTACACATGGACATTACCAGATGGTCAATACCAAACTCAGATTTATTATATTCTTTGCAGCCAAAGATGGAAAAACTCTATAGTCAGCAAAAACAGGACCGGGAGCTGACTGTGGCTCAGACCATGAACTCCTTATTGCCAAATTCAGACTTAAATTGAAGAAAGTAGGGAAAACCACTAGACCATTCAGATATGACCTAAGTCAAGTCCCTTAGATTTTACAGTGGAAGTGAGAAATAGGTTTAAGGCACTAGATCTGATAGATAGAGTGCCTGATGAACTATGGACGGAGGTTCATGACATAGTATAGGAGACAGGGATCAAGACCATCCCCATGGAAGAGAAATGCAAAAAAGCAAAATGGCTGTCTGGGGAGGCCTTATAAATAGCTGTGAAAAGAACAGACGTGAAAAGCAAAGGAGAAAAAGAAGGATATAAGCATATGAATGCAGAGTTCCAAGGAATAGCAAGGAGAGATAAGAAAGCCTTCTTCAGCGATCAATGCAAAGAAATAGAGGAAAACAACAGAATGGGAAAGACTATAGATCTCTTCAGGAAAATTAGAGATACCAAGGGAAATTTCATGCAACAATGGGCTTGATAAAGGACAGAAATAGTATGGACCTAACAGAAGCAGAAGATATTAAGAAGAGGTGGCAAGAATACACAGAAGAACTGTACAAAAAACATCTTCACGACCAAGATAATCATGATGATGTGATCACTCACGTAGAGTCAGACATCCTGGAATGTGAAGTCAAGTGGGCCTTGGAAAGCGTCACTACGAACAAAGCTAGTGGAGGTGATGGAATTCCAATTGAGCGATTTCAAATCCTGAAAGATGATGCTGTGAAAGTATTGCATTCAACATGCCAGCAGATTTGGAAAACTTAGCAGTGGCCCCAAGACTAGTAAAAGTCAGTTTTCATTCCAATCCCAAAGAAAGGCAATGCCAAAGAATGCTCAAACTACCGCACAATTGCACTCATCTCACATGCTAGTAAAGTAAGATTCAAAAATCTCCAAGCCAGGCTTCAGCAATACATGAACCGTGAACTTTCAGATGTTCAATCTGGTTTTAGAAAAGGCAGAGGAACCAGAGATCAAATTACCAGCATCCACTGGATCATGGAAAAAGCAAGAAAGTTCCAGAAAAACATCTATTTTGGCTTTATTGACTATGCCAAAGCCTTTGACTCTGTGGATCACAATAAACTGTTTAAAATTCTGAAAGAGATGGGAATACCAGATTACCTGACCTGCCTCTTGAGAAACCTATATGCAGGTCAGGAAGCAACAATTAGAACTGGACATGGAACAACAGACTGGTTCCAAATAGGAAAAGGCATATGTCAAGGCTGTGTATTGTCACCCTGCTTATTTAACTTGTATGCAGAGTACATCATGAGAAACGCTGGGCTGGAAGAAGCACAAGCTGGAATCCAGATTGCTGGGAGAAATATCAGTAACCTAAGATATGCAGATGACACCACCTTTATGGCAGGAAGTGAAGAAGAACTAAAAAGTTTCTTGATGAAAGTGAAAGAGGAGAGTGAAAAAGTTGGCTTAAAGCTCAACATTCAGAAAACGAAGATCATGGCATCTGATCCCATCACTTTATAGGAAATAGATGGCAAAACAGTGGAAACAGTGTCAGACTTTATTTTTGGGGCTCCAAAATCACTACAAATGGTGACTGCAGCCATGAAATTAAAAGACACTTACTCCTTGGAAGGAAAGTTATGACCAACCTAGATTAGCATATTCAAAAGCAGAGGCATTACTTTGGCAACAAAGGTCCATCTAGTCAAGGCTATGGTTTTTCCTGTGGTCATGTATGGATGTGAGAGTTGGACTGTGAAGAAAGCTGAACGCCGAAGAATTGATGCTTTTGAACTGTGGTATTGAAGGAGACTCTTAAGTCCCTTGGACTGCAAGAAGTTCCAACCAGTCCATTCTAAAGGAGATCAGTCCTGGGTGTTCTTTGGAGGGAATGATGCTGAAGCTGAAACTACAGTACTTTGACGATTTCATGCGAAGAGTTGATTCATTGGAAAAGACTCTGATGCTGGGAGTGATTAGGGGCAGGAGGAAAAGGGACGACAGAGGATGAGATGGCTGGATGGCATCACCGACTCGATGAACATGAGTTTGTGTGAACTCTGGGAGTTGGTGATGGACAGGGAGGCCTGGCATGCTGCTATTCATGGGGTCGCAAAGAGTCGGACACGACTGAACGACTGAACTGGACTGATGTAGGCTGATTAATTGCAGTAATTTTGTATGGCAGGAAAGAAATCTAGTATGTGTGCTAAAAGTAATTTTTTTTTTTTTGTAATCATTATCTTCACAGGCTGAATTGGGATTGGAAACAATTTCCTCTGATTTAGTAGTTAGGTTACCAATTTTCTTTTCAGCTATGTCTATTCACAATAGTATTGTTTGGTGTTGCTTTTTCCCTAGAATTTTGAGTTGACTTCATTTGAATCTCAGCATTCTAATAAAGGTTTACAATTGTTCTTTGTAACATAATAAGGAAAATTATTTATAATATCTTCTGTCAATTCTAATATTGAAAACCTAGGTCTATTTCTATTGTCTGTTCTTCTTTTGATTCTTTCTTATGATTCCATCTTTACATAGCTGATTTTTCAATATAATTTGATTATTTTTCTTAGGAAATTTCTTTTCTTGTTCGAAGTTCTTGGTTGCTTTGAAGAAGGGGTTACTTCCTCTAGCCATTTGGTGGCAATGCAAACTAGAATAATTTTAAGTTAAATTTGCTCCTTGAATTTTCTTACTTTTCTTTTTGACCATTATGATGTGAGTTTTCAAATCTGCAAATAATGGAAAATTATCTTATGTTTATTTAATTATATAAAGTCATGTATCATAAATTTTGTCCCATTTTATATTTAGTGTAAAAAATTATTTTATGATACTGTGTCATGTATCATAACATGACACAGTTATGCTGTTTCTTTATTTATTTATTTCTGATCCACAATTAAAGTGAAGGTGCTGAATTTGGGTTCTGCATTTTATCAAAGGAATGTTTGATACATGACTCTGCAACTTGCACAAGTCTTAGGCTTTTCCTTTTCCTTTGTAAAACTTTTTTGAAAGCCATAGTTCAAAGTTTCACAGTTTGGCAGATGTACTTTGGGTAAGAGTGCCTTCAGTGAGATCAACTTTATACCTGAATTCCAACCTTCATTCAGTATTTAGCCTGATATTTCTTTCTCATCTTTCTTTTTTTTTTTAAATTTTATTTTATTTTTAAACTTTACATAATTGTATTAGTTTTGCCAAATATCAGAATGAATCTGCCACAGGTATACATGTGTTCCCCATCCTGAACCCTCCTCCCTCCTCCCTCCCCATTCCATCCCTCTGGGTCGTCCCAGTGCACTAGCCCCAAGCATCCAGTATCATGCATCGAACCTGGACTGGCAACTCGTTTCATACATGATATTTTACATGTTTCAATGCCATTCTCCCAAATCTCCCCACCCTTTCCCTCTCCCACAGAGTCCATAAGACTGTTCTATACATCAGTGTCTCTTTTGCTGTCTCGTACACAGGGTTATTGTTACCATCTTTCTAAATTCCATATATATGCGTTAGTATACTGTATTGGTGTTTTTCTTTCTGGCTTACTTCACTCTGTATAATAGGCTCCAGTTTCATCCACCTCATCTGAACTGATTCAAATGTATTCTTTTTAATGGCTGAGTAATACTCCATTGTGTATATGTACCACTGCTTTCTTATCCATTCATCTGCTGATGGACATCTAGGTTGCTTCCATGTCCTGGCTATTATAAACAGTGCTGTGATGAACATTGGGGTACATGTGTCTCTTTCCCTTCTGGTTTCCTCAGTGTGTATGCCCAGCAGTGGGACTGCTGGATCATAAGGCAGTTCTACTTCCAGTTTTTTAAGGACTCTCCACACTGTTCTCCATAGTGGCTGTACTAGTTTGCATTCCCACCAACAGTGTAAGAGGGTTCCCTTTTCTCCACACCCTCTCCAGCATTTATTACTTGTAGACTTTTGGATCGCAGCCATTCTGACTGGCGTGAAATGGTACCTCATAGTGGTTTTAATTTGCATTTCTCTGATAATGAGTGATGTTGAGCATCTTTTCAAGTGTTTGTTAGCCATCTGTATGTCTTCTTTGGAGAAATGTCTATTTAGTTCTTTGGCCCATTTTTTGATTGGGTCATTTATTTTTCTGGAGTTGAGCTGTAGGAGTTGCTTGCATATTCTCGAGATTAGTTGTTTGTCAGTTGCTTCATTTGCTAATATCTTCTCCCATTCTGAAGGCTGTCTTTTCACCTTGCTAATAGTTTCCTTTGATGTGCAGAAGCTTTTAAGGTTAATTAGGTCCCATTTGTTTATTTTTGCTTTTATTTCCAATATTCTGGGAGATGGGTCATAGAGGATCCTGCTGTGATGTATGTCAGAGAGTGTTTTGCCTATGTTCTCCTCTAGGAGTTTTATAGTTTCTGGTCTTAAGTTTAGATCTTTAATCCATTTTGAGTTTATTTTTGTGTATGGTGTTAGAAAGTGTTCTAGTTTCATTCTTTTACAAGTGGTTGACAAGATTTCCCAGCACCACTTGTTAAAGAGATTGTCTTTAATCCATTGTATATTCTTTCCTCCTTTGTCAAATATAAGGTGTCCATATGTGCATGGATTTATCTCTGGGCTTTCTATTTTGTTCCATTGATCTATATTTCTGTCTTCGTGCCAGTACCATACTGTCTTGATAACTGTGGCTGTGTAGTAGATCCTGAAGTCAGGTAGGTTGATTCCTCCAGTTCCATTCTTCTTTCTCAAGATCGCTTTGGCTATTCGAGGTTTTTTGTATTTCCATACAAATTGTGAATTCATCTTTCTTCAGTTAGTTTAACAAGAAGGTGTTATTTGTTATATTTTAGCTTTTTGGTTACTTTCAGCAAGAAGGTATGTCTGAATAATTAACCTGTCACATTCCTGGACATAATAAATTTAAAACATTTTTTTGAAGGTTTGTATTTCTGAAATTTCAATATGAATAAGACAAAGTTTTGAATACTTGGAACTTATATTTCTATAGCAAAACACATAAAGAACAAAAAATATAAACTAGATAAATGTTATACAATAAAAAATGTAAAGGAACCTTGAGATCATTTAGATTAATATCCTCACTCAAGAGACTGTGAGGTGTTGATTATACAAGTTTTAAATTGCAAACTCAAAACTCAGTCCCAGATCACGTTTTTTTTCACTCTACCATGTTGATTTACTTCAGTTCGTTGTTTGCCATTGTTTCTAATAGAAGTATTCTGCTTCACCCTGATTATAGGTTGAAGTTCTTTAAGAGTTCCTTACAAATTCTCTGAAGAAAACACTTTCATGAGGTTTAAAAATATAAACTGCTAAAGATGTATGTGCTACAAAGATAGTAGGCCCACTTAAGTCTGCTTGATGTATTCTAACAAACTAGAGTAAGATAATAAAAGTGTAATTTTGCATAAAGCTTCAAAGGAGAAAATGAATATTAGATTGGAGATCTAGTCAGTGCTACAGGCACAAACTAGAACAGGGAAGAAAAAGCACACAAGGAATTAAGAAACCATCTCTACAAGTTATTAATTAATAGATATTCAAACGTGTGGGGACAGATGCAAATTGAAATTTTTCTTTTTCCTCAATGAGTCGCCTATTGATTCCCTAATGAACACCTTTATCTAATGGTGAACGTTTGCCATATGGGTCAGAATATCTTAGACAATTTTGCAGGATGGTCTGTTTCTTCTATAAACATTTTTTTCTACCTTTCTGGCTATAGATTTTTACAACTGCTGTTCTTAGTCAAACACTTGACATTTTGCCACAGAATATTAAATTACCACACCTCCCACCCACACAAATGTACTCCTTTCAAATTTCTTTTAAGAACCTCTATTTCCACAAAACTCATTACTTTGGGGAAGCCTTTCCATATTGGCACTGACCAGAGGCAAGAATTCTGTGCTTTTCTAATTATTACCTAAAAGTAGTTAAATTTTATATGGACATCTAAATCTGCTTTTTTGACTGCTTGTCTGTCTGGCTGTGAAAGAAGTGTTTCTTTACTTATGTAAATAAATATATGGTAAAAAAACCTAGATATCACTTATGTAGTAATAATAATTTCTATCATCTGTTTAAAAATTTCTGTCAATCACTCCAAGTAATTATGTCTGTGGAGCTCCTTTATTTCTCACATCAATGCTCTAAATTAAGTACTGCTATTTCCATTATTTTACAATAAGAAAGGAGAGATTCACAAAGGTCAGGTAACTTGCTCAAGGGCATACAGGAATTAAATGACAGAGCAGAGATTTGAGCTAATACAATCTGGTCTAGAGTCTATGTGCTTCAGCATTTGCTATATGGTCTTCCATTTGCTATATATACTTCGGTCAAACAAGGTCTTCTTTCGGATAGGTTTATAGTCTTATTTTATTATGAGCACCCATAATTATCTTGGGTTATTTTCTGATTTTAGAAATTTATTTTTTTTTACTTTAAAATGTAGGCTTTTGTAAGATAAAAACCATGTGTCTTTATTATATTTACTACACAACATCCATTATAATATGTATAAAATACCCATGAACATAATACATAGTCATATGCATACACATATATGTCACAGTTTGCACATTTGGATACTTTACTATTTATAACATTTTTGTTTGACTTTTTCTTCCTATGTCATAAAATTAAATAAGCATTTCATATCATTAAATGTTATTAAAAGCAGAAACATAATTTAAAAGACTTCTTAGGTATTCATCACATGAGCGTTTTATGCAGCCATCAATTCACATTTCTTCATTTCACTACAACTGAAAAATACTTCAATGTTTATATTCAGTCATTGTTCATATTCTACCTATGGATCCCTTCATATATTATTTATTTTTGTATGCCTATAATCCCCTTCCAAAACGTTATTTTCTTTTGCTTCTAATGACTTATTACCATAAAATGTTGAAAGATTTTCCACAAGATTTAGAAGATACCATCTGCAAGCAGAAAGGAGACTTGGTCTAGTAGATTATATCCTCATATAGTGTAGGGTGCTTAAGTATAAAAGCCCAGTTTGATCAGATTGAAACAACCTTTATTCATAGTCTAGATTCTAGTCTAGAATAGCCTTTCAGGATTAATTTAAAGCTTGTGTGCTGCCTGAAATATTGTCTTGCTCAATTTATTTCCCCTTCCCTGTCCTATGAATTTATTTCCTTACTGGCTTATCCTGGGAGCACTTTCTCAATTAAGCATTTACAGATAAATTCTCAAATTTAGGGTTGGCTTTGAGAAAACCTTATATAAGACAGAATATCTTTATATGTATATTTTTGCACATAACTTTCATAATATTCTTAATATATCTTCTTAGATTTGGATTGACTGTGTCAAAAAGTGTAAATATTTTATTGCTTTGGCATTTGTACTAATATCCATTTTTCCCAGTTATAAAAGTGCCAATATAGCTGCACTTTCTACAATTATTTACTGCCATATGTACTATATAATTTTAGCTCATTTCTAACATCAATAGAGAATTTCTTCTATTTCCTACTGGTCATTGTCATGGGGTTATGAGAAGGAGTAGATAGACACCAGTGTTCATGTTACTATTTTATCTGTAATTTCAAATGTTCATGATCAGCATTAAATTTAATTTAGGTGGGTTCTACATGTGTTTTGATGGAAAATTAATGTTTTAGTTTAAATCTTACACATGTCTCTACCTGTGGGTCTATGATAATGTTTCTCTTTTACTTCCCCTTTGTTTACTAAACCTTGGAAATGTGATGGTACTACTTTGTCTGCATAGATACGTTTGTGTCCTACACATGTTTATTGATTATCTTATATTTGCTTGAAGTGGTTCCAAGATAATGGTAAATGAGACAGATATAAGTTCAGTTCATTTGTTCAGTCACACCTGACTCTTTGCAACCCATGAATGGTAGCATACCGGGCTTCTGAGTCCATCACTAACTCCTGGTGCTTGCTCAAAATCGTGTTTATTGATTTTGGTGATGCCATCCAAACATTTCATCCTCTGTCATCCCCTTCTCCTTCTGCCATCAATATTTCGCACCATTGGGGTCTTTTCCAATGAGTCAGTACTTCTCATCAGGTGGCCAAAGTACTGGAGCTTCAGGTTTAGCATCAGTTCTTTCAATGAATATTCAGGACTGATTTCCTTTAGGGTTGACTGGTTTGATCTCCTTGCTGTCCAACGGAGTCTCAAGAATCTTCTCTAAGTACAGTTCAAAAGTATCAATTCTTCAGAGCTCAACTTTCTTTATGGTCCAACTCTCATATCCATACATGACTACTGGAAAAATCATAGCTTTGACTATACAGACCTTTGTCTGCAAATTAGCGTCTCTGCTTTTTAAAACATTGTCTAGGTTTGTCATCGCTTTTCTTCCAAGGAGCAAGAGTCTTTGAATTTCATGGTTGTAGTCACAATATGCAGTGATTTTGGAGCTCAAGAAAATAAAGTCTGTCACTGTTCCATTGTTTTTCCATATATTTGCCATGAAGTGATGGGATCAGATGCCATGATCTTAGTTTTCTGAACCTTGAGTTTTAAGCCAGCTTTTTCACTCTCCTCATTTACTTCATCAAGAGGCTCTTTATTTCTTCATTTTCTGCCATATGGTTGATGTAATCTGCCTATCTGAGGTTATTGATATTTCTCCTGGAAATCTTGATTCCAGATTCTGCTTCATCTACCCTGGCATTTCGCATTGTGTACTCTGGATATAATTAAATAAGCAGGGTGACAATATATAATGTTGACGTACTCCTTTCCCAATTTGGCACCAGTCTGTTGTTCCATGTCCTATCCAAACTCTTGCTTCTTGACCTGCATACAGGTTCTCAGGAGGCAGGTGAGATGGACTGTTAGTCCCATATAATTTAGAATTTTCCACAGTTTGTTGTGAACCATACAGTCAAAGTTTAGCATTTTCAATGGAGCAGAAGAAGATATTTTTCTGGAATTCTCGTGCTTTTTCTATGATCCAACAGATGTTGGCAATTTGATATCTGGTTTCTCTGCCTTTTCTAAATCCAGCTTGAACATCTGGAAGTTCTTGGTTTATGTACTGTTTAAGCCTAGCTTGGAGAATTTTGATCATTTCTTTCCTAGAGTGTGAAACGAGTCCAATTGGTGTGGTAGTTTGAACATTCTTTGGCATTGTCTTTCTTTGGGATTGGAATGAAAGCTGACTTTTTCAAGTCCTGTGGTCACTGCTGAGTTTTCCAAATTTGCTGGCATATTGAGCACAGCACTTTCACAACATCATCTTTTAGGATTTGAAGTAGCTCAACTGGAATTCCATCACCTCCACTAGCTTTGTTAGTAGGGATGCTTCTTAAGCCCACTTGACTTCACACGTCGGGTTGACTGGCTCTAAGTGAGTGATCACACCATTGTGGTTATCTGGGTCATTAAGATCTTTTTTGTATAGTTCTTCTGTGTATTCTTGCCACCTCTTCTTAATATCTTCTGCTTTTGTTAGATCTATACCATTTCTGTCCTTTATTGTGCCCATCTTGTATGAAATGTTCCCTTGGTATCTCTAATTTTCTTGAAGAGATCTCTGGCCTTTCCCATTCTGTTGCTTTCCTCTAGTTCTTTGCATTGATCACTAGGAAGGCTTTCCTATTTTTCCTTGCTATTCTTTGGAACTTTGCATTCAGGTGAATATATCACTCCTTTTCTCCTTTGCCTTTAGCTTCTCTTGACTCAGCTATTTGTAAGGCCTCCTCAGACAACCATTTTGCATTTCTTATTTTTGGGGATGGTTTTGATTACTGTCTCCTGTACAGTGGTATGATGTTCCAGCCATAGTTCTTCTGCACTCCATCTACCAGATTTAATCGCATGAATATATTTGTCACTTTCACTGTATAATCATAAGCAATTTGATTTAGGCCATACCTGAATGATGTAGAGGTTTTCCATACTTTCTTCAATATAATTCTGAATTTTGCAATAAAGAGTTCATGATTTGAGCCCCAGTCAGCTTCCGGTCTTGTTTTTGCTGACTCTATAGAACTTCTCCATCTTCAGCTGCAAAGAATACAATCTGATTTTGGTATTGACCTTTGGTGATGTCCATGTTTAGAGTTGTCTCTTGTGTTGTTGGAGTAAGGTTTTTGCTATGACCAGGGGGTTCTTTTGGCAAAACTCTCTTAGCCTTTCCCTGCTTCATTTTGTACTCCAAGGCCAAACTTTCCTGTTACTCTAGATATCTCTTGACTTTCTTCTTTTGTATTTCAGTTCCGTGTGATGAAAAGGACCTACAAGACCTTCTAGAACAAACCAAAAGGAGATGTCTTTCATCATACAGAATTGGAATACAAAAGTATGATCCAACAGACATTGGCAATTTGTCTCTGGTTCCTCTGCCTTTTCAAAATTCACTTTGAACATCTGGAAATTCTCAGTTCACATACCACTGAAGTCTAACTTAGAGAATTTTTAGCACTACTTTGCTAACTTGTAAGCTGCATCTCCAGGGGAGGCGTGGGTCGACACTAGCTTGCTGTGGGTCAGAGGCACTGAATACAACAGTCCTGGGAGCCATGGCATGCTTTCATAAGTCCTTTTGAAGGAGGCTGCCATTATTGCCATTGCCCCTACCATAGTTTGGCCTCAGGGCAAACTAGAGGGAAGGAATACAGCCCAGCCCATCAACAGAAAATTGGATTTAAGATTTACTGAGCATGGCCCTGACCATGGGAGCAAGACCCAGTTTCCCCCACAGTTAGTATCCACCATCAGGAAGCTTCCACAAGCCTCTTATCCTTATCCATCAGAAGGCAATCAGAATGGAAACCACAGTTACAGAAAACTAACCAAACTGATCACATGGAGCACAGCCTTGTCTAACTCAGTGAAACTATGAGCCATGCCATGTATGGCCACTCAAGACAGACAGGTCATGGTGGAGAGTTCTGACAAAATGTGATCTACTGGAAAAGAGAATGGCAAACCACTTCAGTATTTGTGCCTTGAGGACACCATAAACACTATGAAAAGGCAAAAAGACATGAAATGAAAGATGAACTCCCCAGGTCGGTAGGTGCCCAATATACTACTGGAAAAGAGTGGAGAAATAGCTCCATAAACTATGAAGAGGCTGAGCCAAAGCAAGAACAAAGCCCAGCTGTGGATATGACTGGTGATGGAAGTAAAGTCTGATGCTGTGAAGAACAATATTTTATAGAAAACTAGAATGTTAGGTCCATGAGTCAAAATAAATTGGAAGTGGTCAAACAGGAGAAGACAAGAATGAGCATCAACCTTTTATGAATCAGTGAACTAAAATGGGCTGGAATGGGAAAATTTAATTAGATGACCATTATATCTACTACTGTGGGCAAGAATCCCTTAAAAGAAGTTGAGTAGCCTTCATAGCCAATGAAAGTATGAACGGCAGTACTTGGGTGCAATCTCAAAAATGACAGAGTGATCTCTGTTTGTTTCCAAGGCAAACTATTCATTATCACAGTAATCCAAATCTATATCCCAACCACTAATGCTGAAGAGACATTAATGCATCCTACTAATATTCTAATAATGAATTAGACAATCATATAGGGCAAATAAAAGGCTCTATGCAAGGTGTTTTACTGAAGAATGTAGAATTTGGTCCAGATGGCACTTTGGAAAACATTTAAAAAATAAAAAAAGCCATCCTCTAAAAAAGATGTATAAATTGAAGGAAGAATTGGAATTAGTATGCTGGAAATAAGGAATGGACCAAGAAGATTTATGAAGAGTTTTTTGGGCAAATTACAACTTTAAAGACAAGTAAAACGCATGCTCTTATGTAAGGGAAAGATTGTTTCTGTTGGAGAAAGTCTCAGAAGCCAGTTGATGAGGAATCTTGAGGACCAATTAAGAAGTTTAAGATGACACAAAAAGGCATGGGAATTTATTGATAAATTTTGGACTTAGAGAAAAAAATAATATTAGATTTCCATGTTTGAAATATAATTCATGGAGATATGGCTTTGGGAAAGCAAAGTCATATCTCACCATTTTAATTTAGTAAGTGTTCCCCTTACATGTTTACAAGTAATAAATTCTCTCATCTCTAGGGAAAAAAATATAATTCAGTCTGGCACATGTAGAATTGACTAGAGGAAGGTTAAGTCAGGAGAGGGAAGTAGTAAGTTAGGAAGTAGCTTCAATTATTCAGGTGAGATATATTTGGTGTCAATTATTGTTTGGCTATAGTGTAGATAGAGAAACAATAATAATAAAATGTATTTCTATGTAAAATTCAAGGTGTTTGTGATTGAATGGATATGGGGAAAATGGGAGAGGAAAAGAGGAAGGGATGATATGAAGATTTTTGTCTTTGGTAATTTGGTGGAAATCTATGTTATTATTCAAGGCAAAGAACAAAGCGAAGAATAGGCTTGAAACAATGAAGTCTTCATTTTTGGAAATTCTGAGTCTGAGATGCTAGTAGAAGAGTCAAAATATATTTCAAAAGATAATTGAGATATAGATCATGTTTTAACATTCAATCATTTCTAGGAGGGAGATCCAGGTTTGAGAGACATTCAGGCACTGGAAAAACTGGAGGAGGGTGAGAAAGTCTAGAAAGCATGACTAGAATGAGGAAAAAAAAAATTAAAATGGAATCATGGGAAAGGTAGATTAAAAATTACTGTGGAGGAGTGGTCATAAAGGAGAAAATGTTCTAAGAAAAGGAAGCAATTATTGTAGAGGTCAGATACAATAAGGACTGATGACAGTCCATAGATTACCACAAGGATTGGTCACAATGGAGGGAGTTACTTAGTAAAGTTATGGGGATTGTAGATAGATTAAAGTAGTTGAGGTACAAACGGGCAGTTGAGAAGTGGAGACAATGAGTAAACAGAATCTTTTTTTCCCCCAGAAGATGACTTTGTAGGACAGGAGAGATATATAATTTTCTGAACAAGTAGAAGGATGGATCTTAGAAAGGAGGAAGAATTCCTTTATCCATCTATAAACAAATAGAGGGAGGAAAGGGTAGATAAAAATGTAAAGAAATTCACACGGGTGACACAAACTGGAATGCTGATTTTATACATTATTTTTATTAAATGTATTACATGTTGAGTTCATTCACTGAGAGAGATTGGGAGGAGAAAAGGAATAAGATTTGAAAGAGCTACTGAGGAGAATTAGAGTAAGAACTATATATATATTGCTGTTGCAAACTCATTTAAATTTTATTTTGGATTGTAATCAATAGTTAATTGAAAGAAAATAATATGTTTTGAATTGTTTAAGATTTTACTTTTTCAGGGCAGAATAGGTTTACAACAAAATTGAGAGAGAGGTACAGATGTTTCCATATATCATTTGCTCAAGCACATATGTAGTTTCCCCATTATCAACATCACTCATGAGAACATGAGAATTATATATTCATATATATATATATAAAACCAAAGACCTTCCTTGACACATTGTAACACCTAAAGTCTATAGTTTTGCTTAGGGTTTCCTCGTAACATTGTACAGTCTATAGATTTGGACAAATGTGATATATGTCCATAAGTATAATATTTTATTCCCATAAAACTCCTGCATTCTCCCTGTATTTATCTGTTCTACTTTCTTCCACTCTTGGCAACTTATATATATATATTTGTAAAGTTTTGCCTTTTTCAGAATGTCACATAGTTGTAATCATATAGCCTTATTTGATTAGTTTCTTTCACTTACTAATATAAACTGAAAGTTCCTCCATGTCTTTTCATGGCCTGATAGCTCATTTTAATTTAGTGCCAAAGTAATTTGGAAAACTCAGCAGTGGCCACAGGACTGGAAAAGGTCAGTTTTCATTCCAGTCCCAAAGAAAGGCAATGCCAAAGAATGCTCAAACTACCACATAATTGCACTCATCTCACACAATAGTAAAGTAATGCTCAAAATTCTCCAAGCCAGGATTCAGCAATATGTGAACTGTGAACTTCCAGATGTTCAAGTGAGTTTTAAAAAAAGCAGAGGAACCAGAGATCAAATTGCCAACATCCACTGGATCATCGAAAAAGCAAGAGAGTTCCAGAAAAACATCTACTTTTGCTTTATTGACTATGCCAAAGCCTTTGACTGTGTGGATCACAATAAACTGTGGACAATTCTGAAAGAGATGGGAATACCAGACCACCTGACCTGCCTCTTGAGAAACCTGTATGCAGGTCAGGAAGCAACAGTTAAAACTGGACATGGAACAACAGACTGGTTCCAAATAGGAAAAGGAGTACATCAAGGCTGTATATTGTCACCCTGCTTATTTAACTTGTATGCAGAGTAAATCATGAGAAACACTGGGCTGGAAGAAGCACAAGCTGGAATCAAGATTGCCAGGAGAAATATCAGTAACCTCAGATATGCAGATGACACCACCCTTATGGCAGAAAGTGAAGAGGAACTAAAAAGTTTCTTGATGAAAGTGAAAGAGGAGAGTGAAAAAGTTGGCTAAAAGCTCAACATTCAGAAAATGAAGATCATGGCATCTGGTCCCATCACTTCATGGCACATAGATGGGGAAACAGTGTCAGACTTTATTTTTTTGGGCTCCAAAATCACTACAGATGGTGATTGCAGCCATGAAATTAAAAGACGCTTACTCCTTGGAAGGAAAGTTATGACCAACCTAGATAGCATATTCAAAAGCAGAGACGTTGCCTACAAAGGTCCATCTAGTCAAGGCTATGGTTTTTCCAGTGGTCATGTATGGATGTGAGAGTTGGACTGTGAAGAAAGCTGAGCGCCGAAGAATTGATGCTTTTGAACTGTGGTGTTGGAGAAGACTCTTGAGAGTCCCTTGGACTGCAAGGAGATCCAACCAGTCCATTCTGAAGGAGATCAGCCCTGGGATTTCTTTGGAAGGAATGATGCTAAAGCTGAACCTCCAGTACTTTGGCCACCTCATGTGAAGAGTTGACTCATTGGAAAAGACTCTGATGCTGGGAGGGATTAGGGGTAGGAGGAGAAGGGGACGACAGAGGATGAGATGGCTGGACGGCATCACCGACTCGATAGACGTGAGTTTGAGTGAACTCCGGGAGATGGTGATGGACAGGGAGGCCTGGTGTGCTGCGATTCATGGGGTCGCAAAGAGCCGGACAGGACTGAGAGACTGAATTGAACTGAAATGAATGTTACATTGTTTGGATTTACCACAGTTTATTTATCTATTCAAGTACTAAAGGACATCTTGGTTCCTTCCAAGTTTTGTCAATTATGAATAAAGTTGCTACAAACATCTGTGGGCAGATTTTTATATTTTCCACTCCTCTGGGAAAATACTGAAAAGCATAAATGCAGGATGGGATGGTAAGAGTATATTTAGTTTTGTAAGAAGCCACCAAACTGTCTTTCTAAGTGGCTGTATTGTTTTGCCTTCCCACCAGCAAAATATTCTAATTCTTGCTGCTCCATATCCTTACCAACATTTGGTATTGACAGTGTTCCAGATTTTGGCCACTCTAATAGATTTTGTGTAGTTGTGTTTCATTGTTGTTTTAATTTGTATTTCCCTGATGATGTATGATATGGAACACATTTTCATATGCTTATTTGCCATCTGTGTATCTTCTTTGGTGAAGTGTCTGTCAAGGTTTTTGGTTAATTTTTAAAATCAGATTGTTTTCTTACTGTGAATTTGTTTTTATATAATAAAAGAGGGCAGTTCATTGAGTTCAGGCAAATAAAAAACAAAGTGAAGATGCTTCAATTGTATGACTGCTAAGTGCCTGTATATCATTTCTCATAAATTTTCTACAATTCTAGAATTAGCTTCATAGTTTAAAAATTATTTTCACCGCTATTTAATTTAACTCTTATAAGAGCTTTGGGATACCTACAAGGAACAATGTTTGCTTTGACTGTTTAGGTAAGTTAACTAACATTTAGTAATTGTATGTCTGTCTTCTTCATTGTCACTTAGCAGAGCTGACTCTAATTTAGCTTTTCTTTCAATTTATCCTGTCTTTTCCTGTGGTCAATTTCTGTTCATATGTTTAAATTTTATTAGAAGTTGAGAAGGGAGAGAGCTTAGGAATCACAGGAAAGGTGTCTTCAGTTAGAATTTACATTTTGTAATCTATACAGGTAACTTGTTTTGCAGTGAAGACCTGAGCTCTAATCCTAATTTGGCTTCTCACTGGCTGTGAAACTTTTATTCAGTCACTAAACATCTCTAGATGCCAGTTTCCTCAACTAGGCAACACATGAGTTGATTTTGGAAATCTCTAGGATAATACCCAGCTCTGAAATTCTCAGTTCAGTTCAACCGCTCAGTCATGTCCGACTTTTTGCAATCCCATGGACTGCAGCATGCCATGCTTCCCTGTCCATTATCAACTCCCAGAGCTTGCTCAAACTCATGTCCATAGAGTCAGTGATGCCATCTAAACATCTCCTCCTCTGTCATTCCCTTCTCCTCCTGCCTTCAGTCTTTCCCAGCGTCAGGGTCTTTTCCAATGAGTTAATACTTCACAACAGGTGGCCAAAGTATTGGAGCTTCATCATCAGTCCTTCCAATGAACATTCTTTGCAATTCTTATTAATTTAACCAATTAATGATTCCTTTGGTTTACTGATTGCATAGAATACAGTTACATAAGAAAATTTCAATATAATCTCACATATTTAAATAAGAAAGCCATTTTACATTTCTTTTTTAGCTAATAAAACAACAAATACAATTACTGTTCACACATATAGTTGAATGGTTCACTTCCCCCATCTTTCTGATTTTGTTCTTTTTTTTCTTCTGTGGGCCCAGAAGACACTTTACTCAAAAAAAAAGGTTGCTTATTTCAGCACTATTCTGACTTAGGGTCAAAGTGAGAGGTGTGTTGGTTCTTTCTTGAATGGGTACAGCTACCTTCTCATCACCATCACTGTTCTGTGGTTTCATTGCTCCCTTTTTATTTATTAGCAAAGAGAAAATTTTATGTGTGTCCTAGATCCTTATTTGGAGTTTCATGATATGGTGGGACCTGGGCAAAATCTGGGTAAAGAGATATTCATCACTCAGATGTGATTTTACTGTAATACTAATGGACTTAACCATCAGGGAGGCTCACTAACAAAAGTCCCTTCAAGTTTCTGAGAGAGGCCTTAGTAATATCTATATGCTATTTTTCTTTTCTTTTTTGTTTTTTTAAAGAGGGGGTGGAAGTGAACAACAATACAATTTAAACATAAGGATTCACAAAAAGTGATTCATCTCTGTTCTTGCTGGTCACCTAACTGAACATATGTTGGCTTCATTTAACTGATAGCCTCAATGGATGATAACTAAGCACTGACTTAAAATCTCTGTGGTTCCCTGTTAGTGACAATGAATGATGGTTATTCAAGAAAGCCTTTTCATTTTTAATCTCCTGCTGTTTCTGTTCCCTTGACCAGTAACCCCCTTGTAACCAGTTCTTGATGACTTTTATTGTGGCTTTTACCCAAGGAAAATAAAACTAATAATGGTTGCTTTTATCTAAACTTTAAAAAAATTTTTTTTCTAATTTTATTTTATTTAACTTTACAATATTGTATTGGTTTTGCCATATATCAAAATGAATCTGCCACAGGTTAAACTTTTCTTTTTTAAAAATCTAAGTAATTATACTTACGATGTATCTTCTTCCTTTTGGCTCTTGTGCCATACATATCCTCTCCAGTGGGTAATGTACTTACTTTTAGTCTAAGTAGGACATTTGCAATATGACCTCAGATCTTTAATAATTCTCAGTGTATTTGCAGGGAATTGTGCAATAGTCTTGAATCACGTATGATAGGTTCCCTTGAATAAACTACCTAGTTGCCCTGGAGATATTAATTCTTAAAATCATACGGCTAATTTGAACAATTTTTTTTTTTAATTTAAAAGTTCTCATTATTATGGAGAAATTTTCATTTGATGTATTAACAGAATTTGTTCTGATTTAACCTTATTAAAATTTAGAATTTTTCATTTAGCAATATAACAGACTGTGAGAAAATAAACTCTTCATTTTGTCTGTTCATTTGGGTCAATACATCTTTTTATATTATTTGAGATATTTAACATCTTAAGGATTTACTTACACTTAATATGCACAGGTATGGCTTTGATAAATGCTTATAAATATATCCCAGATGGTTGGGGCACAAAAGACATTTATTCTACATAGTTTATTTTCTAATGAGTATTTTCATAACTATGATATGGCATTAAATTCACAATTAGAAAGATAAAGAGAGAATTGACAATGAAAAAATAGATGAAAAGATCAATATTTTTAAGGCAGCTTTGCATTTTCAACATAAAAAGGCAAATTATTTGGATAAAAATGGTTACTCAGTTGAATATACTATATAATTAGAATATTAAACTACAATGTGTGATATTACACCATTTATGTAACTTTAAATAACTGATGATTGTTGTTTAGTCACCAAGTCGTGTTCAACAGTTGGGACCCCATGGACTGTAGCTCTCCATGCTCCTTTGTTCATACGATTTTCCAGGCAAGAATATGGAGTGGGTTGCCATTTCCTTCTCCAAATAAAACTGGATTTCTTTTTTATTATAGTCAACTATGCTAAGTAATATTATTACTGACTTTAAAAACACATTATGAAGACATATATCAATGAAAACAACTGTCATAATTGAACCAAAATTAAACCCAAACAGAAGTAAATCAGTTATCTTAACATTCCCTTTACTGATTACTATTATCATTTGCAATGTAAAAGATTTCCTTCATGGATGTTGTCTCTCAGTCTGAATTTTTTATGTAAATCTTAGCATTTACTCTGGTTCCTAAAAACCCAGGGTGTTCTAACAAAATATGTGCATATTGTGCTTCTACAGTGAATATAGTTCTGACATACAATAGGCTATTTCCCAGAAGAATAATGATTCATGAAGAACAAAGTATAAAGAATGTTTGTTTCACTTATTCTATAGCCTATGTTCTCTTCTTAGTTAAAAAGAGTTGGCAGAGAGTGTTTATTATTTATGTTAGAGTTGGAGAAAGCAATTAGATTAGACTCATATGAATAACCTATAGATAAAGACTAGTAATCAAGGATCAGGAACGTAGTCAACAGAAAATATGCCACTGACAGCAGAATAATAAAAATGAATAAATAACTGGTCTAAAGCATAACATAGAAAACAAAAGTTTAAACAGACCTCATGAAAAATATTAGATGAGATAGAGCTTAATCAGAGCCAAACTCTGTCCTCTTGAACAAAGGAAGCAGCTGGAAAGTAAGCAGCTATATATTATCAACCTAAGATATTGCTGAGTTATTGCTGTTGCATGAACCAGTGCATCAGCTTCCCCTCCACTAGTAGGTGAAATAAAAATATTTTGTGCAATCTAGAGGACAAGATAAGCAGAGTTGGTGCTTAGATTAAAAAATATTTACAGAGAGGAAAAACATTATGCAAAAGTAGATATAGTAAGCATATTTGGTATAATGTTACACCAAGGATATAAGGATAATAAGGATATAAGGATAATCATTCAAAATATAAAGTATAAATGTAATTATAATTTACTGTATAAAGCAACCACAGTAGCTGCAGATGATGTCCTGTCTGTACCCATTTTACCAGCTGGTACACTCATCAAGTGAGTCTGCATTAAAAGCTTCCACTTGGAACAGATGATACACTGCTTACCACAGGGCATTCAAGTGACTCACAGATTTGGGGCACTATGGTCTATTTTCCCTGACACAAGAAGATGACTCTACAATGTGATTTATGTTGCAAAGCATGCTTACAAAGCAGAAGAAAGCTAGAATTTGTGTTGGACTATTCTCTTTCTTAGCTCCTTCCCTTTCTCTATTTTACTTGCCTCATTCATATGCTTTCCTGAAAGAAGCTGCCTTAATTAATCTCATACACCTGAATCCCTGACTCTGGCTCTGCTTTTGTGGTGCCTTCGGTAGCAGCAGTGGTCCTGGGAAGAACACTAAGGAGTTGATTCTAAAATTGGCTTACCAGCTAGCTACCTGACAATGAGCAAACTGTCACTGAAGGTATGTGGAATGTTAATTGTTCTTAGCATTCTATAATAGTTGGTGGTTAAGACATTTACCCCTAGTGAATTGGGAAAGGATTGGAGGGGAAGAAGATGTACTAGTTCACGTAACAGTAATAACTCTGGCACTGGAAAAGAACAGGGAAGATATTCATAAAAAGGACAGCCAAACTACATAGGTATTGCTGAGCACCAGCGATGCTTTCAAGAGAGAATATGCTCAGTATTCACCAATTTAATACAAAAATATGAAAATCAGAGAGCCTCAAAGGCAGCATTTAAAGAAAAGTTAATCTATAGCTGGAGGATGGATCATACTGAGGAGTAGTCTTAGGAACTACACTTAAGAACAGTAAAATTCCACAAAGTGTTGAATATACAGCTCCAGCAAGTCTCCTATGGCTGATAGGAAAGAAGTAGGACTGAGAGTGAAAATATGGGGATTATCTGAATAAATGCCCTTGAGAACACCCTGATTACCTTGACACTCTGGGCTTCTAGATGTGACCCACCACCTCATGTTAGAAGGTAGCAGCTCCCTCCCCATCTTCCTTTTCCTTCAATGGCCAACATTATATGAAGTAGAAATTCCAGATCTACCTGAAAGATGATAGAGGAAGAGGTAAAACTACTCAGAAATGTAGGCATATTAAAGTGAATTAATCATGTAAGACCAGAAGAGCTATGTCTTCTGCCTAAATTTCTTGGAAAGACCATCCATTTGTCAAGGCAGGAAGGGATATTCAAGTCAAGGGAGACAACAATGACAATGAGAGGCTCTGGAAGCTGGGTTTTATGGTAGGAGATTCTGGCTAATAACTGTAATCATCGACACCCCAAATAAGAAAGGCCAGGTGGCAATACTTAACAATTAGAAGTAAGATAAGGCATAATCATCCTAATGGTCATCAATTTCTAAATGTCAGCCAGGGTCATATAACAGGTGGGGATATGTAACAATTACCAACAAATTATGGTTTTCCTAGAGAACTGTCAGATAAAATACAGAAATTGCAGTACAATTTAAATTTCAGATTAAAAAAAACACTTAAATTTTTAGTATAAGTATGTCCCAAATATTACAAGGAACATATTTATACTAAAAGCATCTTCACTATTTATCTGAAATTCAAATTTAACTAGTGTTCTGTTTTTATTTGCTGTATCAGGCTCACTGCCCTTAGCGAAAAAATGTACAGTCCACAAGGGTACTGTCCAATATATATAATTAAAGGCTTCAAGAATGGATGAATAGAAGGCTTAGAGTCAGCCAGCCCCTATGGAAGGGTCATTATCTTTTTCCCAGATTCCAGCATTAAGCAAGTTTTCCCCCCTGGCATTCATTAGTTAATGGAATGACTGAGGTCGCCTTGAGGGTGGAGTAGTTTGTATGGTAAGGAATCACCCAACTGCTTTTCAAAGAGGACTATGTGCTTTTATTCAGGTAATCATTCTCCACAGAAAAGAGAAAGCTTAGACTTTTCAAAGGCTTTCAAATGCAGACTTTGAATTTATAGCAAAGACAGAATCATAATATCATCGTGGCACACCTCTTAGAGTATCAATGGCACGAGAATGGGCTAATGAATGAATCCTGACCCAGGTCTGTCTTACAGCAGATACACCGAGTCTACATGATCATCTCTGGCCAATTCTGAGTTGTTTTCAAGGGCCATTTTTACTGTATCCTACAAAGTGTTTAAATGTTATTTAAATTCTTGTTCTGATGCCTCAAAGTAGAGATCTGGGTCAACTTAGCCTGCCCTCTTAGACCAGAAATACTACCTGAAAGAGAGGGCACTCAGAAATGAGAGGTAGAGAGGAAGATGATGAGAATCAGTTAAAGCCTCTCAGCAAACTGCAGCATCAAGAGGTATAGCTTGCCCCACCACTCATTTTCTGATAAGTTTTCCCAGAAATTGTGATCAACCATCCCTCATAGCTCAGTCAGTAAAGAATCTGCCTGTCATGCAGGAGACCCAGGTTCAATTCCTGGGTCAGGAAGATACCCTGGAGAAGGAAATGGCAATCCACTCCAGTATTCTTGCCTGGAAAATCCCATGGATAGAGGAGCTCTGCAGGCTATAGTCCATGAAGTCAAGAGTCAGACATGACTTAGCGACTAAACCACCATCATCCTTGAGATACTGTCTTCTTAAAGTGAACTTAATTTGGGAAGTAAGCAGATTCATCAGTGTAAAGCAAGAAGCTGACTTCAGTAGAGGCTGTTGCCATTTATCAATTGCCATACCTTTTCTACTTGCTGCTGTCTCATCATCTGTTGTCCCCTTCTCCTCCTACCTTTGGTCTTTCCCAGCATCAGGGTCTTTTCCAATGAGTCAGTACTTCGCATCAGGTGGCCAAAGTATTGGAGCTTCAGCTTCAGTATCAGTTCTTCCAGTGAATATTCAGGACTGATTTCCTTGAGGATTGACTGATTTTATCTCCTTAATGTTCAAGGGACTCTCAAGAGTCTTCTCCAACACCACAGTTCAAAAGCATCAATTCTTCGGCACTCAACTTTCTTCACAGTCCAACTCTCACATCCATACATGACTACTGGGAAAACCATAGCTTTGACTAGATGGACATTTGTTGGCAAAGTAATGCCTCTGCTTTTTAATACATTGTCTAGGTCTGTCAAAGCTTTTCTTCCAAGAAGCAAGTGTCTTTTAATTTCATGGCAGCAGTCACCATCTGCAGTGATTTTGTAGCCCAAGAAAATAAAATCTATCACTGTTTTCATTGTTTCCTCATCTATTTACCATGAAGTGATAGGACTGGATCATTAGTAGAATCACCAAAATTACCCAATTTAAATTTCATAACTCATACATGTGTAAAGATGTAGAATAGGACATGGAAGACAGAAATAGCTTTCAGTTCAGTTTAGTCCCACAGTCATGTCCAATTCTTTATGACCCCATGGACTGCAGCACACCAGGCTTCCCTGTCTATCACCAACTCCTGGAGCTTGCTCAAACTCATGTCCATCGAGTTGGTGATGCGATCCAACCATCTCATCCTCTGTCATCCCCTTCTCCTCCTGCCTTCAATCTTTCCCAGCATCAGGGTCTTTTCCAGTTAGATATAGCTTTAGCCAACTTTATTGCTCTACGTGACACCTCTCCCCAAGTTATACATAAATGGGTCAAACCCTTCATATTCTGAAATAGCTCCTCCACTTAACATGACTTCTTATCAGAATATTTCAGAATGCCGATGACTCCAACTCCTGCTAAAAGGTCAATTCTCTCCAACCCTGTTGTTTGGCAATGTGATTGGGAGGCATGATTATCTCTTTCACTTTAGCTTCCTTCATTTTCCATAATGCAACATTATAAAAGCATCTGTGCTCAACTTCACTTTCCTTTTTCTTTTCTCATCCCGAATACCTAAATTTTAATTATTCTTACAAAATATATCAATTGGTTTCATCCAGTACCTGAGGGCATGCTAATTGTATAGTTTGGAAGCCATTCATTGATGCAATTTTCCCTTGTTAATAAGCCCTCTTCCACCAACCGATTTTCATAATCCCCAATGCATATACACTTGGTTCTCACACTGTGGTTCTCAATACATTTTTTCTTTCATTTGGTCTTTCTAATCTTTCCTCCCAACATTTTATGCAACTAATAGTATTTGAGTGTTTCCTTTGTTTTATACCCTTGCCAACAAATAATGTTGTCAGATTTGGGCCATATACTGTGTGTAAAATGGTACCTCACTGCGATTTTAATTAACATTTCATTAATTGCTAAATGAGTTTGACATATTTTCATATGTATATTGCCCATTTGGGTTTTCTATGAAATGCCTTTTACTCATACTTCAAAAGGCTTTTTTAAGTGGAATCTAGATAACTTTTTACTTACATATTTTTCAAATATTTTCTCCTAGTTTTGTTTTACATTTTACTCTAAAAGTGCATCTGTTGCTGTATGTTTTAATGAACTGAAATTGCTCATTTAAATGTAGTTAAATTCATTAGTCTTTTCTCTTATGGTTAATACTTGGTTTTCTTTAAAAAGAGACTGCATCTTGAGGATATAAAGGCTCTATCCTATATGTCTTTCCAAGGTGTATACAATTTTTACCTTTAATATTTAAGTTATTCATTTCTATGGAATTTCATTAGTATGTCATGAGGTAGGGATCTACCTGCATATGGTCATATTTACAAAATTGCATAAATAATAATTTCTTTGTCAGTATACTATGTTAAGAAAAAAGAGATTTAATACAATTATGTGCATCCAAAATCTTGATTGAGTTGGAGGGGTAGGCTCTAAGCTGGGCTATACTATCGACAAATCAACACATAAATGTGCAAATGGCTAACTGAGGAAATAGCCATCTCTGTTACAATCAGGAAGTAATAGAATAAGAAGCTTCTGTGATAACTGTTGGTTCCAGGACAGTACCACCCTAGCTATACTTTAGGAATTAGGCCGCTAACCATGAGCAGCCTGTATATCCACAAATATAGTAGCACATTCAATGCCTTGAATGCAATTTTTTCCCTCTGTACTTCATTTGGTTCTGAATTTAAATCTCTGAATTTAAAACATAAACCAACTGTTTGATAAAGATGAGCCATATCAAAACCCTAGCTGCAATAGTTCATGAGATTTGGTATTTTAGTTTTCTAGTTGCTATGGTACCGAGAGGTACACTATGAGGAAATAAGGACAGGTGTTGAGTTAGTCAGTCTACTGTATTCATGTCAATAATAAAATATCTTAATTCTACTTACTGAATTATCCAGTCTTTACCCAGTGCATTGAAATGCTACTTTGGTCATATTTCAAATTTCCATATATGCATGAATTTGTATCTGGACTGTTTATTCATTTTAATCCCTATAGCTTTATAATGTATTTAGTTTTGATATCAGGTAGATCAACTCTCTCTATTATCTCAACACATATACTTAACTTATTTTCTTCAAGAGTGACTTAGCAATTCTTGAATTTTTCCACCTCTAGAGGAAAACATAGAATCAACTTTTCAAAGTATTCAATAAACTGGACCTGCATTGATTCAAATGAGTATTACCTATTAACTGACATTTTATTGTATTTTTTGAGATGATCGATCATGTTTTTCTACTGAGATACATCAATAGATTTTCTAAACTACTGTTATAATCATACAAATATTTTCATAAAATGGAAATGATTTGTTCCTTAAAACTTTTGTAAAATTCTTCCATGAGACATATGATATACTGTGGCAAAGATGAGATTATTTTGAAGATGTAATTAAGGTCCCTTATCAGTTGAAAGTTAAACTTAGTTGCTCAGTCATATTTGACTCTTTGCAACCCTGTGGACTATAGTACAGCAGGCTCAGAGAAATCTATGGTATTTTCCAGGCAAAAATACTGGAGTGGATTTCCATTCCCTTCTTCAGGGGGTCTTCCTGATCCAGTGATGGAACCCAGGTCTCCTGCATTGAAAGCAGATTCTTTACTATCTGAGGCACCAAACTCTGCCTCTAATCCATTTACTCTGAGTTAAAAGGAAGATTTCCCTGAGTAGGCTTGACCTAATCAGTTAAGCCCTTTAATAGAGGGGCCAGAGGTGGAAGACTTGAAAAAATAAACCCTCACTCTTTATTTTTAATCTTTGAGGAAGCTGCCTGCAATAAATTCTATAGCTACAAAGAAACTGTACGAACTATGTAAGTTCAGAAGAATCCCACAGTATTCCGGTGAGATCACTTCCCCAGATGACACCCAGGCTGCAGGCTTATTAGATCTGAAACAGTACCCAGATAAGCAGTACCCAAACTCCTTATATTGAAAAGCTGAGAAATAATAAATGAGTATTACATAAGAAGGCTTTCTTATTTCTCCTTGCTGTTCTCTATAACTTTGAATTCAGTTGCGTATGTCTATCTTTCGCTTTCTCCTTTACCTTTCAGTTCTCTTTTTTCTCAGCTATTTCTAAGCCTCCTCAAAAAACCATTTTGCCTTCTTGCATTTATTTTCCTTGGGGATGGTTTTGTTCACCAACTCCTATTCAGTTCAGTTCAGTTCAGTCGCTCAGTCATGTCCGACTCTTTGCGACCCATGAATCTCAGCACACCAGGCCTCCCTCTCCATCACCAACTCCCGGAGTTTACCCAAACTCATGTCTATTGGGTTGGTGATGACATCCAGCTATCTCATCCTCTGTCATCCCCATCTCCTCCTGCCCCCAATCCCTCCCAGCATAAGTCTTTTCTAATGAGTCAACTCTTTGCATGAGGTAGCCAAAGTATTAGAGTTTCAGCTTCAGGATCAGTCCTTCCAATGAACACCCAGGACTGGTCTCCTTTAGAACGGACTGGTTGGATCTCCTTGCAGTCCAAGGGATTCTCAAGAGTCTTCTCCAACACCACAGTTCAAGAGCATCAGTTCTTCAGTGCTCAGCTTTCTTCACAGTCCAACTCTCACATCCATACATGACCACTGGAAAAACCATAGCCTTGACTAGATGGACCTTTGTTGGCAAAGTAATGTCTCTGCTTTTCAATATGCTATGTAGGTTGGTCATAACTTTCCTTCCAAGGAGCAAGCGTCTTTTAGTTTCATGGCTGCAGTCACCATCTGTAGTGATTTTGGAGCCCCCAAAAATAAAGTCTGACACTGTTTCCACTGTTTCCCCATTTATTTCCCGTGAAGTGATGGGACCAGATGCCATGATTTTAGTTTTCGAATGTTGAGCTTTAAGCCAACTTTTTCACTCTCCTCTTTCACTTTCATCAAGAGGCTCTTTAGTTCTTCTTCACTTTCTCCCATAAGGGTGGTGTCATCTGCATATCTGAGGTTATTAATATTTCTCCCATCAGATCAGTTGCTCAGTCGTGTCCAACTCTTTGTGACCCCATGAATTGCAGCATGCCAGGCCTCCCTGTCCATTACCAACTCCCAGAGTTCACTGAGACTCACCTCCATCAAGTCAGTGATGCCATCCAGCCATCTCATCCTCTGGCGTCCCCTTCTCCTCCTGCCCCCAATCCCTCCCAGCATCAGAGTCTTTTCCAATGAGTCAACTCTTCGCATGAGGTGGCCAAAGTACTGGAGTTTCAGCTTTAGCATCATTCCCTCCAAAGAAATCCCAGGGCTGATCTCCTTCAGAATGGACTGGTTAGATCTCCTTGCAGTCCAAGGGACTCTCAAGGGTCTTCTCCAACACCACAGTTCAAGAGCATCAATTCTTTGGTGCTTAGCCTTCTTCACAGTCCAACTCTCACATCCATACATGACCACAGGAGAAACCATAGCCTTGGCTAGATGGACCTTTGTTGGCAAAGTAATGTCTCTGCTTTTGAATATGCTATCTAGGTTGGTCATAACTTTCCTTCCAAGGAACAAGCGTCTTTTAATTTCATGGCTGCAGTCACCATCTGCAGTGATTTTGGAGCCCAGAAAAATAAAGTCTGACACTGTTTCCACTGTTTCCCCATCTATTTCCCATGAAGTGATGGGACTGGATGCCATGATCTTCACTTTCTGAATGTTGAGCTTTAAGCCAATTTTTCACTCTCCTCTTTCACTTTCATCAAGAGGCTTTTTAGTTCCTCTTCACTTACAATGTTACAGATCTCTGTCCATGGTTCTTCAGGTGCTCTGTCTGCCAGATGCTATTTCTTTTCAGCACATCCTGATGATTTAACATTTTGCCTTTATCCCCTAAGGTTTTCAATGCTTTACCATTTATTTATTATTATTATCCTTAAATGTTAGTGTGTCTCTTTAAAAAATTATTTGATTTTCCATTTTTATTCTATTCTTATATTATCTGTCAACTGATAATCTGTTTTTGTATATTTATTTTGATGTCTTAACCATTTAGATTTTTAAATATAATCCAACCTATAACTTTCTCTTTATTCTGCTTTTTCTGTGCTTTCTCCTTTTTTAGCCATTTATTTATTTTAATTTTTAATAGATTTTTACAATAGTTTTAGATTCCAAGAAAAATGAGTGGAAAATACAGAGTTTCCATATACTCCTTGTCCCCTCAGTTCAGGTTGCCCAATCATCTCCCCCACTAACAATCTGCCCTCCAGAGTCTTACATTTGTTATATTTGATGAATCCATGTTGGAATTTCATTTTTACCTAAAATCCATAGTTTACATTAGGGTTTACTCTTGACATTACATATTCTATGAGTTTGAGGAAACAGTGGAAACAGTGTTAGACTTTATTTTTTGGGGCTCCAAAATCACTACAGATGGTGACTGCAGCCATGAAATTAAAAGACGCTTACTCCTTGGAAGAAAAGTTATGACCAACCTAGATAGCATATTCAAAAGCAGAGATATTACTTTGCCAACAAAGGTCCGTCTAGTCAAGGCTATGGTTTTTCCTGTGGTCATGTATGGATGTGAGAGTTGGACTGTGAAGAAGGCTGAGTGCCGAAGAATTGATGCTCTTGAACTGTGGTGTTGGAGAAGACCCTTGAGAGTCCCTTGGACTGCAAGGAGATCTAACCAGTCCATTCTGAAGGAGATCAGCTCTGGGATTTCTTTGGAGGGAATGATGCTGAAGCTGAAACTCCAGTACTTTGGCAACCTCATGCGTAGAGCTGACTCATTGGAAAAGACTCTGATGCTGGGAGGGATTGGGGGCAGGAGGAGAAGGGGACGACAGAGGATGAGATGGCTGGATGGCATCACCGACTCGATGGACTTGAGTCTGAGTGAACTCCGGGAGTTGGTGATGGACAGGGAGGCCTGGCATGCTGCGATTCATGGGGTTTCAAAGAGTCGGACACGACTGAGCGACTGAACTGAACTGAACTGAACAGTAGTGTGCATCTACTATTATAGTATTGTACAGAATAGTTTCACTGACATAAAAATCCTTTTTATTCTGCCTGCCTGTCCCTTTCTCCCCCATAACCACTGATCTTTTTACTGTCTCCACAGTTAATTTTACCAGAATATTATATAGCTGGAATCACACAGTCTGTAGCCTTTTCAGACTGGCTTCTCTTATTATTAATATGCATTTAAATTTCTTCCATGTCTTTTCATAGCTTAATAGTTCCCGTCTTTTTAGCACTGAATAATATTCCATTGACTGGATGTACCACAGTTTTCTTATCTATTCACTGACTGAAGGGCACATTGATTGCTTCCAAGTATTAGCTACATGGGATAAAGCTGCTCTGAACATCAGTTTGCAGGGTTTTTGTGGATATTTTCAGCTCCTTTGTGTAAATACTAAGGAATGAAATTGCTGTGTTGTACAGAAAAATGTATGTTAGTTTTGTAGGAACCTGCCAATCACAGAGGATATGGGATATCACAGTGGTTATCCCATTTTGCATCCCTTCCAGTTATGACTGAGCATTCCTATTGCTAACATTTGGTGTTGTCAGTTCTGGATTTGGATTAGTCTAATAGATATGTAAGGGGTATCACTTTAAAAAAAAGTGTTTCCCTGAGTCATGTGATGCATATACCTGTGGCGGATCCTTTTTGATATTTGGCAAAACTAATACAATTATGTAAAGTTTAAAAATAAAATAAAATTGAAGGACAACAACAACAAAAAAAAGAACTCATGTAATAATTATCAGAATTGTTAATCTTTTGTTTTTATATTAAAAACACAAAAATCTTAAAAAAAAAAAGAGTTCTTCATATATTTTAGATAACAGTACATATCAGATGTGTCTTTTGCAAATATTTTCCCCCAATCTGTGACTTTTCTCATTTTCATTCTCAGTCAGTATATTTCATACAGTAGTTTTTAATTTTAATGATGTACAATTTATCAATTCTTTCTTTCATGAATCCTTGCCTTTGCTGTTTATCTAAAAATTACCCCTTGTGTAAAAGGTCAAATAGATTGTATGTTATCTTTAAGAGTTCTTTAGCCTTACATTTACATCTAGGATGTATTTTGAGTTGACTTTTGTAAAAGGTATAAGATTTATGTCTAAATTCATTTGGTTTTGGCATGAAAGTTTTCAGTGTTTCAATCATCATTTTTTGAAGAGACAATTTCTTTTTCTCCATTTGTATTGCTGTTGTTCCATTCTCAAAGACCAGTGGACTAGATTTATGCTGTTTTATTCTGGGCTTTCTGTTCCATTGATATATTTGTCTCTTCTTTCACCAATACCACATTGGCTTAATGACTATAGCTTTACTGTAAGTTTTGAAACTGGGCTTTGTCAGCCTCCAAACTCGTTCTCTTTTGATATTGTTTTGGCTATTCTGTGTCATTTGCTTACTGTTTATTTTTAATAATGTTTAGTTTTAGTTTTTCTGTACCTGTTATTAAATTTTGATTAGAAAATAATATACTACTATTATAAATCCTACTTGCTTAATTTCCCTTTTTATTAGTTACATTTAAAATCTTACCATACTTGAAATTTTTTACCAATTACAAACTCAAACACCTTAAGTTTCTTAAGGGAAAAACTTACAACCAAGCTTACTCTATCCAACAAGAATCTCATTCAGACTTGATGGAGAAACCAAATTCCCTAAAGACAATCAAAAGCTATGAGAATTCAGCACCACCAAAACAGCTTCACAACAAATGCTACAGGAATGTCTCCAGGTGGGAAACACAAGAGAGGAAAAAATCCTACAAAATAAACACAAAACAATTAACGAAATTGTAATAGGATCATACATATTGATAATTACCTTAAATATAAATAGATTACATGGTTCCACCAAACGACACAGACTGGCTGAATGGATGCACAACAAGACCCATATATATATGTCCTGTTGACAAGAGACCCAGTTCAGACCTAGGGACCCATACAGACTGAAAGTGAGGGGCTGGAAAAAGGTATTCCATGAAAACAGATATCAAAAGAAAGTTGGAGTAGCAATACTCATATCAGAAAAAAATACACTTTAAAATAAAGACTATTACAAGAGAAAAGGAAGAATACTACATAATGATCAAGAAATCAACCCAAGAATAAGATATACCAACTGTAAATATTTAGACAGTCAACATAGGAGAAATCAACAGTAACACAGTAGTAGTGAGGGACTATAATACTTCACTTACACCAATGGATAGATCATCCAAATAGAAATTTAAAAGGAAACACAAGCTATACATGACATATTAGGCCATATAGGCTTAATTGAAATTTATAGGGTATTCCATCTTAAATCAGCAGAATACACTGTCTTCTCAAGTGCACATGGACCATTCTCTGGCATGGATCATGTTTTGGATCACAAATCAAGCCTTGGTAAATTTAATAAAGCTATAATTGTATTAAGCATCTTTTTTGACCACAATACTATGAGATTAGAAATGAATTACAGGGGGAAAAAAGTGAAAAAAGCACAAACATATGGAGGCTAAATAACATGCTACTACATAATCAAGAAATCACTGAAGAAGTAAAAAAGGAAATCAAAGACACTTAGAAAAAAAAAAAAAAGACAACAAAAACACTATGACCCCAAACCAGTGGGATGTAGCAAATGCAGCACTAAGATGAATACAATTCTACTTCAAGAAACAAGAAGTCTCAAATAACCTAACCTTAAACTGAAACAACTAGAGAAAGTAGAACAACAACAAAAACCCAGTTAGTAGCAAAAAAAAAAAAAAAAGAAGAAGAAAGAAAGAAAATAAATCATAAAGACCAGAGCAGAAATAACGGAAAAAGAAATGAAGCAATGATAGCAAAGATTAATAAAACTAAAAGCTGGTTCTTTGACAAGGAAAACAAAATTGATAAAACTTTAGCCAGACTCATCCAGGAAAAAAGTGAGAGAACTCAAATCAATAAAACTAGAAATGAAAAAGGAGAAGTTACCACTGACACTGCAGCAATACAAAGAATCATGAGACTACTACAAGCCACTATATGCCAATAAAATACAATATGCAAATAAACCTGGAAGTAATAGACAAATTCTTAGAAAACTACGACCTTCCAAGACTGAACCAAGAAAAACAACAACAACAACAATATGGGCAGACCAATCACAAGTAATGTAATTGAAACTGTGATTAAAATATCTTCAAACAAATAACACTCCAAGAGCAGATGGCTTCACAGACTAATTTTATCAAACCTTCAAAAAAGAGCTAACACCTATTCTTTTCAAAATCTTCCAAAAAACTGTAAAAAGAGGAACACTCCCAAGTTCATTCAGCAAGGTCATCATCACACTGATACCAAAATTAGGCAAAGATATAACACACAAAGAGAAAATTACAGATCAATATCACTGATGAACACAGATGGAAAAGTCCTCAGCAAAATACAAGCAAATCAAATCCAACAACATTAAAGTGATCATACACCATGATGTAGTGGATTTATTCCAGGGATGCAAGAATTCATCACTATATGCAAATCAATCAATGTGATACACTATATTAACAAACTGAGGAATAAAATTCCATATGATCATCTTAATAGATACAGAAAAGCTTTTGCCAAAATTCAACACTGATTTATGATAAAAAGTAACTGAAAACTGGGCAAAGAGGAAACCTGCCTCAACATAATAAAGTCCACATAAGACAAAACCACAGCAAATATTCTCATAAATGTTTCTCAAAAACAGAAAGCATTTCCTCTGAGATCAAGAACAAGACAAGGATGTCCATTCTCAAAACTATTATTCAAAATAGTTTTGGAAGTTCTAGCTACAGCTATTAGAAAAGAGAAATAAAAGGAACCCACATTGGAAAAGAAGTAAAATTGTCATGTTTGCAGAAGACATGATACTGCCCATAGAAAACCTTAAGAATTCCACCAGAAAACTAGAAGAGCTAATCAATGAATTTAGTAAAGTCACAGGATACAAAATAAATATACAGAAATTTCTTGCATTCCTATACACTAACAACAAAGATCAGCAGAGAAATTAAGGAAAGAATCCCATAGAAAACTATATCATACTGATGAAAGAAATCAAAGATGATACAAACAGATGGAGAAACATACCATGTTCTGGGATTGAAATAATTAATATTGTGAAATTTGCTATACTACCCAAATCAATTTTGGAATTCAATTTTGCAGATTCAATGCAATCCCTATCAAATCACCAATGGCATTTCTCACAGAAATAGAACACAACATTTTACAATTTGTATGGAAATACAAAAGACCCTGAATAGCAAAAGCAACCTTGAGAAAGAAAAATGGAGCTGGAGGAATCAGGCTCCCTGACTTCAGACTGTATTATAAAGCTTCAGTAATCAAGATAGTATGGCACTGGCACAGAAAAGAAATATAGAGCAATGTCAGAGGATAGAAACCCAGGAATAAACCTATGCAGTTACGGTCAAAGGAGTCAAGGATATACAACAGAGAAAAGACAGTCTTCAATAACTGGTCCTGGGAAAATTGGACATCTACATGCAAAAGAATGTAATTAGAACACTCCCTAACACTATACACAAAAAGTAAACTTAAAATGGACTGAAGACCTAAATATAAGGCTGAGCACTATAAAACTCTTAGAGAAAAACATAGAACACCCTCTGACAAACCTCAGCAGTATCTTTTTGGACCTACCTCCTAGAGTAATGAACATAAAAACTAAAATTAAAAAAATGGGACTTAATTAAACTTAAAAGCTTCTGCACAGAAAAGGAAATCATAAACAAGATGAAACAACAATCCTCAGAATAGAAGAAAATATTTGCAAATGAAACAAGTAATGAAGGATTAATCTCCAAAATATATAAACAATTCATGGGGCTCAATATCAAAACAACAAAAAACTCAAACAAACAAAAAAACTGGACAGAAAATCTAAAGAGACATTTTCTCTGAAGAAGACATGCAGATGACCAAAAAACACATGAAATAATGCTTAACACCCGTAAATCTTAGAGAAATGTAACTCAAAACTACAATGAAGTATCACCTCACACCTGTCAGAATGGCCATCATCAAGAAATCCACAAACAATAAATGCTGGAGTGGATGTGAAGAAAAGGGAACCTTCTTACACTGTTGGTGGGAATTGATATAGCCACTATGGTGACGATATGGAGGTTCCTTAAAAAAAAAAGTCACCAATGGCATTTCTCACAGAAATAGAACAAAGCATTTTACAATTTGTATGGAAATTCAAAAGACCCTGAATAGCAAAAGCAACCTTGAGAAAGAAAAATGGAGCTGGAGGAATCAGGCTCCCTGACTTCAGACTGTATTATAAAGCTTCAATAATCAAGATAGTATGGCACTGGCACAGAAAAGAAATATAGAGCAATGTCAGAGGATGGAAACCCCGGAATAAACCTATGCAGTTATGGTCAAAGAGTCAGGATATACAATGGAGAAATGGGATCGAGCAATCCCACTCCTGCTATATACTCTGAAAAAACCATAATTCAAAAAGACACATGCACCCATTGTTCACTGAAGCACTGTTTGCAATAGCCAGAACATGGAAGCAACCTAAATGTCAAAGAGAGGAATGGATAAAGAAGCTGTGGTACATGTATAGAATGGAATATTATTCTGCCATAAAAAAACAAAATAGTGTCATTTGCAGAGACGGAGAAAAGATATAGATTGATATCATCAAGGGAGTGGTAGGGTTTCTAAGCATATGAACATATATTTAAGTAGTTAGATTGGAAATGACAGGTGACTTTAGTTAAAGCTTGTGACAATTAGAAAAATATTTGCTACTTATAATAACTGGTTACATCATTTTGTGTGTGTATGTATGGGATTGATCCTTTATTGAATCTGTAACTATAAATGATATAGTTATTAGTTATATTAGTACAAATAAAATGGATGGCAAACTAAGACAGGGCATCGAATACCTTAGAAGGTAATAGGGTGAAAAGAGGAGGCTCTATGAAAGGAGTTGCAGTTGGGAAGGGAATTGTGTCCATAGAAATTAAATCTCTGTATGCTGGATGCCTTTCAGAAAATGATGTAGTGTTTTTTTTTTTTTAATAATGCTTCTAAGTTAAAAGATGCTTGTGCCAGTGTTTATGAAAAAGATGCCTGAACTTATGTGTACTTTATATCTGTTTGGATTTGCTTTGAGACCTAGTAATAATATGCAGATGGTGACTGCAGCCATGAAATTAAAAGACGCTTACTCCTTGGAAGAAAAGTTATGACCAACCTAGACAGTATGTTGAAAAGCAGAGACATTACTTTGCCAACTAAGGTCTGTCTATTTAAGGCTATGGTTCTTCCAGTGGTCATGTATGGATGTGAGAGTTGGACTGTGAAGAAGGCTGAGCGCCGAAGAATTGATGCTTTTGAAGTGTGGTGTTGGAGAAGACTCTTGAGAGTCCCTTGGACTGCAAGGAGATCCAACCAGTCCATTCTGAAGGAGATCAGCCCTGGGATTTCTTTGGAGGGAATGATGCTGAAGCTGAAACTCTAGTACTTTGGCCACCTCATGCGAAGGGTTGATTCATTGGAAAAGACTCTGATGCTGGGAGGGATTGGGGGCAGGAGGAGAAGGGGACGCCAGAGGATGAGATGTCTGGATGGCATCACTGACTCGATGGACGTGAGTCTGAGTGAACTCCGGGAGTTGGTGATAGACAGGGAGGCCTGGCATGCTGCAATTCATGGGGTCACAAAGAGTCGGACACGACTGAGTGACTGAACTGAACTGAACTGAACTGAATAATATAGATTCAAGAGTGCTCTTCAGGGCAGAAGTCAAAGAATCAGATCAATGGCAGGCAATGGAGCATTTGAAAGTGGGTAAGTGGGACCAGATCTCTGAGAAAAGGGAAGACAGAGACTGTTGAATATAAAGCAATTCCAAATAGAAAAGGAATTAGTGTAAGGAAATAAATTATGGTATAGGAAAAATAATTATGTGCTTTGGAGGCAAACTAACCTAGATGTACCTAAGTTTGAGCTACTTTTTTATTAGCTTGTGAAATAAGACATTTTGCTCTTTTGTGTCTTATTTGCTATATAAAACTGAACACACAAACCAGTAATTATGAAATCTACCTCATAGAGTTATTGTAAAGACTATTGGTCTATAGAAGAACAATATGCTTGGCACATTTAATAAGGACTCAAAAATTATAAATTTTTCTTATCCATAGTCCATATTAATATTAGAAAACCCTGGTGATGAATATATGTAGCCTAAGATGTATCTCTGTTTCTCTGCCTTTCTTTTTCCATCTGTCATATCTATATATTTAACCATATATTAATATTCTATTTTGATTGTGGAAATTTTCTCAAGTCCTCTACAGCAAGTAGGGTTTTTTTTTTTTTTTCAGGAAGAATGCAAACCTCTTTGAAATAGTATTTAACATAGTTTTAAAACTTTATCTATAATATATAGTGTTATTTTTGTCTCTGGCCATAAACTTGTGTTCCTATTATGTATATTGATTTTGTTGTTGTTGTTCAGTCACTAAGTTGTTTGCCTCTGTTTGTGACCCCATGAACTGCAGCACGCCAGGCTTCCCTGACTTTGCTCATATTCATGTCCATTAAGTCAGTGATGTCATCCAACCACCTCATCCTTTGTTGTCCCCTTCCCAACTTGCCCTCAATCTTTCCCAGCATCAGGGTCTTTTCCAATGAGTCAGCACTTTGCATCAGGTGGCCAAAGCATTGGAACTTCAGCTTCAGCATCAGTCCTTTCAATGAATATTCAGAGTTGATTTCCTTGAGGATTGATCTCCTTGCTGTTCAAGGGACTCTCAAGAATCTTCTCCAGTAGTTCAAATGCATCAGTTCTTTGGTGCTCCACCTTCTTTATGGTCCAACTCTCACATCCATACATGACTACTGGAAAGAGCATAACTTTGACTATACACACCTTTGTTGGCAGAGTGATGTCTCTGATTTTAATACACTGTCTAGGCTTGTCATTATATACATAAAATTCATTTATTTATATAAAGCAAACATGAAATACCCAGTATATTTAGGTTTGTGAATCAAATATACTCTTGAATATCACCCCAGGTAAAGAACAAATAATCAAATACCTACAGCTATTAGTTGGTTTTCAGTTACAAATTTTACTGACTTAATGTTCAGACTTGGAGAAGGCAATGGCACCCCACTCCAGTACTCTTGCCTGGAAAATCCCATGGACAGAGGAGCCTGGTAGGCTGCAAACCATGGGGTCGTGAAGAGTCAGACACGACTGAGCAACTTCACTTTCACTTTTCCCTTTCATGCATTGGAGAAGAAAATGGCAACCCACTCCAGTGTTCTTGCCTGGAGAATCCCAGGGACGGGGGAGCCTGGTGGGCCGCTGTCTATGGGGTCGCACAGAGTCAGACGCGACTGAAGCGACTTAGCAGCAGTAGCAGCAGCAATGTTCAGACTTGGTTACTTTTTTGATTCATCTAATAAAGTAAAATAGAATAAGAAGTCTTTGCCACTTCAATTTGTTAGATAATTTTTCAAATTGAGATTCTATTTTAAAAGACAAATGACATTGTAATTGAATACTATGTTCACTCATTACATAAAAGTATGCTGTGGTGTCATTACTAAATTTGCTTTTGATTTTCACAAAGTTGAGCATTTATATAATTATTAAGAAAAGCAGAAAAAGGAAAGGAGAGGTAAGAAAAGAGAAGTTAGATTTGGTGAGTAATAATTAATCATTCAAGCTAATACATGAAAGTCAAAAGTACTTATAGAAAACTTATAAAGATTATTTTATTCTCTATTTACTTGATAATATCTATAGTAGAAGATTTTAGTTATTAAGGTAAGTGAAAAATCATGAATGCAAATTTCTCAGCAAGATAATTTGTAAAATCAATATCATGTTGAGTAGCAGTATTACCAGTACATTTGATGTGTATCATGATTCTCCACAAATTACAAAATGGCCTGTCATTTTAATATTTTATTATTAATATCTAGTCAATATACTTTAATATAACAGTAATGTTTTATACAATGCTGTTTATTCAATACATTATAAACTCATTTATGATTTTAAAAATGTAAAATAATGATGCTAATTGTTTTGCTCATGTATTTATTCTTTAAACACTTATGTGCCTAGTATTGGACCTGGCTCCAAGAAGCTCTCAGTTTAATGTAAGATATTAACATCGACAAAATTCAATCTACAAACCAAGCTTTTCATGTCATTTGACTAGGTGGTAGACTGAATTGTTGGTTTCATGTCTTTACCTCACATTCTTGCCACAGATGCATGATAGGCAAAATGACTCCCTTCCCCTTTACCTTGGCCTTAGCTATATGCCATGATTTTTGTCAACTAGAGATTAGAAGACTCAATATAAGTGGAGGTTTGGAATGTGCATATATGCCTGGACTGTTTTGTTGAGTTCCTGACATCACCATGAGGAGAACACACTTCCTGTCTGTCTCTTTAACTTAGGCTCTGATATGAGATATGGAGCATATTTGAACTTGAGCTATAGCCTGAAGCCAATCTGACTAGGTTCAGTCAAGCCCTGTTGATAGCAGCCAGATCCTATCTGACATGTGTATCTCTGAGTGAGATAAACAGACATTCGTCATTGTAAGCCATTAAATATTTGAGAGTGTTTGTCATACATCATTATTGTGAGAATAATTTATATACAGTTTAAAGATTAAGCAAAATAAATAGGAAAACCTTAGTATATACCAAAGATTCTCAACTGAGGAATATTATTTTGCTCCCAAGAAGACATTTGGCAGCGTCTAAAGACAGGGAGGCCTGGCGTGCTGCCATTAATGGGGTCGCAAAGAGTTGGACACGACTGAGTGACTGAACTGAACTGAAAGGCAGAAAGTGAAGAGGAACTAAAAAGCCTCTTGATGAAAGTGAAAGTGGAGAGTGAAAAAGTTGGCTTAAAGCTCAACACTCAGAAAATGAAGATCATGGCATCTGGTCCCATCACTTCATGGGAAATAGATGGGGAAACAGGAGAAACAGTGTCAGACTTTATTTTTTGGGCTCCAAAATCACTGCAGATGGTGACTGCAGCCATGAAATTAACAGATGCTTACTCCTTGGAAGGAAAGTTATGACCAACCTAGATAGCATATTCAAAAGCAGAGACATTACTTTGCCAACAAAGGTCCGTCTGGTCAAGGCTATGGTTTTTCCAGTGGTCATGTATGGATGTGAGAGTTGGACTGTGAAGAAAGCTGATTGCCAAAGAATTGATGCTTTTGAACTATGGTGCTGGAGAAGACCCTTGAGAGTCCCTTGGACTGCAAGGAGATCCAACCAGTCCATTTCTGAGGGAGATCAGCCCTGGGATTTCTTTGGAAGGAATGATGCTACAGCTGAAACTCCAGTACTCTGGCCACCTCATGCGAAGAGTTGACTCATTGGAAAAGACTCTGATGCTGGGAGGGATTGGGGGCAGGAGGAGAAGGGGACGACAGAGGATGAGATGGCTGGATGGCATCACTGACTCGATGGACATGAGTCTGAGTGAACTCCGGGAGCTGGTGATGGACAGGGAGGCCTGGCGTGCAGCGATTCATGGAGTCGCAAGGAGTCGGACACTACTGAGTGACTGAACTGAACTGAACTGAAAGACATTTTTGCTTGTCACAAATTGAGAGGTTAGCTACTGGCACCCAATCCAGGATATCAATAATGCCCAGAATGGTCATTCTTGTTTTACAAACTTAAATTAGGTGTTGAAATAGTTCAAATATATAAGAAAAATGTTTAGTTTTTAAATATACTAATATGAATTATTGACTAAATGTTCACCCAAAATTCAAGGAATACAGCCACTAAATTGTCATATATCACTTATAATATTATGCTTTGAGATGCTTTCCAGATTCCAGTATTGCTTATAATTCCAATCTACCTTGTACACTGTTGCTAGTCTAATCTTTTATAAAAGTTACATTTGGATCATATCCTACAGATAATTTGTATAGGTAATTTTTGTAACTTTTAAAATCTTTTATATCTTGACTAAGTTGACTATATTCTAGAATCTGCTTCAAGAAATTCAGACCCACTGTGTCATACACATAGTGTTTCTTTTCATTGAATATTTACTCATTAACTCTCACATTGAATCTATTTTCAATGCTTGTTCAAGTTGAATAATCTATGCAAAGCAATTTATTTCTTTCAAAGAAAAGGCTTAAAGCATGTGTGTGTGTGTCTGTGTGTGTAATATAGATATATAAGAATGAGTGTATAATATATGAATATAAATGCATATGAGTTTATTTGGGTGTTGGACCTGCTTTTAGGATTGCACCAAAATATCCTCCCTTATTATTCTGAGTTATCTAATTTATTATTTATTTCTCTTTAAATTTGGTAAGTATAGGAAAGAAAAACCTAGTACTTAAATATTTTAAAATTGCAAACCTTGAGTAATGAAAGAAATCTATGGACACAGTATAATGATATATATGTAAAGATTAAAGGCAGCAATTACAGAGTCAAATTTTGAATAGATAATTAGAATGATCTGAGGCTGTCATTAGTTTAACACATAAATAAATTAAGTCAAATTACACAGTGTTGATGGGGAAGGAGGCTTTAAGGTTAAGTTTTGAGTCAAATTTTCTACCATAGCACTTATTATAACTGCATTATTTTTGTCTATTTACTGTGTCTTTCTCCCTTATGTCTGAAACCCATAGAACTGCCATGTATATTTGTGTTTATTATAAATATTTATATCTAAAATATATCACAAAGCCTGGACAATGGCAAGTGCACAAGTTTGTTATTGAATAATTGAATGAATACGTGCCTATATTTCTATTAAATCTTTTAAAAAAGATGTTTAGAAAAAAAAACGATATTTAGGAGTCAGTATGTTCAAATAATGTATAGAATTAATCTACATAATAATTTAATTAAGCACTGACTTGAAAATATTCAAAGAAAATTCATATTTACTTATTTATTGCAGTGTCTGATAGAATGTCTGAAATGATTTCATGTGAACTTTTGTTTAGGTATGTACTGCTTGGAACCATTGGACTTCCTTGTAGGTTATAACTTTATAACCAATCCTAACCAATTCTAATTTTTTTAAGTAAAGTATCATAATGAACAAGTATTATTCATCATGAGTTTCTCTTGTATAATTCAGATCAAGCCATATTTTTTCCAGTTTTTTTGAAAAACTAGCATATATCACTATGTAAGTTTAAGATACACAGCACAATGGTTTGACATACATATATTGTAAAATGATTGTGACAACAGGTTCAGCTAACATCCATCTTCTCCTACAGATACAAGAAAAAGAAAAGAAAAAAGAAAAAAATCTCATTTTGTTTTTTCTTTCTTATATACCATCCAACAGTTTTAGCTATAATCATCACATTGTACATTACATTCCTAGTAAATTATGTACTTTTTATTCACCTCCCCCCATTCCTCCTCTTCTGACTCTGTGCCTCTGGTAACTAAGAGTCTGACCTCTATTTCTATGACTTTTTTTAGACTCCAAATACAAGAGATCATGCAGTATTTGCCTTTATCTGTATCATTTAACATCCACATGTCTATGATTTTTATAGTTTTATTTTCCTGTAATTGAATCTTAATTTCATATCATGTGGTTCAAAAAGATGCTTGATATAATTTCAATTTTCTTAAATCTATAAAGGCTTGATTTGTGACACAAGATGTGATATATCCCAGAAGAAAGTGTCTTTTGACACTTTCAGATGGAATGCCCTATAAATATCAATTAAGTCTGCTTGGTGTATTATATCATTTAAAGCTTCTGTTTACTTATTCTCTTCTGGATGATATCCACCAGTGCATGTGGGGTGTTAAAATTCCCCACTATTACTGTGTTACTGTCAATTTCACCTTTTATGGATGTTAGCATTTATCTTATGTATTGAGGTGCTGCTACAGTGAGTTCACAGTACTAGGTAGGAGGGAATAAAAAGCAATCAAACCAGGATCTGTTCTCCTGGGAGGGGACTCAGAGAAATAGGAAGATTATATGAGAAAAGATCAACTCTAAAGAGTGAGTGCTTCAAGTCCCATTGCACACTCTAGTCCTGGGGTTCTAAATTGGGAGGACAACCCCCCTTAGCTGATTGCAAGGATTCTGGACTAACTGGAGGGCCTTGGGAAGCCTAGACTCAACTTTTAAGGAGCATGTGTGCACTGGTTTGCCCCCAGGCAGTGCATTAAGTGTAGCTAGAAAACTGCTAAAGTTGCTGCTGAGTTTTGCACTATTGCCTTGGCGCATGCCTCAGTCTGAGCTGAGTGAATACCTCAACCCTGTTTATTCCACATTGCATTTCAGCAGTGGATCTATGGCCATGGAACACAAAGGTAACTTGGTTCAGAGCCAGCCTCTGGGCAGCAGTGGCCTTTTTTTTTTTTTTTTAATTCTTTTCAAGCAGAATATCAGATGCACCTCAGAACTCTGATAGCAGCAGGTCCACCACAGCTCATAGACAAATATACACAGAGAGTCCATGCAGTCCCCTCCTGCCCTGCAGTACAGCTCCACAATAGGGAGAAGCTGGTGAGGGCTGGGAGGTGTGGCCAGCCATGAGGTACAAAGGGGGCTTGATCCAAGCCTTCATCTGAACAGAGTGAGGGGTAAATATGCTCGTTATGCAAAAGCAGCACATTGGAGACAGCTTGGACTTCAGTCTGTAGCCAACACAAGATGAGAATCTGCTCAGGCTCCCATCCTTCAGTGCTCTCCTCTCTTGGGGCAAGAGTCATGGTGACAGAAGAGGAGAAAGCACACACTTAAAGGGAAGAAAGCTAGCCTGGGTCCAATGTTCAGGCCCTCTGCTCCAAAAACTTGGGCTTAGATCCCACACCTGATAGTGTGGTGATAACAGCGAGCAGAGACAAAGTCCTGCCTCACACCAGTCTCCAGTTCCAGTCCCTTAATCTTTGGCCCCACCTAAACCAAATTTATAGCTGCCAGTTAGCCCACTGTGAGGAAAGACATGATTTATGTCCATGTAAAATCTAGCTCTCCCACCAAAGGCACTGGATACACAAAATCTGTACTGGAAAGCTACAACATAAGGACACTACTTTAAGACAACAATAGATAACTGACTTCACTTAAATTGACAGAGACGAAGAAAGTTATGTAAAACAAAAAGACAGAGGTACTACTTTCAACTAAAAGAGCAAGAGAAAAGCCTTGAAAAGATAAATTATGGGACAGAAATAAATAAGTTATAAATAAATAATTCAAAGCACTAGTATAAAGAATGTTAACTGAATTAGGGGAAAGAGTAGATAAATGCTATGAGATTTTTTCGCAAGGACCTAGAAAATATTAAAAAAGGACCTAATCAGAAATGAATAATTTAATAACTGAAATAAAAAACACACTAGAAGGAATGAATCACAGGACTAAGTACACAGAAGAACATGCAAGTTATCTGGAAGATAGAATAATGGAAATCAACCAATCAGGACAACACAATGAAAAATAAAGTTTAAAAAAAAAAATGAGAACAACATAAAGTACCAGTTGCATAACACTAAGCATTCCAAAATTCACATTATAGGAGGCTCAGAGAAGAGAGCAAGAAAGGGAATGGAAAATATGTCTGATGAAATTATGGCTGAAATTTTCCCAAAACTGAAGAAGGAAAATGGTATCCAGGTACAGGAAGCACAGATAATCCCACACAAGATTAACTCAAATAGCCCCAAAGCAACACATATTATAATTAAAATGGCGTAAATTAAATGTAAGAGTTAATACTAAAGGAAGCAAGAGAAAACGAAGAGTCATAAACAAGGGAATCCCAAAAAAAGCTACCAGTTTCATTTTTCTGCAGAAAATTTTCAAGGCAGAAGGGAGAGACATGATAATATTCTAAGTGTTGAAAGGGATGACCTTGAAATCTAGAATATTTTACCCTACAATGTTATCATCTAGAACTGAAGGAGAGATAAAAGAACTTTTCAGACATGCAAAAACTAGAAGAGTTTACCAAAACTAAACTGACACTAAAAGAAATATTAAAGGATCTTCTCTAATTGGAAAGTAAGTAATTTTTGACAAGGAAAATTTCTACTAGAAAAGATAAATACACAATAATGGCTGAGGTTCAACCAACAAAATAATCTACTACAAAAATACAAAAAAATATTTAGAAAGCAACTGTAACTACAATAAATAGTTCAGAAATATACGTGAGAATGTAAAATATAACCTCAAAAACATAAAATGTGGAGAAGTGGAGTAAATTATATCAGTATTTTAAGATATGTCTGAACTTAAGTGACTCCCAGTTTAAGACAAACAGATATAGGACAACATATATGAACTCATGATAAACACAAATGAAAAACCTATAACAAGGGACTTCCCTGGTGGTCTGATAGTTAAGAATCTGCCTGCCAATGCAGGGTATATAAGTTTGATGCCTGGTCCAGGAAGATTCCACATGTGGTAGGGCAACTAAGAACATGGGCTGCAACTAGTGAACCTGTGTCTGGCAGCTACTAAAGCCCACGTGCCCTGGAGCTTGTGCTCTGCAGTGAGAAGTCACCTCAACAAGAAGCCTGTCCCCTGCAAGTAGAGAGTAGCCTCTGCTTGCCAGAACTAAAGAAAGCCTGTACACAGCAAAAGCAACGAAGACACAACATAGTAAAAAACAAACAAACAAAAAGCCCTACAAAAGGTACAGAAAAGCTATGAAAAAGAAACATAAGCATACTATTAAAGAAAATCTTAACACAAAGGAAAAAACAAGAAGAATAAATAGATAGAAAAGAAGTATAAAAACAACCAGAAAAAAGTTATCAAGTTGCAATAAGTACAAACATATCAATAATTACTTAAAATGTCAATGGAATACATTTTCCAATCAAATGCCATAAGGTGCCTGATTGGATAAAAGAACAAAACCTATCTATATGCTGTGTGCAAGAGATGAACTTCAGAGCTAAAGACACAGACTGAAAATGAAAAGATTATAAAAGACAATTCATGCAAATAGAAATGACAAGAAAGCTGGGTAGCAATACCAATATCAGACAAAAGAGACCTTAAAGGAGAGGCTATAACAAAAGATAAAAAATAAGGTATCATATAAAGGAATCAATTAAAAAAACAGTATATCACACTTGTTACATACAGTCTTTTCCAATGAGTAGGTTTTTTGCATCAGGTGGCCAAAGGATTAGAGTTTCAGCTTCAGTATCAGTCCTTCCAATGAATATTCGGACTGATTTCCTTTAGGCTTGAGTGGTTTGATCTCCTTGCAGTCCAAGGGACTCACAAGGGTCTTCTCTAACACCAAAGTTCAAAAGCAACAATTCTTCAGCGCTCAACTTTCTTTATAGTCTAACTCTTACATCCATACATGACTACTGAAAAAACCATAACTTTGACAAGATGGACATTTGTTGGCTAACTAGTGTGTCTGCTTTTTAATATGCTGTCTAGATTTGGTCATAGCTTTTCTTCCAAGGAGCAGGCATCTTTTAATTTCATGGCTGAAGTCACCATCTGCAGTGATTTTGGAGCCCCCCAAAAATAAAGTCTCTCACTGTTTTCATTGTTTGCCCATCTATTTGCCATGAAGTGATGGGACCAGATGCCATGATCTTAGACTTTTGAATGTTGAGTTTTAAGCCAACTTTTTAACTCTCCTCTTTCGCTTTCATCACGAGGTTCTTTAGTTCTTCTTCTCTTCCTGCCATAGGGGTGGTGCCATTTGCATATCTGAGGTTATTGATATTTCTCCCAGCAATCTTGATTCCAGCTTTTGATTCATCCAGCCCAGCATTTCTCATGATGTACGCTGCGTATAAGTTAAACAAACAGGATCACAATATACAGCCTTGATGTATTCTTTTCCTGATTTGGAACCAGTCTGTTGTTCCATGTTCAGTTCTAACTGCTGTTTCTTGACATGCATAAAGATTTCTCAGCAGACAGGTCAGGTGGTCTGGTATCCCCATCTCTAAGAATTTTCCAGTTTGTTGTGATCCACATAGTCAAAGGCTTTGGCGTAGTCAATAAAGCAGAAGTAGATGTTTTTCTGGAGCTCTCTTGCTTTTTTGATGATCCAGTGGATGTTGGCAGTTTGATCTCCTGTTCCTCTGCCTTTTCTAAACATCTGGAAGTTCATGGTTCACATACTGTTGAAGCCTAGGTTGGAGAATTTTGAGCATTACTTTGTTAGCATGTGAGATGAGTGCAATTTTTGTGTGGTAGTTTGAACATTCTTTGGCCTTGCCTTTCTTTGGGATTGGAATGAAAGCTGACATTTTCCAGTCCTGTGGTCACTGCTGAATTTCCCAGATTTGCTGGCATATTGAGCATACCACTTTCACAGCTACAAACAAAGCTAGTGGTGGGGATGGAATTCCAGTTGAGCTATTTCAAATCCTAAAAGAAATTGTGGAACATAAGCCAATATCTAAACTTAATAATTAAAAAGTGTAATGTAATTTGGCCTAAAAATTCATTAGCCCAGAAAAAATAAAAGAATGAAAACATACACTCCCAAGACTATATAGTCAATTTATTTTTTTTAATTACCTGTAGGGAAACAAATTAATTTTATACTAAAATATAAAGGCATTTGCTTTTTTGTGTTTTTTGTGACCCTGATGCTGGGAAAGATTGAAGGTGGAAGGAGAAGGGGATGACAGAGGATGAGATGGTTGGATGACATCATTGACACAGTGGACATGAGTTTGAGTAGACTCTGGGAGTTGGTGAAAGAGAGGGAAGCCTGGCGTGCTGCAGTCCATGGGGTCGCAAAGAGTCGAATACGACTGAGCCACTGAACTGACTACAAGTTCTTAGATAACCTAAGCAAAAGGTGCATGAGGATATACAAACTTATGATCATTAATAGAAGAAGCAAGAGTTCCTCAAACCTGAGAAAATTGTATAGTTTAGAGGGAAATTGACACATCCAATACAACACAGGCACAAACCAGAACTGAACTACTCAAAATGTTGTGAATTAAAATTAAGCTACACTGAGGAAACCAGAAGGGAAAGAGACACGTGTACCCTAATGTTCATCGCAGCACTGTTTATAATAGCCAGGACATGGAAGCAACCTAGATGCCCATCAGCAGATGAATGGATAAGAAAGCTGTGGTACATATACACAATGGAGTATTACTCAGCCATTAAAAAGAATACATTTGAATTAGTTCTAATGAGGTGGATGAAACTGGAGCCTATTATACAGAGTGAAGTAAGCCAGAAAGAAAAACACCAATACAGTATACTAACACATATATATGGAATTTAGAAAGATGGTAACAATAACCCTGTGTACGAGACAGCAAAAGAGACACTGATGTATAGAACAGTCTTGTGGACTCTGTGGGAGAGGGAGAGGGTGGGAAGATTTGGGAGAATGGCATTGAACCATGTATAATATCATGAATAAAACGAGTCGCGAGTCCAGGTTTGATGCACGATACTGGATGCTTGGGGCTGGTGCACTGGGACGACCCAGAGGGAAGGTATGGGGAGGGAGGAGGGAAGAGGGTTCAGGATGGGGAACACAGGTATACCTGTGGCAGATTCATTTCGATATTTGGCAAAACTAATACAATATTGTAAAGTTTAAAAATAAAATAAAATTAAAAAAAAAACAGAAATTGAAAAACTAAAAATAAAATAAAATAAAATTAAGCTATTAAATTGGGCTTCAAATTCCTTGATAATATAAACTATAATATATCTTAACATATTATGTCATTCAGTATATAATAATAATCCTTTTGAATTCAAATTAGCTGGCTGAAGCATCTCTTCAGTTTAATCTGGAAGTTAGTGGTAACAGAATTTGAAATAAAATCAACTTGTTTATAATATATGCACTCAATATATGTTTACCTCTATGATTTTCCTACATATATTCAAGAAAAGAGAGTTTAAAGAGATGTTTTTACCAGTGAGTAACTTTGTTGCTGCTCCCTAACTATACTGACCTGAGCCTTCAGAAGATTCTAAGAATTACATAACTAAGTACCCTACTTTCAGGAAGGGACCCTGACAAAATATACATTCACAAAACTGCTTTTATTACCTACAGATACCATAAAGAAAAGTGAGAGTGTTGCATAAGCACAGAAGTGTATCATCAGAAGTTAGATGAAGAATGCGTTTTCTATCCAGCTTTAACTGATGAGAATAAATAACTGGGAAAAAATGTTATAAAAATAACATACCAAAATAAGTTTCCAAAAGTGACATGAGGGAAATAGGAGGCTCATCATTCTAAACTCTGTGAGAGAGAACTAGAATAAATCTTGGAAATCATGCATTATGTGGTAACTTTTACAATTTTATGCTTCTTTACACTTTTTATTAATTGAATGAAAACTTCTATTTACTGTGGAGCACTGGGAAATTCTGACAAGCAGTGAAGTATTCTGCTTCTCAAAAGAGTGAAGGTATTTGCCTTAAGAAATATATAGAAATAAAAACAAATACTCTATTGCTAGGCTGTTAAATCTTGAAACAAAAAATTTTAAAATTATTATTCTGGATAATCCTTTTAATTTAGAATCATTAAAAACTGGTCAATAGATTACAACTTCTCTGATCAGAGGAAGTGGCTGCTAGACCAATACTTCCTAACAATCTGACTAAATTGCAGCATGACAACATGAGCCAGTATATAAAGCCAGAAAGGGTTTAAAAAACTATCATATTACAGTGAACAAATATACCTGTGGTGAGATTTGTAAGCACAATATCTTCAACCTACATAGTGTCCAGCCAGGGTAATAGTGTGTCTGGATAGAACTGAACAGTAGTATACAATTTATATTTAATGTTTAATTCCTAAACATGTTAATATTTGTGTACATTTTTACTTCATATCATCATGGCTTTACAAAATATAATGGATTTTGAGTTTGGGGATATCATCTGTGTTCTAATTAATAAAAAGTGAAATTCTCATTAGACAATGATTTAAAGTACTTCAGTGTATTTTACTTACAAAGTAACTATCAAGGAGAGGCAACATATTATAGAGAAAGCAGATTTGCCTTTTGTAAATTTGAATCCAAAATTATAGTTAAAGTATTTTGTTACTTTCAGGGTTTTATAAATCACTGGTGGGCAAACTAAAGCCAATGAGCCAAACCTGATGACCACTTGTTTTTATATAAAAAATAAAAAGTCATTTAAAAACAGTCATGTCATCTACCATTACTTTTACACCCAATGATGTTGCTGAGTAGCTGAATCAGTATTTGGGTTTAGGCTGCTATAACAGACTGGGTTGCAACCCACAGAGTCAGTAGCTTGTAAGCAATATGTTTGTTTGTTTTTTCTCTCTCACAGTTCAAGAGGCTAGAAACCAGTGTGACTGCCAGTATGGTTAGATGAGGGCTCTCTTCCAGGTCCAGGACCTCACCAGGTCTTTTATCCAAATTCCTCAACTCCTAATACCAACATATTGGGAAATGGATTTAAACACATGGATCTCAGAGTAAAACATGCAAACCATAGCAGGCAGAGATGATATTCCCCAATGCTGAAAATATTTACTACCTGAATCTTTAGAGAAAATGTCTGCTGTTACCTCTTCTAGAGCATCAGAAGGTAGGCATTAGTTATTGGATACATATTTTTGACTGTAGAAAATTATAATTATTCTCAAATATTACAGTTTAGCAAATTAATTATGGTTTCTTATAATGATACAAAGTTATTTGAGATTTAGCTTTTTCTACCTAGTCTACCAGATCAACTTTTGCAACCAACATAAACATTTAGAAAATAAACAAGTTCAGTGAGGAAAAAGTAAAATAGTGTTTGGGGCAGAACTGAAGAAATACATAAGGATTATAGGTACAACCTGCGGTAATGAAATAACTGCACAGTAGCTAACAGCTAAGATTTTTATATCATCAGAATTACTGAATACCAGAACTTACTGATGAGTCCAATTTTGCTGTTAGAGTAAAATGGCAGTATAAGATCACCTAAATGTAATCAATCTAGATGGAAATGAACTTTTGTACTTTCTTTGATTTATTGAGTTATTTGGTCAGTATACATCCTAATGAGAACTTTTACCCAATCAGTGATCTAAGGACTAATATCTACCTTTTTTCCCTCTAATATCTTTCTCAGATGTTCCCAAGATGCATTATGCCAAGAGTCATGCCATGCTGCATGCTCTACTGATAGCTGATTCATCTGTGTTACATCTTCTAAGACTACTATTAGTTGTGTTTTCAGCTTCTTTTTATATTTCCTTTAGTCTAGGTCAGAGTGATTTGTGCATCGTGTTTCTTCTCTTCTTTCTGCTGTCATCTTGTGTCTTAGTGGCATACTTATGAGGATGGATGCTATTATTAATCTCACTTGCTTACATTGTATGGAGCCATTATAATCTCAATGGAAGAAAGAGAACAGAATGATTCAATTATAAAGACTTTAGTGGATGAAGCTCATGCATCATGCTGTTTCTTTATCTATTTTTATTTTAACATTTTACTTTTGAAAAAACTATAAAAAGTTAATAAAATTTAATTTTTTTGCAATTCTTAATGTTTTTTGACGTATGTAATTCTCACATAGATATATCTGTCATATAAAGAATATTAGTGTTTCTACTTTAGGTCAGGATCCTAACCAGATTACCCAACTGAATTTCCATAATTACTTAAATGAATAAGCCTAATCTGAAAGTCTCAATATTTTTACATTAAAAAGACAAAATGTGTAGTACTTCACTATAATAAAAAAAATTACAGGGAGGGTTCATGAAAAAATATGAAAAAATGTTTTTAATTATAAATTTTATCTATTTCTTAAAACTATAGATGTACAGGACTTTGGTCTCTTCATTAGCTTGGGACTAGCTTATATAGCCTGAAAGCAGACATTTTGGAAACTATAATATTTATAAATTTGAGTTCATTTCCAATTTTGAAATGGGGCCAAATTCGACTGTAAGTAAAAGGGTTTCTATCCTACATTTTTGGTTTGTCAAGAAATTAATGTTTTACTATCACACAGGACTCTGGGCCAGAAAGCTATTTAATTTTTAATCGTGCTATTATTTTTCTACTTGCAAAGATGTGAGAGCAGTGAAAATATTCTTGCAACAATCAAACTGTCAGTACATTTTTCTACTGAAGAGTTTAGATTACCATTGACATTTTCATATGTCTGTGTCTGAGTCTGCTTAGTAGCATAGAATTATTACAGTTGTTCTGTTGCCACAGGAAGGTACGCATTTTGTCCATTTGCCACAATGGCCCCATCTCAATACACAGAAACTAACTCAGTCTACCTAAATCCAAGGGATGGAGTAAAAGCTCTATGTACTGTTAATGTAATGCATGTTCTTTCTTGTGCTATGGAGAGGTTCTGAATAGCAAAGGCTAAATAGTTTTGCATAAATTAAATTTCTCCTTATAACAAGTCTTTACTCTCAGTACCTAGTTGTAACTCAATACAAATTGGCTAGAAAATTAGGGCGCTTTTAACTTTGTAGTGATAGGATTTTTTAATGGCTTTTCATGAGGACTTTCTAAAGAAATACATAAGGCTAATGATAATGAAGTGAGTGAGTATCATAAACAGAAATGTAATCTTCTCAGGGCACACTGTAATTAATAATTTATTTGATAAATAACTCAGGAATCCAAATTTGCTGAATGTTAATTCAAAGGTTGAAATCATGACATTGGGTATTACCTGTTTCACAGACAATCATTAACCTACATGTCTTAGAAGTCAATCAGCCTCCTTGTTGACTATACACAAAGTTAAACCAATCAATAGTCTTTAATGGTCCTAGTTCTTCTGCAGATTGCCCTGGAGATGTTTCCCAAGGAAATTGTTGAATGGAAGTTTCTTAAAAAGACTCATTTGTAAACTTGTATAGTTCTGACCAGTGAAAAATATTTGGTATAGGTTATGTAGTATTATCTGCTGCTGTAAATAAACAATCAATATATATTATTAATAATAATTGTTACTAATCACTACCTTAAAAAGCCATCTGAATGATTTGTATTAAAAAATATCAGTGTTCTATGCTTTGTGTAAATTTTAAATTAGGATGAGAGGACTTCACTTTACATCTTGCTTGAGATATCTTTTCCCATGTTTCAGGCTGGAAAAGGAAGTTCATCTAAAGATCTGTGCTTTTAAATGCATACACTATGTAAGGAATAATGTTAACATATTTTTATTATTTTAATTTAAGTTGTAGGGTAAAATGGAAACCATTAATGTCTGTCTAAATGAGATTTAAGATGTAGTCTTAATGCAAAGTGAGAAGAAATTTCTGGTGTTTGCCTGCTCATCTTTGTAACTCTCCTGACTAAGTATGTTCACATTCAGCAACCAGTCTTGGCTCCCGCTTCCGTGGGAAATATCAAGCTCTCAGTGCTACATTGGACTGGGGACATAAATCTGGCTTCTATTTAAGAAAAAGTATCTAATGAAGCAACTCAGAAAACTAAGAAGACAAAGACAAATGAATATTTAAGAGCACCTATTGTGGCAGGGATAAGATGAGGACTTCCGTCATGGGTCACAACCATGTGGAAAAGGGGCTTGTGCAACTCCCTGAAGCTATAAGCCATGTCGTGTAGGACATCATAAGACAGATGGGTTGTAGTGAAGAGTTATGGCAAAACGTGGTCCACTGGAGGAGGAAATGGTAACCCACGCCAGTATTTTTGCCTGGAGAACTCCATGAACATTATGAAAAGGCAAAAGGATATGATGCCACGAAATGAACCCCCCCAGGTCAGAAGGTGTCCAATATGCAACTGGGGAAGAGCAGAGGGCAATTACTAGGAGCTCTAGAAAAAAATTAAACAGCTAGGCCAAAGCAGAAACAACACTCAGTTATGGGTATGTCTAGTGGTGAAGGTAACATCCAATGCTATTAAGAACAATATCACATTAAAACCTGGAATGTTAGGTCCTGAATCAAGGTAAACTGGATGTGATCAACAGGAGACAGCAAGGAAGGACATCAACATCTCAAGAATCAATGAACTAAAAAGGACAGGAATGGGGGAATTTAATTTGGATGACAATTATATCTATGACTGTGGACAAAATCCCTTAGAAGAAATGGAATAGCCCTCATACTCAACAAAAGAGTCCAAAATTCATTACTTGGGTACAATCTCAAAAATGACAGAATGATCTTGGTTCATCTCCAAGATAACCAGAGTAACAGGTAAGTTTGGTCTTAGAGTACAAAATGAAGCAAGACAAAAGCTTACTAAGTTTTGTCAAGAGAACACACTAGTCAGAGCAAACAGCCTTTTGCAACAACCCAAGAGACAACTCTATACACAGACATCATCAAATGGTCAATACTGAAATCAGATTGATTATATTTTTGCAGCCAAAGATGGAGAAACTCTATACAGTCAACAGAAACAAGACCTGGAGCTGACTGTGGCTCAGATCATCAGCTCCTTATTGCAAAATCCAGGCTTAAATTTAAGAAAGTAGGGAAAATCACTAGGCAATTCAGGTATGACCTAAGTAAAATTCCTTATGATTATATAGTAGAGGTGATGAACGGAGTCAACAGTTTAGATCTGCCTGAAGAACAATGGATGGCACTTCATAACATTGTACAGGAGACAGTGACAAAAACCATCCTAAAGAAAAAAAAAAAAAAAACGCGAGAAGGAAAAGTGGGTGTCTGAGGAGGCTTTACAAATAGCTGAGGAAAGAGGACAAGTGAAATGCAAGTGAGAAAGGTAAAGATATACCCCAGTGAATGCAGACTTCCAAAGAATAGCAAAGAGGGATAGGAGGGCATTCTTAAATGAAAAATACAAAGAAATAGAGGGAAACAATAGAATAGGAAAGACTAGAGATCTCTTCAAGAAAATTACAGATATCAAGGGAACATTTCATGTAAGGCTGGGCAAAATAAAGGACAGAATGGTAAGGACCTAACAGAAGCAGAAGAAATTAAAAAGAGGTGGAAGAATACACAAAAGATCTGTACAAGAAGGGTCTTTATGGCTTGGATAACCAGGGATGGTGTGGTCACTCATTTAAACTCAGACATCCTAGAGTGTGAAGTAAAGTGGACCTTAGAAATCATTAATACCAAAAAGCTAGTGGCAGTGATGGAATTCCAGCTGATCTAGTTCAAGTCCTAAAAGACGATGCTCTGACAGTGCTGCACTCAATATGACAGCAAATTTGGAAAACTCAGCATTGACCACAGGACTGGAAAAGATCAGTTTTCATTCAATCCCAAAGAAGGGCAACAACCAAAATATTCAAACTACTATACAATTGCATTCATTTCACATATGAATAAGGTTATGCTCAAAATCCTTCAAGCTAGGCTTGCTTCAGCAGTACATGAACCAAGAACTTTTACATTTACAAGCTGAATTTCAAATAGGCAGAACTGTGCATAGATCATATTGCCAACACTCACTGGATCATGGAGAAGGCAAAGAAATTGCAGAAAAATGTCTACTTCTGTTTCATTGACTACGCTAAAGCCTTTGTGTGGCTCACAACAAATTGTGAAAAATCCTTAAAGAGACAGGAGTACTAGACCACTTTACATGGCTCCTGAGAAACCTGTATGTGGGTGAAGAAGCAAGAGTTAGAACTGGACATGGAACAATGGACTGGTTCAAAATTCAGAAAGGAGTATGATAAGACTGTATTTTGTCATCCTGCTTATTTAACTTATATGCAGAGCATATCACACTAACATCCATACTAACCATACACCATACTAACATTCATCCATCATACTAACATAGCATACATCCATGCTGGGCTGGCTGAATCACAAGCTGGAATCAACTTTCCAGGAGAAATATCAACAACCTCAGATATACAGATGATACCACTCTAATGGCACAAAATGAGAAGGACCTAAAGAGCCTATTGATGAGGGTGAGAGAGGAGAGTGAAAACGCTGGCTTAACCCTCAGCAATAAAAAATCTAAGATCATGGTACCCAGTCCCATCATGTCATGGCAAATAAAAGGGGAAAATGTGGAAGCAGTGACAGATTTTATTTTCTTGGGCTCCAAAATCACTGCAGACAGTTACCACAGACATGAAACTAAAAGATGCTCTCACTGCTTGGAAGAAAAGCTATGACAAACCTAGTGTATTAAAAAGCATGGACCTCACTTCACCAACAAAAGTCCATATAGTCAAAGCTATGGTTTTTCCAGTAGTCATGTACAGATGTGAGAGCTGGTCCATAAAGACGGCTGAGTACCGAAGAACTGATGCTTTTGAATTTTGCTGAAGACCCTTGTGAGTCCCTTGGACTGCAAGGAAATCAAAGCAGTCAGTCCTTAAGGAAATCAGCCTTGAATATTCGTTGAAAGTACTGATGCTGAAATTAAAGCTCCAATACTTTTGCCATCTGATGTGGAGAACCAACTCACTGGAAAAAGACCCTAATGTTGAGATAGTTTGAAGGCAAAAGGACAAGGGGGTGGCAGAGAATGAAGTGGTTAATTAGCATCATGGAGTCAATGAACATAAATTTGAGCAAACTCCAGGAGATGGTGGAGGAATGAGGAGCCTTGGGTGGTACAGTCCATGAGGTAGCAGTCAGAAACAACTTAGCAACTGAACAATCACAATGAAGATGAGGACCAGGATATTTTTCTCTGGGTCCTTAAATCCTATTATGTTGATTATTGTCATGTATACACTGAAAGTTTCACTCAGGTAAAACGATTTCTGATTTTATTTGTATGATCTTGAATTTTTAAGCCTCCTTCATTTGCAATTTTCACAGTTTAAGGAGTACAACTAAATGCTTAACCATTTGCACTTATATATAAACCAGATCTTGAAATTTAATATCCTAATTTTATGTATTTAAAAATTCTATCTCAGTTGTGAAAATCTGTAGCACAAGTTTTATTAGAATTTTCATAGACTGTTTTAACACTATATAAATTTTATTTTCAAAGGAGATTTTATCTCCTATAGGATTGCATGTATCTTGATGGCTTAAAGGGATATTCATGTTGTAAGTACCGTGTTCAATAACTAATGCCTTAGTATGCCCTCACAGTTAGCTCCTGGAATGAATTTGGATGAGGGAATACAAAAAAAGGTGAAGAAATATAGAACTACTTGGAAAAGATATAGAGATTTTGTAGCTCATCCTTCAATTGGGATATTAAATAATTCAGATCACTATTAAGAGAGTAGAAAGTAAGTTTACCCTAGTCAGATGTTGGTTGTTGTAAACTCAGTTTGTTGACAGGAAGAAGGTATAAAATCTTTAACATAAAGAAAATCAGATTTTTTCTTGTTAAATCAAAGAAATGAGCAATTAAATGACATATTTCACATAAGACTATGATTGTTTCTTCTGCCTACATGTCTCTTCCTCTGTATTTGAACCTAAATGGTAGAAGCAGCAGGAGTGTAAGGAAAACTGTAGTCAAGGATGTGCTCTGAGAAATCAGTGGACTGCTTTGACTGGTCAGGTCAATCAAAATAGCCTGTGCATAGTGAAACATCCTAAAATAATTGTATAGAGACTGGCAATTTGGGGAGTATAATTGCCAAAACATGTTCTGTTGTTAATTTTATATTTCTTGAAAGGAAAGAGAAGGGAGAGTTTGGCCATAACTTTAACCCTCAATCCAAGAAGGGATTAAGATATGTTGTTCTAGCCAGTAATTAAAATCATGAGTCATCAGACTTTTTGCAATCAACTATTGATATATTGCTCTTCAATTTTCACTCAGACTATGTATCTCTTTATATTTGATTTTCTTCACTTTAATACTTATGTTAATATTTCCTTATGTTCCATTTAATTCAATGGAAGTCTTGTTAGTTGGAGACAGCAATTAAATCATTGCTGGTTGATCTTCACTTAATTCAGACATAATGGTTGTTCAATATACCTGATAAACTTCCATTGTGATAATTAAACATTCAAACAATCATGTGAATTATATCAAACTTTAAACTTATTATAGTTATATCCTTAATTCCTTATGGCCTCCTTGAGTACTCTTCCACAACAGACAACTGTTTGGTTTCTGAATTAGTGGACATGCTCTGAAAATTAATTTAATTTCTTTTTAAAGGGAAGGAGATAGCTCAACTTTTGAACCCCAGTGTTACATTTAGGGCAAGAGTAAGACCAAATTAAAATTGATTTTACATTATGCATCTAATGAAATATATATATATATATATTTCTAAAGGTTTTTGCTGTAAAACTTGGATGTTCCAATTATTATTACTGATAGTTAGATGATAAAGTGCTATGTGGTGTTTATCCAAATCCATAACATGACACAGCTCTTTTAAAAATCTCTTTGCTTGTTGCAATACTAGCAGTCAATTTAGTAAGTGGTGTGGATACCAACCACTAATTTTTTTCATCTCATCATCTTTGAAACCCAGAACCTAGTTGAGCACAGAGCAAGGTATTTCCTACTGTTAAATTAGGAATTTAACAAGTCTGTGACTTGTTTCACAAATAGAAAAAATACACCAAATGAAAATGAATGATTGCTAATAGTTTCTCTCTGTTGTTCCCCCCATTTACATTCCTTGAAATAACGTGTATGTTATATCCAGAATGAGCAAAAATCCTGTGGGTCAGGAGCTAGTGAACTGTTTAACCAGACAACTTGAACTAAACAGTTTTTGTTTATCATTTGAATTTTAGGTGACAAAGACTCAAATTATTGGTTAATATAGGGATCTCACAATATGGTAGAGATCACGTGATGCCCTTACCAAATCATTATATTTTACTTCTGGAAAATCAGAGAGACCATGTTTCCCATGCTTGCATCAAGGTAGAGCTGTAAGCAAAATTCTAATCAATTTAATATGAGCAGAACTGATCTCCATTCTGTCTTCCATCACAGATGTCTAAACGCAAGAGATGTATTTAAGGACTGTGAACTCCATGGAAGGTGAACCCCTTGGAACCTAGTCACTGAATCACTTTATGAACATCCAGATGGTTCAATGCATGCTACTTCATGATTATTACCAGACCCATTGAATGTGCATCTTCCAATATGTCATTCCTTTATAAGTAGTCTATATTTAATTAAGAGATTAAATTAAACAAAACCAAAGACAACCCCCATATGCATTTGCATAAAACATAGAACTAATATCATATGCTTATGTACACTTTGAATGTTATTAGGCAAACAAAATCTTTAGGTATTCATTTATTGTACTATAATCATGAAGTTATGATATATAACATATTAAAGGAGTATATTCTATTCCTCCTTTTTTTATTTACTTATGAGTATATAATGAGCATATAATGAAAGAGTATATACTCTTATTCTTCTTGTTATTTACTTATGACTTACCATTAGAACTTTTTTTAGGGATAGATCTTACAACCAGATCTTACAACCTCTCACTTCCTCAACTTGCTCACCACTTTATTAAATATCTGATTTTTGTTCTTCTTTGAGTTCCAAACCCAGACTATACTTAGGAAGGGACAATTGGTACTGTGTCCTAGTTCACAGAAATTTAGAGGGTACAGGCATGAAAATAATAATTTTAAAGAGTTAGTACCTATTTAGCAAGAATGATTAGCTAAAATAGGAAGTTACCAGATGGCACACATGGTTAATAACATCCATCTGTGAGCCACATCATGAATAACAGAGTTTATTTGAGGACACATTAGTGCTGCTTATACCAATATTAGAATAGATTGTCACACCTCTGTTGGGCCATGCTCTACCTGAAGTGTATTGCACACTTGTTCCTTAAGTCTAACCCTAGCATATAGCCCAACCCTATAAGTTTCTGTTCTTGGAGGAGGGAGAAACAAAACATAAGATTTATGAGGACAAGGAAACCATCTTTTCACAACCTCCATTGGCCCTACTTTGTATTCTTCCTTATGACTACCTATGTTTAAGTCTCATCTCTATTTCTTGCCATCTGTATGACTTAGACAAGCAAGTTAATGTCTCTGCATCAAATCACTCCGTCTTATCCCACATAGAAAATGGGGTTGATGATAATTATATTGCCTACCCATGAGGGCAGTCAGGAAGTGGAAACATTCAATTTTAAGATATTTAGAACAGATTTTTGAACATAATAAGCATCATGTTTGTTTGACTGATTTAACATCTGTGATTGGCTTTGTTCTACTTCTAATATTTAAATAGAATAGTTGGCTGTGTGAAATCTGTAATATTTTCTAATAGTGGGATGAGTTAAAGCTAACTTTTAAATGAGTCTACAATATAACAAAATGCATTAGCATGTAACTAATCTGGTGTGAATTGGCAGAAAAATATAATGTGAGCTGTTATCCAAATAAAACAAGCTTGGAGACCATGGAATCTATAAATTTATATATACTCCATAATAGAGATGCAGATTTATTTTTATCCTGCTTATAATGTAAGCAATATCCTGTCACTACAGTCCATTTGATTTAGTTCCTGCCATGAAATACACTAGGAGCGATGAAAGGTGAATGGTACATAGGTGAATTGCCAGAGCCTTCTTCAGGTTTCCAGAATAACTTAAACTTGTGATACAACCAGAAATATCAATATCACCTTGTTTTCAACTACAGAGTATCACCATTATCATAAAAAACATAGAGACTTAATGTGCATGCAGGCGGAATTTTTTTTTTTAAGTTTGGAAGACTATACTCTATAGCCATTCTCTTTAACTATAAAAGAGGATATTAAAATAAGTCATAAAGCACTCATCAGATTTTAATAAACTTAAGAATATTTACTAAGGGGTATATATTAGAATAGTGTTTTAGGGTAATATTTGTCTTTTACTTGGAAATCACATTTAAAATTTTTTTGATAGCCTGTTGTGTTTTTTGCCTATAAACATATTAAAGTTATTACTTTAATTTTATATGTAAAATCACACATTTTGAAATTTGAAGTTTTCAATGAAGCCTCAATTCTATAGAACAAAATGAAAAGTAGTCTGTCCTTTCTAAAGCAAATATGGGTCACTGTTCAGTTTGTGATTTTGAGGACTAATTTCTATTTTCTTAGGGTAAATATGAAGTTTATAATTTAAAAACAGCAGGAAAAAATGGTCTGGGTTCATCTAAGGTACCTATTATGTAGAAAGAAAGTATTGGGTCTTAGGTAAAATAAATGTAAATATATCTGTGAGAGAGTGCACGTGTGTGTGTGTATTTAAATTCACTATTCAAGTTAAATGAAAATTATTTCTATAGCTCCTCAACTCCTTTTCATCTTTCTCTTTCATTACCTAATTTGTCCCTATCTTTGCTGTTCCACCATAAAAAGATTATAACTTGGACATATTCATTACAAATATTTGGGGGCATATTGCTATTGTAACTTTAGCATAAGTGGATAGAAATGGACCAAAATGTGTTCTCCATATATCCTCAAGAGATATTTGTAATTGCTCTATTTGGTAAGGCTAGAAAATCATGGAGGAGCAGTAAGACGGGATTTGATCTGACTGTGTTTATAAGCAAATTGGTTTTATTTCCTAAAACATTAAAAAGAGGTGAAAGGAAAAATAAGAAAGCCAACCAAAGTATCTAATTAATATAAAAGAAGTTCTATAATATGGGATGAATATTATAGTCAAATTTAAGGTAGGAGGGAAGATAAAATGCTTTTTTATTCAATGACCTGGAATAAGTTGGGAGAGCATAGGTTATAAACAACCCCAACACCTTGCTCACTTAATACAACAAAAGTTTATCACTTACCTCTGCATAGCCTGCTACTGGTTTTGGTGACTCTGGAGGGCACTGCTTTCAAAACATGCTTTCATTGTGACTAAGAAAGAAGAGGAGTCTGTGGAGATAAGCATCAGCTTTGAAACACCCACTTGGAAGTAACACACATCACTTTGTTCCTTGTACAAGTAGGACCAAAAACTTTTATTAAAGCAAGAAGTTAAAAGGATTTCTTTGTAGAAGTCTAATGGAATTTTCGTGTGTTTGTTGTTGTTGTTGTTTGCCGGGGTCCAGCCCCAGCTGATCCAGGGTATTCGAAGGAGAGACGGCATAGGCGAGGGTCAGGAAACAACTGCTTAATTAAACGTTAATTAAGGAATAGAATAAGGATAGCTCAGTAGGAAAATTCAGTGGAGAAAAGAGGCTGAGTAGCTTGGTTTACGCGGGAGACCAATAAAACTTCAAGACAAGAAGTTTGCACCACTTACGTAGGCCGCAGGCGTCCTTCCGTTCTCCCGAAGGAGAGGAGACACTGAGGACTCCCCGGTCGGATCTTAGAAGCCCAGGCATAATTAGTAAGCATGGTGGGTTCCGCGCTCCAGATGGAGACTCAACCAGAGTGAGAGAGAGAGAGACATGGGGAGACCAGTCTTTCGAGGAACTGATCCCAATTCTTTATTTTCCATGGTCTACTTTTATACACTGAGATGTTATGCAAAAGTCACGCGGGGTCAGCAGTCCTGACTTTTATCAAAGTCAGGTGCTTCATACAAATGTATACAGAGGTCTTAGGGGTGTTATATCATCTTCTGGCCGGGGGGCCTGCTGACAATTTACGACCCTCTCCTTGTGACAGCGGTCAGTCAACCAGGACACTTATTTCTCCAGGGGTGATTATTCTTAAAACAGACGCCACCCAAATAAAGTTACATTCCTATAGGGTGAGGGTATAGTGGGTTTTAGTTAAGGAAAGAATTTACTTAGCCTAAGGTCTAACATGATTGATATCAAAGGTTAATAATTATTTCTTTTATATATTCATTAATGTGTGTAAGGGCAGGGGATGTGGAGACTTAGCAGTAAACATTGGCTCAACAAATGAAAAAACCCTTTACCAATACAATTTCTAATCAGCCCATTATACTTATACTAATAATTTTCTAACTTTTCTAAAGAACCTGTTTTTAGAAGGTTTAAAGCATCTCGTGCCTCTCACAGTTGGGAGGCTGTGAGCAATCACATGTGGCCGGACAAGCCTGTCAGGCAGGCTAGAGAACCTTCAGAGGAGTTTGTAGGTTAAAACATTCCTATCACACCCAGGAATTATTATTAACTGGAGCTCTAAGTTAACTCCTTCTCCGAAAGAGGTGGTGGGGGACAGCCCCCCGTAAAGCCAGAGGTGTAGGTGAGAGCACAAAGTAGTAAAGTAGGCAGGCTCTGGTTATGGGGGTAGATGCTCGAGGATTTCCAGGGGGACTCCTGAGGCTCGATCCCGCCTTTGCGTATGTCAAGCCTCCTTCCTCATGACCTTTGCCATGGGCGGAGTGCCTCATGCCGGCCCCCAACAGTTGTTCAGTTGCTAAGTGGTGTCCGACTCTTTGTGACCCCATGGACTGCAGTACACCAGGCGCCCCTGTCATTAACTATATCACAAGTGGAAAGTGAAACTGAAGTCGCTCAGTCGTGTCCAGCTCTTTGCGACCCCATGGACGGTGTAGCCTACCAGGCTCCTCTATCCATGGGATTTTCCAGGCAATAGTACTGGAGTGGATTGCCATTTCCTTCTCCAGCGGATCTTCCTGATCCAGGGATGGAATCCAGGTCTTCCGCATTGTAGACAGAGGCTTTACCATCTGAGCCACCAGGGAAGTCCAGCTATATCACAGAGATTGCTCAAATTTGTGTCCATGAGTCACTGATGCTATATAACCATCTCACCCTATGTCATCTACTTCTTCTTCTGCCTTCAATCTTTCCCAGCATGAGGGTCTTTTCAAATGAGTCAGTTCTTTGCATCAGGTGACCAGAGTACTAGAGCTTCAGCTTCAGCATCAGTCCTTCCAATGAATATTCAGGACTGATTTCCTTTAGGAATGACTGGTTTTATATCCTTGCAGTCCAAGGAACTCTCAAGAATCTTCTCCAGCACCACAGTAAAAAAAACCAATTCTTCATCACTCAATCTTCTTTGAGGTCCAACACTCACATCCATACGTGACTACTGGAAAAACCATAGCATTGACTAGATGGACCTTTGTCGGCAAAGTGATGTCTTTGCTTTTAGATATGCTGTCTAGGTTTGTTATAGTTTTCCTTCCAGGAAGCAAGCATCTGTTAGTTTCATGGCTACAGTAACCATTCACAGTGATTTTGGAGGCCCCCCCAAAAAAATCTGTCATTGTTTCCAAAATTTTCCCCTTCTATTTGCCATGAAGTGATGATACTGAAGGCCATGAACTTAGATTTCTGAATGGTGGCTTTCAAGCCAGCTTTTTCACTCTCCTCTTTCATGCTCATCAAGAGGCTCTTTAGTTCTTCCTCACTTTGTGGCATTAGAGTGGTTCAGTTCAGTTCAGTTGCTCAGTTGTATCTGACTCTTTGAGACCCCCATGGACTGCAGCATGCCAGGCCTCTCTGTCCATCACCAACTCCCAGAGCTTACTCATACTAATGTCCATTGAGTCAGTGATGCCATCTGGCCATCTCATCCTCTGTTGTCCCCTTCTCATCCTGCCTTCAATCTATCCCTGCATCAGGGTCTTTTCCAATGAGTCAGTTCTTTGCATCAGGTGGCCAAAGTATTGGAGTTTCAGCTTCAACATCAGTCCTTCCAATGAATATTGAAAACTTAGGATTTACTGATTGGAACTCCTTGCAGTCCAAGGAACTCTCAAGAGTCTTCTTCAACACCACCGTTCAATAGCATCAGTTCTTCAGCTCTCAGCTTTCTTTATAGTCCAGCTCTCACATCCATACAGGACTACTGGAGAAGCCATAGCTCTGACTAGATGGACTTTTGTTGGCTAAGTATTATCTCTGCTTTTTAATGTTGTCTAGCTTGGTCATAACTTTTCTTCCAAAGAGCAAGTGTTTTTTAATTTCATGGCTGCAGTCAACATCTAAAGTGATTTTGGAGCCCCAAAATATAAAGTCTGTCACTGTTTCCATTGTGTCCCCATCAATCTGCCCTGAAGTGATGAGACTGGAGGCCATGATCTTCGTTTTCTGAATGTTGAGTTTTAAGTCAACATTTTCACTCTCCTCTTTCACTTTCATCAAGAGGCTCTTTAGTTCTTCTTCACTTCCTTCCATAAGGGTGGTGACGTCTTCATACCTGAGGCTATTGATATTTCTCTTGGCAATCTAAATTGCAGTTTGTGCTTCATCCAGCCCAGCATTTCTCATGATGTACTCTGCATATAAGTTAAATAAACAAGGTGACAATATACAGCCTTGACAAACTCCTTTCCTGATTTGGAACCAATCTGTTGTTCCATGTCCAGTTCTAACTGCTGCTTCTTGACATGCATAACTATTTCTCAGGAGACAGGTTAGGTGGTCTGGTGTTTTCATCTGTTATAGAATTTTCCACAGTTTATTGTGATCCACACAGTCAAAGGCTTTGGAATAGCCAACAAAGCAGGGGTAGATATTTTCTGGAACTCTCTTGCTTTTTCAATGATCCAATAGATGTTGGCAAGTTGATCTCTGGTTCTTCTGCTTTTTATAAATCCAGCTTGAACATATGGAAGTTCATGGTTCACACACTGTTGTAGCCTGGCTTGGAGGATTTTGAGCATTACTTTGCTAGCATGTGAGATGATTACAATTGTGCAGTAGAGTTTGAGCCTTCTTTGGCATTGCTTTTCTTTGGGACAGGAATGAAAAAGGACCTTTCCAGTGCTGTGGCCCCTGCTGAGTTTTCCAAATTTGCTGGCATTTTGAGTGCAGCACTTTAACAGCATCATCTTTTAGGATTTGAAATAGCTCAACTGGAATTCCATCACCTCCACTAGCTTTGTTCATAGTGATGTTTCCTAAGGTCCACCTGACTTTGCACTCCAGGTTGTCTGGCTCAAGGTCAGTGATCACACCATCATAGTTATCTGGGTCATGAAGATCTTTTTTGTATAGAGTAGTATCATCTGCATATCTGAAGTTGTTGATGTATCTCCTGGCAATCTTGATTCAGCTTGTGAGTCATCCAGTCAGGCACTTTGCATGATATACTCTATATAGAAGTTAAATAAACAAGCTGACAATGTATAGTCTTGTACTCCTTTCCCAATTTCTAATCAATTAATTGCTCCAGTAAGCTTCTAACTGTTGCTTCTGGACAGTCATGCAAGTTTTCCAGGAGACAGGTAAGTAGTCTGGTATTCCCATCTCTTCATGAATTTTCCACAGATTTTTGTGATCTATGCAGTCAAAGACTTTAGTGTAGCCAATGAAGCAGAAATAGATGTTTTCATGGAATTCCCTTGCCTTTTCTATGATGCAACACATGTTGGCAATTTGATCTCTGGTTCCTCTGCCTTTTCTAAACCGAGTTGGTACATCTGAATGTTCTCAGTTCATATACTACAGAAGCCTAGCTTGAAGGATTCTGAGCATAACTTTACTAGATCTGGTCCCATCACTTCATGGGAAATAGATGGGGAAACAGTGTCAGAGTTTATTTTGTGGGGCTCCAAAATCACTGCAGATGGTGATTGCAGCCATGAAATTAAAAGACACTTACTCCTTGGAAGGAAAGTTATGACCAACCTAGATAGCATATTCAAAAGCAGAGACACTACTTTGCCAACAAAGGTCCGTCTAGTCAAAGCTATGGTTTTTACAGTGGTCATGTATGGATGTGAGAGTTGGACTGTGAAGAAAGCTGAGTGCCAAAGAATTTATGCTTTTGAACTGTGGTGTTGGATAAGACTTTTGAGAGTCCCTTGGACTGCAAGGAGATGCAACCAGTCCATTCTAAAGGAGATCAGCCCTGGGTGTTCTTTGGAAGGACTGATGCTAAAGCTGAAACTCAGTACTTTGGCCACCTCATGCAAAGAGTTGACTCATTGGAAAAGACTCTGAGGCTGGAAGGGATTGGGGGCAGGAGGAGAATGGGACAACAGAGGATGAGATGGCTGGATGGTATCACTGACTCAATGGATGTGAGTTTGAGTGAACTCCGGGAGTTGGTGATGGACAGGGAGACCTGGCGTACTGTAATTCATGGGGTCGCAAAGAGTCGGACATGACTGAGTGACTGAACTGAGCTGATACAGTAGTTTGAACATTCTTTGGCATTGCCCTTTATTGAAATTGGAATGAAAACTGCCTTTTTCTAGTCCTGTGGCCACTGCTGAGTTTTCCACATTTGCTGGCCTATGAGTGCCACACTTTAAAAGCATCATCTTTTACTATTATAAATAGCTAACCTGGAATTCTATCATTTCCACTAGCTTTATTTTTAGTAATTCTTCTAAGGCCCATTTGACTCTCACCCCAGAACATCTGGTCCTAGGTCAGTATCCCATTCATTAAGACCTTTTTTACATAGTTTTTCTGTGTATTCTTGCCACCTCTTCTTAATGTCTTCTGCTTCTGTTAGGTCCATACTGTTTCTGTCCTTCATCCTACCAATCTGTGCATGAAATGTTCTCTTAATATATTCAGTTTTATTCATGTGATGTATAGTCTTTCTCATTGTATTGTTTCCCTCTATTTCTTTGCATTGTTCATTTAAGAACATCTTATCTCTCCTTGCTATTCTCTGGAACTCTGCATTCAGCTGGGTATATCTTTCCCTTTCTCCCTTGCTTTCCACTTCTCTTATTTTCTCAGTTATTTTTAAAGCCTCCTCAGACAACCACTTCACCTTCTTGCATTTCTTTTTCTTTGAGGTGGTTTTGGTCACCGCCTCTTGTACAATCTTATGAACTTCTGTCCATAGTTCTTCAGGCATGTCTGTCTACCATATCTAATCATTTGAGTTTATTTGTCACCTCCATTCCATAATCATAAGGGGTTTGATTTAAATCACACTTGAATGGCCTAGTTTTTCCCTCATTTCTTCAATTTTGCAATAAGAAGCTGACAATCTAGCTTCAGGTCTTGTTTTTGCTGACTGTACAGAGCTTCTCCATCTTTGGCTGCAAAAAATATAATCAATCTAATTTCAGTGTTGGCCATTTTATGTTGTCCATATGTAGAGTTGTCTCTTTTGTTGTTGGAAAAGACTGTTTGTTATGACCAGTGTTTTCTCTTGAAAAACCTCTGCTAGTCTTTGTCTTGCTTCATTTGGTAGCTCAAGGCCAAAGTTGCCTGTTACTCCAGGTTTCTCTTGAATTCCTACTTCTGCATTTCAGTTCCCTATGATTAAAAGGATATCTTTTTGGTGTTAGTTCTAGAAGGTCTTGTGTGTCTTCATTGAACCCGTTAACTTCAGCTTCTTTGCCATCAGTGGTTGGGGCATAGACTTTGATTACTGTGTTTATGAATGGTTTGCCTTGGAAATTAACCTAGATCATTCTATCATTTTTGAGCTTGCATCCCCATAATGCATTTTGGACTCTTTTGTTGACTATAAGGGCTACTCCATTTCTTCTAAGGGATTCTTGTCCACAGTAGTAGATATAATGATCATTTGAATTAAACTCGTCCATTCCCACCCGTTTTATTTCATTAATTCCTAAAATGTTGACGTTCACTCTTGCCATCTCCTCCTTGACCATGTCCAGTTTACCTTGATTCATGGACCTAACATTCCAGGTTCCTACGCAATACGGTTTTTACTGCATCAGACTTAACTTTCACCAGAGACATTGACAATTGGGGTCGTTTCCACTTTGGTCTAGCTGCTTAATTCTTTCAGGAGCTATTAGTAACTGCCTTCCACTCTTCCCCAGCAGCATTTTGGGCACCTTCCAACCTGTAAGGCTCATCTTCCCAAATCATATTTTTTTGCCTTTTCATACTATTCATGGTGTTCTCTTTGCAAGAATCCTGGAGTAGTTTGCCATTTCAGTCTCCAGTACACCACATTTTGTCAGAACTCTCCACTATGACCCGTCTGTCTTTTGTGGCCCTGCAAGTGCCCTGCAGAGCCTGGCTCATAGTTTCACTGACTTACACAAGCCCCTTCACCAGGAGAAGGCCATGATCTATCAAGATTTGTGTTTGTAAACATGCGCATGTACATATACATATTCATATACGTATAGCTTTGAACCCTCCTTAGGAGCTTCCCTGGGTAAAATCTAAACTGGCCCCTGTACAGGAGGGCAGGGAAAGAACAAAGGAAAAAGGCAGACCACTCTAGATTGGTAAATGGCATTAATAAAAAGGGCAACTTACTTACAAGTTTTGTCTTGAGTAGCAACAAGACAAGTAGGTTTCTGTGAACACCGCCAGAACCATACAAGTTTATATGAAGGCATTAGCTGTCTGTGTTCATTCACTTATATGGGAGACTTTAGCTGGGTTCAGTCACATAACAGTTCAGAGAGCCTCAACATCACATTTCTATTTCAAGGCTGTATTCATGGAGCAGTATTGTGGAGCAGGAAAAGTAAGTAGATCACATCTTCCAAAGACAGAGGAGAAAGTGCAAAGCCTCCAATTGCCTGGGATCAGCTTGCAAGTCAACTGGCGATCATGCCTTTTTGTTGGCTTTCTCCAACAGTGTGCATGTACGTGTGCTCAGTTGTGTCTGACTCTGCAACCCCAAGGACTGTAGCCCTCTAGGCTCCTCTGTCCATGGAATTTTCTAGGTAAGAATACTGGAGTGAGTTGCCATTTTCTCCTCCAGAGATCCCTACTCTGGGACTGAACCTGAGACTCTAGTATCTGTTGGCAGGCAGATTCTTTACTGCTGTGCCACCTGGGAAGCCCCTCCAACAGTGTATACAGATATGAATGTACATATATACACTACTGTACATATATGTATACAATCTCTGTGTGTATATAGAAAAACATTATATATAATATAAATCATATACTCCATTATTTATATACTGTATATTATATAAAATTTTAACATGTAGATTTATTCTTTTATTTATCTTTGAATTGAAATTTTAAAAAAATGTATTCTTCTGCTCCTAGACTAACAGGAGCAGGGGTCAACAGAATATACTCTTAAACATGGAACCTTTCAGTATTATGAAAATGTAATCTACAGTTATGGGCTTCCCTGGTGGCTCAGATGGTAGAGAATGTGCCTGCAATGCAGGAAAACTGGGTTTGATCCCTGAGTCAGGAAGATCCCCTGGAGAAAGGAATGGCTACCCTCTCCAGTATTCTTGCCTGGAGAATCCCATGGACAGAGGATCCTGGAGGGTTACAGTCCATGGGATCACAAAGAGTTGGACGTGACTAAGTGACTAACACAACCTACCCATGTTATTTCTATTATTTTCTTCCAAATGTTAGTGTATGATAGTCTCATTCATGCTTCCTAGTGCTATAAAACCTAATCCATGTTTCTTTATTCCCCGTTGATTGGACTTCTCTGACAGTTGACATATTTGACCACAAATTCTACCCAGATCTTTTTCTTCCCTTGATTTCCTTGGCCCTGATCTTTTTGTTTCTTCTTTTACCTCTTCAGGGTCATTCTCTGACTACTTTTATATTTAGGGTTAAATCTACCCCAGAATTACTTTAAATACCATTCTCTTCTCATTTATCATTTTTTCTTTTTGTTTTATTCACTAAGCTTTGTCTGATTCTTTTACGACCTTTTAAACTGAAGTCTGCCAGGCTCCACTGTCCATGGGATTTCCCAGGCAAAACTACTGGAGTGAGTTGCAATTTCCTTCTATAGGAGATCCTCCTGATCCAGGGAGAGAATCTACATTTCCTGCATTGGCAGTTGGATTCTTTATCACTGAACCACCAGGGAAAACCGTTATTGGCAGTGGGGCTTCCCTGGTGGCTCAACAGTAAAGAATTAGCTTGCAGTGAAGGATACATGGGTTCTATCCCTGAATCAGGAAGATCACCTGAAGAAGGAAATGGAAACCCATTAAAGTATTCTTGCCTAGGAAATCCTATGGACAGAGAAGCCTGAGGGGCTACAGTCTTTGGGGTCACAAAGAGTTGACCCAACTGAGCACATATTGAATATTGGCAGTACCTCCAAATAAGACTTGAATGTTTCCACTACTAAAGATTACAAATAACCTTTCTTCATATTTTACCATGGGTTGAATTTGCAATAAACTTTCAGAAAAAAAATTAACAAAATAAAAACTCAATTTTCAGAACTGTGAACTAGAGAATTATAGAAAAGTCATTCTCACCTAAATATTTTCATTTTAGGGTGTCCTTGGTGACTCAGACTGTAAAGAATCTGCCTGCAATGCAGAAGACCCAGGTTCAATCCCTGGGTCAGGAAGATTCCCCGGAGAAGGGAATGGGTACCCACTTCAGTATTCTTGCTTGGAGAATTTTGGTAAAATATTAAATCACTATTATTACTCACAATTATAGACTGGAAAACTAGAGTGTAAAGAAAATAATTCACAATACTTAAGTAGCATATGACAAAGATAGGGCTTGAACCTAACCTCTTGGCAGCCTATTCTTTCCATTATCCCCTCACTGTAGTGCCTCAGTGAGGACATCCCAGGAAACATGAGAGCTTTTAAAGCAAGGAATGGAACTAGAGGAATCAACCTACCTGACTTCAGGCTCTACTACAAAGCCACAGTTATCAAGACAGTATGGTACTGGCACAAAGACAGAAATATAGATCAATGGAAGAAAATAGAAAGCCCAGAGATAAATCCACGCACATATGGACACCTTATCTTTGACAAAGGAGGCAAGAATATACAATGGATTAAAGATAATCTCTTTAACAAGTGCTGCTGGGAAATCTGGTCAACCACTTGTAAAAGAATGAAACTAGAACACTTTCTAACACCATACACAAAAATAAACTCAAAATGGATTAAAGATCTAAACGTGAGACCAGAAACTATAAAACTCCTAGAGGAGAACATAGGCAAAACACTCTCTGACATACATCACAGCAGGATCCTCTATGACCCACCTCTCAGAATATTGGAAATAAAATCAAAAATAAACAAATGGGACCTAATTAACCTTAAAAGCTTCTGCACATCAAAGGAAACTATTAGCAAGGTGAAAAGACAGCCTTCAGAATGGGAGAAAATAATAGCAAATGAAGCAACTGACAAACAACTAATCTCAAGAATATACAAGCAACTCCTACAGCTCAACTCCAGAAAATAAATGACCCAATCAAAAAATGGGCCAAAGAACTAAATAGACATTTCTCCAAAGAAGACATACAGATGGCTAACAAACACATGAAAAGATGCTCAACAACACTCATTATCAGAGAAATGCAAATCAAAACCACTATGAGGTATCATTTCACGCCAGTCAGAATGGCTGCGATCCAAAAGTCTACAAGTAATAAATGCTGGAGAGGGTGTGGAGAAAAGGGAACCCTCTTACACTGTTGGTGGGAATGCAAACTAGTACAGCCACTATGGAGAACAGTGTGGAGATTCCTTAAAAAACTGGAAATAGAGCTGCCTTATGATCCGGCAATCCCACTGCTGGGCATACACACTGAGGAAACCAGAAGGGAAAGAGACACGTGTACCCCAATGATCATCCCAGCACTGTTTATAATAGCCAGGACATGGAAGCAACCTAGATATCCATCAGCAGATGAATGGATAAGAAAGCAGTGGTACATATACACAATGGAGTATTACTCAGCCATTAAAAAGAATATATTTGAATCAGTTCTAATGAGGTGGATGAAACTGGAGCCTATTATACAGAGTGAAGTAAGCCAGAAAGAAAAACACCAATACAGTATACTAACGCATATATATGGAATTTAGAAAGATGGTAACAATAACCCTGTGTACGAGACAGCAAAAGAGACACTGATGTATAGAATAGTCTTATGGACTCTGTGGGAGAGGGAGAGGGTGGGAAGATTTGGGAGAATGGCATTGAAACATGTAAAATATCATGTATGAAACGAGTTGCCAGTCCAGGTTCGATGCACAATACTGGATGCGTGGGGCTGGTGCACTGGGACGACCCAGAGTGATGGTATGGGGAGGGAGGAGGGAGGAGGGTTCAGGATGGGGAACACATGTATACCTGTGGCGGATTCATTTTGATGTTTGGCAAAACTAATACAATTATGTAAAGTTTAAAAATAAAATAAAATTAAATAAATAAATAAAAGGATTGCAACTAAAAAAAAAAATAAATAAAGCAAATCTCTATAAACTATATTGGAAAAGTCTCTAACTGCACACATTTGAAAAATCTTTATAAACCTATGACTTCTAAATCCATCTATGGAGATTGTGTCTCTCTGAATGTCTCCAGGCCTATATTGCTAATTTCCTAGGTATATATCCATCTGCATGAATCTTCATGCTCCTCTAAGCCCATAAGTTTGAAACTCTACCAGGACTTTTACTGCCATTTGAAGATCTTCTTCTTTATCTTGTATCTTGGTTAATACATTTTCCAGTTTTAAATCTCAGGTTTCCTTTTGATTATTCCTTCTAATAATGATATTATCCTTTCATGATTGGATTATTTCAGTTAAGGATATACTTCAAGTTTTCCCTTGAGAGCTTCCCTTGTAACTTAGTTAGTAAAGAATCTGCCTGCAGTGCAGGAGACCCGGGTTCGATTCCTGACTTGGGAAGATTCCCTGGAGAAGGAAATGGCAACCCACTCCAGTATCCTTGCCTGGAAAATCTTATGGACAGAGGAGCCTGGTGGGCTACAGTCCATGGGGTCTCAAAGAGTCGGGCACGACTGAGTAACTAACACTCAACACTCACTCAAGTTTTCGCTCTTTAATTACTACAAAATTTTTGTTTAATTACACTCTTTAATAATTAATAATTATATAAGAATAGTATTAGCTTCCAGTATCTACAGGGGGATTTTCAAATTCCTTAAAACAGGTTCTCAGATCTGATGCATTTTGCAGTTCTAATCACACATCATATCATCCCCACAATCTCCTCTATAATCCAGTCATACTGAGTTTCCAACTAGTTTTTGTTGTCTGTGCTGTTTTGGGCCTGGGAATATTAGTATATAGTCCTGTGGTCTGGATTTCTCTCTTCTTCTGTTCTTCCTGATAAACCTATTTCTCAAAATCCAGGTCATATATCACTTCTCAGGCATCCTCATAAAGTCCTGGGGTAGAGATAATGTTCTCACTTGTAGGCTTAGATGGCACTTTATTCAATATTTGAGATAATAATAATCACACTGCATTTTATTTATTCAAGTATCTTGATCATTCACTATTTGATTTCTACATGACAGAGATCAGTGAAAAACTAGACTTTCATAAACTTTGCCCGCAAATTATTAAATATACAGTACATGTTTGGTAAATAGATTAATTAAAATTTTAATTTAAATTAGGTTATTGTGAACTATACCAGGAGGAATCCATAGTCTACTCTTAATTATCTTTGGTAATTAAACAATAAAAAATAAAAAAGCAAGAGTAAATTTTGGACTACGATAAAAAGTAATAAAAAAACAAGAAAATTTTGGACTACTGGGACCTAAAGAAATCTTAGAAATTCTCAGGAAAATAACCCTCTGTACCTGTATGTTCCTATTCTCTTCTCTACTTTTATCAACATGAAAGCTACCTAGGTATGAGGGTAATGGATAGTTAAACATGGAATTATATAGAGTTGCAATGTATTACATAAAAATAGATATTTTGTTAAATTTGCAAAACTAAAAGAGGTAGATTTGCTTTTAATAATACAAAGCAAGGCACTGAAATGCTTTTTGGGTAAAAATTAGTGACAGTACTTTAAATTCATATGAACTAGTTTCACAAAATTTAAGATATTCAATATGAGATGAAGTAGTCTAATTTTGCTTATCATATAGGGAAGAAAGTGACACTTCTTTACTATTTCAGGATCATTTTCATCTTCTGTTACTAACTTTTCTACCCTGATGTTAAAATGAAAGCCATAAGCATAGGCTGAAAGAAAATAAGTACTAAACACAGAAGTAGATTAAAAAAAAAAAGTAAAGCAAATTTAAATATTTATTTTTGTTGATTAAAATTTCTATTGGGGAGGGTTAATCACAATTAAAACTTATTCAAAATGAAGTTTTATCTTAGAAAAATGGTTGTTTTGTATATAAAGAGGAACAAAATTAAATTTTAAGGAGATTAATGTATTAGTACATATAACATATGACATAGTCTATTATTACACAATGTATTTTTTTTTACAAAGAAAATCTTCCAAAAGTAAACAGAGTGCTATAATTTATTATATATGCTGACATGGATATTATCTGTGTTAATCCAGGTCCTGTTAGAAGCTGACAGCAGGCAGGGTTCAAACGTGCAATCATTATATTTGTGTAAACCCTAAGGGTTTGTGAGAAGAAATGTGCAGGGGCTGAAAATAGTGGTAGAGCCATGAGATCATGCTGCAGGTCTATCATCAAGTAAAGGAAAGAGGAAAACAATAGAATAGGAAAATATAGAGATCTCTTCAAGAAAATTAGAGATACCAGGGGAACATTTCTTGCAAAGAAGGGCACAATAAAGGACAGAAATGCTATGGACCTAAAAGAAGCAAAAGATATTAACAAAAAGTAGCAAGAATACACAGAAGAATTGTACAAAAAACATCTTCACATCCCAAATAATCAAGGCGTGATCACCAACCTAAAGCCAGACATTCTGGAATGCAAAGTCAAGTGGGTCTTAGGAAATATCACTAAAAACAAAGCTAGTGGAGGTGATGAAATTCCAGTTGAGCTCTTTCAAATCCTAGAAGATGATGCTGTGAAAGTGCTGCACTCAATATGCCAGCAAATTTGGACAACTCAACAGTGGCCACAGGACTGGAAAAGGTCAGTTTTCATTCTAATCCCAAAGAAAGGAAATGTCAAAGAATGCTCAAACTACTGCACTATTGCACTCATCTCACACCCTAGCAAAGTAATGCTCAAAATCCTCCAAGCCAACCTTCAACAGTATGTGAACTATGAACTTCCACATGTTCATGCTGGTTTTAGAAAAGGCAGAGGAACCAGAAATCAAATTCCCAACATCCACTGGATCACTGTAAAAGCAAGAGAGTTCCAGAAAAACATCTTCCATTTTATTGACTATGCCAAAGCCTTCGACTGGGTGGACCACAAAAAACTCTGGAAAATTCTGAAAGAGATGGGAATACCAGACCACCTGACCTGCCTCTTGAGAAATCTGTATGCTGGTCAGGAAGCAACAGCTAGAACTGGACATGGAACAACAGACTGGTTCCAAATAGGGAAAGGAGTTTGTCAAGGCTGCATATTGTCACCCTTCTTATTTAACTTATATGCAGAGTACATCATGAGAAATGCTGGGCTGGATGAAGCACAAGCTGAAATCAAGATTGCCAGGAGAAATATCAGTAACCTCAGATATGCAGATGGCACCACAGTTACGGCAGAAAGTGAAGAAGAACTGAAGAGCCTCTTGATGAAAGTGAAAGAGGAGAGTGAAAATGTTGGCTTAAAACTCAGCATTGAGAAAACGAAGATCATGGCATCTGGTCCCAGCACATCATGGCAAATAGATGGGGGAACAGTGGAAACAGTGACAGACTTTATTTTTTGAGGCTCCAAAATCGCTGCAGATGGTTAATGCAGCCACGAAATTGAAAGACGCTTGCTCCTTGGAAAAAAGTTATGACCAAGCTAGACAGCATATTAAAAAGCAGACATTACATTGCCAAAAAAAAGGTTCATCTAGTCAAAGCTATGGTTTTTCCAGTAGTCATGTATGGATGTGAGAGCTGGACTATAAAGAAAGCTGAGAGCTGAAGAACTGATGCTATTGAACTGTGGTGTTGAAGAAGACTCTTGAGAGTTCCTTGGACTGCAAGGAGTTCCAATCAGTCACTTCTAAGTTTTCAATATTCATTGGAAGGACTGATGTTGAAGCTGAAACTCCAATACTTTGGCCACCTGATGCAAAGAACTGACTCATTGGAAAAGACCCTGATGCAGGGATAGATTGAAGGCAGGATGAGAAGGGGACAACAGAGGATGAGATGGCCAGATGGCATCACTGACTCTATGGACATGAGTTTGAGTAAGCTCCGGAAGTTGGTGATGGACAGGGAAGCCTGTTGTGCTGCAGTCCATGGGGGTCCTAAAGAGTCAGACACAACTGAGTGACTGAACTGAATTGAACCACTATAATGTTGCAAAGTGAAGAGGAGCTAAAGAGCCTCTTGATGAGTGTGAAAGAGGAGAGTGAAAAAAAGCTGGCTTGAAACTCACAATTCAGAAATCTAAGTTCATGGCCTTCAGTATCATCACTTCATAACAAGTAGAAAGGAAAAAATTTGGAAACAATGACAGATTTTTTTTTTTTGGGGGGGGGGCTCAAAAATCACTGTGAATGGTTACTGTAGCCATGAAACTAAAAGATGCTTGCTCCCTGGAATTAAAGCTATGACAAATCTAGATAGCATGTCTAAAAGCAAAGACATCATTTTCCCAACGAAGGTCCATCTAGTCAATGCTATGGTTTTTCCAGTAGTCATGTATGGATGTGAGTGTTGGACCTTAAACGAAGGTTGAAGGATGAAGAATTGGAGTTTTTGAACTGTCATGCTGGAGAAGATGCTTGAGAGTCCCTTGGACTGCAAGGATATCAAACCAGTCATTCCTAAAGGAAATCAGTCCTGAATATTCATTGGAAGGACTGATGCTGAAGCTGAAGCAAAGTACTTGCATCATCAAAGCAAGTACTTTGGCCACTTGATGCAAAGTACTGGCTCATTTGAGAAGACCCTCATGCTGGGAAAGATTAAGGCAGGAGGAGAAGGGGACAACAGAGGATGAGATGGCTGGATGGCATCACTGACTCAATGGACATGAGTTTGAGTAAGCTCCAGGAGTTGGTAATGGACAGGGAGGCCTGACATGGTGCAGTCCGTGTTTTCACAAAGAGTCAGATACAACTGAGTGACTGAACTGAACTGAACTGAACTGAAAGGAGAGAGAGATAGAGAGAAAGAGACTGAATGGAAGCATTCTCCGTTGCTGTAAAATTTGAGGCAATTTGAGACCTCTCCAGGGCCATCTGGAGGCCATGAACCAACTTCAGACATGATCTCTCAGTAATGAGCCTGCCTCAGTCTGTTCGCTGCACTTAGTCACTGGTTGAGATCAACCTGTGCTCCCCATATGCACAGGACTGTGAGGTGCATTCTCATGTCCACTAAAATATCTTCCTCACTTCTGTTTCTTTGAGATACAAGGCCTCATGTTGGAACAATAGAACTGGTAGTTAGATGTTCAGAAGTCCACATTCCTAACTTTGTCAACTTGGAGAGATCAGTTTCTTTTTTAAAAAGTTCAGATGAGCAACTATCTAAGGCATCGATGAATTTGGTGAAATGTGAAATTTCTCTGCTCAGTTGACAGGGCAATACCTGGCAAAAGGAAAATTTAACTTTGGGTGTTTCATTTTGAATCATTCTTTTTTTTAAATTAATTAATTATTTTACTTTACAATATTGTATTGGTTTTGCCATACACTGACATGAATCTGCCATGGGTGTACATGTGTTCCCCATCTTGAACCCCTCACCCACCTCCCTCTCCATCCCATCCCTCTGGGTCATCCCAGGGCACCAGCCCTGAGCACTCTGTCTCATGCATTGAACCTGGACTGGCAATTCATTTCACATATGATAATATACATGTTTCAATGCCATTCTCCCAAATCATCACACTCTCTCCCTCTCCCACAGAGTCCAAAAGACTGTTCTATACATCTGTGTCTCTTTTGCTGTCTCGTATACAGAGTTATCATTACCATCTTTCTAAATTCCATATAAATGTGTTAGTACACTGTATTGGTGTTTTTCTTTCTGGCTTACTTCACTCTGTATAATTCTTTTGTTTATGTTTTGCAGTAGATGCCCTAGGATGGCAGCTCATCATAATCTTTTCCTGATTCCCTACTTACCTTTTTCTTCTCCTATAGAGACTGTGGAGATTAATATTCTCTATCTCAGGTTCCCTTGTAGGCAGGGGAGATTCATGAAACAATTCTGGAAAATGAAATATAAAGGGATTATCTTTTGAAAAGAAGATTTAGGGCTGGTAAAAAGAAACACATATTCCTAAGTGCTGCCCCTTCCTCTTTCTTTTTGCTCTGAATATAGAAGGTATATATCAAACTGCAATTGCCAACTTGCAGCCACAGTAAAAATATGTTAACAAAAGTCATCATGCAAGGGACAGTATGATGAAAGATAGACCACTGAGAAGCCTGATACACATCCAATATTTAGCATTCATACTTCCTCCATACAAATACTTCCCCCTACAAATACTATCCCTAAAACGATTTGACTTTGTTCTCAACCAGTTGATATTTCTATGATGTTTTTAAATTGTTATTCAACATCCAAAATTACCTTTTAGGTGACTAATTCCTTCAATAAAATATATATATATATGTGTGTGTGTATATATATATATATATATATATATGCATTTTGAGTACATAGCTAGCTAGTGTGATACATAAATAAGTTGGGGTATTAAAAGATTATAGAGTTAATGTAATATGTTTGTACTTTAGAGGGCCTTCTGGAGAATGGGCCTTATCGCTAAGACAGTTTTTTAAACTGTTTTTAAAAAAAGAAGCATCATGTAAAAAATGCTTCACCTCCCACCAAGATGTAGTTTTATATTCTGTATTTACAAGGACTCATTCTAGAACCAAAAATATTTATCAGATTTCTGAGGCTTCTATGTTTAAAATAGTTTATTTATATGAGTTTTGCTTGGGTTGAGTACATTGAGCCAGAAATATGTTTTTGAGGGAATTAGAAATGGAAGTAAAAAAATATTCCAGAAGTTGTAGGTGTTATGTTAGAAGTGTTTTGTTTTTCTGATAGAAAAGACTTTTTATTTTTAACTGCAATTCAGGATATTTTTATTAAAAATTTTTAAAACCAACAAAGGACCAATTACACCATCTGCTTTAGTTTCACTCTAGTTCAGATTTTCTCTCCATTTTTTTTTCTCTTTATATAGAAATTCTGTTTGACACCGTGTGCTTAAGTACATGTCTTTGAGTAAAAAATGTAGTTTGTCTGACTTCCTGTCAAACCAATATTTATTCACAAATATGTTTTGTTTCTTACATAAAATCATACAGCACTTTTCCCATGTGAAGAGTTGGCTAGTTGGTTGAAGTACGATCTGCCAGCTGGAGCTTTTACAATTTTTAGTATGCCAGCTGCTTTCAGGCTGGACAAATTGTTCCCTGTCTTTAGTCTTACTTTTTTCTTTCTTTCTTTCTCCATCTTCTTCTTCTTTTTTTTTTTTTTAATAGAGTGTACTCCTTTTGCACTAATTATGAGAAGAGAGGATATTGCATCTAATATTCTACATGTACATGTTTTAACTGCTCACTTAACAATAACAATAAACTTCTTTTGAAACTGTTATCCTGATGAACTGTTCCTGAGACAAAGGCCAGCCAAATACCTAATACGTATCTTTTTGAAAGATAAATTTCAATTATCTTAGAATAATTCATTGGAAGTTCTTGTTAAGATGTGACATCATAAGAAGACAGACATGAAATATCTGGACAAGTAGATGAGGATATTTTACTTAAATATTTGCTGGAAAGGTAGACCATGGTATTTTACTCATGAAGGTATATTTTGTGTGGAGTTACTGCTGTACGATGGGGCTTCCCAGGTGGTGCAATGGTAAAGAATCCACCTGCCAATGCAAGAGATGCAAGAGACAAGGAACAGGTTCAATCTCCTGGGTCAGGAAGATGCCCTGGAGTAGGAAATGGCAACCCACTTCAGTATTCTTGCCTGGAAAATTCCATGGACAGAGGAGCCTGGCGGGCTACAGTCCTTGGGGGTTGCAAAGAGTAGAATGTACACACACATTGCTGCACAACTATAACACTTTTACCTGTCCCTGCTGTTACTCTAGGAATATGAAGCTCAGACCTGCCTATCTTGATTCAGTTTTGGATGATGTTACAGTGAATCAGAATATCATAAGTTATTTGAATATATTTCTGAAAAAAAAACTTGAAATGTGAATTGTCAGTAAGAAAAGTCTCAGTATACTCAAAGTGTACTAAGTTTTCTTGTCTATTTATATGTCTTCTGTAAGAATGCTTCTGTTGCTGTCATTTAGTGACAGTTGGTACACAAACTAATTTTAACAGTGATTAAATAGAAAATTCTTAGTCTTCAAATTCACAATATAAATACCCATTACCTTAAAGAGGCTTACAACTGTATCTATTAGCAAAAACACTTATATTCAGTTAAACCAGAAAAAAATTAAAAACTAAATCAGATTATATAAACAACCCTGTTTGGAAATAAGGGTATTACTGAGTAGCAAGTTGAAAATTTTAGAAAAATATTTTTCTAAATCTTGTATGATTTAGAATATAAAAGCTTATATGAATAAGAACAAAAAATAATGTCTATTTTTTATTATGAAATATTTCTCTAATACATGTGACCTAAAGAAAGTGAAGTCACTCAGTTGTGTCCAATTCTTTGGGACCCCATGGACTGTAGCCTATCAGGCTCCTCCATCCATGGGATTTTCCAGGCAAGAGTGCTGGAGTGGATTGCCATTTCCTTCTCCAGGGGATCTTCCCGACCCAGGAATTGAACCCGGGTCTCCCGCATTGTAGGCAGACACTTTACCATCTGAGCCACCAGGGAAGCTTGAGTAAACATATGACCTAAGTGATCTTGAAATTGAAGAACTATTTCTTTCCCTTTAAATGCAATCTTTTAGCCAAAGAATTTACCACAGAATACAGTATTCACATAGTAATCCATTAATTCACTCCTGCATTCAGAAACACTGCTATGTAAACAGTACGGACATTAACTGTGTACTTACCCTCAAATAAGCTTTACTCCAAGGTATAAGTTGTTGCATACATTGTGTTAACTTAAAAATTGGATAAATCATTGGGGTAGTACTTTGGAGAGTGTGATATTGTAGATCAGAATTTACCTTACATATACTTCAGATAATGAACTTAAGAGTTGATAGTCTTCTTAATGCTGCTATTCAGAAAATGAGATTAATATGATACTACCTTGAAAATTTCTAAAGATCATGAGAACTGATTAAATGGATGTAAAAAAGAAAGTTACACCTAATAACACTTCATTCTCTCTTTAGAAATTTTAAAATGTGGGATATGTTATGTTTGAAACTGTACTGAATCTGGCTGGATGTGTGACAAAAGAAGGTTTACATTTATTTTGCTAGGAAGGATAGTATGCTCTGAAAGGATCCACAGTTACAATGGAACTTTATGACTGTTGTTGCTGTTGTTGTTGTTCAATCGTTCAGGTGTGTCCGACTCTTTGTGACTCCATGGACTGCAGCATGCCAGGCTTCCCTGTCTTTCACTATCTCCCAGAGCTTGCTGAAACTCATGTCCATTGAGTTGGTGATGCCATCCAACCATCTCATTCTCTGTTGTCCCCTTTTCTTCTTGCCCTCAATCTTTCCCAGCATCTAGGTCTTTTCTAGAGAATCAGCTCTTCGCATCAGGTGGCCAAAGTATAGAAGCTTCAGCTTCAGCATCACTCCTTCCAATGAATATTCAGAACTGATTTCCTTTAGGATGGACTGGTTGGATCTCCTTGAAGTCCAAGGGACTCTCAAGAGTCTTCTCCAACACCACAGTTCAAAAGCATCAATTCTTTGATACTCAGCCTTCCTTACAGTCCAATTCTCATGTCCGTACATGACCACTGGAAAACACACAGCTTTGAATATATGGACCTCTTTAAGCAAAGTAATGTCTCTGCTTTTCAATATAACTCTTACAATTATTTATTCCTTACATATACATACATGTACATGTATATAATATAACTGCACTTTCATTTTGATTATTTGGAATTTAATAAAAGAGTTTATTTATGGAGGATTTTTCTTGATCTAATTAATGGAGTGTAATTGAATGTATTTTAAAAATTGTTATCTAAGTACCCATGTGAAAATATCTATCTAGACATAGATTTAGATATGTTTTATTTTTCCTTCATTTTTGTATCCATAATATACAAATATATAACCTGCATTAAAAACCAAGACTTTAAGAACTGTTATCAAATTATTTGAGTTAATATTTCAATTTCTGTTGGCAATTATATAACACTACTTGTACTCTTGAATGTTTAGACTTGCAGTGATAAATTGCAGAAAAAATATTTATTACTAAGGCAAAAATGACATTGCTATCGATTTATAAATGAACAAAGCAAACATTGAGATAAAAGTAAATTGTTATAAATCCTGTTTCTTGCAGACTCAGCATTCGTTGTCACCATTTATCCAAATTCTATTCTTACAAAAAATCATGCCTAAACAGAAAAGAAACATACCCCCTGTATCTTGGTTTATAATTTATATATGTTTGATTTAAATATACATTCAAATTTGTAACTGCTATTGAATAAAAAAGCAGAACCCACACCAGGCTAGGAAGATACTTTCTCTTAGTTTGTCATTTTGAAATTCTTTATATATTGATTAATTGGTCTAGTTAAATATGCTGCTTTGATATAGAACACTTTTTGAGAGACATAAATTAATTTTAAATATATCTATATAACATATAGATATATGTTTGAAATGAATTTTCACCAAAATAAAATATGTGCCTGGTAAAAAATAAAATTTGACAAAGGATTTAATGAAAAAAAAAAAAGTCTGTGTCCTCACAACTCTACTTTTCCTATCTTTGCCCACTCCTATGAGGTAAATTATTTGACATCTTTTTTATTTTAGTTCTAATGATTACCTGCATAACTCTTGAAAGTATACTTAGTAGTTCCTTACTGATAAATCAAATTTGGACAGTATATGGTTATATCCTGATTTATATCTAAAAGTTATATTTAAATTTTACCACCTCTTTTCCAGCTTTCATATTTATATTTTGAGTTTTCCATTTACTAGGAGAGTAGTTTTAATTAATGTAATGAATCTTTTTTGTCTTGTTTCACATACTTTTGACAATATCTTTAAGTCTCTACTTTAACGCAAAGTATGTTTGCAACTCTGTCCTTTGCTCTATCATTCCTGACAATCTCAAGTCTTACCTCTTTATACTCTATCTTGCAGCTACAATTAAGACTTTCTGTTTAGGGGACTTCCCTGGTGGTCCAGAGGTAAAGAATCGCCTTGCAATGCAGGGAACACAGATTCTATCAGTGTCCAGGTAACTAAGATCCCACATGCCACAGAACAACTAACCCTACATGCTCCAACTACTAAGCCTGTGAGCTCTCCCATGAGCCATGACTAGAGAGACCGTGAGTTGCAAGGAAAGATACCCTATGATGCAAAAAAGACCCTGAGTGCCACAACTAAGATCTAACAGCCAAATAAACAAATCAGTAAATAATTTAAAAGATTTTGTTTATCCTTTGGTTGATTCTTACATTCAAAACTAAGATATTATGATTATTCAAATATTGCCAAGTATGTCACTAAGATTACATTTCCTTCTCACCTATGCATTGTGTTAAACTTGAGTCATACTAACAATATCTATATTCATTTTTTTAAGCTCATTATTTGCTAAAAGACATGACATAGTTTCATTAAAAATAATTTTTGACAAACCTTTTTTTGTGTTGCTTGTTTTGATATGGTTTGAGTTTTTAGTTTAAGAGTGTGTGTGTGTCTTAATCATCACATCGTCAAGTCAGTTAAATTTTTGTACTGCTAAGCATACTAGATCCTGTCTCATGAACTCTGCATTCTCCTGGTACATTATTCCTTTTACATTCATCTTTTTAAGCAATGCTTGAAAGCACCTATTAGGGGTAAATATTTTAGGCACTTTGTTTATATGAGTAGCTGGATGTTTATGCCATCTTCATTTAGGACTTCTTTTTAACTGCATTTATAGTTGAGATAATGTTTTTCAAGATTCTGTGCCTTCCAAGTTCATGATTTTTGTTTCACTTTACTGGAGAACATCCTGAAGTAAGGATGAGTGTATTGGAGCTCACATTTGTGAAGCCATCAATATCTGAATGTGTAATTCCAACCTCACAAATTGATTTGTATCTATGTCTTCTAGCCTCCAAACTTTCCTTCAGAAACACCAAGACATTTCTCAGTTGTCTGTCTTCTCACATTAGTTTTTTTTTTTTTTTTTTTTTTTTCCTGATGGTTAGTTTGATAGTACTTTGTAGTGGGCTTATTTTCTCACATTTAGATGGATTTTAGGATCCTTTATTTAGAAATGTATTTCAGAAATTTTATGAGACTAAAGTTTTCATCCCTTCTTTGCTTTTGAAAGCTTTGTTTAGTATTTCTAGTCATTACCGACTTCTATTATATAGTAATTATCAATTACTTATGTTTCTTTTCCTGCTCTCTCATTCAGGGACTTTTTATCATATTTTAAATTCTAAGTGTTTGTGTTTGTTCTCTGATATTTACTCCTATTTATTAATATACTAATATTTTATGTATGCCTTATATTGTCAAAAAGCCTGAAAATAACATGCAGAGTTTAAAGTATGCTTTCTCTTATCTCCTTAATTATGCTTCCCTAGAGGTCAGTATTTTTATTTGATTTTGATCTTTCTATTCCGCACTACCAATTCTCTAAATAGAGAAGCTTTTTTATTTTCTGTTTACCTTAGTAGATGGTAGGCTTAAGTAGCTGCCATGTGCTTCTTTTATTGCTGTGTAAGTAAATTTTTTTCTATACAATCCTAGAAGGAATTATTGAAGATCCTTTATGGAAGAAACTGATGAAATTTCTTACAGTATGATTAAGATTGAACAGGAAAAGAGGTTAAAAGACTACTAACTAGAATACACATATGAGTGTGAAACAGAAGATGCTGTGTAGAGAATAACAGACAGTACATTCATGTTTACTGGATACAGAGAGATGTGACATAGGTTCTGAGTTTGGCATTACAAGTAAGGCCAAGTCATGGGGCCCTTCATCTTATCTAAGTATATTGGAAAAAATGAGCTCAGTTAGAAAGTCCTATAATTTTTCAGGTGGAAACTGACATGGAGCTGAGCTAATAATTAGTAAAGAAAGATACAAAATATTACTGAGCTAGGCAATTGGTAGTAAGAGATTTAACTTAGGCAGGTTGATAAGGAGTCCAAGCCTAAGGTCCCTTTAAGGAGGAGGTGAACATTCTTTCTTTTTCACATTCTTTTGTCTTAGACATGTAGGCCTCATAGGCAGTAGTATCTCTTGTTCAAGGACATGCTTTTTCAGGTCAGAATGTATGTTATGAGAGAAGGTCTGGGTAAGACTTCCACAGCCTTGAGTTCTGGGTTAACCCATTCCTTCTTGGCTAATCTTGTGCTGATATCATCCCAGGATGTATGTTATGAGAAAGGGTCTGGGCAAAATTTTCACAGCCTCAAGATATTTTTTCCTATTCTCAACAGTTAGCACAAAAGTATATAATGCCCTGCTTGAAACTAGCAAGGCAGGTAATCGTTCTATCCGCTTCTGATGTCTATGTCAGAAGCTCTTTTTCTGTCACTATCACTTGGATAACATTTCTACTACACAAAGCTCTGACTGACTGAGACTATCTTCAGTCCAGGAGTTAAATCTTCTCCTTTGGAGACCATGAATCTGGGGAAACACCACAAGTTTTAATCTAACAGTAGTATGTGATGGAAACTGAAAAAGAAAAAGAAAAAAAATGCATCATGGAGAAAAAAAGAAATTGACTAACAAGAGGAAAAGTAGATCAGTAGTAATTTGAGGTGTGTACCTTGGGTACTTGAATAGTTAGCTTTGCTATCGATGATTATTGTCTATTCATGAAAAGAACTTATTGAGGATAAATGATCATTGATTCTAATTTGAACATGTTGCATATGAAGGAACACTGAGGCATTCAAGTGGGATATATATAACAAATACTGAATTTTAGAAATTTGAAATGTTACTAACAGTAAATGTATATACTTTATATCTTCTCCTGCGAGAACTCCAAAATTGCAACTCACTGCTGAACAACTGTCAACAGGAAAATATTAGATCCCACTAAAAACAGATACCACACATCCAAGGGCAGAGGAAAAGCTCCAACAAGATAGTAAGAGGGGTGAAATAACATTTAGAATCAACACCCATACCTGCCAGAGATGTTCAGAGGTGTGCATACAAGGACCCAGAGCCTTCACAGAGACTGAGTGGTTTGAGGGCCTTTGAGTGTTTGAGTGTCTCTTATGGAAGCATGGGTCAGCAGTGGCCTAACGTGGGGACAGGGGCTCTGGCTGCAGCAGACCTGGGACATGAAGTGTGTAACATAAACCCTCTTGGAGGGGGTTGCCATTAGCCCCACCATATAGCTACCAAGCAGATGACCCACAAATTGCAGAACAATTATACCAAAGAAATTCTCACGCCATTAAGAAACTTCTAAGACCCAAAACCGATTCCAAACCTGGGGATTGAGCAAAGAGTAGAACCCTCAGGGACTGACTATGGAGGCCAGTAGGATTTGATTACAGAACTTCCACAGGCCTGGGGAAACAGACTCTTGAAGGGCACAAACAAAACCTTGTGAACACCAGGAGCCAAGAGAAAGAAGAAGTGTCACAATAGACTGAACCAGACTTGCCTGTCAGTGTCCAGGAGTCTCCATGGAAGGCTTGGGTTGAGGTGGGCTGCTATATGTCCAGGAGCACTGAATTCAACAGTGCTGGCCTAAGTTCTTTGGAAGAGGGAGGGAACACAACCCCACCCATCAACAGAAAGTTGGATTAAAATTTACTGAGTATGACCCCGCCCATCAGAACAAGACCCAGATTCCCCCACAGTCAGTATCTCCATCAGAAGGCAGAAAGAATGAAAACCAAAATCACAAAAAACTAACCAAACTGACACATAGATCACAGCCTTGTCTAACTCAATATAACTATGAGCCATGCCATGTAGGGCCACCCAAGACAGATGGGTCACGTTGAGAGTTCTGACAAAATGTGGTTCACTGGAGAAGGGAATAGCAAAATACTTCAATATTCTTGCCTTTGAAACCCATGGACAGTATGAAAAGGCAAAAAGATATGACACTGAAAGATGATCTTCCCAGGTTGGGAGGTGCCCAATATGCTACTGGAGAAAAGTAGAGAAATAACTCCAGAAAGAATGAAGAAATGTAGCCAAAGAGAAAACAACACCCAGTTATGGATGTGACTGGTGATGGAGGTAAAGTCCGATGGTGTAAAGAACAATATTGTGTGGGAACCTAGAATGTTAGGTCCGTGAATCAAGGTAAATTTGAAGTGGTCTAACAGGAGATGGCAAGAGTGAACACTGATATTTTAGGAATCAGTGAACTAAAATGGACTGGAATGGGCTAATTTAATTCAGATGACCAATATATTTACTAATGTGGGCAAGAATCTCTTAGAAGAAATACAGTAGCCCTCATAACCAATGAAAGAGTCCAAAATGCATACTTGTGTGTAATCGCAAAAATGACAGAATGATCTCTGTTCGTTTCCAAGGCAAACCACTCAGTATCACAGTAATCCAAGTCCATGCCCCAACACCTAATGCCAAAGAAGCTGAAGTTTAATGGTTCTAAAATGAGAGCCTACAATGCCTTCTAGAAATAAATTAAAAAAAAAAAGATGTCCTTTTCATCATAGGGGACTGGAATGCAAAATTAGGAAGTCAAGAGATAACTGCAGTCACAGGCTAGTTTGCCTTTGGAGTACAAAATGAAGCAGAACAAAGGCTAACAGAGTTTTGCCAAGAGAAAAACTGGTATAACAAACTGGTGCACACTGGTAAAGCAAAAACGGTTTACCAACAACATTAGACGATTCTACAAATGGACATCTCCAGATGGTCAATACCAAAATCAGACTGATTCTATTCTCTGCAGCCAAATATGGAGAATCTCTATACAATCAGCAAAAACAACCAGGAGCTGACTGTGGCTCAGATCATGAACTCCTTATTGCCAAATTCAGGCTTAAATTGAAGAAGGTAGGGAAAACCATTAGACCATTCAGGTATGACCTAAATCAAATCCCTTAAGATTATACAGTGGAGGTACCAAATAAATTCAAGTGATTAGATTCGACAGACAAAGTGCCTGAAGAATTATGGACTGAAGTTAGGGACATTGTACAGGAAGCAGTGATCAAGACCATCTCTAAGAAAAATAAATTCAAAAAGGCAAAATGGTTGTCTGAGGAGGCCTTACAAATAACTGAGAAAATAGGAGAAGCTAAAGGCAAAAGAGAAAAGGAAAGATATACCCATCTGAATGAAGAGTTCCAAAGAATAGCAAGGAGAGACAAGAGAGCCTTCCTCAGTGATCAATGCAAAGAAATAAGGGAAAAAAATGAAATGGAAAAGACCATAGATCTCTTCCAGAAAATCAGAGATGCCAGGGGAACATTTCATGTAAAGATGGGCACAATAAAGCACAGAGAGAGTTACATGTATCTAACAGAAGCAGAAGATAATAAGAAGAGGTGGCAAGAATACATAGAAAAGCTATACAAAAAAAGATCTTAATGACCCAAATAACCACAATGACATGATCACTCACCTAGAGCCAGACATCCTGGAATGAGAAGTCAAGTGGGCCTTAGGAAGCATCACTATGAACAAAGCTAGTAGAGTTGGTTGAACTCTAGTCTATCTATTTCAAATGCTAAAAGATTATGCCATTAAAGTGCTGCACTCATTATGCCAGCAAATTTGGAAAACTCAGCAGTGGCCACAGGACTGGAAAAGGTCAGTTTTCATTCCAACCCCAAGAAAAGTCAATGTCAAAGAATACTCGAACTACCACACAATCAGTAATGCTCAAAATTCTCCAAGCAAATCTTCAACTGTATGTGAACCATGAACTTCCAGATGTTCAAACTGGTTTTAGAAAAGGCAGAGGAACCAGAGATCAAATTGCTAGCATCTGTTGGATCATCCAAAAAGCAAGAGAGTTCCAGAAAAACATCTACTTCTGCTTTATTGACTATGCCAAAGCTTTTGACTGTGTGGATCACAACAAACTGTGGAAAATTCTTCAAGAGATGGGAATACCAGACCATCTGACCTTCCTCTTGAGAAATCTGTATGCAGGTCAGGAAGCAACAGTTAGAACTGGACATGAAACAACAGACTGGTTCCAAATAGGAAAAGGAGTACATCAAGGCTGTATATTGTCACCATGCTTATTTAACTTATATGCAGTGTACATCATGAGAAGTTCTGGGCTGGAAGAAACACAAGCTGCAATCAAGACTGCTGGGAGAAATATCAATAGCCTTAGATATGCAGATGACACCACTCTTACGGCAGAAAATGAAGAACTAAAGAGACTCCTGATAAAAGTGAAGGAGAAGAGTGAAAAAAAATGGCTTAAAACTCAACATTCAGAAAACTAATATCATGGCATCTGGTCTCATCACTTCATGGCAAATAGATGGGAAAACAGTGGCAGACTTTATTCTGGGGGGCTTCAATATCAGTTGGTGACAGCAGCCATTAAATTAAAAGATGCTTGCTCCATAGGAGAAAAATAATGACCAAGCTAGACAGCAGATTAAAGCAGACATTACTTTGCCAACAAAGGTCTGTCTAATCAAAGCTATGGTTTTTCCACAGTTTCCATCTATGGATGTGAGAGTTGGACCATAAAGAAAGCTGAGCACCAAAGAATTCATGTTTTTGAACTGTGGTGTTCAAGAAGACTCTTGAGAGTCCCTTGGAATGCAAGGATATCTAACCAGTCATTCCCAAAGGAAATCAGTCCTGAATATTCATTGGAAGGACTGATGCTGAAGCTGAAACTACAATGCTTTTGTCACCTGATGTAAAGTATTGACTCATTGGAAAAAACACTGATGTTGGGAAAATTGAAGGCAGGATTAAAAATGGATGATAGAGGATAATTTGCTTGGATAGCACCACTGACTTGATGGACATGAGTTTTAGCAGGCTCCAGAATTTGGTAATGGACAGGGAAGCCTGGCATGCTGCAGTCCATGGAGTTGCAATGAGCCAGACACAACTCTGTGACTGAATTGAACTGAAATGTACTAAAATAGCTAAGTTTTAAATTATACAGTATGGAGTCAGTTCCACAGAGATGGTAATCAAAAGCCCAATAACATCTGAGTAAATACAGTAGGTACACTTGCCTGGAAAATCCCATGGATGGAGGAGCCTGGTAGGCTGCAGTCCATGGGGTCTCGAAGAGTCAGACACGACTGAGAGACTTCACTTTCACTTTTCACTTTCATGCATTGGAGAAGGAAATGGCAACCCACTCCAGTGTTCTTGTCTAGAGAATCCCAGGGACGGTGGAGCCTGGTGGACTGCCGTCTATGGGGTCACACAGAGTCGGACACGACTGAAGTGACTTAGCAGCAGCAGCAGCAAATACAGTAGGAACTAAAATTTTTTAAAAAAAATGAAATGAAATAATTTGATGGAGAAATCCTTAAAAAAATGTAGAAAAAGTGAAAAAAGGCATCAGAAAACTGAAATATGAGAATCAGAAAGGGCATGGGTTTATGATCACTGAGTGAGAAAACATTTTCAGATGGAGGTTGTAGAGAACATTATCTGATAGGAGTATTTTGTACCAATGGTCTCTTCTACTAGTATGGTTTTGTTACCTGAAAATGAAATGAAAGTGTTAGTCACTCGGTCGAGTCCAACTTTTTGTGATCCCATGGACTGTAGCCCACCAGACTCCTCTGTTAATGAGATTCTCCAGGCAAAAGTGGATTGCCATTCCCTTCTCCAAGGAGCTTCCCCACCCAGGGATCAATCCCGGGTCTCCCACATTGCAGGCAGATTCTTTACCATCTGAGCCACAGAAAGATCTTCTAAGACTACTCATGCTAAACTAAGACTCATTATTATCCATTTCATAATAACTGGGTCTTTTATTTAAGTAAGTTTTCCTATCACAATGATTCTCATATACATATTTAGTTGTTTATCAACTAAATGGTGAACTATTATTTGTTCACCATTATTCCCTCTGATTAAAGAGTCATTGAGAAAGCAGCTTTCTTTATTTTATTCATCATTATATAACATAAATTTATCTCAGTTTTTGACACCTGGTAGTAATTTCTCATTAAATATTTATTTAATAAAATAACAAAATTATAGTATAGAAGGAGAGGAAGGTAGAGAAAAAAATTCCAATGGATTTGAAAAATAAGAGATTACAGGATACCTAATTAAGAGGATGGTAGGTGGACTAATAGTAATAATAATAGGAGGAAATTCAGCTTTTACTGTATTTCAGGTACTTTGTTAACTACTTCTCATATATTCTCTCATTTAGTCATCAAGACAACTATAAGATTATTATTACTTACATCTCAATTCCAAACATTAGATAACAATGGGCAGGAAAGTTTAAATTTCAACACTAAAGAAGTATTGAGCTCAGGAATCAGTTCAGATCAGATCAGTCGCTCAGTCGTGTCCGACTCTTTGCGACCCCATGAATCGCAGCACGCCAGGCCTCCCTGTTCATCATCAACTCCCGGAGTTCACTGAGACTCACGTTCATCGAGTCAGTGATGCCATCCAGCCATCTCATCCTCTGTCGTCCCCTTCTCCTCTTGCCCCCAATCCCTCCCAGCATCAGAGTCTTTTCCAATGAGTCAACTCTTCACATGAGGTGGCAAAAGTACTGGAGTTTCAACTTTAGCTTCATTCCTTCCAAAGAAATCCCAGGGCTGATCTCCTTCAGAATGGACTGGTTGGATCTCTTTGCAGTCCAAGGGACTCTCAAGAGTCTTCTCCAACACCACAGTTCAAAAGCATCAATTCTTTGGCACTCAGCCTTCTTCACAGTCCAACTCTCACATCCATACATGACCACAGGAAAAACCATAGCCTTGACTAGATGAATCTTTGTTGGCAAAGTAATATCTCTGCTTTTGAATATGCTATCTAGGTTGGTCATAACTTTCCTTCCAAGAAGTGTCTTTTAATTTCATGGCTGCAGTCACCATCTGCAGTGATTTTGGAGCCCAGAAAAATAAAGTCTGACATTGTTTCCACTGTTTCCCCATCTATTTCCCATGAAGTGATGGAACCGAATGCCATGATCTTCGTTTTCTGAATGTTGAGCTTTAAGCCAACTTTTTCACTCTCCACTTTCACTTTCATCAAGAGGCTTTTTAGCTCCTCTTCACTTTCTGCCAAGTCTATGTTATCTTTGTAGATACCATGTTTTTAACGTGCTCTGATTTTAGTGGGTTATGAATTAAATGAGAAACAGTGAAGAGACTGAGACTATCTGCTTTTAAGAATCTTAAAGAAAGAATAAACACATGTTTGTATTGAGTATATTTGGAGAGGGTACATTACAGAACCTGAACATGTTATATGATAAGACTAAGAAGTAGTCAAATTCTTGTCAGAAGATGTTGAAACAAGAAAGTCAATGATGTAAACTCTGGAGGATTCAGTTGGCCATGAAATGATAAATAAAGGTAGCAATAAATACTCTCATATTGGAAAAAAAAAACATATTGGGAGTCGGTGTGAAAAGGGACACCAAGTTAAAAACCTTTGCTCATACAGACTTCAGGAAATTTGCTTGGTGTGGGGAGTATGTAGAAGAAAAGGCCGTATGATCGATGACAACACCATGGAGGAATTAAAAAATCTGGTCTTCACTAAAATGTTGCTCATAAATAAGGTATTGGGACTGAAGATGTGAGAAAGCAGCTGGTTGACCATCTCCTGAATTTCATAGTGTTGGGAGTAGAAGTCAATTAAATTGCACCTGAGATAAATAAAATTACCTTCAGAAGAGTTAATTGTTGTTTTTATGGTCTTTCTATGAGATAAAATTTAGATATCACATTGTACAGTAGAGGACCTTGGATTGATAACAATTCAGTTCAGTTCAGTTCAGTCGCTCAGTTATGTCCAACTCTTTGTGACCCCATGAACTGCAGCACACCATACCTCTCTGTCCAGCACCAACTCCTGGAGTCCACCCAAACCCATGTCCATTGAGTCGGTGATACCATCCAACCATCTCATCCTCTGTCGTCCCCTTCTCCTCCTGCCCTCAATCTTTCCCAGCATCAGGGTCTTTTAAAATGAGTCAGCTGTTAGCATCAGGTGGCCAAAGTATTGGAGTTTCAGCTTCAACATCAGTCCTACCAATGAACACCCAGGACTGATCTCCTTTAGGATGGACTGGTTGGATCTCCTTGCAGTCCAAGGGACTAGCAAGAGTCTTCTCCAACACCACAGTTAAAATGCATCAGTTTTGATATTTGGCAAAACTAATACAGTTATATAAAGTTTTAAAAAAAATAAATAAAATAAAATAAAATTAAATTAAAAAAAAATAAAGACACCATCCGTCAAAATAAAATAAAATAAAATAAAATGCATCAGTTCTTCAGTGCTCAGATTTCTTTATATTCCAACTCTCACATCCATACATGACCACTGGAAAAACCATAGCCTTGACTAGAAGGACCATTCTTGGCAAAGTAATGTCTCTGCTTTTTAATATGCTGTCTAGGTTGGTCATAACTTTCCTTCCAAGGAGTAAGTGTCCTTTAATTTCATGGCTGCAATCTCCATCTGCGGTGATTTTGGAGCTCCCAAAAATAAAGTTTGACACTGTTTTCACTGTTTCCCCATGTATTTGCCATGGATTGATGGGACCAGCTGCCATGATCTTAGTTTTCTGAACGTTGAGCTTTAAGCTGGCTTTTCACTCTCCTCTTTCACTTTTATCAAGAGACTCTTTAGTTCTTCATTTTCTGCCATAAGGGTGGTGTCATCTGCATATCTGAGGTTATTGATATTTCTCCCAGCAATCTTGATTCCAGCTTGTGCTTCCTCCAGCCCAGTGTTTCTCATGATGTACTCTGCATATAAGTTAAATAAGCAGGGTGACAATATACAGCCTTGACGTACTTCTTTTCTTATTTGGAACCAGTTTGTTGTTCCATGTCCAGTTCTAACTGTTGCTTCCTGACCTGCATACAGGTTTCTCAAGAGGCAGGTCAGGTGGTCTGGTATTCCTATATCTTGAAGAATTTTGCATAGTTTATTGTGATCCACACAGTCAAAGGCTTTGGAATAGTCAATAAAGCAAAAATAGATATTTTTCTGGAACTCTCTTGTTTTTTCGATGATCCAGCAGATGTTGGCAATTTGATTTCTTGTTCCTCTGCCTTTTCTAAAACCAGCTTGAACATCTGGAAGTTCACAGTTCACATATTGCTTAAGTCTGGCTTCGAGAATTTTGAGCATTACTTTACTAGCATGTGAGATGAGTGTAATTGTGTGGTAGTTTGAATGTTCTTTGGCATTGCCTTTCTTTGGGATTGGAATGAAAACTGATCTTTTCCAGTCCTGTGATAACTCTTAAGATATTAGAATTGTTTGATTCATAATGCTCCATGATGCTATCATTCCCAGTCTGTGGACTAGACAAAAACAAAAACAGAAATAAGTGAAACAACTTTAGCATTTGTTCAGTTAATTAATATTACAATTCTAATATATTGACATTTACACAGCATTTTATTTTCATAACTGCTACAAAACTAAATTTGAAGAGCTTTAGTAGTGAAGGAAAAGGAAACAGTAAATCAACATTTTTTATTACTTTTTGCACACAGTGTGTGTTCTCAGCTTAATAGAAGTTACTACTGTAAATACATATGTGTGTGTGTGTGTGTGTGTGTGTGTGTGTGTGTGTGTGTGTGTATAGGCTTCCCTCATTGGTAAAGAATATGCCTGCAATGCTAGAGACCTGGGTTTGATCCCTGAGTTGGGAAGATCGCTTGGAGAAGGGAATTGCTACCTACTCCAGTATTCTTGCCTGGAGAATTCCATGGACAGAGGAGTCTGGAAGGCTACAGTCTATGGGGTTGCAAAGAGATGAATGTGACTGAGCTACTAACACTTTCTTTCACTTTCATATGAAATATAGAGTATCACATTTGCCTTCAAGATGCTAGCGATGCATCTGTAGTGACAATAGAAAAATTATGAAATAATTAGGGAACATTCATGAGAAAAACTGTGAAACTGAATTACACATATAATAGAAGAAAAAGAAAGGGAGAGTAATCAATTACAGCTAGAGTAATCAAAAGATGGCTACAATGAATCAGGTTGAACTTATTCTAGGTCTTGGGAAATATGTAAGATTTAGATAAACAGAAGGTGAATGAAAATCACAATAGAATAATATCCAGAGCCAAGGGTTTAAGGTATCAAAGGGCAAGGGTCTTGAAGGATGCCAAAGCTTCTGCAGGTAGCTGAAGTCATCAGATCACAATCAAAAGCAACTGCACAAAAATTCAGCAAGAAATAACCAGAGGCACTGTGGCAGATATTCTGATTGTTTGCAAAGTGAAGAGGAGCAGATTGACCAGATGGGACTACAAAAACCAGATATAGGGTAGATCTTTTCAAAAATAAGCATCAAGATACTCATTAAATTGAAAAGCAGATCCCATGGTGGTGACAGGTTTTGAAAAGAATGGGTGGAAATAAACATAAGCCACAGTTTTGCTTTTCAAAGCCATACTTGTACAGATGGAAAATACCTTCAAATATGAAAGATAAGAGAGTGGGACACAAAGCCGAGACCTTCATGTTGCAATTTGAGTTTTCTCTGTGTTTTTACACTTTAAATCTTAAATGGAATAGCTTCTATTATTTCAAATATTATCCTCTGATATTTGATTGCATATTTAACATCTCTAATGTGCTAAAACTTAAAAAGTTCACTTTGTATAATAAATCAGTAATAATATTCATGAGAAAACAGTTATTGTTTAAGGTGACTGACATTTGAAAAATGTACATCTACTCTGCTTATTTACAAAATGTTTGTAGTTATTGTTATTTGATATCACTTATAACTTATCTTGTGGCTTAGATATGACTTTTTTCTTTGAAGTTCTTCACAAATTTTGTTATACCTTTCATGTATGGTTGAATTTTAAAATAGGTTATGACTGATTTTATTGGCACTGCAATTAGATATATGGCAATGGCACCCCACTCCAGTACTCTTGCCTGGAAAATCCCATGGACGGAGGAGCCTGGTGGGCTGCAGTCCATGGGGTCACTAGAGTCGGACACAACTGAGTGACTTCACTTTGACTTTTCACTTTCATGCATTGGAGAAGGAAATGGCAACCCACTCCAGTGTTCTTGCCTGGAGAATCCCAGGGATGGGAAGCCTGGTGGGCTGCCATCTATGGGGTCGCACAGAGTTGGACACGACTGAATCAACTTAGCAGCAACAGCAGCATACCTACTTTATGTTATTGATAAGTTACCATGAAGTCTATTGAGAATTTCAAAGATTAAATAGATTATGTCACAAGAGATAAGAATGAATGATTAAGTATATAGATTGATGAAGAGATAAATTATTATAGCACATAACTGTTTTTATGAGATTAATAACCTAATGCTAATGAAATATAAGTAAATGGTAATTTTTTGCCAGTCATTTTCTTCTCTCCAACTAGGAAACTATAAAAATATATGAAACTATAAGTTTATTATTTGTTAGAGTGGTCTTCATGAGTGAGCCTTAATTTAAATGAATATTAGTCCAGAGCAATGAGTAATTAAAGCCTTTATGCCAGAGTGATAAGAGGTTTGAGTTTTATTTGGCCCATACCTACACTCCAAAGTAAGGTGAATAAAATCAAAATGTAACAATTAAGTATGTTACAGTATATAGAGTTAGTAGGCTGCAATCCATGGGGTCGCTAAAAGTCGGACATGACTGAGCAACTTCACTTTCATTTTTCACTTTCATGCATTGGAGAAGGGAATGGCAACCCACTCCAGTGTTCTTGCCTGGAGAATCCCAGGGACGGGGGAGCCTGGTGGGCTGCCATCTCTGGGGTCGCACAGAATCAGACACTACTGAAGCGACTTAGCAGCAGCAGCAGCATACAGAGTTAGCAAATTTGCCTTTATTTGGATTATTCTAATGCTTGAATGAATTATAACTATTATTCAAAAGTGTTTTCTGCTAAAATCATTATAGAAAGCAAAACAACTTTGATACTAGAACCTTACTAAGGTCAGAAGAATACTATACAACAACTTCTATCATAATTATAGATAAAATATAAACATAAAAAGACATTAACAAATAGAATCCAAAGATATTAGAAGAGAACATTATATAATTTGGGTTTCCCTGGCAGTTCAGTAATAAAGAATCTGCCTGCCAAAGCAGGAGATAAGGATTTGATCTCTGGGTCAGGAAGATCCCCTGGAGAAGGAAATGGCAACCCTCTCTATTATTCTTGCCTAGGAAATCCCATTGACAAAAGAGCCTGGTGAGCGACAGTCCCTGGGGTCTCAAGAGTCAGACATGACTTATCAACTAGACAACAGCTATATAATTCCTAAGCTTACTTTATTCTAATAATGCAAGTGTTGTATAATGTTTGGGAATTAATATAACTCACATTAATAGTGTAAATAGAAAAATAACATATTAATAAAACACATATCATAAAACTCAAAACAATTTTATAGTTCAGACTAGTTCAGTCGCTCAGTTGTATCTGACTCTTTGCGACCTGTCCATCACCAACTCCCGGAGTTAACCCAAACTCATGTCCATTGAGTTGGTGATGCCATCCAGCCATCTCATCCTCTCTCATCCCCTTCTCCTCCTGCCCCTAATCCCTCCCAGCATCAGGGTCTTTTCCAATGAGTCAACTCTTCACATCAAGTGGCTAAAGTATTGGAGTTTCAGCTTCAGCATCAGTCCTTCCAATGGACAGCCAGGACTGATCTCCTTTAGGATGGACTGGATGCATCTCCTTACAGTCCAAGGGACTCTCAAGAGTCTTCTCCAACACCATAGTTCAAAAGCATCAATTCTTCGGTGCTCAGCCTTCTTCACAGTCCAACTCTCACATCCATACATGACCACAGTAAAAACCATAGCCTTGACTAGACAGAACTTTGTTGGCAAAGTAATGTCTCTGCTTTTGAATATGCTATCTAGGTTGGTCATAACTTTCCTTCCAAGGAGTAAGTGTCTGTTAATTTCAAGGCTGCAATCACCATCTACAGTGATTTTGGAGCCCCCCAAAATAAAGTCTGCCACTGTTTCCACTGTTTCCTCATCTATTTGCCATGAAGTGATGGGACCAGATGCCATGATCTTTGTTTTCTGAATGTTGAGCTTTAAGCCAACTTTTTCACTCTCCTCTTTCTCTTTCATCAAGAGGCTCTTTATTTCTTCTTCACTTTCTGCCATAAGGGAGGTGTCATCTGCATATCTGAGGTTATTGATATTTCTCCTGGCAATCTTGATTCCAGCTTGTGCTTCTTCAATAGCAGCGTTTCTCATGATGTACTCTGCATAGAAGTTAAATAAGCAGGGAGACAATATACAGCCTTAATGTACTCCTTTTCCTGTTTGGAACCAGTCTGTTGTTCCATGTCTAGTTCTAACTGTTGTTTCCTGACCTGGATACAGATTTCTCAAGAGGCAGGTCAGGTGGTATGGGAGTCCCATGTCTTTCAAAATTCTCCACAGTTTATTGTGATCCACACTGTCAAAGGCTTTGGAATAGTCAACAAAACAGAAATAGATGTTTTTCTGGAACTTTCTTGCTTTTTTGATGATCCAGTGGATGTTGGCAATTTGATCTGTTTTCCTCTGCCTTTTCTAAAACCAGCTTGAACATCTGGAAGTTCATGATTCATGTATTGCTGAAGCCTGGCGTGGAGACTTTTGAGCATTACTTTACTAGCATGTGAGATGAGTGCAATTGTGCAGTAGTTTGAGCACAGAGTACCTGATAAACTATGGACAAAGGTTCCTGACATTTTACAGGAGACAGGGATCAAGACCATGCCCATGGAAAAGAAATGCAAAAAAAGCAAAATGGCTGTCTGAGGAGGCCTTACAAATAGCTGTGAAAAAAAGAGAAGTGATAAGCAAAGGAGAAAAGGAAAGATATAAGCATGTGAATGTAGAGTTCCAAAGAATAGCAAGTAGAGAAAATAAAGCCTTCCTCAGTGAGCAATGCAAAGAAATAGAGGAAAACAACAGAATGGGAAAGACTAGAGATCTCTTCAAGAAAATTAGAGATGCCAGGGGAACATTTCATGAAAAGATGGGCTCAATAAAGGACAAAAATGGTATGGACCTAACAGAAGCAGAAGATATTAAGAAGAGGTGGCAAGAATACACAGAAGAACTGTACAAAAAAGAGCTTCACAACCCAGATAATAATGATGGTGTGATCACTCACCTAGTGCCAGACATCCTGGAATGTGAAGTCAAGTGGGCCTTAGAAAGCATCACTTCGAACAAAGCTAGTGGAAGTGATGGAATTCCAGCTGAGCTATTTCAAATCCTGAAAGATGATGCTGTGAAAGTCCTGCACTCAATATGCTAGCTAATTTGGAAAACTCAGCAGTGGTCACAGGACTGGAAAAGGTGAGTTTTCATTACAATCCTAAAGAAAGGCAATGCCAAAGAATGCTCAAATTACTGCACAGTTTTATAGTATAAATGTTTATTTAATATATAATATTTAGGAATGTTTTATTCTGATAGAGTATCTTAAATAACTATAAAGCAAATATGGTATTTTTTGATGAACTATTGGAAACTTTCTCTTTGAAACTGACAATAAAACAAGGATGCCCTCAATTACCACTTCTACTTAGCAAATATTTGGTGTAATACAGCAACAAAAAGCAAAAGTGATGATAAAATCTAGTTGCCTCTATTCTCAGGTCACATGGGAAAATCTCAGAAAATCTAAAATAATCTAAAAGCTAATTATCAGAATTTAAAAGCAACTTTTACAAAATTTATGTCTATAAAATACCCAATCATATTTTCATATGGAAACAGATGAAAATAAAAATAAATTAAAAGATAACATTCTAAGTAACAGCAAGATCTTCAATTACTTAAAAGTTGGCTTAAAGCTCAACATTCAGAAAATGAAGATCATGGCATCTGGTCCCATCACTTCATGGGAAATAGATGGGGAAACAGTGGAAACAGTGTCAGACTTTATTTTTCTGGGTTCCAAAATCACTGCAGATGGTGACTGCAGCCATGAAATTAAAAGATGCTTACTCCTTGGAAGGAAAGTTATGACCAACCTAGATAGCATCTTCAAAAGCAGAGACATTACTTTGCCAACAAAGTTCCGTCTAGTCAAGGCTATGGTTATTCCTGTGGTCATGTATGGATGTGAGAGTTGGACTGTGAAGAAGGCTAAGCACCAAAGAATTGATGCTTTTGAATTGTGATGTTGGAGAAGACTCTTGAGAGTCCTTGGACTGCAAGGAGATCCAACCAGTCCATTCTGAAGGAGATCAGCCCTGGATGTTCTTTGGAAGGAATGATGCTAAAGCTGAAACTCCAGTACTTTGGCCACCTCATGCAAAGAGTTGACTTATTGGAAAAGACTCTGATGCTGGGAGGGATTGGGGGCAAGAGGAGCAGGGGACGACAGAGGATGAGATGGCTGGATGGCATCACTGACTCAATGGATGTGAGTCTGAGTGAACTCCGGGAGTTGGTGTTGGACAGGGAGGCCTGGCGTGCTGTGATTCATGGGGTCGCAAAGAGTCGGACACGACTGAGCGACTGATCTGATCTGATCTGATAACATAATCTAATGAACAACACTAAAAAATTCCACATATCAGGAAATTTACATAATATTACTAAGAAATATCAAAGAAGATCTAAACAAATGGAAGGATTTGTTACATTTATTGATTGGAAGATTATATTTTCAAAAACTTCCAGTTTTCTTTCTCTCTCTCTCTCTCTCTCTCTCTCTCTCCATACATACACACACACACACACACACATATATTTATAAAGCAAAAAGTGAAACTGTTAGTTGCTCAGTCCCGCCCAACCATTTGCTATTCCATTGACTGTAGTCTGCCAGACTCCTCTGTCCGTGGACTTCTTCAGGCAAGAACACTGGAGTGGGTAGCCATTCCTTTCTCCAGGGGATCTTCCCAACCCTGGAGTTGAACTGGAGTCTCCTGTACTGCAGGAAGATTCTTTCCTACCTGAGCCACTAGGAAAGCCCTATCTATCTATTAAACCCAATGCAATTCTTGTTAAAATATAAAGTTTTTTTCTTTATTTCTTTTTTCCCCCCAAGGGGAATTGATAGGTTCGTCGTTCTCAGTTTCAAAGAAAATCAGAGGGGCAAATGAAACTAAGATAATTTTTGTTGTTGTTCAGTTGTGCAGTCGTGTCTGACTCTTAGTGAGCCCATGGACTGCAGCATGTCAGGCCTCCCTGTCCTTCACCATCTCCCTTTGCTTGCTCAAACTCATGTCCATTGTGTTGGTGATGCCATCCAACCATCTCATCCTCTGTTGTCCCCTTCTCTTCCTGCCTCCAATCTTTACCAGCATCAGGGTCTTTTCTCATGAGTCGGCTCTTTGCATCAGGTGACCAAAGTATTGGAGCTTCAGCATCAATCCTTCCAACAAATATGCAGAATTTATTTCCTTTAGGACTGATTGGTTTGATCTCCTTGCAGTCCAAGGAAATCTCAGGAGTCTTACCCAACACCATAATTCAAAAGCATCAATTCTTCAGCGTTCAACCTTCTTTATGGTCCAACTCTCACATCCATTAATAATTTTAAGTTAGAACAACAAAATGGAGGCTGCCAGTGACATTTGACATTCCTTGTAGACACATCATTCCAATCTTCACATAGTTTTCTTCTCCATGTCTCTGTGTGTACTTTTCCAATTTTTGTAAGTATACTTACTGAATTAGAGGCCACCAGAACTCTGTATGAAATCATCTTGATCCTTATATTAAATTTATCAGCAAAGACCTTATTTCCAAATAAAGTCACATTCCATGTTTTCTTTTTTTTTCCCCTGCTCCATGCAGTGGGTGAGATGTTAGTTCCCTGATAAGGGATCGAACACATACCCCCTGCAATGAAGCATGGGATCTTAACCATGGGGCTGCCAGGAAAGTCCTTAAGGTCACATTCTAATGTTCTGAGTATATGTGTACTTTGGAGGGAAATTATTCAATCCATTATAGTTATTCTTCAGTAAAGTATTTACAGAAAAAAATATATTAATATAGTATCAAAACAATATTAGTTTAATACTCATGAGGTATATTAGTTTTAGCTAAATTGTTTTCATGAGACATTAAAATTTTATCTCAGGTCCCTTTTTATCAATAAAATTATATAAACAGGCATATATATATATTTGTATACTCCTGTTATATATATGTGTGATATATACATATATATATATATATACATTCTTTTTACAAAACATTTCTATCATATTGAAATATATATGTTTTCCACTTTTTGTGTTATGTTTATTTTCCTTTGCCTTTAATATAATAGACTTACAATTTTAAATCTGACAAAATGAAAAAACAAAACTAGTTTTGTGGATATTGATTGACTTCGAATAACTGTGTGTATAAGCTTAAAGTCAGTGATCACAAGATAAGTGGACTGTTAATATATTGTTAATAATTCTACAACTTATTATGCTATGGAACTATGTGTGATCTACAAATTTAAAAGTTAAAGAGGCTTTATTTCTTATATTGCAACATGATTTTAAAAAAATCTTCAGATACCAGATTAAAGACACTAATCACATGAATATATAACCACAGAATTCTTACTGATATAACCTGATTTTTAAAATCTAGAGATAGTTTAGGGTTTAGTCCTCACTTTTTCACAAACCAATTCCTTTCTGTTTTGCATGCAATATGATCACCATGATTTTCTATGTGGCACATTAGAATAAAGAGTTCTATCTTTAATCCATACAGCTTTTAAAACAATCTCAATTTCTAAATTAAGAAAGGAGTGTTTTAGCATTGCTTGTTTATATGAATACCAAGATATCTATCTTGATTTTATGTTGTTTGTAAGCTCTGGAGATACTAAGGATAATTTCATCTTTGTTACATTCTTGAGTAATCTGTTCTGAGGCTTTGTGTTTTACTGACATACAATGTTCAGATTTTATTTTTCCTTAGTGGAGTTTGTTGTTTAGCCTTGCTGTCACTAAAGCTTGTTATTGTTTATCCTGCTCATTCAGCTGCAAGGTTCAATCCCTGTCCATCATGCTCTCTAATGCCCAATGTCTGCAGTTTCTTGCAACTTTTTTCTTTTGTTTATTGGCATAAGCTCTTTTTTCCCTTTGGGAAGATCATAGCTTATCTTATTAAGAAGAACCATTTAAAAATATTCTCTCATTTTCAAAATTTAGCATTTATAGAGAGAGAGAAAGAAGAAAAGAAAGTAAATGTTTTAGTAACAATACATTTGAAATTAATTAGCAAAACCAATTAGAAAACAAATTTAGTCAGTATAGAGTTATAGCATTAAGGAAACAAACATATAAAAAATGTTTTAAAAAATATCCAAAATATGGCTTCTCTAGTCATCTAGTGGGAGTATTAAGACAAAAAACTGTCTCAGAAAATCTACACCCCCAGTATATGAGGTCCAGTTAATAAAGTTTTGTGAAATAGACTTTCTGTCATCCCAAAATGCATAGATTAACAAAAATTATTTGATAAAACAATATGCTTCAGATACAGAAAAATCTTTCATTCTATACCATTTATGTATAATATAGCAGGTGATAAAAAATAGTCGTGATTGGCAGATGTTACAGGTATCCCATTTCATATCACCTTGGCACTCACTATAACAGATATCCAGAAGTTTTGTTACTGCAAGAGCCTATACATCTACAACTGATGACTTGCTAATAAGCATTTAGCTTGACAGCAGGCTAGAAATGCTAGCCAAGTGAATGTCCAGGGAACATTCCTCATCCATTGACGGACCAGGAGAAGAATTACAACAGCTTCCTTAGTTTATTGTTGGGACAAAATATATGTACACACATTCAGTGTGAGAGCTCCACACTGGCAGGATCAGCATTAGCTAGGGGTTAGTCAGAAGTTCTAGGGACCCATGTAAGACCTAATGAGTCAGAATCTCTGGGGAACAAGCTTCAGAAACTGCTTTAACTAGCTTTGTATCTGCTAAAATTTGTGAAGCATTAATTTACACAAGGAGTCAGAAAACTTTTCTGTAAAGGGACATACATTAATTTCTTATTGCTGTCATAGCAAATTATCACAAACTTACATGATTTAAAAACAACACACTTTTATTATCTTACAGTTCTGTAAGTCAGAAGTCCAACATCAGTCTTACTGGGCTAAATTCAAGATGTCAGTAGGGTCAATTCTTTTCAGAGGCTCTAGAGGAGAATCTGTTTCTTTGCCTTTGCCAGCTTTAGAGGCTATGCATTTTCATTGACTTGTAGTCCTTTTACCTTCAAAACCAGCAGTATGGGGTCATTATATCTGCTTCACTATTTTTGTTGTCACATGGCCTTCCTCTAACTTTCGTTCATTCCTCTCATTAAGAACCCTTGTGATTGCATTGAACACAAAGGATAATGAGGATAACCTCCTCATCTTAAGATTCCTAAATTCTTCACACTGTAAGGTCCCTTTTGCTAGGTAAGGTAACATATTCACATTTTCTGGGGATTGGGATGTGGACATCTTTGGAGGGAGCATTATTCTGCTTTCCATAAACCAGATCATAACTATTTTAAGTACTGTCTGCCAAGAGGCAAGATTGGGGGTATTCTGTAGGTACCTGTATAACAGCAGAAAACTGTTTTCCACATTTTCCAGGGATGGGCCATCCACCCCAGATAGTGGGTCTACTTTGGTTCAGTTGGAGAAATCCTGCAAAAGAAGAACACCGGGTTAAGAGGGGTACATGGTAGTGGAAAGCACTGGGTACACCCTTTTTAGTTTCATTTTATACCCCAAGAATACTAAGGAATACTCCCTTCTCATCTCAAAGAGTCTTGAAAACTCAATTTGGGCAGCTGGACAGAAATAATATTACTTTCTGAGTCCCTGAAACCCAGACTAAGACTCCAATCTTGGTGTCCCAAAATTGCCAATAGAGGAGTGCCCAACGTGAAGCCGGCAATTGGTACAAATCCTGTGTATCAATAAAGTGCAGCCACTGGCTGAGGAGGCAGGTGCTAGGAGCAGAGGAGAAATATGGGGGAAAACGAACATCTAGACTGATCTCCATGGCTTATAGAGCTGGACTGCTGGAGTTGTGCCCCTGAAGGGCTGTAGTTTGCTGAGCTCTAGTAGTAGAGACACCATCCGCTAGAAATCACATTGCGATTGTGCTCTAATTGCCCACAGCAGTGACCTGTATTCTCTATTCATTGCTTCCCTTTCCAGTCTCACTGCCTATTCCCTCCATGAATGCTTCCTGAAATAAATTCCCAAATAAACTACTTGCATTTAAATCCTTTCTTCAGGAGCATTGTTCAGATAATACAACATGTTATGATCAGAGATGATATTTTTTAAGTCAATTCCATTTGTCAAAAGTATACCAATTATAAACTTGACAATCACATGTATTAATAATATAAGTTTTTTGTAGATAGAAAGATATGTGCTTTTTTTAAAAATGTGTTTTCCCCATTTATTTTCTCATGTGTTTGTTTATTAAAATGGCACTGTGCATAGATAGGAGAGTATGCATGCATGCTAAGTCACTTCAGTCATGTCTGACTCTTTGCAACTCCATGGACTGTAGCTGGCCAGGCTCCTCTGTCCATGGGTTTCTCCAGAAAAAATAGTGGAATGGGTTGCCATGCCCTCCTCCAGGGGAACTTCCCAACTGGGGTCAAACAAGCATCACTTACATCTCCTGTATTGGCAGGTGGTTCTTTACCACTAGTGCTATCTGGGAAACCCATTAGTTCTGTTCACTTCAGTCGCTCAGTCGTGTCCAACTCTTTGTGACCCCATGGACTGGAGCATGTCAGGCTTCCCTATCCATCAGGGACACCCATAAGAGACTATAGTAATATTAATAATGCAAAATCAATGAAGACCTCTAAGTGAAGCAACAAATGGGAAAAGTATCCACGAATATCAGAAAACTATCAACGATGACCAAAAGACCGTTCTGCACTGAAATTTGTTGCTCGACCACTCATGCTTAAAAATCTTTAGAAGAATAAGATGATAATCATGTTTTGCTCATATGGAGGGGTATTTTCTAATGATACTCGTAGCCAGTTCTCTACTGAAGGTGTGAACATTGTCTCATTAGAACAAAGTCGAAATACAAGTTTGAAGTCAAGAAAAAAACAGTTTGCTTTCAACTGGATAAAATGAAAGACCATTTTAAAACAAATTTCATATTTATAAAAATAAAGTATTTTCCTGTCCTAGAGCAAAATAAGTATAACTACCAGAGATGAAATGTCCAAAAAGGTAATTCATACGTTTCAGTTATGACAATTTGTTTTGGGTAGAAAATAAAAGTCCAGACTTAATTCCAACACTAAAAGTACTATATTTTTCAAAAATATGTAGCTCATGAAACAAGAATTCACGTTTTACAAGTTTTAACTAATCAAGCTAACAGTTTTCACAACATATCCTCTCCTAATATCATAATTAGAAAGGAACATTTCATGTTCCTTGTACAATTGTCACCAGATAGATTCCAGTTTAACTATAACAGCATCAGTGAGTAATAAGGCATGGAAATGAGTTCTACAAACTGGCAGCATGAGGAAAAGATTCTATATCCTCTCTGTTTAGAATGTGATCACTGCCATCTTAGTGCCCCTGCTATTGCTCCATTTCTCAGGTAAAAATAAACTTAACATGTTTAAATAGTTAACATTTAAAATTAAAAATCCAAGTCTATATAGAGTCAGAGTTTGAGTCAAATGTACAATAATTCACATTTCCTTTACCTACACACCCTCATATACATATAACTAAAATCACATGAATAAGACCTACCTATTGTCTCAATTAATAGTAAATTTCATATACAGTAAATTTCATAAAGACTAAAATATTGATTCATTGGTTTTAAGCTAGTTTATTTTCTCGGATTTTCAGTGTACTTTTTTATATGTAGGTATAAAGATTAAATATTTAGATTAAGATAGAAATCTGCAATATAGGGATTTATGCAGGCATGAACAAAGATACAGTGGTGGAAGTAAATATATTTAATAATTACAATAACTATTAGACATCTGACACAGGGTAGTTCCCAGCTGGGAAACACTCTTGCTATTTTTCCAACCTGTTCATTCTGGGAGAGGTAGCTTTAATAGCATATCAACTGATAAAATATATTTGAGTGTAAAATAAGTGAAATATTGTTTCCATAAATCAAACCATAGAAGTTGAAATGTACTAAATTCTCACCTGTGATGAGTTATTAAAGATTAATATATCTGTATATCTCAAAGGAACGGGAGTTGAATTTCAGAAAATTTGAAGGTGTGTAAGATATTTGCATTTTCACAAGGGATCATGAGTAAGAAAATAACTGACAAATACTTCTCTGCTCTAAGGATTTTATGCTCAAGGAATTCTTAATTTCAAAAGGATTCAAACAATGTCTCTTTTTCCACAACTATGACTGACTTGGCATGTTGATGTTTCTTATAATTTCTCCTTGACTTGTCAGTAATGTATAACCACATGTGTCTTTGCCTACACTTTTGGTGAACAGGCATTTTATTTGTTATTTCCATGATAATCCTTCAAATTATCTAACAAAAGGCTGTCTACACAATGGGTACAGATAATTCTTTTAATCTCACTTAACATAATGTTTACCAATACTCAGTTTCTCTACCATTTTGCATAAAGAAATTGTAATTAGAGAAAGCATAGAAGCTATGTTTCTTTTTAAAACATAATTTTTATTCTATATAGTTTAAACTATATAGTTTAAAATGGAATTTTAATATATCTACATTAATTTCTATATTATTTTTATTTTTTGAGACGTAATTAACTAAAATATCAGTTCAGTTCAGTTCAGTAAGTCAGTCGTTTCTAACTCTTTATGACCCCATGGACTGCAGCACACCTGGCTTCCCTGTCCATCACCATTTCCAGGAGCTTGCTCAAACTTATGTCCATCAAGTCAGTGATGCCATCCAACCATCTCATCCTCTGTCATCCCCTTCTCCTCCTGCCTTCGCTCTTTCTCAGCATTAGAGTCTTTTCTAATGAGTCAGTTCTTCACATCAGGTGGCCAAAATATTGGAGCTTCAGCTTCAGCATCTGTTCTTCCAATGAATATTCAGGACTGATTTCTTTTAGGATTGACTGGTTTGATCTTCTTACAGTCCAAGGGGATCTTGAACACTATATAAATATACACTATAAGTATATACTAAAATATAGTCTATGTATTTATAGTATACAATTTGAAAGGTTGCTCAATGTGTAAAAATGAACATAATCCAGATATTGAAACCACCTCCATAATGCAAGGGTTTCTTTGTGCCCGCTTGGTAATCACACTCTACTTGCCTACCCTGAATCTTTCCCAGGTAAAAATTGATCTTATTTCTGTCATCATTGATTAGTTTGGATTTTCTATAATTTTATATACTTCATATAGTACATATTCATTTTTTTGTGTGTGACTTCTTTGATACAACATAATTACTTTGAGATGTATCTATGTTGTTGCATGTATCAATAATTCTTAGTTTTTCCCTCCCCTTCTCTCTTTCCCTCCCTCCTGCTTTCCTTAATCAAGTAACACTCCATTGTTAGAATTTAAAACTATTTGTTCACCCACTCATTTATTTGTTCATATTTTGGTTATTATGAGTTTAGAATATTATAAATAAAGTACTCTGAAAAATCTGTGTATCTATTTTGCCTAAGTAATTTTTTTTCTCTTATAAGAATTTTAGTCAGATCACATGGCCGTATATGTTTAACACTTTAAGGCTTAAATCTATTTATTTACTTCTGTTTTTCCATGTGCTGTCTGTTGTCCTTTTCCTCCCTTCTGCCTTAATTGATATTAACTGATTATTTATACCTCCACATACTACATTTGTTGACTGATTAGCTATGAGTTTGGTTATTTTAGTAACCAAATATAAACTCATATTTATAGTACAAGTTTATAGTACATGTTGAAGGTTTATGGTACATACCTTTGCATTTTCAAACCTTCAAGTGATATTATACAACTTCTTTTACAGCATAAAAGTCTTATAATAGAATACTTCCATTTCTTTACTCCTGACCATTCTAGTTCTGTCCTTATACATTTATTTCCTCAAATGATATAAACTCCATTATTCACTGTTATTATTTTTGTTTAAATAGTAAATTGCATTTATATTTTTTCCAATTTTTAGAATTGTTGTAAAATAGTATAAAATGTAGCATCTTAGCCATTTTTAAGTGCAGAATTCACTGACATTAAGTATATTCATATTTTTTGCAACCATCACCACCACCCAACTTCAGAGCTCTTTCACATTTCAAAAACGCAACTCTGTACTCACCTAACAGTAATAACCCATACCGCTTCCCTTGTTTCTACCAATCGCAACTCTACTTTCTGTCCATTCCTATGATTTTGAGTACTTTAATTATCTCATGTATGTGAAATTATACAGAATTTGTCTTTGTGAATGGCATTTCACTTAGCACAATATCCTCAAGCTTCATTCATAATGTGCCATGTGTTGAAATTTCCTTTCTTTAAAGCTAAATAGTAGTCAATTGTATGTATATACCACATTTTGCCTATACATTCATCCATCAGTGCGTACTTCATTTGCTTCCACATTTTAGCTATACTGAATCATGACATGGTTGTGCAATTAAATTTGCTTAGGTATATGCCCAGAAATGATATTGCTGAATCATAATCTAATTCTATTTTTTTTAAATTTTATTTTATTTTTAGACTTTACATAACTGTATTAGTTTTGCCAAATATCAAAATGAATCCGCCACAGGTATACATGTGTTCCCCATCCTGAACCCTCCTCCCTCCTCCCTCCCCATACCATCACTCTGGGTCGTCCCAGTGCACCAGCCCCCCGCATCCAGTATCGTGCATCGAACCTGGCCTGGCACTCGTTTCATACATGATATTTTACATGTTTCAATGCCATTCTCCCAAATCTTCCCACCCTTTCCCTCTCTCACAGAGCCCATAAGACTGTTCTATACATCAGTGTCTCTTTTGCTGTCTCGTACACAGGGTTATTGTTACCATCTTTCTAAATTCCATATATATGTGTTAGTATACTGTATTGGTGTTTTTCTTTCTGGCTTACTTCACTCTGTATAATAGGCTCCAGTTTCATCCACCTCATTAGAACTGATTCAAATGTATTTTTTTAATGGCTGAATAATACTCCATTGTGTATATGTACCACTGCTTTCTTATCCATTCATCTGCTGATGGACATCTAGGTTGCTTCCATGTCCTGGCTATTATAAACAGTGTTGCAATGAACATTGGGGGACACGTGTCTCTTTCCCTTCTGGTTTCCTCAGTGTGTATGCCCAGCAGTGGGATTGCTGGGTCGTATGGCAGTTCTATTTCCAGTTTTTTAAGGACTCTCCACACTGTTCTCCATAGTGGCTGTACTAGTTTGCATTCCCACCAACAGTGTAAGAGGGCTCCCTTTTCTCCACACCCTCTCCAGCATTTATTGCTTGTAAACTTTTGGATCGCAGCCATTCTGACTGGTGTGAAATGGTACCTCATAGTGGTTTTGATTTGCATTTCTCTGATAATGAGTGATGTTGAGCATCTTTTCATGTGTTTGTTAGCCATCTGGATGTCTTCTTTGGAGAAATGTCTATTGAGTTCTTTGGCCCATTTTTTGATTGGGTCATTTATTTTTCTGGAGTTGAGCTGTAGGAGTTGCTTGTATATTCTCGAGATTAGTTGTTTGTCAGTTGCTTCATTTGCTATTATTTTCTCCCATTCTGAAGGCTGTCTTTTCACCTAGCTAATAGTTTCCTTTGATGTGCAGAAGCTTTTAAGGTTAATTAGGTCCCATTTGTTTATTTTTGCTTTTATTTCCAATATTCTGGGAGGTGGGTCATAGAGGATCCTGCTGTGATGTATGTCAGAGAGTGTTTTGCCTATGTTCTCCTCTAGGAGTTTTATAGTTTCTGGTGTTACGTTTAGATCTTTAATCCATTTTGAGTTTATTTTTGTGTATGGTGTTAGAAAGTGTTCTAGTTTCATTCTTTTACAAGTGGTTGACCAGAGTTCCCAGCACCACTTGTTAAAGAGATTGTCTTTAATCCATTGTGTATTCTTGCCTCCTTTGTCAAAGATAAGGTGTCCATATGTGCGTGGATTTATCTCTGGGCTTTCTGTTTTGTTCCATTGATCTATATTTCTGTCTTTGTGCCAGTACCATACTGTCTTGATAACTGTGGCTTTGTAGTAGAGCCTGAAGTCAGGTAGGTTGATTCCTCCAGTTCCATTCTTCTTTCTCAAGATTGCTTTGGCTATTTGAGGTTTTTTGTTTTTCCATACAAATTGTGAAATTATTTGTTCTAGCTCTGTGAAGAATGCTGTTGGTAGCTTGATAGGGATTGCATTGAATCTATAGATTGCTTTGGGTAGTATACTCATTTTCACTATATTGATTCTTCCAATCCATGAACATGGTATATTTCTCCATCTGTTAGTGTCCTCTTTGATTTCTTTCACCAGTGTTTTATAGTTTTCTATATATAGGTCTTTAGATTCTTTAGGTAGATATATTCCTAAGTATTTTATTCTTTCCATTGCAATGGTGAATGGAATTGTTTCCTTAATTTCTCTTTCTGTTTTCTCATTATTAGTGTATAGGAATGCAAGGGATTTCTTTGTGTTGATTTTATATCCTGCAACTTTACTATAGTCATTGATTAGTTCTAGTAATTTTCTGGTGGAGTCTTTAGGGTTTTCTATGTAGAGGATCATGTCATCTGCAAACAGTGAGAGCTTTACTTCTTCTTTTCCAATTTGGATTCCTTTTATTTCTTTTTCTGTTCTGATTGCTGTGGCCAAAACTTCCAAAACTATGTTGAATAGTAATGGTGAAAGTGGGCACCCTTTTCTTGTTCCTGACGTCAGAGGAAATGCTTTCAATTTTTCACCATTGAGGATAATGTTTGCTGTGGGTTTGTCATATATAGCTTTTATTATGTTGAGGTATGTTCCTTCTATTCCTGCTTTCTGGAGAGTTTTGATCATAAATGGATGTTGAATTTTGTCAAAGGCTTTCTCTGCATCTATTGAGATAATCATATGGTTTTTATTTTTCAATTTGTTAATGTGGTGTATTACATTGATTGATTTGCGGATATTGAAGAATCCTTGCATCCCTGGGATAAAGCCCACTTGGTCATGGTGTATGATCTTTATAATGTGTTGTTGGATTCTGATTGCTAGAATTTTGTTAAGGATTTTTGCATCTATGTTCATCAGTGATATTGGCCTGTAGTTTTCTTTTTTTGTGGGATCTTTGTCAGGTTTTGGTATTAGGGTGATGGTGGCCTCATAGAACGAGTTTGGAAGTTTACCATCCTCTGCAATTTTCTGGAAGAGTTTGAGCAGGATAGGTGTTAGCTCTTCTCTAAATTTTTGGTAGAATTCAGCTGTGAAGCCGTCTGGACCTGGGCTTTTGTTTGCTGGAAGATTTTTTATTACAGTTTCAATTTCCGTGCTTGTGATGGGTCTGTTAAGATTTTCTATTTCTTCCTGGTTGAGTTTTGGAAAGTTGTACTTTTCTAAGAATTTGTCCATTTCTTCCTCGTTGTCCATTTTATTGGCATATAATTGTTGATAGTAGTCTCTTATGATCCTTTGTATTTCTGTGTTGTCTGTTGTGATCTCTCCATTTTCATTTCTAATTTTATTGATTTGATTTTTCTCCCTTTGTTTCTTGATGAGTCTGGCTAATGGTTTGTCAATTTGATTTATCCTTTCAAAAAACCAGCTTTTGGTTTTGTTGATTTTTGCTATGGTCTCTTTTGTTTCTTTTGCATTTATATCTGCTCTAATTTTTAAGATTTCTTTCCTTCTACTAACCCTGGGGTTCTTCATTTCTTCCTTTTCTAGTTGCTTTAGGTGTAGAGTTAGGTTATTTAGTTGACTTTTTTCTTGTTTCTTGAGGTGTGCCTGTATTGCTATGAACTTTCCCCTTAGGACTGCTTTTACCGTGTCCCACAGGTTTTGGGTTGTTGTGTTTTCATTTTCATTCGTTTCTATGCAAATTTTGATTTCTTTTTTGATTTCTTCTGTGATTTGTTGGTTATTCAGCAGCGTGTTGTTCAGCCTCCATATGTTGGAATTTTTAATAGTTTTTCTCCTGTAATTGAGATCTAATCTTACTGCATTTTGGTCAGAAAAGATGCTTAGAATGATTTCTATTTTTTTGAATTTACCAAGGCTAGCTTTATGGCCCAGGATGTGATCTATCCTGGAGAAGGTTCCATGTGCGCTTGAGAAGAAGGTGAAATTCATTGTTTTGGGATGAAATGTCCTATAGATATCAATTAGGTCTAACTGGTCTATTGTATCATTTAGAGTTTGTGTTTCCTTGTTAATTTTCTGTTTAGTTGATCTATCCATAGGTGTGAGTGGGGTATTAAAGTCTCCCACTATTATTGTGTTATTGTTAATTTCTTCTTTCATACTTGTTAGCATTTGTCTTACATACTGCGGTGCTCCCGTGTTGGGTGCATATATATTTATAATTGTTATATCTTCTTCTTGGATTGATCCTTTGATCATTATGTAGTGACCATCTTTGTCTCTTTTCACAGTCTTTGTTTTAAAGTCTATTTTATCTGATACGAGTATTGCTACTCCTGCTTTCTTTTGGTCCCTATTTGCATGGAAAATCTTTTTCCAGCCCTTCACTTTCAGTCTGTATGTGTCCCCTGTTTTGAGGTGGGTCTCTTGTAGACAACATATGCAGGGGTCTTGTTTTTGTATCCATTCAGCCAGTCTTTGTCTTTTGGTTGGGGCATTCAACCCATTTTCGTTTAAGGTAATTACTGATAAGTATGACCCCGTTGCCATTTACTTTATTGTTTTGGGTTTGAATTTATACACCATTTTTGTGTTTCCTGTCTAGAGAATATCCTTTAGTATTTGTTGGAGAGCTGGTTTGGTGGTGCAGAATTCTCTCAGCTTTTGCTTGTCTGAAAAGCTTTTGATTTCTCCTTCATACTTGAATGAGATCCTTGCTGGGTACAATAATCTGGGCTGTAGGTTATTTTCTTTCATCATTTTAAGTATGTCTTGCCATTCCCTCCTGGCTTGAAGAGTTTCTATTGAAAGATCAGCTGTTATCCTTATGGGTATTCCCTTGTGTGTTATTTGTTGTTTTTCCCTTGCTGCTTTTAATATTTGTTCTTTGTGTTTGATCTTTGTTAATTTGACTAATATGTGTCTTGGGGTGTTTCGCCTTGGGTTTATCCTGTTTGGGACTCTCTGGATTTCTTGGACTTGGGTGATTATTTGCTTCCCCATTTTAGGGAAGTTTTCAACTATTATCTCCTCAAGTATTTTCTCATGGTCTTTCTTTTTGTCTTCTTCTTCTGGGACCCCTATGATTCAAATGTTGTAGCGTTTAATATTGTCCTGGAGGTCTCTGAGATTGTCCTCATTTCTTTTAATTCGTTTTTCTTTAATCCTCTCTGATTCATTTATTTCTACCATTCTATCTTCTAATTCACTAATCCTATCTTCTGCCTCTGTTATTCTACTATTTGTTGCCTCCAGAGTGTTTTTAATTTCACTTATTGCATTATTCATTATATATTGACTCTTTTTTATTTCTTCTAGGTCCTTGTTAAACCTTTCTTGCATCTTCTCAATCCTTGCCTCCAGGCTATTTATCTGTGATTCCATTTTAATTTCAAGATTTTGGATCAATTTCACTATCATTATTCGGAATTCTTTATCAGGTAGATTCCCTATCTCTTCCTCTTTTGTTTGGTTTGGTGGGTATTTATCCTGTTCCTTTATCTGCTGGCTATTCCTCTGTCTCTTCATCTTGTTTAAATTGCTGAGTTTGGGGTGTCCTTTCTGTATTCTGGCAGTTTGTGGAGTTCTCTTTATTGTGGCATTTCCTCGCTGTGTGTGGGTTTGTACAGGTGGCTTGTCAAGGTTTCCTGGTTAGGGAAGCTTGTGTCGATGTTCTGGTGGATGGAGCTGTATTTCTTCTCTCTCCTTTCGAAGAGTTGGGCTGCTTTTCTGGGTGCCTGATGTCCTCTGCCGGCATTCAGAAGTTGTTTTGTGGAATTTACTTGACGTTTAAATGCTCTTTTGATGAATTTGTGGGGGAGAAAGTGTTCTCCCCATCCTACTCCTCCGCCATCTTGGCTCCTCGTTCTAATTCTATTTTTAATTTGAGAAAAAACCTACTGCTTTCCATACTGGTTGTACAGTTTTGCATTTTGACCAACAGAGCACAAGCTTTCCGATTTCCTGGAAAATCTCTCATACACAGTTGAGAAGAATGTGTATTCTGTTGTTGTCAGGCAGAGAATTCTATATATGGATGTTAGATCTAGTTTACTTACCTTCTATCTGGCTGTTTTTGTTATTGTATGAGAATTAAAAAGTTTCCAACCATTATGGTAGCCTGTATTCCTCCAAGGTTTCTACTTGTTTTCTTCACATATCTTGGACTGTAATTATGTACACAAATGTTTCTAACTGTTGTCTCTTGCTGTATTGAAACTTAAAATTTATAATGTCCTTCTCTGACTTTTATTACATTTTTTCATTTAAAGTGTATTTGGTCTGGATATTGTTACAGCTACTCCTATTCATGTGTATATATATATATATATATATATATATATATATATAAAATGAACTATAGTTGGCTTGCAATGTTTTAGGTGCACAGCAAGGTAATTCAGTTATACAAACACACATGTATTATTTTTGAAATTGTTTTTCCATCATAGGTTATTACAAGATATTGACTATAGTTATATTGACTATAGTTCTCTATGCTATAAAGAAAAACTTTGTGGTTTGTTGCATATCTATTTTTTAAATTAGAAATCAGGCATTCTATTCATACTAATTCAAACAATTGGGATCAAAATTCTTGTGACCCCATGGACTGTAGCCTACCAGGCTCCTCTGTCCATGGGATTTTCCAGGCAGGAATACTGAAGTGGGTTGCCATTTCCTTCTCCAGATAAATTTTTTAGTTAGGCAAAAATTCATTCATTTTCTAATATATATATATAATACATATAATTTACATATATGCATAAAGAGCTTTTCTACTATGTTTGATAAAGGCTTGAGAAAGAACATCAAAAAAAAAAAAGAAAGAAAGAAAGAAAGAAAAAGAAGACATGCAGAAATTGGAAAGCATTAACTAAATGAAATGCAAGCACTGAATACGAGACAGTGAAAGTGAAACAAACTAGATAAAAGTAAAAGATCCTCATATTAATTCAGCTGTTTTTAAACATGGCTCCTCATTAGAAACATATCTGGAGTTCTGGTGAAAAAAAAAAAAAAAAAAAGAAGCAATACCTGGGCATCTGTATTTTTCAAAAAATTCCAAGATAATTCTGATATGCCTCTGGATTTTAAAAGAGTGATTACAGGGTTTTCTATTAAATAATAGGTTTGGTGATACAGAATTCTATTATTTTTCTGTTGACCAATTATGATATAATGGTATTAAGTGCATAATAGTCACATAGTCACAATAGTAAAATATGTTTATCACTTTTCACAATCAATAACCTGACAAAAAAAAGTTATAATTTCAAGCCATAATGAGAACATGATTAACTTAACAATATGAAATAATTACATACAATTTGGGAGGGTCAAGCAGGGTGATGTGGTAAGTGGAAGTGCATACATATACGTTTGCATCCACCCAAGAAGTCTATGTCTTTTGATTGGTGCATCTAATCCATTTACATTTAAGATATGATCCTATTACCATTTTCTTAATTGTTTTGGGTTTATTTTCTGTAGGTCTTTTCTTTTTCTTTTGTTTCCTGCCTAGAGAAGTTCCTTTAGCATTTGTTGTAAAGCTGTAAAGAATTTCTCTTAATTCCCTTATCTTGTCCTTCCCTCCAACCCCTCTCCCCGGTGGTAACAATTAGTACATTTTTCTATATCTGTAAGTCTGTTTCTGTTTCATTATATTTATCTACTTTTTATTATAGATATAAGTGAAAACATACAATATTTATCTTTTCTGACTTATTTCACTAAGAAAAAGACTCTCTAGATCCATCCATGTTGCTGTAAATGGCAAAACTTCATTCTTATTTATGGCTGAGTAATATTTCATTATGGTGGTGGTTTAGCTGCTAAGTTGTGTCCAACTCTTGCCACCCCATGTACTGCAGCCTCTCTGTCTCCTCTGTCCATGGGATTCTCCAGGCAAAAATACTAGAATGGGTTGCCATTTCCTTCTCCAAGGAGTCTTCCCAACCCAGAAACCCAGAAATTGAACCTGGGTATCCTGCATTGCAGGCAGGTTCATTATACATACATATTCTTACGAAGTAAGTCAGAAAAAGATAAATACTGTATGTTTAATTTTCTTTACTCATTCATCTGTTGAAGAACACTTTAGTTGCTTCCACAATTGGCTATTATAAATATGTTATTATGAACATCAGGGTGTATCTATCTCTTCAAAAGTGTTTTCACTTTCTTCTGATAAATAACAAGGAGTGAAAATGCTAGACCATATGATAGTCATGCTTTTAATTTTTTGAGATAACTTCACACTGTTTTTCATTGTGGCCATATCAATCAATACTTACTTCTTGTTTTTTTTTTTTTTTTTTTTTTTTTTTTTTTTGCCATGCTGCACAGAACACAGGATCTTAGTTCCCTTATGAGGAATCAAACCCATGCTCCTTGCAGTGGAAGTGTGGAGTCTTAACCATTGGACTGCCATGGAAGTCCCTCTTGTCTTTTCAACTACATAAATTTTGGCAGGTGTGCGGTGCTAGCTCATTACAGTTTTAGATTGTTTCCCGTTATGATAGCTAGCTCATTTCCCACTTAGATCTTCAATCCATTTGAGATTATTTTCATATATGATGTAAGAAAATGGCCTAGTTTCTTTCTTTCTTTTTTTTTTTCACATGTAGCTGTTCAATTTTCCCAACACTACTTCATGAAGAGAATGTTTTTACCCATTGTATATATTTGCCTCCTTTGTCGTAGATTAATTGACTATATGAATGTGGGATTATTTAAGGGACCTCTATTCTGTTCCATTAATTTATGTGTCTGTTTTTGTGTTGGCACCATTATGTTTTGATTACTATAGTTGCGTACTATCGTATGAAGTCAGGCAGGGTGATATCTCCAGGTTTGTTCTTTTTCCCCAAGATTATTCAGGTTCTTCAGTGTCTTTTGTGTCCTCATATAAATTTTAGGATTATTTGTTCTAGTTCTGTGAAAAATGTTATGGGCATCTTGAAAAACATTACAATAAATTTGTATATTGCTTTGGGTAATTCAGACTTTTTAACAATATTTATTTTTCCAATTCATAGATCAGATCAGATCAGATCAGTCGCTCAGTAGTGTCCGACTCTTTGCAACCCCATGAATCGCAGCACGCCAGGCCTCCCTGTCCATAACCAACTCCCAGAGTTCACTGAGACTCATGTCCATCGAGTCAGTGATGCCATCCAGCCATCTCATCCTCTGTCGTCCCCTTCTCCTCTTGCCCCCAATCCCTCCCAGCATCAGAATCTTTTCCAATGAGTCAACTCTTCGCATGAGGTGGCAAAAGTACTGAAGTTTCAGCTTTAGCATCATTCCTTCCAAAGAACATCCAGGGCTGATCTCCTTCAGAATGGACTGGTTGGATCTCCTTGCAGTCCAAGGGACTCTCAAGAGTCTTCTCCAACACCACAGTTCAAAAGCATCAGTTCTTCAGCACTCAGCTTTCTTCACAGTCCAACTCTCACATCCATACATGACCACAGGAAAAACCATAGCCTTGACTAGATGAACCTTTGTTGACAAAGTAATGTCTCTGCTTTTCAATATGCTATCTATGTTGGTCATAACTTTCCTTCCAAGGAGTAAGCATCTTTTAATATCATGGCTGCAGTCACCATCTGCAGTGATTTTGGAGCCCAGAAAAATAAAGCATGGTATATATTTTCATTTATTTGTATCAGCTTCAATTTCTTTTATCAGTGTTTTATAGCTTTCAGAGCACCTGTCTTTTACCTCCTCTGTTAAATTTACTCCTAAAAGTTTTATTTTATAAATTATTTTATTTTACTTTTTGATGAAATTGTAAATGAGATCATTTTTCTGTTTTCTTCTCAACCCTTCACTTTAATATATAGAAATGCAATAAATTTCTCTATATCAGTCTTGTATCTTGCAACTGTACTAAATTCATTTCTATATATAGTATCATGTCATCCACAAATAGTTTTACTTCTTCCGTTACAATTTAAATACTGTTAATTTATTTTTCTTGTGTGATTGTTATGGCTAGAACTTCCAATACTATGTTAAGTATAAGTGCTTGGCATAGATACCCTTGTCTTGTTCATTATGTTAAAGGAAAAGCCTTTAATATTTTTGTATTATTTAGCTGTGAGTCTGTCATAAATGGCCTTTATTACACTGAGATATGTTCCCTCTATGGGGCTTCCAATGTGGCTCCATGGTAAAGAATCTGCCTGCCAATGCAGGAAACACAGGACACACGGGTTAAGACTCTGGGTGGGGTAGATTCCTTGCAGGAGGAAATGGCAACATGTATTCTTGCCTGGAGAATTCCATGGACAGAGGAGCCTGGCAGGCTGGGAGGCAGAAGCCTGGGATTGCAAAGAACTGAACATGACTGAGCACACACCCTTCTTCCCTCTATAGCAACTTTGATGATAAATTATTCCAAGAATCAATGCTTAATTTTGTTAAATGCTATTTCCACATCTATTGAGATGATCATCTTACTTTTATCCTTCCTTTCATTAATGTGATATATCACATAGATTTGTGGATATTTAATCATTCTTGTATCCCTGGAATAAACCCTACTTGATTGTAATGCTACATAATCATAATGATGATTTTTAGGTAATGGTGAATTCAGTTTGCTCAGATTTTTGAGGATTTTTGTGTCTATCTTCATTAGGAATATTGACCTATAATTTTATTTTTTAAGTCTTTTGGATTTAATATCAAGGTAATGCTGTCTGCAAGAGAATGAGTTGGGAAGTATTTCCTCCTCTTCAATTCTTTTGGAGTGGTTTAAGAAATATGGGTATTAACTTTTATTGAAATGTTTGGTAAAATTCCCTTGTGAAACTGGTTCTGAACTTTTGTTTGGTGAGAGATTTTTGATTACTGATTCATGGAAAAAGGAAGAGAGTTCCAGAAAAACATCTATTTCTGCTTTATTGACTATGCTAAAGCCTTTGACTGTGTGGATCACAATAAACTGTGGAAAATTTTGAAAGAGATGGGAATACCAGACCACCTGGCCTGCCTCTTGAGAAAGCTATATGCAGGTCAGGAAGCAACAGTTAGAACTGGACATGGCACAACAGACTGGTTCCAAATAGGAAAAGGAGTACATCAAGGCTGTATATTATCACCCTGCTTATTTAACTTATATGCAGAGTACATCATGAGAAACGCTGGGCTGAAAGAAGCACAAGCTGGAATCAAGATTGCCTGGAGAAATATCAACAACCTCAGATATGCAGATGACACCACCCTTATAGCAGAAAGTGAAGAGGAACTAAAAAGCCTCTTGATGAAAGTGAAAGAGGAGAGTGAAAAAGTTGGCTTAAAGCTCAACATTCAGGAAACGAAGATCATGGCATCTGGTCCCATCACTTCATGGCAAATACATGGGGAAACAGTGGAAACAGGGTCAGTGTAAACAGTGAATTCGGTGAGTTGGTGATGGACAGGGAGGCCTGGTGTGCGACTGAACTGAAGTGAACTGCTCTGTTTATGCCATCCCCTTCTGGCCCACAAAGTTTCTGCTGAAAAATCAGTTGACAGTTTTATTAGGTGTTTCCTTTTATGTGGTTCTATATAGTTTTTTTTTTTTGCTATTTTAAAAATTATCCCTTTATTTTTATTTTTTGGCCATTTTAAGTATGTCTTGATGTAGGTGTCTTTTCAATTACCTTGTTTGGGGCTCACTGTCCTTCCAGGATCTGAATATTCGCTTTTTTTCTTCAGATTAGGGACATTTTCAGCCATAATTTCTCAAGTAACTTTTCTGCCTTTATCTCTCTTTTCTCTTAATGCAATTATTATTATGCTTGATGAATGTCCCAGACGTCTCTTAAATTATCCTCATCTTTATTTTTAATTTTCTGCTTTTACTATGTGACATCCACTATTCTATTTTCTAAGTTGTTTATGTGTTCCTGTATAGCACTTCATCCACTGTTAATTCTTTCTAGTGTATTTTTCATTTCAGTTATATTCTTCAGCTCTCGTTGTTCTATTTTATAGTTCCTTGAAGTTCTCACTGTGTTCTTTTATCTTTATCCAAAGTTAATTTTTATTACTGTTGCTTTGAATTTTTGTCAAGAAAATTAATTATCCCATTTATTTATCTTATTTATTTCATTAGTTTTTTTTTTTTTTTTTCTCCTAGGGTTTTATTTTGTTCTGTTGTTTGAAACATATTCCTCTGTTTTCAAACTTTGTTTGACGTCCTCTGTGTTTATGAAATTTGGCAAAACTGTTATCTATCCCATTTGTGAAGGCGTTTACTTGTGTGGAAGCATCTCTGTTCAGTCTGTGTGTGCCCAGTGGCTTTAGTGGATCTGAAATGAGCACAAGATATATCTTTTCTTTGGGTACACTAGTAGCCACCACCTTGTTAACAGATAGGGCTGGTGTCGGAGGGGCTAGAACCAGAGCCAAGTGCAAGCTGGAGCTTCTCCCAGACTTACTGGTGGTTGCCAGCCTGTTAAGTGGCAGAGTCAGAACCCAAAGAGCCGGAGCAGAGGCCCTGAGGTAGTTGGACTTCCCCCTGGAGTGATGGTAGTCTCTGCCTTCATTGGGAGCATGACTAGGGCCCTAGGGGGCTGGAGCCACACTTTGAGCCAACACTGCTTTCCCCATGTTACCTGTACATGATAGCTATTTCTGCTTTAGTAATGGGATCAGTGCCCCAGGGGTTTTTAGCTGGCTTTGCTTCTCCCCAATGTGAGAGTAGGTGTGTGATGGCAATGGTGAGCTCCACCTTAGTAGGAGTCTGGTGTGAACTGTGGGGGTGCAAGGGTGTGGTTCTGGCACCATGCAGTTTTCAATCTGCTGCCTCTGCACTGCAACTGGGAGCAAGCAAGTCTGTGAGTACATTCTTCACGAGAAGAGTTGTTTTATTATCATTAATATTATTGAGGATTCCTTGTAAATGATGAGTTGCTTCCCTCTTGCTAATTTAGAAATTCTCTTTGTGTTTTTCCTTTGACAATTTGATGACAATGTGTCTTGATGTGGTCTCTGATTTCATCCTAGGTGATTTGGGTTGAGATTTTGGATGTTTACATCCAAATATTTTACCAAACATTTGATAGTGTAAGACATTATTATTTCTTCAAATATTCTCTCTCTCCTCTGTCTGGGACTCCCATAATGTATATGTTGGTTCACTACAGTGTTCCATGGTTATTTTCACTTATCTTTAATCTTTTTTCTGTTTCCCAGACTTGATCATTTTCTTTTTCTTTTCTTCAAGTTCATTGATTCTTTTTTCTTCTTGTTCAAATCCGCTTTTGTAACTACCTAGTACATTTTACATTCCAGTAATTATACTTTTCAGCTTTAGAATTTCTTTTGGTTTCTCTTTATACATTTTATCTCTTTACTAATATTTCTTGACTTTCTCCATATATTCTTTTAGTTCTCTGAACATACTTAAACACAATTGTTTAAAAGACTTTATCTTAAAGCAGCCATCAGTTCTTTTTCACAGACAGGTTTGCTTCTTTTCTGTGAACAGACCATATTTCTTTTTTTCTCTGTATGATGTGCGATTCCTTTTTGCTGAAAACAGCCATTTGAATCTACTAATATTGTAACTCTGGAAATCAGACTCTATTCCTTTCCCAAGGCTTGTATGTTTTAGGTTGTTACTGATGTTTTCTATCAGTATGGACTGTCTCTGCTCCAAAGATCAGCCTGATGTATAAACTTAAAATATTATTGGAGAGCAGAAGAAGATGGCAGATGAGTAAGATGGGGAGATTTCCAGACACAACACAAATACATCAAAATACATCAAGATATGGAACAACCCCTACAAAGCAACTTCTAGGCAACAACAGAAGACCCCAGGCCTCCAGAGGTCAGGCTAAACTCCCTGGAATGAGGTAGGAGAGAGGATGGAGAAATAAAAAGGGAAAAGATGGAGAACTTCTGGACAGGAGCTTGTTCCCCGAGGAAGGGAGGGTATCCTGAGGGATGAAGATTTCCCATACACTAGGAGACTCCCTCCCATGCAGGCACAAGGGTGTGCTGCAGAATCTCAGAAAACTAGCAAAGCAGGGACTTAGAAGGCAGAAAACAGAGAAAGCTGCACTTCTCAGCCCATAAACAGCTCATCGACTGTGATGAGCTTGGGAAACCAAGAGAAGTCCACAGAAGCCCCACAGGACAGAGGGTAGGCCCAGGGTGCCAAGAGAGGGCTGATATACAAACCTCTCCAGCTCACACAACCCTTGTTGTGCAGAGGGCAGGCCTGGCATGCTTAGAGAGATGTGACATACAAACCTCTCTAGTGCATATAAACTGTGGGGCATAGAGGGCGGGCTGGGAAGCCTAAAGAAGAACACACAAGCCCTGCAACATAGAGGGTAGGTTGGTGAGCTGAAACAAGTACACACAAGCCCTGTGACGACACAGAGGGCGGGCCCAGAGAGTTGAGACAAGTGCACACAAGCCCTCTGATGCAGAGGGCAAGCTCAGGGGACCACAGGAAGCCCATAAAAGTCTTCCTAGTTCACACAAGTCTCTTTGATGCAGAGGGCACGATCATGGAGCTGAGAAAAGATCCACACAAGCCCTTACCTAGCATGCTTCCACCTGCTGTGCAGGGTGGGGCCAGGAAACAGAAGCACTGGCAAAGATTCCAGAGACAATTAGGGCAGGAGTGAAAATATGCTGAGAGGACCACTTTGAAACGGCTGAGGAAAGAGATGTGTCTAACACTGCCAAAGCCAGAAGGACTGCCCAAAGACACACTGAACCCCAAAACCTACTACTAGACACTGCACTGCCCTTAAGGGAGATGAGACCCTCCCCCAACCAGGAAAACGTCACAGGACATGAACCCAACCTCCCGCACTGGGGCACACTCCACAGCCAAGAAGAACTATGACATTGAGAACTTTTTTTTTTCCCTTATAAATCACACTGTTTATTCCTCTTGCATATTTCTGCCTTCACATTAGTCTTTTCCAGTGCTATGGAGTTTTCTTTGTTTTTTTGTTTGTTTTTTAATAATTTTAAGTTTTTTTTTCTTTTTCACCGTTTTTTAGTGATTTTTTTGAAATTTTGTTTTTATATATTCAACTGCTTATCATATACTGATTTACAATCTGTAGCTATTCTTGAATATATATAAATCTTTTTCACATATGTCTATTTAGCTTTGCTTTTCTATTTTTTCTGTCTCTTTTTTTAACCTCTTTTCCATCCCTTTTCTCTTTTCTCTCCCTTCTCCTCTTTTGTCTTCTCCCTTTTTTTCTTTCACTCTTCCTTTTTACACCAAGTAAGTTACATTGTTGAGCTCTCTTTGCTATATTCCCCATGTGGCACTCTGCTCAGGCTCAGTTTTCCAGGTTGACCATTAGCTAGTTCTGCTTTTATTTGATCGATACCACTTCTGGTTTTCTTGTTCACCATGTCAATCTCCAGTACTATTTTCTTTAGAATACTTTGGTTATGTCAGTGGAAGTGTGTATATATGTCCCATTATTTCTGTAACTACATGCGTGATCTCCTCCTACTAGAACACAGGTAGAAGTCACCCCTAACAAGAAGTAAACACAAAGCACTCAACCAACCTTTCCCTTCAATGGCAAAAATCAAAAGGATGAAGGAATACAACCCCAAAGCCTGGGAAAAGGAGACCTCAAGTGGAGAAAGTTAGGGGGAAAAATGAAAAGACAGAGAAATATAGCACAAATGAAAGAACAAGGTAGAAACTCACAAGACCAAATAAATGAAGAGGAAAGAAGCAATCTAACTGAGAGAGAATCAAAATAGTGATAATAAATATGTTATGAGGACTTGAAAATAGAATGGAAAAAATGAAAGAAACACCACAGTTAATACAGTCACCAAGGACATAGAAGAAATAAAGAATAAGCAAACGGAGATGAATAACATTATCATTGAAATTAAAAATACTCTGGAAGGAACCAATAGTAGAATAACTTAGGCGGAAGAATGGATAAGTGAGGTGGAAGATAGAATGGTGGAAATAACTGCTGAAGAGCAGAATAAAGGAAAAAAGAATGAAAAGAATTGAAGATAGCCTCAGAGACCGTTGGGACAATATTAAATGCACTGTTATTTGAGTTATAGGGGCTCCAGGGGAAGAAGAAAAAAAGAAACACACTGGGAAAATTTTTGAAGTAATTATAGTTGAAAACTTCCCCAACATGGGAAAGGAAACAGTCAATCAAATTGAAGAAGTACTGAAAGTCCCTTACAGGATAAGCCCAAGGAGAAATATACAAAGACACACATTAATCAAGCTAACAGAGATTAAGCACAAAGAAAGAATATTAAAAATAGTAAGGAAAAAGCAACAAGTAACATACAAGGGAAAACTCATGCAATTAACAGCAGATCTTTCTCTACATGAGGATTAACAGCAGATCATTCAGCAAAATCTATGCAGGCCAGAAGGGAATGGCAGGATATATTTAAAGTACTGAAAGAAAAAAAAAATCTATAACTATACCTGGCAAAGATCTGATTTAAAATTGATGGGGAAATCAAAAGCATTACAGACAAGCAAAAGTTAAGAGAATTTAGCACCACCAAATCAGCCTTACAACAAATACTAAAGGGACTTACATAGCCAGTAAACACAATAGAAAGGAAAGACCTACAAAAACAAACCCAAAATGATTAAAAAATGCCAATAGAAATATATATATCAATAATTATCTTAAATGTAAATTGATTAAATGTACCAACCAAAAAATACAGACTGACTGAATGAATACAAAAACAAGACCCATACCTATGCTACCTAAAAGAGACCCTCTTCAGACCTAGAGACAAATGCACAGAAGTAAAAGGATGGAAAAAGATATTCCATGTGAATGGAAACCAAAAGAAAGCCAGAGTGGCAATTCTTATTTCAGAAAAAAAATAGACTTTAAAGTAAATATCATTATGAGAGAAAGAAGGACACTACATAATGATCAATGGACCAATCCAAAAAGAAGACATAACTGTTGAAAATATCTATGCATCCAATGTAGGAGCACCTCAATACATAAGGCAAACACTAACAGGCATAAGAGGGAAAATCGACAGCAGCACAATAATAGCAGGGGACTTTAGCACCTATGGACAAATCATCAAAACAAAGAATCAGTAAGAAAACACAAACCATACATGAAATATTAGACCAAACGAATCTAATTGATATCTTCAGGACTTTTCATCCAAATGCAGAAGAATAGACTTTCTTCTCAAGTGCACATGGAACATTCTCTAGAATAGACCACATCTTGGACCACAAATCAAGCCTCAATAAGTTTAAGAAAATTGAAATCATATCAAGTATCTTCTCTGAGCACAATGCTATGACACTAGATATCAACCACAGGGAAACAAACAAGCAAAAACAAACTCAAACTCAAAAAGCACAAACTCATGGAGCTTAAACAATACACTACTAAATAACAAAATGATTACTGAAGAAAGAAGGAGGGAAATCAAAGATCCCTAGAAACAAATGACAATGAAAGTAGGATGACCCAAAATCTATGAGATTCAGCAAAAGCAGTTCCAAGACGGAAGTTTATAGCAATACAATCCTACCTCAAGAAACAAGAAAAACATTGAATAGACAACCTAACTCTACATCTAAAGCAGCTGGATAAAGAACAACAACAACAAAACCCAAAGTCAGCAGAAGGAAAGAAATCATAAAGATCAGGGCAGAAATAAATGAAAAAGAAATGAAGGAAACAATAGCAAAGATTAATAAAGCTAAAAGCTGGTTCTTTGAGAAGATAAACAAAATTGGCAAACTAGCCAAACTCATCAAGATAAAAATGGAGAACAATCAAGTCAACAAAATTAGAAATGAAAAGAGAGAGGTTACAACAGACAACACAGAAATACACAGGATCATAAGAGACTATTATGAACAACAATATACTAATAAAACGGACAACCTTGAAGAAATGGACAGCTTCTTAGAAAAGTTCAACCTCTTAATACCAAACCAGGAAGAAATAGAAATTATGAACAATCCAAATACAAACACTGAAATTGAAACTGTGATAAAAATCTGCCAAAATACAAAAGCCAAGGGCTGGATGGCTTCAAAGGGGAATTCTATCCAACATTTAAAGAAGAGCTAATGTCTATTTTTCTGAAACTCTTCCCAAAAATTGCAAAGAAAGGAACACTTCTAAACTTATTCTACAAGGCCACAACCACCCTGATAACAAAACCAGGCAAAGACAATATACACAAAAAAGAAAATTACAGTCCAATATCACTGATGAACATAAGATGCAAAAATCCTCAACAAAATTCTAGCAAACAGAATTCAACAACACATTAAAAAGCTCATATACCATGATCAAGTAGGGTTTATTCCAGGGATGCAAGGTTTCTTCAATATACATAAATCAATCAATGTGATACATGATTTTAACAAATTTAGGTTAAAAACCATATGATCATCTCAATAGATGCAGAAAAAGCCTTCAACAAAATTCAACATCCATTTATGATAAAAACAATTCAAAAATTGGGCATACAAAGAACCTACCTCAACAAGGTAAAGCCCATATATGATAAGCCCACAGCAACATTATTCTCAATAGTGAAAAAACTAAAAGCATTCCGAAATCTCTAAGATCAGGAACAAGACAAGGGAGTCCACCATCACCACTATTATTCAATATAGTTTTGGAAGTCATAGCTATGGTAATTAGAGAAGAAAAACAAATAAAAGGAATCTGGATTGGAAAAAAAAGTAAAACTCTCACTGTTTGCAGACGGCATGATATTGTACATGGCAAACCCCAAAGAAACTATTAGAAAATTACTAGAGCTGATCAGTGAATTCAGCAAAGTTGTAGGATACAAAGTCAATACACAGAAATCACTTGCATGCTTATATACTAACAATGAAAACTCAGACAGAGAAATTAAGGAATCAATCCCACTCACCATTGCAACAAAAATTTAAAAATATCTAAGAATAATCCTACCTAAGGAGACAAAAGAACTATATACAGAGAATTATAAGACATTTCTGAAAGAAGTCAAAGAAGTCAAAGAATCCATCCATTCAAATGGATGGAGAGATATTTCATGTTCCTGAGTAGGAAGAATCAATATTGTGAAAATGACTTTATTACCAAATGCAATCTACAGATTCAATGTTATCCCTATCAAATTACCAATGCATTTTTCACAGAACTAGAACAAAAGTGTTCAAAATTCATATGAAAACACAAAAGACCCTAAATAGTCAAAGCATTCTTGAGAAAGAAGAATGGGCTGGAGGAATCAACCTTCTTGACTTCACACTATACTTCAATGCTACAGCCATCAAGATAGTACAGTACTGACATAAAAAAAGAAATATAAACCAATGGAACAATATAGAAAACCCAGAGATAAACCCATGCACCTATGTGTTCCTTATTTTTGACAAAGGAGGCAAAGATATACAATGGGGCAGAGATAGCCTCTTCAATACATGGTGCTGAGAAAACTAGACAGCTATGTGCAAAAGAATGAAATTAGAACACATCCTAACACCATACAAAATGATAAATTCAAAATGGATTAAAGACCTAAATATATGACCAGAAACTATAAAACTCTTAGAGGAAAACAGGCAGAACACTCAATGACATAAATCAAATCAAGATCTTCTATGACCCACCTCCTAGAATAATTGAAATAAAAACAGAAATAAACAAGTGAGACTTAATTAAACTTAAAAGCTTTTACACAGCAAAAGAGACTAAAAACAAGGTGAAAAGACAACCCTCAGAATGGGAGAAAATAATAACAAATGAAACAACTGACAAAGAATTAATTTCCAAAATATACAAGCAGCTCATATAACTCAATACCAGAAAAAAACAAACAACCCAATCAAAAAATAGGAAAAAGATCTACACAGACATTTCTCCAAAGAAAACATACAGATGGCTAACAAACACATGAAAAGATGCTCAACATAGCTCAATATTATAACAATGCAAATTAAAACTACAATGAGATACCATCTCCCACCAGTCAGAATGGCGATCATCAAAAAGCCTACAAACAATAAATGCTGAAGAGTGTGTGGAGAAAAGAGAACCCTCTTTCATTGCTGGTGGGAATGTAAGTTGATACAGCCACTATGGAAGACAATATGGAGATTCCTTAAAAAACCAGGAATAAAACCACCATATGACTCAGCAATACCACTGTTAGGCATATACCCTGAAGCAACCAAAATTGAAAAGGACACATGTACCCCAATGTTCATTGCAGCACTATTTACAATAGCTAGAACATCGAAGCAACCTAGATGTCCATCAACAGATGAATGGATCAAGAAACTGTGGTATGCATATACAATGAAACATTGCTCAGCCATAAAAAGGAATGCACTTGAGTCAGTTCTAATGAGGTGGATGAACCTAGAACCTATTATACAGAGTGAAGTCAGAAAGAGAAATATAAATATTATATACTGACATATATGTATGGAATCTAGAAAGATGGTACTGATGAATTTATTTGCAGGTCAGCGATAGAGAAACAGGACTTCTCTGTAACTCAAATGGTAAAGAATCTGCCTGCAATGCAGGAGACCAGGGTTTGATCCTTGGGTCAGGAAGATCCTCTGGAGAAGGGCATGGCAAGGAGAATCCCATGGACAGAGAAGCTTGGCAGGCTACAGTCCGTGGGGTCACAGAGTCGGACACACCTGAGCAACAAACACACACACAATGAAGAAACAGAGATAAACAACAGACCTATGAACATGGTGGGGAGGGGAGGAGGGAGAGGGTGAAATATACAGAGACAGTAACATGGAAACTTACAGTACCATGTGTAAAAGAGATAGCCAATGGGAATTTGCTACATGACTCAGGGAACACAAATATGAGCTCTGTGACAAACTAGAAGGGTGGGATGGGGAGGAAGATGGGAGGGAGGTTTGGGAGGGAGGGGATATGGGTGTATCTATGGCTGATTCTTATTGATGCTTGAGAGAAAACAAAATTGTGTAAAGCAATTGTCCTTCAATTAAAAAATAAAGTGGCAAAAATAAAATATTATCAAGCCTTTTTTGAGTCTACCTCTGTGCAGAGTGTTGACTTTCTACTTTTCCCTATATATGAGGTTGCAGCTAAATGTCCTAGTTTTTAATGTCTGGCAACCAAATGAGGAAACACACACACACACACACACACACACACACACACACAGAAAGAGATAGAGAAGAAAATACATGAGCACCTTACATACTCTGGAAGTCACCTCAGCTAAAGGGTGAAAAGCCTGGGAAAATAAGAGAGGATATGCTACAATGACTATCTGCCTCTGTGTCTGCACTTATATGAGCAGAAGCAGAAATCATCAGTCAGAACTGTAGAAAATGCAAGTCACTCAGTCACGTCCGGCTCTGCAATTCCATGGGATTCTCCAGACTAGAATACTGGCTAGGTCCTTATTGCCCACTCCATCTCCTATAAACTGCATGAAAGTTGTTTCAGGAACATGTGCAGGACTACCTAACTTGAGCTGGAAGGCGAGAGATGATGAGTAGTCACTACTGAAATAAGAGCTAGAATTGACTGAAATGAACCACAATTTACCTTTCAAGACTTCCCCTGGAAGTTGTCCTAAAAAAGACTCTAGATTTTCAAAATAGTTATGTCAGCCTGATTCTATGAATGCAAAAACTGTTTTCTACATGAGGAGGCAGATTACTGGTGCCTTTCAATATGTCATCTTCCCAGAATTCTCTTTGAAACCAGTCAATTATCTTTTAAGGATAATTAAATAATAGCAAATGATCTTGTATATTATTTATCTATGAAGAGATAAACCCATGCACCTATGGGTTCCTTATTTGTAGAGAATAAATAAGTTTATTTATTAGCTTATTTATTAATAAATAATAAATAAGTTTTATTATTTATTCTAGTTATTCTAGTGGTGCTAGTTTGTTTTTGTATTAATATATACATAGATACATTTGATATCATTCTTATTCTCTCTATAGGCACTTTGATAACATTTTGTGTTGCACGGTGTCTAATGGTGACAAACACTTTTGAGATTTTTAAATATGTTTAAGACTTTATTTTGCTTTTATTTTTTAAAACTGTATAAATTTGTAAGTAGGCAACTCTTTCAGTACTTTGAATGCATTGCTTGCCTATGTTTTTGCTGGCAGCGTTTGTGATAAGAAATCTGCTGTCATTCTGTTGCTGTATTGTGGTACATTTTTTTTTTTTTCTGATTGCTTCTAATTTTTGTTTGTTTGTTGAATACTTGCTTTATGCAATTTGGTTATGATAAGATTTGGGGTCATGTCTCTTGTGCTTGGGTTAACTGGAGATTATGTTTTTCTACAGTTTATAGATACCATCAAATTTGGAATATTTTCAACCATTTTATTTCAAATATACTGTTATCTGCCTATTTATTTCCTCACCTGTTTCCTGAAAACTCAAATTATATATATGTCAAATGATGTCACACAACTTATTTATGCTGTTTCATTCTTTATAATCTCACTTTTCTTTGAAGTTTCTGTTTCATGTTCTTCAATTTTATGAATTTTTTTTTGTTTTTTTTTTTAAATTCAAATGTATTTATTTTAATTAGAGGCTAATTACTTTACAATATTGTATTGGTTTTGCACATATTTATATTTTCAATATCTAATTTAAATGTGTAAAATACAGTTACAATATTCATTTTAAAGTCATTGCCCACTCATTTTAACAACTCTGTTAGTTCTGGATCAATTTCAGTTGATTGACTTTTCCTTCTAATTGTGAGTTGCATATATATATATATATATGTCTTCCCTGGTAGCTCAGCTGGTAAAGAATCCCCTTGCAATGCAGGAGACCTGGGTTTGATCCTTGGGTTCGAAAGATCCCCTGGAAAAGGGAGCAACTACCCACTCCAGTATTCTGGACTGGAGAATTCCATGGATTGTATAGTATATAGAGTTGCAAAGACTCCATATATATATGCCTCTTTTTGTGTCTAGTAACTTTTGATTTATTGGTAGTCATTTGTAAATTTTAATTTATTGTGATAATTTTTTTTCATTTTTATAAATACTATTGTTGTTCAATCACCAAATCATGTCTTACTCTTGTGACCCCATGGACTTGCTCAAACTTATGTCCATCGAGTCAGTGATGCCATTCAATCATATCATCGCTATCACCTTCTTCTCCTCCTGTAATCAATCTTTCCAGGCATCAGGGTCTTTTCCAATGAGTCACCTCTTCATATCAGGTGGCCAAAGTATTGGATCTTCAGCACCAGTACTTCCAATGAATATTGTGGGTTGATTTCCTTCATGATTAACTAGTTTGATCTCCATGCTATCCAAGGGCTCTCAACAGTCTTCTCTAGCACCAAAAGTTGAAAGCATCAATTCATCATCACTCAACCTTCTTTATGGTCCAACTCACATCCGTACATCACTACTGGAAAAACTATAGCTTTGACTACATGGACCTTTGTTGGCAAACTGATGTCTCTGCTTTTTAATATGCTGCTTAGGTTTGTCATAGCTTTTCTTCCAAGAAGCAACTGTCTTTTCATTTTATGGCTGAAGTCACTGTCTGCATTGACTTTGGAGCCAAAAGAAACAAAATCTATCACTTTTTCCTCATCTCTGTTCCATGAAGTCCTGTTGAGGTCCTTTAATGGACCAGAACCCGGTGGTCCACAGTTGACGATAAGAAAGTAAAAGAGAGGAGAAAGAGGCTGATATTCCTTGGTTTACGCAAAAACCCAATAAAGTACTCTTGCCTGGAAAATCCCATGGATGGAGGAGCCTGGTAGGCTGCAGTCCATGGGGTCGCTAAGAGTCAGACAAGACTGAGCAACTTCCCTTTCTCTTTTCACTTTCATGCATTGGAGAAGGAAATGGCAACTCACTCCAGTGTTCTTGCCTGGAGAATCCCAGGGACGGGAGAGCCTGGTAGGCTGTTGTCTATGGGGTTGCACAGAGTCGGACAAGACAGAAGCGACTTAGCAGCAGCAGCAGCACAGGGCTTGCGTTGCTCACGAAGGCACCTGGCGCCCTCTTGAGGGGGTGCAGGCACAGTGCACCTTCTCGAGAGGGTCTTAGAAGCCGGGGCAGGAGAGTGAGCATGACGGGTTTCTGCTCTCCAGAGAGTTAGCCTGAAAGAGAAAGAGAGAGAAGAAAAGAAAGAAAGACATGGGACCCAAGCTCTGATGGAGCAAAGGTGTTTTATTCAACATTGTGTGGGTATTTATACTGTCTTACAAGGTAGCTATTTTCAGCAGAGATAAAATCCAAAGTCCAGACTTGCAAATTATCAAGGAAAACATAAGGAGATCCATATCAAAGAGAGAGGGTTATAAATAATCACTTTTACCATATGGTTCATAAAAAGGAAGAGGGTCATAAATAGTTACTTATCACCATATGGAAAAACTAACGAAGGAAATGCATGCATTCTTCAGCCCCCTGGAGTAGTTTGCTACTCCACTTAATTCCTGAATATTCAGAAATTAATAAGGGACAGAGGATTCATGACAGATCCAAAACATCACACAGGAAGCCTCCTGTTAAATGCTTCCTGACAAAGTCCCAGTGATGAAACTAGATGTCATGATCTTAGCTTTTTGAATATGTCAACTTGAATCCAGCTTTTCAGTTTCCTCTTTCACCCTCATCAAGAGGCTCTTTAATTTCTCTTCAGTTTCTGCCATTAGAGTGGTATCATCTCCATAGCTGAGGTTACTGCTGCTTCTTCTGGTGATTTTAATTCTAGCTTGTGAGTTATACAGCCTAGCATTTAGTATAATGTACTCTGTATATAAGTTAAATAAGTAGGGTGACAATATACCTCTGTGACATACTCCTTCCCCAATTTTAAATCAGTCACTGTTCCATGTTCAGTTCTAACTGTTACTTCTTGACTTGCATACAAGTCTATCAGGAGACAGGTAAGGAGGTCTGGCATTCCCATCTCTTTAAGAATGTTCCACAATTTGTTGTGATCCACACAGTCAAATTGTTTTGTGTAGTCAAAGATGAAAAAGTAGACTTTTTTTCTGAAATTTCCTTGCTCTGTGTATGACCCAATGGCTGTTGGCAATTTGATTTCTTGTTTCTCTGCCTTTTCTAAATCCAGCTTGTACATCTGAAAGTTCTCAGTTCACATACTGCTGAACCCTAACTAGAAGGATTTTGAGTATTACCTTGATAGCATGTGATATAAACGTGATTGTACAGTAGTTTGAACATTCTTTGGCATTGCCTTTCTTTGGGATTGAAATAAAAACTGACCTTTTTCTGTCCCGTGGCCACTGCTGAGTTTTCAAATTTGATGACATATTGATTGCAGCACTTTAACAGAGCCATCTTTTAGGGTTTGAAATAACTTAGCTGGAATTCCATCATCTCCACTAGCTCTGTTCATAGCAATGCTTCCTAAGGCCCACCTGACTTCACATTGCAGGATATGTGGCTCTACATGAGTGATCACACCATCATGTTATCTGGGTCATTAAGACCTTTTTTTTTTTTTTTTTGTATAGTTTTTGGATGACAAATTTACTATGCAGAGGAAAGAAATCTAGGACATTTGAGAGGGGCTTTTATGGGTCTTCTGGATTTGGAGAGATGGAGATGTATTATCAGCGCATTTGTAGAGACATTATGAGAAAATCTTGATTGAAAGAAGTCATAGAGAGAAATTGTGATAAAACCTGGAATTAGAATAAAAATTGCCAATCACAGATTTAGTTAAAAGTTCTAAGGTATGTGATCATAGTACAATTCTCTTTTGAGTCATGAGTTAAATATGCCGAGGACTAGGAATTATATCAGTTGATCTCAGAAGGTTACTTTTAATTTTCCTTTTCTGTTAGAAGTGTTCCTTAATATCCAATGAAAATCTCCACCTATTAATTTTATCCCAGTGATTTGTTTTAGTAGGAAGAGGATTATGAAAGACTACAAGAAAACCAAATCAAACAGTGTAAAGAAATTAATAAAACACAACCTTGTTTGAATTTAACAGTTATTTCTGATAGTTTCAAAAGCCTTTGGGATTTTAAACAAACTAAACTGAAATAGTTCTACAGGCCCATGAAGTAGGGGCTGGCATTATAATCTCTATATTACAGCTGGGAACCTTGAGGCACAAAGCCGTTTAAGTGATATGTCCAAGGTCACTGAGCAAGTCACTGGTGAGGCCAAAAATAGAATCTCAATTCTTCAGCTAGTTCTTTGTTCAGGAGACCATATTGGTTCTTTTATTACTCTGAGGATAAAATTTAGCCTTATATCAGAGGTTTTTTTTTTTTTTTAATATGCCAACCTAAAAATCAACATTTAAAAAGACCATTCAATTGATATTAAATCAAATCATATTTCATGCTTGAGATTTTCAAGTTACTCTTAGAAAAAGTGTTTTCTTCTTGTTTAAGAGGAAAATATCCATAGGCAGCTTTTCATTGTTATCTCTCAATTCATAAAACTTTTCTCCTGCCCCTAAATATTTAATGGCTCTATTTAACAATAAATATGTTCTGGTTTCTGCACAAGGAAATGCAAGCCATAGTAATTGGCTTTGCCTTCAGACAGCTGAGTCAGCAAGAAATCAGGCAGCCTATAGAAACCTTTTAATTTGCTATCAGGTTTTCAGAGTTTCAAGCCATTGAAATGTATTGAAAAAATCTGGAGTCAACTAAACCAAGCAAATTAACCTTACATCTGCTTTATACAACTCTTAAACTTCCAGATTTGTAACTCCTTATCTGTGGCTGCTCAAACAATTTTCTGGTGCATAATGCTGTCTGTGCAGTGGTAGGAAAGGAAAGTGGATTATAGTCTCTGGTATATATTTGTCTAAAAGTACTTGCATTTTTCCAGTTATAAAAAATCTTTTTCCCCTCTTGTGGGAATCCTTGAGAGCTAGAAATTCTACTTTTGAGCTTCATATCTATATGTACAGATTTTGTGGAAAGCGATTTTACAAAGTTCAAAGTTGTTAAATATTTCTAAAGAAATATACATTCACATACACTAAAGAGGACTGAGGTATCCTTATCTCTGTATGTGTATGCGTGTGCATGCTTAGTTGCTTCAGTTGTACCCGACTCTTTGCAACCTTATGGATCATAGCCTGACAGGTTCTTCTGTCCATGAGATTCTCCAGGCAAGAATATTGGAGTGGGTTGCCATGCCTTCCTCCAGCAGATTTTCCTGACCCAGGGATGGAACCCATGTCCCTTATGTCTCTTGCACTGGCAGTAGAGTTCTTTACTACTACTGCCACCTGGAAAGCCCCTGCATGTGTATGCTATGCACACATACATATAAGAACTCACATGTATATATGTTTAGATATACTGTACACTGTTTTGTAATTATATGCAGTTATAATGCAATAACACATAATAATTTAATAATATAATATTAAATTATTAATTTATTTATTTTTTCTTTTTTTTTAAATTTTATTTTATTTTTAAACTTTACATAATTGTATTAGTTTTGCCAAATATCAAAATGAATCCGCCACAGGTATACATGTGTTCCCCATCCTGAACCCTCCTCCCTCCTCCCTCCCCATTCCATCCCTCTGGGTCGTCCCAGTGCACCAGCCCCAAGCATCCAGTATCGTGCATCGAACCTGGACTGGCAACTCGTTTCATACATGATATTTTACAAGTTTCAATGCCATTCTCCCAAATCTTCCCACCCTCTCCCTCTCTCACAGAGTCCATAAGACTGTTTTAAGCCAGAAAGAAAAACACCAATACAGTATACTAACGCATATATATGGAATTTAGAAAGATGGTAACAATAACCCTGTGTATGAGACAGCAAAAGAGACACTGATGTATAAATTATTAATTTAATAATGTAATAAATGCATAACATTTATTAAGTACCTTGTTCCAGGCATTCTGTGAAGGTCTTTGTATGTTATGTTTCATTTATCCTCAAGGCATTATAAAATGATTATTATTTCAATTTAGTTACTGAGGAAACTGAGACACTAATAGCGGAAGTCAATTGCCCAAATTAATATAGCTTTTAAGTGGAAGAGCAGGGTTACAAACACAGATGACCTCTTTCTCCTACACCATGTGTGAATAAGAATTATTTGTGAATGTATGAGTATAATAAAAATGTAAAGTCTAGAGGTTTGTCAAAATTGACTAAATTATAAACTGAGATGCAGATAAATGTTTTCCATAGGCTGTACAGCTAGCCAGTGTCCAAACCTGGAGTGAGTCAGGTAGTAGCATTCCACTACAGCTTTCAGAATCAGTATCATTATATGATGTCATAAATTGCAAACTGGGTAAGGTAGGAAATATCTTTTATAATTATGCAATAGATACCCATTTTTTTTCTAATGACATTTTCCTAGCTGATATAATTTTTAAAAGTAGGTAAAATATTTTTATTTTTAAAGTTTATGTTTATGGAACAGTTTATTTATTTATTTTTTTTACCACATATAGGGACTCCCATACAGCCTCGTAGTTGGTATTCAACAACTTTTCTCCACACTCATTCATTATTCAAAATACTTCTCTCTACATGTCGTGGAAATACTTTTTGCTGAGACACTTAGATCTCCAAAATACTACCTTCAATGGAACATCTTAGTATTTATCTTAGGGGACTTTATTTTTCTGCCTTCACTATTCCCTTCCTTCTTTGAGTTTGCATTTGTGTGCTTGCTGTCACTTCATTCAGGTCCAACTCTATGTGACCCTATGGACTGTAGCCTGCCAGGCTCCTCAGTCTATGGGATTCTCCAGGCAAGAATATTGGAGTGGGTTGCCATGTCCTCCTCCAGGGGATCTTCCTGATCCAGAGATCAAACCCATGTCTCTTATGTCTCCTGCACTGGCAGCAGGAGTTTTTGTTTGTTTGTTTGTTTTTTAACCACTAGCGCCACCTGGGAAGCCCCCTCTTCAGTTTGAAAGTGAAAGTGAAGGTCGCTCAGTGGTATCCAACTCTGCGACCCCATGGACTAGTCCATGGGATTCTCCAGGCCAGAATACTGGAGTGGGTAATCTTTCCCTTCACCAGGGCATCTTCCCGACCCAGGGATCGAACCCAGGTCTCCCTCATTGCAGGTGGATTCTTTACCAGCTGAGCCACAAGAGAAGTCCTCTAACCCTGTACTATTCTGGTTCCAACTGCAACTCTTTAACTCTGCCTTCTCTCATTTCTCTATGAGCAATTCCTCTAACAAATAGAGATTTATTTTAATGTTCAGTCCATAGACTATTTTCTTACTGTATAAACATCCCTTAGGTGAAGGTGATCATATCTCTTATGATAAGAGCATATTTGGATAATTCTGTATGTGTGTGTGAGCATTTGTACACAAATTTGAAAGAGAGAGAAGGCCAGTGAGCTTCAGATTCCTACTGTCTACTGTATTTTCTGAATTACCTGCAATTGATGCTACAAAACAAATATGATAGTAAGATGCATAATGTGTAAAAACTAAGCTGAGAGCCTAAGCCTGGAAGGATCTAGTTATGTGAACATATCTGGCATAGATTTCTGAAGTTTTATTATTCAGTAACTATCCTCAAGTGGTTCGATGGTAAAATTTCCTGTTAAAAGTTCACTAAAAGACCAGATTCAAACTATACTCTGGTCATAGTTTTTAGACCAATCTCACCTTCCCATTTAAAACTTCAAGTTGATACAAGTTAAAGCTCAGTTTCATACTCAATAGTAAGTTTTTCTCCCTCACTTTTTCAACATCCAGCACAGATTAGACTTACTGTGGACCATAGAAAAACAGAATTAATGAGAAAAAATTATGGTCAATTCTTTACATATCTGCTTTTCCTACTTCTTTATGTACTAGCTCCTCTTGTTTGTTAAGGCATGACAAGGAAAAGTTAAAACATCCAATCTATCCTGACTTCCTTAAGCAGAACTGCAGTCTTTTCCTTGTTTGGATATAACTGTTTTACCTGTGAGTGCCAAACACCATGATAATAAGGTACTCATTTGTATGCAGCTCCCCTAGGCATTTTTACACTTTCAGGGTTGGCCTTATCTCTTAGCTGGCCTTCAGTTGATGGCTTTCGTATTACATTTCTCTAATACCTTCTTTCGTTTTTGTTCCTTTCCGCCCCAAATCATCAGGTGTAATGGCAAAACTACATCCCCTAATTGTATCTGTCCTTGTAGGTCTGCTGAACCTTTGGCAGAATGCTTCTCTATATCCTTAGAGGAGAGGAGGGAGAGGTTCCTGGTTTCCTCTATGTCTTGTAGTCCACACACACACACACACACACACTCTCTCTCTCGCTCTCTCTCTCTTTCTCTCCCTTTCTCACTCTTTCACTCTCTACCCCAATTTGCACTCCTTCCTATTCTTCTGTTCTATTAGCACAAGACCATAACAGTTAAGTTCTCCTAAGCAAAGCACAAAGAATGATAAATGTTTCCCCTACTTGAAGGTTTTACCAATTTTTAGAAAGAAAACCCATAGATCTGCCTTCCATGTCTTCAAAGTGGGAAAGGCTCACTTTCTATGTGCATGAATGGCTCTAAAACATCAACTACAGTCTTATTTGCCAATTTGCATTCTGTAGTAATTGGTGTGGTGAGTAGGGTTGACACACATGCTTCTGTAACTTCTACCTCTCAATGATTCCAACTTCTGATGGCTCTCTAAATTTAACGTGTGAAGTACTTAAGATACTTCATTCTCAGCTTAAGCCACAATTATAGAACAGAAAAATCATTAACATATTGTTCTGTTTTTATTAACAGAATGATAACTCATGGGAGAGAAAGTAATAGTTGCAGAGACCCCAAAGCAGGGAACTCATGTGGCATTTTAATAAACACTTTGACTTCATTTTTAACACTCAACTGCTGACAGCTTTCAAGCCCAATCGCTTCTCCCTTCTGCCCCACAACTGACTAAGCAGATAAGATAGACTAGGTGTTCCCTCCTTAGGCAAGAGCCAGAAATTAAAACCAGGGAATCCCTAGCCCACTCACATGAACCATCACTCCAACGCTATCCCTTAATCATAATAAAAACCAAACTAGTCTTATTTTCTCTTGCTCAAGCTGCCAATTTTGGACCTTGGGAGATGTCCCCGCTTTCAAAAGAAAGTTTCATTTTGTGAGTAATAAACTATTCCATCCCTTAATTTTTTGTAAGAAGTCATTTTTTAAAAAAATCTAAGTATAACTGACATATATTATATGAGTTTTGGATTATGACATAAAGATACGATATTTGTGTACAATGCAAAATCATCACCACAATACACACCCCCAATTGCATGCCCCCAAATAAGAAAAATCTGTACCTGAAGCTGGTTCAGAGATCAATCCTTACAATAGGATGTTATGTGGAGCCTAACTGAGGACATGCCTTGAGGAACATCACGGGCCCACTGGATGCCAACGAGTTCCTGGAGAAAAAGGGCATGGTCTCCACTTTTGAGTAAACCCTCTCCATGCAGGTGATGAAACTCAGCGTGAGCCCCAGTTGTCAGGAAGGCAAGTACCTGGCTGACCTGTCCAACTTGGTAGAGGGTATGAAGCGACAGTCCAGGCAGCCGATCCTCTGGTACAGTGCATCATACAGGAATCAGGAGAGCACTCTGTTTCAGGAGAGCACACTGTTTCAGGGATAAGCAGAACCTGACCACCCATCTGAAGAATGTGGGGGATCCGAGCCTGCATTCCCATCAAGATAAAGAACCCTTTGTGCTGTGCAATGAGACCTTTGGTGAGGAGTCCAACAGGAGAACGTGCTGTTTGTCCAGGTGCCCCAACAATCACATACAGGGGTGGCCCTTCCCTAACTGCCTGGCCAAGGACACAGAGCAGGATGAGGTTCCCCACGCCAGGAGCTCAAACGGCGGACTCACTACCTGGAGGAGAAGTTCCAGGAGGAATGTGGCCGTGGTCCACAAGACAAGGTTCTCTGAGCCCAAGGGCACCTATACCCCTAGTCCTCACTGACAACACAAGGGCACCATGCATACCTCAGTGAGGTCAAGTACAACTTGAGGCTCAGCTTCTAGGGTGCCGCCAAGCAAGGGGCCACTGCACGTGGAGAACCTAGAGTATTCAGGAGGATTAACGGCATGAGGAGGACCAACAGCATGGGGAGACCCAGCAGCGTAAGGAGGATCACCTATATGAGGAGGTTCAGCAGAGTGACATGCTGTATGTCTGACGTCCACAATATGATGCTGCATGCTGATGTCACAGAGTGTGGAGTGGTGTGGGGCAAGTCCTACTGACAACCCAGACTCAGCCTCTGGAGCCCAACTGTCTGTGGGGACCCTTGTATAGAACAAGAGGTCAATGGCTTCTGCCATGTCCTGAAATGGAACCCCCACGTTTGTGGCGAAGGTCTATGTGCCTGAGAAGCAAGTTTTGGTTTCACAGCTGGGCCTTCCAGCGGTATATGTTTGACCATAGCAGATCCTGTTCTGAGACCCCTTTGGATAGAACTGGCAGGCGGGGGCTTAGACCCACAAGCACAGAGGCCTGACTGATGGAAGGCACCCCAACCTGGGGCGACTTGCTGGGAAAATTGTAGGTGGGACTCAGAGCACCATGGGCTCCCAGCTGCAATACTGCTATCACCACAAGCCTTCGCATTCCCTTCACAAAACCTTGGGAGAGTCCAGACACAGATTTCTGGAGCTTACTCCATGCCATCACTCAACGGGAACATTTGATGTGATTCCTGCTGATCTTCATTTCAAAATTTCAGAGACACGAGAAAGGCCCCCACTGCAGGTATTTATTTGGCCTATGGAGCCGAGGGAGGGGATGGGACCCTCAACACTTTGAGTTTCATTTCTTCAAAGGGAAACTCAGGTGCCCCCTCAAATTTTAAAAATAAATGCATTAAAGGTATAACTGTGTAATTGGACCATAGCAGATATTCCTCCAGGAAGGGGGTGGCGTGGGGTGGGGACAGGCAGGTAAACATTCTCTTTGGATAGAAACGAGAAGGTAGGAAGTCTTGTACAGTGTCACCATAAGCACCTCCAGTTGCATTGTGCCATTGGAATAATACATTTGATATGATAGTGACTGTAAAACAAACAAACAAAAAAACTCTCCTAATTATAACTCTCATAATGTGTCTTAATATTGTAACCAAAACTTTAGGGGGGAGCCTCAAACCCACCTCTGTGAGGTGAATAAAACGTTTGGCGCTGTGAGGAAGATGGCCAGACAGTGATCACCACAGGAAGGTCTTTCTTTTAATGCTTCTGCTTGCTGACTGGTTTTGTTACCTGTTAGTGAGCACGCACTTTTAGCTGCTGCCTGCTGGCTTGTGCTTTGAGCTGTGTTGCTTTGTGCTGCATTTACTGAGCCCTCAAAGTTTCTCTTATAGATTTAACTGATCTTAGTTGAAAAGTGTTTATAATTGGCATTTAAGGACAGTAATGTGGAATTGGAGACCTCCTTCAAATGGCTGTAGTTTGTGTGCCTTGGCTGGGAACTGTGGTTCTCAGAGTGAATCATGTCTTGATTCTGTCAGGGAAGTGTGTAATTTCCTCGGTTCTGTCTTGTCACAACAAAAATTTGAAGTGATGGACCAGCTCTTGGATGGACCACTGTTACAGCTCCGTGTTACAGCTCAGTTTTATTCAGAAAACAAAGGAAAATACATCCTCAAGGTGTGAGAACATGACAACCCAAAAGATGAAAAGAGAGAGAGACAAAGCAGAGAGAGACCGACAGAGAGAGTGAGAGAGAGAGTGATTGAGATAGAGAGACACCTTGGACCTTTGACTCTTCTTTTTACATGTTTTTTCTCCTCCCCTTGGGCCTGCCCTATGTAAATTGGGCTAGCCAGGAGTGCTGTTTGTTCTACCTGAGGTCCTCACTCCGGTCCTTGGACCTTCTTTTATTCTATTTTTGGAGGCTTTTCTCTTTCTTGTCTACCATTCTAGACTCCGTTTTCCTATTCTAACTACTTAACATTCCCCCCCTCAAGAGATGGGAGGCCCAATTCTTTGGGAAGAGGGGTGTTGAGTTCTTTCTGGCTACTTCCTGCTGAACTGGGAAGGCTAGAGACATTGGGCCTCCCTCTCTTGCTAGTCTCAGGCCCCAGAGTCCTTATAGCATTGTCCATCTAAGGGTGAGTGATATTTTCTGTGGTTGGCTGTAGTTTTATATACCGTTGTTGAACTGACACTGTATGTTGTAGCTTGTTTACCTGGGCAGAGACAAAACAGGTTAGACAATTGACAATACATGGAACAGTCATAAGCAGCATCAGTATGGTGCTGCTAATGCCCTACTAGGCATTAGCAGGGGCATTAGCCAACTCCAAATTTCCATCGCCAGGATGGCTCAAGTCCCTCCTTGTTCAGGGATCAGAAGATCTATCTCCTGTCTGTTTGGCAGTACAACTGCTTCCAAGCTCTTTAGAGCTGTCCTGAGAAATCTTATCCCCAGAAACTAGATTTTGGGGGTGTTCATTAGAATGGCATTCATTTGCAGTTCTGAATAGGTATCTGAGATCTCCCAGGGTCTCACTGGTATATTGAGTGTCCTCTTCTGTTTTCTTCCATGGACTGACTCATGAGTAGTGAATCCAGAAGTCATGTCCTGGTACCTTGACTGCTGTGGGGGTAGAAAGTATTACAGGGTATGGGCCTTTCCATGTGGGCTGGAGCTGAGCCTTTGGGGACCCATCTTTCCAGACTTTAATTAGGACTTGAGTCCATGGAGCATATAGTGGTGACTCCTTAGAAACTTTTAGGTCTTGGTTGACTCCCCAAAAGCATATATCCTGTTGGAATTGCCCAATGGCCATGGTATAAGACCAGAAGGTCTGAGCCTCTGGATCTAGGAAAAGATAATTGACATAAACAAAAGGTCTCCCATATAGCATCTCATAAGGACGAAGAACAACCTATTCTTTAGGGGCAATATGGGTGTGGAGGAGAGCTATTGGTAAAGCCTCCATCCATCCCAGGGAGGTCTTCTGGGTTATCTTTTATATTACTAATTTTAAGAATTTGTTGGCTCTTCCTACTTTTCCTGAAGACTGAGGCTTACAGGCACAATGGGGATAATAAGTAATGTCCAATGCTTTAGAGTCCCCTTGGGTGACTTTAGAAGTAAATGATGTCCCACTGTCACTTTGTAATGATCAGGGTGGATGAACTCTCAGAATGATTTCATGAAGCAGTTTTTATACCACCTCCTCTGCCTTCTCAGTCTGAGTGGGAAAGCCTTCAATCCATCCTGTGAATGTATCTATCATGACTAATGGGTATTTATACGCTTGAGACACTGGCATCTCGGTGAAGTCCATCTGCCAGTCCTCTCCTGGATAGGCACCACATCATTGGACAGGCTGGGCCTGATCCCCTGTCCTGGGGTCTTCAAGCTCCTTGGGGGTTGTTAAATTGGCAAGTGGGACAAGAGGAGATCACTTGCCTTATAGTCCTTTGGAGGCCTGTTCCTCTGAAAGACTTTCTAGTAATCTTTGGAGGGCCTTTTCCCCTAAATGAGTGGTGGCATGTAAGGAGTTAAACAACTTCCATTGGAGGTTCTCAGGCAGAAAAAGGAGTCCCTCCTTTTAGAACCACCCTATATGATCTTCTTAAAAGCCCTCACTCTAAGCTTTAAGAGTCTCACCTTCAGTATATGAAGGAGTTTCTGGCAAATTAGTCTGTGGAGCTAAGGTGGCAACCCCTACTAGGTCATTGTTCTGTAATGTTGCTTTCTTAGCTGCTTCGTTTCCTCATGCCATTTCTGTGCTCCCTTTTTGGTGTCCTTTACAGTGGGAGGCTGAAACCTCAGTGGGCAGACGGACTGCCTCCAAGAGTTTAAGGATTTGATCACCGTGTTTGATTGGGGACCATCGGGTGGTCAGGTGGCCTCTTTCTTTCCAAATAACAGCATGTGCATGTAGCACCAGAAGAGCATACTTGGAGTCAGTGTAAATGGCTGCTCTTTTTCCTTTTCCCAGCTCTAAAGCTCGAGTCAGGGCTATGAGCTCTGCTAATTGGACTGAAGTACCTAGTGGTAAGGCTTTAGCCTCTATGGTCTCAAAATTGGAGACTACTGCATACCTGGCTCTTCTTTTTCCATCCAAGACAAAGCTGCTTCCATCAGTGTACCAGATTTCCTCAGGATTGATGAGAGGATCTTCCAACAATCCCTCTCAGGGTTTTGTCCAGTGGTCCAAGGTTTCTAGACAAGAGTGAAAGGGGAGAGAGCCCTCGGGGGTAGGCAGGAGAGTGGCAGGTTTAAGAACCTCACAAGAGGATATATTGAGGCCTGGATTTTCCATCAGCACTACTTGATATCTGATAATTTTTTGATCAGACATCCATAAATGGCCTCTCCTGTTTAAGAGTTGTTTTACTTGGTGGCTGGTAAAAATAGCTAGTTTGCCCCCAAAAGAGAGTTTTAAAGCATCTTCTATCAGGACTGCAATAGCTGCAAAATTTCGAAGGTAGGGAGAGATTTCTTCCCAATAAGGGAGGACAGTCAGGGACCACTAGAAACTGATGGAAAATATTTGCCCATCCTGGCAACAAAGTGCTTGGGTGAATCTTTTAGTAACTGTTGTTCCTGTAGCACCCAAAATGATACAGGTTTGGGAGGAGAAGGCTCCAGAATAAGAGGTCAGGACAGAGTAGGTAACCCCTGTGTCAACCAAGAAATTCTTGCCACATCCAGTTGCACCCTTGGCTCCAGCCCCTTGATGGTTATCTGTGACAGGTAGGCTGGCTAGAGTGGACCACTTCAGTCCTGTTGAGCCATTGTGAGGGAAGGCTTGGTGCTTGACCTTGAGGCTCTTAAGTCCCAAGGGCAGAGTGCTGCACAATGTCCCAGTTGATGGCATTTATAGCAAGCCATATTAGGAGACTTATCATAGTTTGGACACTCTTTGGCCCAATGCCCTGCCTGTCTAGAGATTAGGCATTTGCCTTGTGCCTTGTCCTTCAAGGACTCGGGGCTTGCCATAGAGCTTCCCTGGAGGGCGGCCAGCAACTGGGCATGCCTTATCTCTTTCTTTTTCTCCCTTTCCTGGGCCTTGGCCTCTATCTCCTGTTCTCTGTTATAAAAAGGTATTGGTGGCTGTGTGGACCATTTCACCTAAAGAGGCAGCAGGGTCCTGCTGCTGGCCACTGTTGTAAACTTATTCTGATGTCTGATGCATATTGGGACAGGAATTTGTCCTTTAAAATCACCTGTCCCTCATAAGAGTCTAAGTCCAGATTGGTAAACTTTTGGAGGGCCTCTTTTAGCCTTTCCATAAAGGCAATGGGGTTCTCATTGGGCTCCTGAGTTATTGCTGAGACCCAGGTATAGCTGATTATTTTTTGCTGAGCTGCTTTCAGTTCTGCGTTCACACTGATCAGAAAATGATCCCTTTCCCAGATGTGCTCAGGGTCATTATAGTTCCAATTAGGATCTGAGGAGGGAACTGCAGTTTCCCCTACTGGGTATTTATCGTTTGACATGTGAAGCCCCATTGCATACCTTTGGGCTCCCTTTAAGACACTTGTATGCTCAGGGTCAAATAGAATTTGACTAAATATGACCATGATGTCCTTCCACGTCAAGTCAAAGGCCAAAGTAATGTGTTGGAATGTATCTATATAATTGCCTGGGTCATCTGTATAGCTTCCCAGGTCTTGTTTGATCTGTCTTAGTTCTAAGAGGGAAAAGGGCTTATGGACCCGGGTTGGTTTGAATTCTCCTCCATTTTCAATTTGGCTTTTGTGGAGGGGATGCTCCTGGATATGGGGGCAGGTTTGGATACAAGGAAGGAGCATCAGGCAACTTGGGAGCTGTGTGAGGTGAGCCTTTACGAGTGGGGTGGGTGGGGTTTCCTTCTCTTGGTTGTCTGTGCTTCACACCATTTGCCTACTAGGCTCACTTTTAGGGCATACAACAGTCCCATACTTTTGACAGAGTTCCTTCATAATCTGTTAGTTGGAAGAAAATTTGGACATAGGGGATCTCTGTCCATATCCCTTGTCTTTTGCAGAATAAGTCTAGCTGCAGGATGGTATTGTAATTTAAACTCCCATCTTCAGGCCAGTGTTCCTCATCCCCCAGAGGATACCATGGCCACTCAGTGGCACAAAAGAATTTTAAGCAACTTCTCCTTAGAGTTAGAGGACTGAACAACTTCCAGTTATCAGGGATGCATCTCAAGAGCATCTGCCTGGAAGTGGATTGGTTATTTCCCATCTGAAAGACAATCATGACAGGGAGGAAAAGAAAAAAAATTTAAAAAGAAAGAAAGAAAGAAAGAAAAACTAATAGGCCTCCTTCAGTTTCCATGGGTGGACTTCCTTAGGGGTGAATCTTTTTTAGACTTATTCTACCCAATACTGTTGCAGCCTGGGAGCCAGGCATCCCTGGTTCAGAATGTAGATCCCCAGGCAAGCTGAGGCCTGACAGCCTCCTGGAGATCAAATCCCCAGGCATGTTGAGGCAGGTCGGCCTCCTGAGAATTGGGTCCCTGGGCACGTCGAGGCGTGATGACCTCCTGGGACCCCTAGACTGGTGGATCCCCAAGCAGGTTGAGGCATGACAACCTTTTGAGGACCAGATCCCTAGGCAGGTCGAGGCAGTATTGACCTCCTGGGAACCCCGGGCTGGAGTTGGGCATCCCCAAGGTCTCCAGCATGACCAATGCTGGGTAGGATTAAGGGGTTATAATTTTAACTCAGTGCCAATTTGTTCACTGCAGAGGGGAATAAATATCATGATGTAAAGCAATCCAAGCCTGTGCCCTGAGACTGGGAACCTGGTGAAACAGTCATAGGCCTTATGACTGCTCTAAGGGATTGTAAGTCACTGATTTCTTCCCATAGCCCTCAGTAAGAGGAGCTTAGGGTGTTTCCAAAGGTAAACATTTCATTGTCATAGATCCACTTTAGGTAATAACAGAAATAATGACAAAGAGTGGATTATCTGGCCCTGTTAGGGGCATTAAGTGTATCTTAATAATAAGAGGGTGGAGCAATGTTGCCCACAAGGGGTCAGGGTCTTAGTTGTAGGAGTGAGTAATTGGCTTAAGAATAAATTGGTAAGAGGCAACAGACCAGATGTTTCATAAAAGTGGAGTAGGAATTTGATCTGGGGGTATGTTTGTAACTTTAGGAGCAGGAATGTAAGAGTTTGGGCCCAAAAGGCCTGCAGGGTTAACTCCCAAAGTGGCAAACATTATCCCTGGAAGCCCAGTTGCCTTTGAAGGGATGCCAGTAGATGGACTTCTAGCAGGCATTGTGTGCCTGTCTCCCACCCTAGTGGGTTTACTGAGAGATGCTGATGTTGCACATGTTGTAGAAAACATGGAAGATGAAGGCCTGAATATCTAGAGGTATTGGATATTATACAGTACTTTCCTCAGTATTTTCTGGTTGTCCCTCCAGAAGATTGTAGAGGCAACATTATTGGCCCGGACAGGGCTTAGGAAAAGAGCATGAAGCAGGAGGGAAGGGGGCAGGGCACAGCTTTTGAAAGAATGACATAGCCCAAGGGCATAACATAATCTGAATAAAATTAAATGGGTCCAAGGTGACAAGTCAAATTCAACTAAACCTTGATCCCCAGTCTATAAGCTAAGTGACATACCCAGAAGTGTCAGGACAGTTCCAAGGCATTGTCAAAAGATGGAGGAGTGGGTGGTTCCCCAATGATTGGGATGACCTTTCCATTCATTATCATATGAAGTCACCCAAAATTCTCACAAAACCTAGCCACACCGCATTCCATGGCCAAAGCACTTGTCCTCTGCAGTGGCCCACACCCCGTGGAGTGGGCGTCTCTCTGAATCCTAACAAATTCACCTTTTACCTATCACTGTGTCTCTCACTGAATTTTTGCAATGAGACATGAGAGTCTGAACTTCATTAGGTCCTGAAGCCAAGCATCCTGTGTTTCGGTCGGGTTCATGTCCTGGGAGAGAGAAGCTGAAGGACGGGAGGAAAAAGCCGTGGGAAAAACATGCCAAGGAATCCTTCTCACAGCCGGTCAGAAAATCTGCTAAATACCTGACCTGTGTTCACAGTTTTCATTGGTCTGATCCTTGGCACAAAGGACAGAAGAACCCCCGCCGGCTTGGGTAATAGCTACTGGGGCACAGCAGATAGTGGAGCCTTTGGGACATACCAAGGAGTAGCCTCTCCAGAGTCCCTCAATTGCATCCACTGCCACTTGCCTGTTCACGGGGGGTTTGAGGAAACAATGAGAGATTGTAAAGGAATTAAGGTTTTGTTAGGCATATGTCCCTCCAGCCATAGGAGCGAGGACCTCCTACCTTTTCCGGAGGTCTTCTGGAATCTGAGACTGAGCCAAGTGAGCTTTCTGCTGACTTCGTTTTTTGCTGTCCTGGTTTCCAGCATGCTGGGCTTCTTGTCACTTCCCCTGTGCTGGGTTTTCTTCGTGTTAAGCTCCCACCGTGGGAGATTTTGCTGAGTTGGGCTTCTGTTGTGCTTGGCCTCCTCCTTGAGGGGGCCGCACCGAGGTTGTTTCAGCCAGGTTAAATCCAAGTCATGGCACCATAGATGTTGGGGGAGTGTGTAATTTCCTTGGTTCTGTCTCATCACAACAAAAATTTGAAGTGACAGACCAGCTCTTGGATGGACCAGTGTTACAGCTCCATGTTACAGCTCAGTTTTATTTAGGAAAGAAAGGAAAATACATCCTTGAGGCGTGAGGGCGTGATGACCCGAAGGACATGAAGAGAAGAGAGAGAGACAGAGAGAGAGAGAGAGACAGAGCAAGTGAGAGAGAGAGAGAGACCTTGGTCCTTTGGCTCCTCTTTTTATATGTTTTTCTCCTCCCCCTGGGCCTGCCCTATGTAAATTGGGCTAGCCAGGAGTGCTGTTTGTTCTACCTGAGGTCCTCACTCTGGTCCTCGGACCTTCCTTTATTCTATTTTTGTGGGTTTTTCTCTTCCTTGTCTTTTAGCCACCACCATTCTCCTTTTTCATATTCTAACTACCTAACAGTTTTAACATAAGTCATAAATGATACTAGGCTCAAAGCAGTGACTCTTACCTGTGACCATGACTGTGTAACTCAGCCTGGCACTCACCGCCATCCTATTGGGTGCTTAAGGGACAGACCGGTATTCTGTGCAATGTGTAGGCCAATCAGTGGTTTCCCAGGTGGAGGAAGAGTAGCCATTATGTAACATGTTGAGGGCCACACTCCTAAAACAGTTGCCTTGCTACAAGTCTTAAAAATGCCTTTGCTTGTGTTGCAAAACTATCCTTATACTCCAGGCTATAGGGGAAAAAAAATACACATTTCCCCTAGTGACACAGCTAAGGGAAGGAGATATTAAAACCTGATTCTTAATCTTTTATCTTTAATCAGGTGAGGATTCTTAATCCCAATAAAGTTACTATTGCTGTGGGAGAGGCCTCTAAACCTGTAAGACTGATCTCCAATTCTATGGAGGAAGAAATTTGTAAGTATGTACAGAATGTAGAGGATTCCCTCAAAATATATACAGTAACAACCAAGAAAAACAAAAAGCTGAAGCAGAGGTCTATGGTGTTTTACTAGAAATCTAAAGTTTACTACAAAACAAACAAACCTGAAACATGTAGGTAAAATAGTGCCAATTAAATTTTATGACTCTACAACATAGGTTCTAAGTTAAGCTTAGTGAAAGTGAAATCACTCAGTTGTGTCCCACTCTTTGCAATCCCATGGACTGAGCTGGCTAGGCTCCTCTGTCCATGGGATTCTCCAGAGAATAATATTGGAGTGGGTTGCCATTCCTTTCTCCAGAGGATCTTCCTGACCTAGGGATTGAACCCAGGTCTCCTGCATTGCAGGCAGATTCTTTTAAGTTAAGTTAACAGTTGCTCAAATGCACCAATTGGAAACATTTCAATTATTTGGAGATCCCACTGAACTTAATAAGCGAGGTATCCCTTTACTTTTAGAGAAGTTGTAAAATGTAAAATAGAATAATAATAATAAAAAAAAATGTAAGCTTCCCCCTAACTATCAGAACTGCTGCTGCTGCTGCTAAGTTGCTTCAGTCATGTCTGACTCTGTGCGACTCCATAGATGGCAGCCCACAGGCTCCCCCGTCCCTGGGGTTCTCCAGGCAAGAACACTGGAGTGGGTTGCCATTTCCTTCTTCAATGCGTGAAAGTGAAAAGTGAAAGTGAAGTCGCTCAGTCGTGTCTGACTCTAGCGACTCCATGGACTGCAGCCTACCAGACTCCTCCGTCCATGGGATTTTCCAGGCAAAAGTACTGGAGTGGGGTGCCATCACCTTCTCCGAACTATCAGAACTATCACCTGCTTAATTTCCCATGGTGAGAGTACCCATTACCCTGAAACACCCCAGATTGGGCATGGGCTCCCTGAATCAACCAGTATTATCAATAAATCAAAATTAAATGAAGTCTTTGGTACTAACAATCATACTTTTAACCTTACATTACAGAATGTTTCTACATTTTGGGCTTCAGAAACAGATTATTGAGTAATGTACTTCTTTTTGCTCCACCTCTTTCATTCCACCTTCACTAACAAACTCAAGATGACAAAAAAGGAAGCAGGCCATGAATGGGAGGGCTAAGGTAGATGAAGTGTGAAAGGGTCGTGTCTTGAGTGCCTTGAGTCATCTTTCAATATCATGATTTCAGCCTTAGAGGACCTCATCCTTTCTCCTTTCATATTACAGTTGTCCCTCAGTATCTGGAGGGGATTGTTTACAGGACCCCTGTGGATGCTAAAATCCACAGATTCTTGAGTCCCTTGTATCAAATGGCATAGTATCTGCATATAACCTACACACTTCCTCCTATATATTTGAAATCATCTCTAGATTGCTTATAATACCTGCATTGTAAATGCTGTGTAAATATTTGTAGATACAATGTAAATGCTGTGTAAATAGTTGAAGGCACATGGCAAATTCAAGTTTTGCCTTTGGGAACTCTCTGGATTGGTTTTTTTTTTTTTTTTTTCCTTTTCAAACTGTGGTTGATTGAATACACAGATGTAAAATTCCCCACTGACCGTAATTTGAAGAAGTCCAGATTTGGATGATGCTTGGATTTGGTGAGACTATTTGAGGTGTCTGGAGGGATCTGATGTAGATAGGAAAGGGGGAAGGTGAGAATTTCTAGGAATATCAGGGAAATAAAAGATTCCTTGTTTAAATTTATCTTTACTAAAGGTAATTCCTTAATGAGAGGCCTGAGGCTATTCTAATTGTCTACTAGCACAAAGAGCAGGTTATAGCATTTGGGGAAGGTTCCGTTTTTGTTTAGCTGTCCTGTCTGTGGTCCACCTCTTTTTATTCTCAACCATTAGAGATTTGGCATGATGAATTTACAGTGAAAAACACTTACTTAGAAAAAAAATACAGTGCTAAAAACAAAGTACAAAAGAAATAGCTGCCAGTATTATATTATTTTAGCTGCCAGTAGAGTAAGATTTGCTTTAAATAAAGTTGCATATTTTCATGCAACTGTTTGTCTGATTCAAGATCTGAGAATTAAGATATTAAATTATCCTTCCCAAGTCACTGTTTTTTGATGCAATAAGTAGTGGAGCAAACTTTAAAGCATGCTTTTGGTTTTATAAATGATGTTTGTAAAAAAAAAAAATCTTATTAATATTGTTTTTGTGTTCTTAATAGAACACATGGATATGGTTTGATAGTCAGTTACTCAAAGATATTTAATTAATGTCTATTGCATTTATATTCCAGCAAAAGAAAAAGAAAAAAGAGAGAGAGAGTAGGTAAGGTTAGAAGAAGAGGAATATTTAGGAAAACAAAAAAATACAAGGTAAGGACTATGGTCTATAGTCTCAAAATACTTTTAAGCTCTCTCTGTTTCTCCAGAGAGGCTGAATATACACAAATTGTAGCTTGGGTACTTTTCTCACAGTCATCATATTTTAATAAAATTGGTGATTCATTATGTCTTTGGCATAAGTCTGTGAACATATTAAAAGACAGATACTATTGATTTCTTCTGCCTTTCATCCCCACTTTGTGCTGCTAAATGATGATATCTGTCAAGATTTGATAAAATAAGTGTTTAGTTAATATGAGCTAATGAGGAAATAAGCCTATTAAATGGAAATATAATAGTGTATAAAAAAGAGAGAAAATAAAAAGTTTACATAGATATTTATTTTGAAACCATTTAATATATCTTCCTTGATAAGATATATCTAGGTCATCTTGAGTTGGAGAAGCCTCAGTCCTTCATAGGTGAGATGTCAGCCTTGAACTAGGCTCTAAGAAACAGCTGGTGTTTGGGGAAAAAAGCCAGATTATATTAGTGCCTATAAATTCAGTGCAGAGGGACATGTGGTTGGAAATTATTTAATCTGAAGATATTGACACCACCTTCTATAGAATAACAGGACGTTTTCAGGAATAAAAAGATTTGGCAAGATTATTGTTTAAAGTTATAAAACAGGAATTAATAATTTATCTGGCAGTTGAAACAATCTGAAGCTTCATCTTAACATTTGAATTTGCATCTTGAGCCCAGATGCCTTTGCAGAAACAGCTTTAACATTTCTATAATATGTCTTCACATAAGTACCTTGCAATCCAAAATGTATCCTATTTTTCTTCTTTGCTGTTGTTGCTAAAATACACTGTCATTTTATCAGTTGTTTGGACTGAAATGTTAAAATCAGTGACAGTTACCTTCACTTCATCTCTGAATATAGTGAGTTTTCAAGATCTAGCAATTCTTCTCTTTCAGTAGCTGGTGCTCACTATCTCAGTGTAAGATTAGCTCTGGGCAGACTAAGACACAGAGCAGTGCTTCTCATAGTTCAAATCTTGGTGACATGTAGATTTTAGTTCAGGAGTTCTAAGGTGGGTCCTGGAGTTCTTCATTTCTGAGAAACCTGTAAGTTTGTTAGTGCTAATGAGACAGGACCACATGTTGAGAAGTAAGGCTGTAGAAGTCTTATTGGTGTCCCTACTTCTGCAATCCAAATGTTACTCCAAATTTAAAAAAAAAAATAAATCCAGGAAATAAATCTAAGGGGATGGAATAAAATTCTAATTTTTCTCATATTAAAGAATACATTCCTTGGAAATTGCAGAATTCAAATTCAAATTCACACTTACTCTATTGAATAGTTTAAATCAGTTATCACTTGATGCATCTCTGTAAGAGCACCTCATTTGGTATTCGATCTTCTTCCTACAAAATTTTGCTGAAACGTATTTGACCAGTATTACATAAACTAACACGAGTCTGATGCTAATGAAAAAAAAAAACAAAAAAACAAAAAACAAATATAGAACTTAAAGTTTTTCTTCCTTTTGGTTGCAAAAAAAGTTAATTAGATGTCAAAGTTCTCCATCAACTGACTTCATCTAAAACAACTGATCCACTATTAACTTATTTTCTAACCTAAACATTTTTTTTTTCATCTAAGTTAGTGTCCAGACTACTTCTGAAAAGATGTAAAGCTTACTGCATGTCCATGTATTCACTCATTTATGTACCACCAAAATACACTGACTCTTTACTTTCTTGGGTATTATTTTAGTCTCTCGGGCTATACTGTACAAAAGATACAGTTCTTGTTCCTGTGGGATTCAGAGTTCAGCAGGAGAATGGAAATTTTTTTAATACGTAGGTAACTTATTGAAGCAAAGTCTGATGCTGTAAAGAGCGATATTGCATAGGAACCTGGAATGTTACGCCCATAAATCAAGGCAAATTGAAAGTGGTCAACCAGGAGATGGCAAGAGAGAACGTCGACATTTAAAAAGTCAGGGAACTAAAATGGACCAGAATGTGTGAATTTAACTCAGAAGACCATTATATCTACCAATGTGGGCAGGAATTCCTTAGAAGAAATGGAGTAGACAACATAGTCAACAAAAGAGTCCAAAATGCAGTACTAGGATACAGTCTTAAAAACGACAGAATGATCTCTGTTCATTTCCAAGGCAAACCATTCAATATGACAGTAATCCAAGTCTATGCCCTGACCAAACACTGAAGAAGCTGAAGTTGAACAGTTCTATGAAGGCCTACAAGACCTTCTAGAACTAACATTAAAACAAAAACAAAAAACAAAAAAACTGTCCTTTTCATTATAGGGGACTAGAATGCAAAAGTGGGAAGTCAAGAAACACCTGGAGTAACAGGCAAATTTGGCCTTGGAGTACAGAATGAAGCAGGGTAAAGGCTAGTAGAGGTTTCCCAAGAGAACACATTGGTCATAGCAAACATCCTCTTCCAACAACAACACAAAAGAAGACTCTACACATGAACATCACCAGATGCTCAATACTGAAATCAAATTGATTATATTCTTTGCAGCCAAAGGTGGAGATGTGCTATATAGTCAGCAAAAACAAGACTGGAGGTGATTGTGGCTCAGATTATGACCACCTTATTACTGAATTCAGACTTAAATTGAAGAAAGTAGAGGAAACCACTAGACCATTCAGATATGACCTAAATCAAATCCCTAACGATTATACAGTGGAAGTGAGAAATAGATTTAAGGGACTAGATCTGATAGACAGAGTGCTTGATGAACTATGGATGGAGGTTCGTGACATTGTACAAGAAACAGAGATCAAGACCATCGCCAAGAAAAAAGAAATGCAAAAAGGCAAAATGGCTCTCTGAGGAGGCCTTAAAAATAGCTGTGAAAAGAAAACACACTAAAGGCAAAGGAGAAAAGAAAATATACCCATTTGAATGCAGATTTCCAAAGAATACAAAGGAGAGATAAGAAAGTCTTCCTCAGTGATCAGTGCAAAAAAATAGAGGAAAACAATAGAATGGGAAAGACTAGAGATCTCTTCAAGAAAATTAGAGATACCAATGGAACATTTCATGTAAAGATGGACTCAATAAAGGACAGAAATGGTATGGACCTAACAGAAGCAGAAGATATTAAGAAGAGGTAGCAAGAATACACAGAAGAAAAGTACAAAAAAAGATCTTCATGACCAACATAACCACGATGGTGTGATCACTCACCTAAGCCAGACATCCTAGAATGTGAAGTCAAGTGGGCCTTAGGAAGCATCACTATGAACAAAGCTAGTGGAGGTGATGGAATTCTACTTGAATTATATGAAATCCTCAAAGATGATGCAGTGAAAATGCTGCATTCAATATGCCAGCAAATTTGGAGACTCAACAGTGGCCACAGGACTGGAAAAGATCAGTTCTCATGCCAATCCCTAAGAAAGGCAATTCTAAAGAATGCTCAAACTGCTGCACAATTGCACTCATCTCACATGCTAGTAAGTAATGTTAAAATTCTTCAAGCCAGCCTTCAACAATACATGAACTGTGAACTTCCAGATGATTAAGCCAGATTTATAAAAGGCAGAGGAAACAAAGATCAAATTGCCAACTTCATTGGAACATAAAAAAAGCAAGAAAGTTCCAGGAAAATATCTACTTCTGCTTTATTGACTTTGCCAAAGCCTTTGACTCTGTGGATCACAATAAACTGTGGAAAATTCTGAAAGAGATGGGAATACCAGACCACCTGACCTGCCTCTTGAGAAATTTGTATGCAGGTCAGGAAGCAACAGTTAGAACTGGACATGGAACAACAGACTGGTTCCAAATAGGGAAAGGAGTACATCAAGGCAGCATATTGTCACCCTGCTTATTTAACTTATATGCAGAATACATCATGCGAAATGCTGGGCTAGATGAAGCACAAACTGGAATCAAGATTCCTGGGAGAAATATCAATAACCTCAGATATGCAGATGACACCACCCTTATGGCAGAAAGTGAAGAGGAACTAAAAAGCCTCTTGATGAAAATGAAAGAGGAGAGTGAAAACGTTGGCTTAAAACTCAACATTCAGAAAACTAAGATCATGACATCCAGTCCCATCACTTCATGGTAAATAGATGGGGAAACAGTCTTTATTTTTCTGGGCTCCAAAATCACTGCAGATGGTGATTGCAGCCATGAAATTAAAAGACACTTACTCCCTGGAAGGAAAGTTATGACCAACCTTGACAGTATATTAAAAAGCAGAGACATTACTTTGTCAACAAAGGTCCATCTAGTCAAGGCTATGGTTTTTCCAGTAGTCATGTATGGATGTGAGAGTTGACTACAAAGAAAGCTGAGCACTGAAGAATTGATGCCTTTGAACTGTGGTGTTGGAGAAGACTCTTGAGAGTCCCTTGGACTGCAAAGAAATCCAACCAGTCCATCCTAAAGGAAATCAGTGCTGAATATTCATTGGAAGGACTTATGTTGAAGCTGAAACTCCAATATATTGGCCAGCTGATGCAAAGAGGTGACTCATTTGAAAAGACCATGATACTGGAAGAGATTGAAGGTGGGAAGAGAATTGGATGACAGAGTATGAGGTGGTTGGATTTCATCACCAACTCAATGAACATGAGTTTGAGTAGACTCTGGGAGATGGTCACGGACAGGGAGTCCTGGCGAGCCGCAGTCCACGGGGTTGCAAAGACTGAGCGACTGAAATGAACTGAACTGAACTTATTGTGATTTGTTTTTCAGAATTCAATGAGATTTTCAATGAGTAGAAGCTACTGTAATCAGGGTTAATTCATGTTTCAGGCTTTCCTGAAGAATAGACTTTAAATTAAAATATGAAGAATAAGCAGGATTTAGCTAGGTGAAATGTGAAGAGACTATGTGTGACAGGCTGCAGATGAGAAGGATCTGGGCATATTCAACAAAATGAATGCCGATGTAGTTAAATTAGGGAATGCAATTCAGATGACATGGCAGTTTAACAAGAGTTGGGTTGAAACCAGATCGTACTGGGGATGAAGGCTGTATAAAAAAATCTATTCTGTCTTCATCACACTCTGTCCTCTGCTTGTACTGCACTAGTTTTGCTCATGTGTCTGTGCTAATTCTTCTTCTTCTCCAAGTCCCATCACCTGGAACTTAATTATAATAGCTAATGTTTATTAAATGGTTATTCTTTCAGAGAAGGCGATGGCACCCCACTCCAGTACTCTTGCCTGGAAAATCCCATGGACGGAGGAGCCTGGTAGGCTGCAGTCCATGGGGTCGCTAAGAGTGAGACACGACTAAGCGACTTCACTTTCACTTTTCACTTTCATGCATTGGAGAAGGAAATGGCAACCCACTCCAGTGGGACGAGGGAACCTGGTGGGCTGCCGTCTATGGGGTCACACAGAGTCGGACACGACTAAAGTGACTTAGCAGCAGCAGCAGCTTATCTTTTGCCAACCCTAGTAGGACTTGTTTCACGTACAGAATCTAATTTGTTTCCCAACTTGATTATACACGTTGGTTTTATTTTCCTTTTTCAAGAAAGTCATCTGTAGAGAGACTGAGATTATTCAAGATTATATACGGCAGAGTCAGGCTGCAAATTCAGGCTGATCCAAAGATCGTTAAAGTACCAGGTGATACTGACTCTTTTAAAAGAATTTTATTCCGTTGGCAAAGTAACGTCTCTGCTTTTCAATATGCAGAGGTTGGTCATAACTTTTAGATATGACCAATATCTAGGTTGGTCATAACTTTTCTTCCAAAGAGTAAGTGTTTTTTAATTTCATGGCTGCAGTCACCATCTGCAGTGATTTTGGAGCCCAGAAAAATAAAGACTGTTTCCCCATCTATTTACCATGAAGTGATGGGACCAGATGCCATGATCTTAGTTTTCTGAATGTTGAGCTTTAAGCCAACGTTTTCACTTTCCTCTTTCACTTTCATCAAGAGGCTTTTGAGTTCCTCTTCACTTTCTGCCATAAGGGTGGTGTCATCTGCATATCTGAGGTTATTGATATTTCTCCAGGCAATCTTGATTCCAGCTCGTGCTTCTTCCAGCCCAGCATTTTTCATGATGTACTCTGCATATAAGTTAAATAAGCAGGGTGCCAACAAAGGTCCATTGAGTCTAGGCTATGGTTTTTCCAGTGGTCATGCATGGATGTGAGAGTTGGACTGTGAAGAAAGCTGAGCACTGAAGAATTGATGTTTTTGAACTGTGGTGTTGGAGAAGATTCTTGGGAGTCCCTTGAACTGCAAGGAGATCCAATCAGTCCACTCTAAAGGAGATCAGTCCTGGGTGTTCTTTGGAAGGAATGATGCTAAAGCTGAAATTCCAGTACTTTGGCCACCTCATGTGAAAAGTTGATTCATTGGAAAAGACTCTGATGCTGGGAGTGATTGGGGGCAGAAGGAGAAGGGGACGACAGAGGATGGGATTGTTGGATAGCATCACCGACTCAATGGACGTGAGTTTGGGTGAACCCCGGGAGATGGTGATGGACAGGGAGGTCTGTCGTGCTGCGATTCATCGGGTCACAAAGAGTTGGACATGACTGAGTGACTGAACTGAACTGAGCCTCTTTTCTCTTTCTAAAATTCACCTGAAACTGTAGGGTTCTTATTTATTCAAATACATGTGGTCCCAGTGCAATCCACAAACTGGCATTACTTTCTGACATGCAAACATTATGAAAAGAATACTCACACCAACAACTTTGTCTAGTATAGAGCTCCGTCTACAGAAGGCAACCTGTTAATATTTTGGAGTAAATGTCTCAGTGACCACATTTCAGTTGAATCTACGGTTTAACTTTACTATGGCCTTCCAAAGAGACAGTTTCCCTGAGTCATTTCAAACTATGTTGGGACACAAGGAAGGTAGCAAATGTTTGTTCTAAATGTTGCAAAATCCATAGTATTGCCTGAGGAACCTACTACACTTCCCAGTGGAGGAAAAAGAGACCCAGGAGTAGTAGCTCTTCATTTAATACAAATATCCAAGTGCAGTTTTCCACCAGGGAAATGCAATAAGCTTAGTAATCAATAGAACTCAGACTGATAAAAATCCTGGTTTCCAGCATTCCCAAGTATTCAATAATAATGCCAATTAATCTTAGATCCATTTATGAACTGGGGTGATGACATTTAGGTCCAAGTTTGCTTAAAATAAAAGTAATGTTTGCAAAATTCTGTGTCCTTGTTTTGTATCAGTATCAAGGGAGAATCTATTATGTATGTTAAACTTTTCTTAAATAAAAGAGATGTTGAAAATTAAAAATCATGTTTGTGAGAGTAAGAGAATGATTTAACTGAGTTAATTCCAGAGACTTTCAAATTGAGATTTCTCTTCCATTCTTTAAATGGCTTGCAAGCAAGGGAGTTAACAGAAGCACATGACATAACTTTTCCTATGTCCTATTAACTGGCATTCAGTGAATATAAGGAAAAAGGTTCATAGTTTGTTCAAAATCATGGTTCTCTGAACTAAGATGCTGCTAATTTATATCAAGTGAGGAATAGTAAATAGAAGAAATTTTAACATTTTCTGTCCCAAGAACAAATTTTCCATTAAATAGAACTGCCCTGAGTATTGGGTCTGTGCATGGATGCATAGTTATATAAAGATTGCTTCATTTTTAGTATATGTGTTTATGGATGATATTCTGGTCCTTTGAATTTCTTTTGTCTTTTATATTTGAGTGTCTAATTGCTCACTTTTCCTTTTATAACTTCCAAAATATAGGTTATATATGTTTAAATATTAGGATAATAGTATCTGTCTTCTTTCATAAAGAAAAATAGAAAATAGATGCTGTTTAATTTTTTAGAATTTATGATTGTATTATATTAGTAACAGTCTGAAAGCTGTGTTACTTGCGAGGTACAAAGGTCATAGTCTCATGTTTGCTCATTAAACTGCTTTGCATGCAGGTATTAACATAATATATAACAGTCTAAGGAACTGGACACGCATACATACCTGAATGATTGCTATTGTTTCTATGCACTTCTGCCATGAATTAGGACTTGTTTAGCTGTCTATTTGAATCTCCTTTTGTATGGTTATTGCATCATCTATTCTTTTTAGAAAGTTACAGTTACATTTAAAACTTTTCTGAATCCAGCCTCTTTGGTTAACTTTCCTTCTGTCCTCTGTGTTATACTCTTTCCCCTCTATCTGGAGAAACAAGGTCAAGGCATGTTCTCAGATGCCTATTCATTAACAGCTCTGCAGGTGATGCTCCTAGAGAGGTCTGATGTGTTGTGTGATGTTCTCACACAAACTATGTTAATTTTTGATCAGTGATTATGAGTTTTAATTGTGTTTAGGTAACTGGAGGTTTGTTAAATAGGTCTTACTTTGAAATGCTAAGTTGGAGCAGTGAATCTTAAAACCAAGAAATCCCCCAACTTCTTATGCTTTATTTTTGCATATTAATTCCTGAAGAGGAAAAAGCGGTGGATTGGTAAGCTTTTATGCAAGGCTACAAATGTGAATATGTGAATATCAACATAACTCTTTAATTTTTTTCGTTTAATGGCGAGACTGTATTTTTTTCCCTTGTCTTATAAACTCAACCTTTAAAAATAAGAGTTACAGGAGGGATAGAGAGAAGTGGGAAAGAGCATATATTAAGCTCATTTATTTAAGCCAAGTTTGCTTCACTGGTATGACCCAGAATTTGGATTCAGATTAAGGCAGTTTGACTTCCAAGCCACTGTACAAGTTAGACTGCTCAGAAACTCTGTTTAATGTAAATACAGGACATTGCAGTGGAAGTAAACATGTATTTCTTTTCTTTTTTTTTTTTAAACTTAAAGATCTTCATTTTGTTTTCAGCATTTAGATGTTTTGCATCAAAATTCTTAGTGGCTATTTGTCAGTCTTTTATTAGTACTTTTATAGTTCCTTCTTGTTTCTATCTGCCTTTACAGTCAGATTATGCACAGAAAATCACCTCTTTTGCCTCTCCAAACACTTTCACTGCACAATCTTCTTTTCTGTGCTTCTTGGAAAAAGAGAAAGGAAAACATATTGCTTTTTCTTGAGAAAAAAATCATGCCTTTTCCTTTTTATATTTCTTCCTCACTTCATCCTATTATCTTCTTTAGGAATAATTGTTGAATCCTTATATAAGTAATTGTTTTTTTTTTTCCCTAATACCCTATTGCTATTTGAAATGGTTTGAGAATAGTGGCTTAATAGCCAAGAAAAATTCTTTAGTAATGTGTTTCTATAATTTCTCTATCTTTTGATTATTATTTCTATCTCTGAAGTTGATTTTGACCACTTGAAGTCCTAATGCCTAATTTTTTACATTAATTTAATAGTACAAACATCAAAGTTACAATAGAGTATATAGTGAACAGTCAGTTACCTTCAAATCTCTGTTTCCCACCCAACCTGTGATTTAAATTGTTTTCAGAAAAAAAGTTGTATGTACCCTCTAATGCCTCTCAAAAATATTCATTCTCTCTGCAAACTATATTAGGTGTTTATTTTGTAATGATTGTGTTAGGGGAAGCACACTGACTGAAACCACCCACTCTGCCCAGGCACCATAGTAACCATTTGCATGAGTTGTTTTACGATAGGAGGTCCTGGTAAGGAACACGGAACTAATAAGCCACCACCAACCAGAAGAGTTCAGGAAAAGTCAAAAGGAGACACCCCAGTCTGATCGCCTCTCGGAATCCTTCTCTCTGGCATCCATCTTGGCTGAACAAGGCCTGCACTACTAGGAAGGACTCTGAATCAGAATGATTTGCTACAGACAACCCAGAAACGAATCCCATTACCACAAAACCTGAGACTGTGAGCCACATGGCAGAGCTGTTCTCCTGGGTTCCCTTACCCTACTGTTCTCCACCCAGGTGCCCTTAATAAAGTCTCTTGCTTTGTCAGCACATGTGTCTCCTAGGACAATTCATTTCTGAGGGTTAGACAAGAGCCCAGTTTTGGGCCCTGGAAGGGGGGTCTTCCTGCAACAACTGTATTCAATTATGTGTGTAGTTTGATCAGAATATAATTCCATCAGACCTCAGCCTAGTTCCACTGTAAGATAAGTTTTCTTCAAAATCTAATGCCCCAAAATTTCTACAATAAGGGTTAAATTTAATTGTATCAACCACTCTTTTTATCTCTTTAAGGTAGTCTGGACTGAGCTACCTTAGAATTTATTCCTAATTCCAGAGTTGTATTCAGTAGGAAATTACCAAATTGGTTCAAAAGAATGGGTCAGGAGGTCAGGACCAGTCAAGGTGTTAATATATTAGCAATTTTACCAGGCAAGTTGCCAGTATTCAAGTTCCTTAGGAAGGACTGATAGGGCCTCTTTGGAGTTCCAAGGTAAAATACTTGAATACATGAGTTATGTCAAGATTCTAAAAAGCTGCTTGACTTTTAATCTCATATCGCCAGAAGTTGGATAGGTTTCAGACATTCGTGATCAGATAGTGATCAGAACTGGGTGATTTTGAATTAGAATTAGAGCATAAAGGATCTTTTCTTCCATTTGAGAGATGACTGAGTGGTGTAAAGCTGGAATATGCAAAAACTATATATTTCGAGGGCTGTCTTTCCACTAAAGAACACATTTTATTAAGGTAAGTATTATTACTACCTGTGTTGTTACCAAACCTAACATAGTCTGTTGGCCCAGGCTTTAGCTTGGTGTAAGGTAAGGATTAACCTTGAGAAACCACAGCCCTATCCAAAGATTTAGTTTCTTACAGACCAATTTTGGCTTTGGCTTCTGCATGAACTGGAACTATCTCTTTGAGAGATCCCAGGGCTAGATGAGGCTTCCACATATGACAGGGCAGTCTCATTAGGGCACTCCATTTCTTTGCCAGAAGTTAGAAATTCATTCTGCAAGTGTATGAACTACTATGGGGGTGGGGGGGAGTGGGCGGGCATTGTGGGGGGAAGAACTTTAAAGAAAACTGAGATTCTAATTTACAAAAAGCATTATTGTCAGCTCTGTGCATAACTATTTGGCCTGAAAATGAGCTCAGGACTGCATATTAAGGCCTTACCATTCACGTTCATGGTTCTAAGCACTGAAGAGATTTAAAAGAAAAGGCATAACTCTTGACCTCAGGTTTTAAAAAAAAATTTGGATTCTTGTTCTTGATAACTGCTTGACTGGGGCTTGACATTAAGTTTATGCCCTAAATGAAAAAGAAAGGAAAGGAGGAGGAAGAGAGCGAGGGAAGAAAAGGAAAAGGAAGGAATAAAAACAGTAAGAGATACATCCATTACAGATCTGAAAGTTGGCTGTGCTTCTATTAAAAACTGGATATAAGTTTCCCAGTTCACATCTGTTTAACTTTGAGCATAACATAAAGACGTTCTCTGGTTATTTTGTGAGGAATTTACTAGGAAAATGCATCATTTTCTTGCACAGTGAAGTTTTAACTTTGGAGAGTGTACTGGCAATTTAGAGAAGCAGCAACTCATTAAAATCTTTTTTTTAAAATAAAATTATCATATACTTGAAATAATATGATAGATTAGCATCTTCAGTAGTAGTATTTTAAGTAAGAGTTATGCGACCAAAAAATATCAGTAAGGATTATTCTCTGAGACCATAAGAAAAGCAAGTCAATATCCCCATAGCTACATCATATTGATCATTCATTTGATTTAGGGAGGGAGAAGACAAATATGTTAGTGAAAGAGAGACAAATGAGTAGTATGCCTGGCCGATTCCTGACTCATTTACAAAGGAAGCAAATGCAACTCTCTTACTCATTTATGGGAAATATGATAGATCTAATTGTATAATTTATGCTTTCTCTCAGACATTGTGCACCCCACTAATTATCTCTCTTCCTTTTTCTTCTCTACTTTTTGCTCAGATATTTGGCAATTCTTATACTTTTTGCAGATTATTCTTTTTAGGATGTTACTATTAGTCTTTTGCCTATATCTAAACAGTGTACCTATGAAGAAGATCTGATTTTAGCCTTAGTATTTGCAAATTACTTGAAAGGTAATATGAGGGAAAATTAAGCATTCACCCACATATGTCACTGAAGCTTTAACATTTTACTGAAAATTGCATAATCAAAGCCTACCACTATATTTTGCTTCATCGTGCTAAAAATAGCAAATTGGTTGCTTTAAATGAATTTTTCTCTATCTTAGAGTTTTGATGCAATAAATTATTTTAAGTAATGTTAATTTTGACTGGAATTGTAAATCATAGTTTTCTAAGTTAAATATACTTTAAAACTTTAGTTTTACATTTCACTATCTATGCATAATATTCTGAAGTTTCTGGTATGAACAAAGACACACACAAAGTTCTAAAAATTTTATAGATGTCAAACATGTGCTTAAAAGATATGTGTAAATTAGTTGAAGATTTATAGATTAACTTCCTTTGACTTCCCTGGTGGCTCAGATGGTAAAGCGTCTGTCTACAATGCGGGAGACCTGGGTTCAATCCCTGGGTCAGCAAGATTCCCTGGAGAAGGAAATGGCAACCTACTCCAGTACTCTTGCCTGGAAAATTCCATGGACAGAGGAGCCTGCTGTCCATGGGGTCACAAAGAGTTGGTCACAACTGAGTGACTTCACTTTCTTTATTTCCTTTGAAATACATTTATCTTTAAAATTTAATGTGAATAATGCTTAGCTTGAATGTGTGTTGTGTTTTGCTTAGTACAAACATTCAGAGTATCATATTAAGCTGAACTTAATGCTTGTAACTTGGAAAGAATATGCAAACATATTTCCTAAATTTGAAATAAATGCTCTGTTAACACAAATTTCTAAGAAACTCATATGCAGTATAATTTATATATTTGCTCAAGGTAATTTAGACTAGTGCTTCTCAAACTTCATTGTACATTATGAATTTGATAAAAGTAGAATGTAGTTCAGTCTTTGTGGGATAGGGCCTGAAATTCTGTCTAAGGAGCTTCTATGTGTTACTGCCACTGATGTTCCCTGAGCCATTTGACAAGCAAGAATCTAGCTCACAGACCATATGGGAAATGTGTATTTGAGTTTTTGGATTAAAATTTCAAGAAAAATACTTTTTTTCATGATCTAATATATAACTGTGAAGACTGTGAAGTGAAGTTGCTCAGTCATGTCTGAATCTTTGCAACCCCATGGACTGTAGCCTACCAGGCTCCTCTGTCCATGGGATTTTCCGGGCAAGAGTACTGGAGTGGGTGATAATTTCCTTCTCTAGAAGATCTTCCCAACCCAGGGATCGAACCCAGGTCTCCCGCACTGTAGGCAGATGCTTTACCATCTGAGCCACCAGGGAAGTCCAATATATAATTATATATTCTAAATCCTCCCTTCCAGACTGCTGTTCAGAAAGCTCTAGAGGTGGTATCCTCTGAAGCTGTATAGGCAACATACACACATGGGATTAATGACTTCTCTATATCTCTGCTTAATTTGTTTTTTTTTTTTTTGGCTTTGAAAAATATAGGGTTAGTCTGATCTTGGGTTTTGGATTTAGGAGGTAGTTGACTAGTTTAATTAAAATTGCTGTCAGCCATAGGCACAGGATTCAACTTCAACTAACTATATTTAAGCAAGCATAAACATTGAGAGTCACAGTAATGGTTCCAGCCAAATTAGAAATGGAGTTTAACTGTTAGTATCTCAATAGGACTAAACTTGATAGAGAATACAGGGAATTTGCTTTGACAGAACAAGCTTTGGAATTTTATGTTTGTGGTTTAGCACAATTATAATCATTCTTATACTCAAAGAAAATTGCTTTAATGGATGTGTTAAGTATGAAGTGAAAATTAATGTGTAGAAGTTTTTCATTTTCTGCTTTGTCATTTGATATTCTAATAAAGAGACAAAATATGCATAGTTCTTCATATAAGGATTCTTGATAAAAATGGTGAGAATTTTATTCCATGATAGCTAACAAGAAGGCAATATATTTCATAAATTTATATTTAATTATAGTAATTTACATTTGTTCATTGGTCAGGTTAATGAAGGCATATTGATCATTTTACTAAAATTCTCAAAACATGTGAATCAAAGTGAAACACACAGTTTCTTCTAATTAATCATTTAGGTAAAAGATTTGCTTATAATATGACTGAATTTAAAGAGATGTCATATATTATATATATAAAATTATATATGTATATTCCTATATATTATATATGCTACTGCTGCTACTGCTGCTAAGTCGCTTCAGTCGTGTCCGACTTTGTGCAACCCCATATATGGTAGCCCATCAGGCTCCCCCGTCCCTGGGATTCTCCAGGCAAGAACAGTGGAGTGGGTTGCCATTTCCTTCTCCAATGTATGAAAGTGAAAAGTGAAAGTGACGTCGCTCAGTCGTGTGGGATATATTTAAAGCACACTGTTTGAGAAATGTTTAAAATATGGACAGAAATATTGCTACTTGGAACTATAGTTAGGTCTCACTCAAGAATTTTTTTTTTTTCCCAAAATAATAGCTCTTTGAGAGATTAACAATGAAAGGAACAGTAGAACAGAGAAGAAATATGCAAATCATTGGCCTACATTTCAGGCTTATGTGACTTAACTGTTATCTGAGTAAATATACTAACATCACTGGGGAAAAAAATGTATGCTCTTGTGGAGAGCTGGCCAGTGACAAAATCTTAGATAAAGGAGAGTAACTGGGATAAACTTTGGTAGCACTCATCCATGTCTCTTGAATGGAATATTAATAACATGAAGACTCTGCATATATATCCTTTCTCCCCACCTCCATTCCCACTCGTCTTCCATCCATCCTCCTGTTCATGAGGCAGCCTTAACTGTGCAATAGATGATGACTCTCCTAGCTTGCTATCACTGAACATTTGATGTACCCGATTCTTTTCTTTTGATTCTTTTCAAAAAGGGCAGTCGCATTAGCTTCCGTTTATAAAATTGATTAAAAGCACAAGTTGAAATCAAGACTGCCAGGAGAAATATCAATAATCTCAGATAGGCAGATGACACCACACTAAAGGCAAAAAACAAAGAGGAACTAAAGAGCCTCTTGAAGAAAGTGAAAGAGGAGAGTGAAAAAGCTGGTTTTAAACTCAACATTCAAAAAACTAAGATCATGGCATCAGGTCCCATCACTTCATGGAAAATAGATATGAAAACAGTGACAGACTTTGTTTTGTTGTACTCCAAAATCACTGTGGACAGTGGATGCAGCCATGAAATTAAAAGATACTTGCTCCTTGGAAAAAAGCTATGCTGAACCTAGACAGCATACTAAAAGCAGAGGTATTACTTTGCCAACAAAAGTCCATCTGGTCAAAGTTATGGTTTTTCTAGTAGTCCTGTATACATGTGAGAGTTAGACCATAAAGAGGGCTGAGTGCCAATGAATTCATGCTTTTGAAGTGTGGTGTTGGAGAAGACTCTTGAGATTCCCTTGGACAGCAAGGAGATCAAACCAGTCAGTCCTCAAGGAAATCAACCCTGAATACTCATTGAAAGGATTGATGTTGAAGCTGAAGCTCCAATACTTTGGCCACCAGATGTGAAGAGCTGACTCATTGGAAAAGACCCTGATGTTGGTAAAGATTGAGGCAGGAGGAGAAGAAGGTGACAGAGGATGAGATGGTTGGGTGGCATCACTGACTCAATGGACATGAGTTTGAGAAATCTCCAGGAGATAGTGAAGGACAGGGAAGCCTGGCATGCTGCAGTCCATGGGGTCACAAAGAATTGGACATGATGGGGTGACTGAACAACCACCAAAAGCAAAAAATAATCACAGTTCACATGGAATGGACTTGAGTATTTCATGCCTTGTCACAGCTCTTACTTTTTATTGTGAAATAACAAAGGGGTATTACAGTACTCCATGTGTAAATACCAGATTAGGTGCTAGGTTTTGAATACCTGGGTGTGACTGAACACATAAAGTGTCTTTGTATTCCTTTTTCAAATTGAGCCATATATATATATATATGTAATATATGTATAACATAATATATATTTTTATAATAAATACATCTTCCATTTTAATAAACACAAAGTTAAAAAGACTGTCTCACTACTGGCTTTGTGTAATTAGAAGTCATCAATTTAGAGGCTATTTTTTAAGGGTCATCCAGGATATCTTTTATTCTATTATGAAAATAGCTAAAATAATCAGAAAGTTTAATATGTAAAATTTTAATGTAGGCACAAATGCTTTCTACATTTTGGTTTCTTTCCCTAAACACTTTATTAAAGACTAAAATTGTATCCTGCTTTATAAGACACAAGCTAATGAAGAGACAAGTTGATATAACTAAAGTTTACCAAAAAAATATATGTGTCCAATATATGTGATGGGCTAATAAAATCACATTTTATATTGTTTTAATGTAATCTAGAAAATGTAAATAAGTTTGAATTAAATTACCTGGGAACACAATGACACAAGAAAGCAGGGCTAATATATTCAGTGAACCAGGTACACCCAGTGAAGGTCTATACAGCCATTAACTTTCAAGATTTGGGAAACTTTAAAACAGTACCTTGTTATATTTCTCCTGTTTTTGTTGTTGTTGCTGTTTTTAATTTAGAGAGTGGGTCTCTATTCTGTTGAAAAATAATTGGGCACATGAAAAGAAGTTTATTGACAACTTGTGCTCATAAAGTATGTCACCACTGAAAGTGAATGGGAGATAAAATTGGGGGATACTCTTACAGTTTAATACAGCTAACAGACTGTGATGTGAAAAAAAAATGCACTTGTGGCAAGATGGAAGGGGTCATTTAGTTAAAAGTGGAAAGCATTAAAGAATAATAGCCCAAAGGAGGGTTTAAGAACCCATTGCAGTCTATAAAGAGAACAATAGACTTTCTACTTTTATACATAGGTCTTGTTAGCTTGGTCAATATCTAGTCCTAAGACACGGACACACTCTGTATGTTCTGACAAAATCAGGTTTAGGTATCTACAGTACTGAGGGGCAGACCTTTGACTAAAACAAATTTGCTAAAGTAATGAATACCACTCCAGAGGGCTCCTCCTAATGGCCACAGGAAACAACCTCTATGCGTTACTGTAATGGTTGAATTCTTATTTGAAATGTAGGTGTTCACTTTCCAAGGATACCATTGATTTGGAGATATATTGACTCCTTTGAATATAAAGTATGGGATATTAACTTTTACTTATGAATAATGCTATATATTTTAACAAAATGCAGTTGAACCAAAGAATTGAAATTTCAATGATTGTCAGGTGAAATATTTTAAATACAGACACAACCTGATGACTGACACTTAGAAGAATTAACTGGTTCTTAAAACCTATGAGGGCAGTTTAGAGAGTTTATTTTGCAGGTTTAAGATAGTTGCAGTAAAGATAACTATACATAACTAGAAACGTGACAGAAGATACGTGATTGAGACTGTTGAAACAAAGAAACAAGTGGAATTTGAGATGAGGTAAAATGGAATTAGATATAACCTTGTATTTTAAAAAGTATATATTTGTGTAAATATATATGTGTGTATATATACATATGTATTGTAAAAATACATGACACCTTTTGTATTACATTATTGGGAAAACCTTTGTATATCAATTATATACAATTTTTTTAAAGAATCAAACTTTTGGTGGATTCATTTTGATATTTGGCAAAACTAATACAGTTATGTAAAGTTAAAAAAAAAAAAAAAAGAATCAAACTTTCAATAAAAATGATCTGAAGTATGGCCAGTAATGACAACAAGTATTGAATTGGCCAAAGAGTTCCTTTGTTTTTTTAAGTAAAAAAAAATACACATTTTTTTTCATTTTCACCAAGAACTTTATTGAACAACACATTCACTGTATTGTTCTAGTACTTTCTGCCATTTTTCATGCAACTTCATAATTCCTTTACAATATTTTATCTTTTTGAGCAAAGAGCTGTTCCTGGTATCTTTTACAGTCTTCCAAGAAATTGATCTTTTTTTTTTTTCCATTAAGAGAATTTTTTATTACTGAAAGAAATATACATCTGAAGATTCAATGTCTGGTGAATACGGTAGATGAATCAGAACCTCTCAGCCAAGCTATAACAGTTTTTGCCTGGTCAACAAAGAAACGTGTGGTCTTGAGTTATCCTGATGGAAGATTATGTGTTTTCTGTTGACTAATTCCAGATGCTTTTCATCCAGTGCTGCTTTTGTGTGAGTATGTGGGTGCTCAGTTGCCTCAGTCATGTCTGACTCTTTGCAACCCCACAGACTGTAACCCACCAGACTCCTCTGTCTATGGGATTCTCCAGGCAAGAGTACTGGAGAGAGTTGCCATGCCCTCCTCCAGGGGATCTTCCTGACGGAGGTATTGAACTCATGTCTCCTAAGGCTCCTGCACTGTAGGCAAAATCTTTACCGCTGAGCCACCAGGGAAGCCCAATGCTGCCTTTAGTTGGTTTAATTGGGAGCAGTACTTGTTGAAATTAATCCTTTGATTTTCTGGAGGACCTAATAATAGAGTTTTCCCTTCCAATATCACAAGGTACAGATCACCTTCTTTGGTTAAAGACCTGACTTTAATGTGGTTGCTGGTGGTTCATTTCACTGGTCCCACAATCTCTTCCATACCACATTATTGTACAGGATCCACCTTTCACTTGTCCATCACGACTTGATTTAAGAATAGAACATCTTCATTATGTTTCAGTAGAGAATTGTATGCATAAATACGGTCAAGAAGGTTTTTTTTTAAATTTTTATTTCCTTATGTGGAACCCAAACATCAAAGTCATAAACATAACCAAGCTGATGTAAATGATTTTTTAACACTTGATTTGAATATTTTGAGTATGTTGGCTATCTTCTTCATAATATAGTGACTATTCTCAACTAAATTCTTGATCTGATAGCTGTCAACTTCAACTGGTCTACTGAGCCATGGAGCATTGTCCAGTGAGAAATTTCCAGTACAAAACCGCACTAACTACTTTTGACAAGTTCAATCAGTTGTAGCGCTTTCTCCATACACTGAACAATTTTTTTTTTTGAGTTTCAGTTGTGTTTTTATCTTTCTTTAGATAATAAAGCATAATATGCTTCCATCATCAACTCTAAAATGCCTACACAAAAATTCACAAATTTTGATAAGTTTTTTAATGCATGCTGATGAGACAGTCACAATTAGTTCAGTTCAGTCGCTCAGTTGTGTCCACTCCTTGTGACCCCATGGGCTGCAGCAGGCCAGGGTTCCCTGTCCATCACCAACTGCCAAAATTGTCCAAATTCATATCCATTGAGTAGGTGCCATCCAACGATCTCATCCTCTGTCCTCCCTTTCTCTTCCTGCCTTCAATCTTTCCCAGCATCAGGGTCTTTTCCAATGAATAAGTTGGCCATCAGGTGGCCAAAGTATTGGAGTTTCAGCTTCAAAATCAGTCCTACCAATGAACACCCAGGACTGATTTCCTTTAGGACTGACTGGTTTGATCTCCTTGCAGTCCAAGGGACTTTTAAGAGTCTTCTCCAATACCATAGTTCAAAAGTAACAATTCTTTGGTGCTCAGCTTTCTTTATAGTCTAAATCTCACATTCATACATGACTACTGGAAAAAAAACATAGATTTGATTAGATGGACCTTTGTTGGCAAAGTAATGTCTCTGATTTTTAATATGCTAAGTTGGTCATAGTTTTCTTCCAAGGACCAAGCGTCTTTTAATTTCATGGCTGTAGTCACCATCTGCAGTGATTTTGAAGCCCCAGAAATGAAGTCTGTCATTGTTTCCACTGTTTCGCCATCTATTTGCCATGAAGTGATGGGACCAGATTTAGTTTTCTGAATGTTGACTTTTAAGCCAGCTTTTTCACTCTCATCTTTCACTTTCATCAAGAGGCTCTTTAATTTTTCCTCGCTTTTTGCCATAAGGATGGTGTCATCTTCATATTTGAGGTTATTGATATTTCTCCCAGCAATCTTGATTCCAGCTTGTGCTTCATTCAGCCCATCATGTCACATGATGTACTCTGCATATAGCTCAAATAAGCAGGGTGACAATATACTGCCCTGACATACTCCTTTCCCTATTTGGAACCAGTCTGTTGTTCCATGTCCAGTTCTAACTGCTGCTTCTTGACTTCCAAATAGATTTCTCAGGAGGCTGGTCAGGTGGTCTGGTATTCCCATCTCATGAAGAATTTTCCACAGTTCGTTGTGATCCACACAGTCAAAGGCTTTGGCATAGTCAATAAAGCAGAAACGTATGTTTTTCTGGAACTCTCTTGCTTTTTTGATGATTCAGTGGATGTTGACAATTTGATCTCTGGTTGTTCTGCCTTTTCTAAATCTAGACTGAACATCTGAAAGTTCACAGTTTACATACTGCTGAAGCCTGGCTTAGAGGATTTTGAGCCTTACTTTGCTAGTGTGTGAGATGAGTTCAGTTGTGTGGTAATTTGAACATTCTTTGGCATTGCCTTTCTTTGAGTTTGGAATGAAAACAGACCCTTTCCAGTCCTGTGGCCACTGCTGAGTTTTCCAAATTTGCTGGCTTATTGAGTGCAGATCTTTCACAGCATCATCTTTAGGGTTTGAAATAGCTCAACTGGAATTCCATCACCTCCACTAGCTTTTTTTGTAGTTGATGCCCATTTCACTTGTTTGTAGTAAGGCGCATTTGACTTCGCATTCCAGGATGTCTGGCTCTAGGTGAGTGATCACATCATCGTGATTATCTGGGTCATGAAGATCATTTTTTGTACAGTTCTTCTGTGTATTTTTGCCACCTCTTCTTAATATCTTCTGCTTCTGTTAGGTCCATACCATTTCTGTCCTTTATTGAGCCCATCTTTGCATGAAATGCTTCCTTGGTGTCTCTAATTTTCTTGAAGAGATCTCTAGTCTTTCCCATTCTGTTGTTTTCCTCTATTTCTTTGTGCTGATCACTGAATAAGGCTTTCTTATCTCTCCTTACTATTCTTTGGAACTCTGCATTCAAATGGGTATGTTTTTCCTTTTCTCCTTTGCCTTTAGCTTCTCTTCTTGTCACAGCTACTTGTAAGGCCTCCTCAGACAAGCAATTTGCTTTTTTTTGCATTTCTTTTTCTCGGGGATGGTCTTGATCACTGCCTTCTGTACAATGTCACGAACCTTTGTCCATAGTCCTTCACACACTCTGTCTATGAGATCTAAGCTCTAAATCTATTTGTCACTTCCACTGTATAATTATAAGGGATTTGATTTAGGTCTTACTTGAATGGTCTAGTGGTTTTCCCTACTTATTTTAATTAAAGTCTTAATTTGGCAGTAAGGAGTTCATGATCTGACTCACTATCTAACAAAATTGTTTCAAATGAAGTTAAAGACTTATAAGAACTACTAGAGCCATCTTATGAGAAAAATAAAAAATGAAGAACCCTTTGGCCAACCTAAGAAAATTGTTTAAATCAGATAGGAAAATGTAAAAATTATGCTTACACACTTTTGTTCCATTTGTTAATCCAGATGTTGATTTAAATCTCATATTCTGAGGGAAATCAGAGGACTCACATTTTTGCTAGGGAAGCAAAGTAGACAATATTTGTCTTTCCTTCTTTCTGCCCTATGTCAGCACCCTCTGATCTGATCTCTGGGAAACTTCCATTTCTAAGTTTTACTGAGAAATATTAACCCTATCTGGAAAGTGTTTTAGAGAAGATGCAGTACAGCACCATACATTCTAGAATATGTCAACTTTAGGCAAAAAAGAAAAAAAAAAAAAAAAAAGCAACCAGTTAGATTCATCTGCAATAATATGATGTATCTTTCATGTATTATTCTTATGCTAGAATAGTTGAAAGGAAGCTCTCTACCTTATGTCTCAAGAATCTTTTGCTCCAATTTCATCACTATGCTAAGAAAAAGTATGTATGAAGCAATCCCTGAAGAACATCACCCCTTAGAGAGCATCTGGGTATGGCATATATCCTGTGGTCAGTTCACTGTACCAGGTAATAGACATGGAGGAGCCAAAGTAAAAGATGAATTCAAAGCAACAACAACAACTGATTTTTTACATTAATATGGAAAATCTGGTAATAAATGAATATCAATGACCAAGGATGGGTGCATGACTTTGGGAGAGGACTGGGCTGGCCAGCTCTTAGTGATAACAGCAGTGGCAGAAACAGTAAGAATAATATTGGTTGCATCATTTTTTTAAACCCTTATATCTAGGAATATATTTGCTTTTTAATATTACAACTTATAATTCTTACCATGGCTTCCTGGCGCCTCAGTGGGAAAGAATTTACCTGTCAATGCAGGAAACACGAGTTTAATCCCTGAGTCAGGAAGATCTCATGGAGAAGGAAATGGAAACCCATTCCAGTAATCTCGTCTGGGAAATCCCATGGACAAAGGAGGATGGTGGGCTACAGTTCATAGGGTGGCAAAAGAGTGCGACATGACTTAGCAGCTGAACAACAATTCTCACCAGAAACATACAAGCTAAATATTATCATTTACAGTTTAGAAATAAGAAAGCTGGGCATCAAATAAATTTAGTAATCTTCCAAATACACAGAGTCATAGTCAGATTAAGTAAGTAACAGATTTCTGATTTGAACCCAACTGAGTCAGGTTACAAAGCCTTTTCTGTTTATTTGTTTTAGTTATGGTCTCTAGTACTGTAACAGCCAGAACATAGCTGAAATTTATCATTTTATTTTAGGCATAAATTTAAGTTGACCATACCAAAATTGGTATATTAAAGAATGTTTTGATGCATAAAAACTTAAGAAGAGAAACTCAAACTATTTAATCATTATATCTCAAATACTTATATAAACAAATGAGATTATAAACAGAAAAGAAAAATGCTGTGGAATATCAGCAAGAAAGCTAAGAAACTACAATACAAATAAATATTTGATGAGACAGTTTCAGATTTTGAACATACCATGATGCTGTTTATTAAGTTTCAAACTAAAATTATATTTACACAATTAAACATTCCTTAGTAATTTTCAGAGACTTCCCAGGTGGGTCAGTGGTAAAGAATCTGCCTGCTGATGCAGGAGATGCAGGACACACAGGTTTGATCCCTTGGTTGAGAAGACCCCCTGGAGGAGGAAATGGCAGCCCACTCCAGTATTCTCATCTGGATAATTCCATGGACAGAGGAGCCTGGTGGGCTAAAATCCATGGGGTCTCAAAGCGTTGGACATGACTGATTGAGCACACATGCTTGCAAGTCATTTTAGTGAGTCTGTGTCAGACTTTTTATACTTTCATGTCATAATATAAAAATATGATTTATTAGAATGGTAGAGTATTGAAATGTTTAATAACACAGACTCTGGATTCTGACTGCCTGAATCCAAATTAGGACATTGCCACCAGCAACAAATAAATTATTTGTCCAATCTTCAGTTTTTCCTTTTAGTGAATGGGGTGTAACAACATTATCTCACTTATAAGATGGTTTTAAGAATTTGATAGAATAAGTACTTGCTCCTGTAATTGGCACATAGTAAATGCTCATTGAAATTTCATTGCTTTCATAATCATATTTTAACATACTTATATGTTTCTGTTCAGTCTAAGTGATGTCTGACTCTTTGTGACCCCATGACTGCAGCACTCTAGTCTTACCTGTCCTTCACTATCTCCTGGAGATTGCCTAGATTCATGTCCATTGAGTTGGTGGTGCTATCTAACCATCTCATCCTCTACTACCCCCTTCTCCTTTTGCCTTCAATCTTTCCCTTTCCCAGCATCAGGGTCTTTTCCAGCTTCAGCTTCAGCATCAGTCCTTCCAGTGAATATACAGGGTTGATTTCCTTTAGGAATAACTGGTTGGATCTCCTTGCTGTCCAAGGGACTCTCAAGTATCTTCTCCAGAACCACAGTTCAAAAGCATCAGTTCTTTGGCGTTCAGCCTTCTTCATGGTCCAGCTCTCACATCTGTGCATTACTACTGGATAGACCATAGCTTTGACTATAAGGACCTTTGTTGGCAAAGTGATGTCATTGAATACAACTCCTGTATTTATACTTACAACATAATCTTCTACCCTTCTGAGTTCTTTAACATTTTTTTTTTTTTTGCTTGATTCTTAGCACAAAATATCCTTTCATCTCTTTATCTTCTACCTGGAATCATTTTTCTCTCTTTTTTTTTTTTTTTTAAACTCTGTAGGTACCTGGTTATACTGTACCAGACTCAAGTGCAACTTCTTCCCATTGTCTTTCCCACATTGTCCACACACTGCCTGAATTTTAGTTTCTTTTCCTCTCTGTATACAATACTGTACTTAAATTAGAAAACTACAATCTTGTCAGGTTGGAAAAATAGCTTGTAAGGATTTCTTTTCTTCTTTATTGTTTTAAGGCCAGTGATAAGAGTTTAGCCTCTTTCCCAGAGTCCTTTCCAATAGGTCAAAAATTCAAGTCACCAAAATAATAGATTGAGGAGATAGATGATGGGAAGCATTTTTTCTGAGCTTTACTTAGTGCTGTAATTTATTTTTAAACAACGCCTACCATATCAAATGGAGAAGGCAATGGCACCCCACTCCAGTACTCTTGCCTGGAAAATCCCATGGATGGAGGAACCTGCTGCTACAGTCCATGGGGCCCCTGAGTCGGACACGACTGAGCGACTTCACTTTCACTTTTCACTTTCATGCATTGGAGAAGGAAATGGCAACCCACTCCAGTGTTCTTGCCTGGAGAATCCAAGGGACGGGGGAGCCTGGTGGGCTGCCGTCTCTGGGGTCGTACAGAGTCGGACACGACTGATGCGACTTAGCAGCAGCAGCAGCAGCAGCAGCAGCAGCAACCATATCAAAATTGAAAAGATTCATTTTAAATTAATTTGCCAAAATTCTCTGAGAAATTTGAAGTATACTTTCTAAATATGTCTTATTTATATCATTGTCTGTATTCTTCAGCCGTGTAAAGAAAGGATGGAAAACTGGCATAAATGAGGACAGGCCAAGTTGATGTCCCTCAAAAAAATTCTTAAGACAAATTTTCACTTACAACTGCATTTCCAGAGTGTACAGCAAATAAATTTACTATGTAGATCAAACTCATGCTTTTTGTTAAATCTTCTTTATGGAATAGTGTTTTTTAGGAGATTGTACCATGTAAGAGGTAGTATTCTATAAAATTCAATCAAATATAATGTCTATAAACATAAATATGAAAATAGAATCAAAACAAAAATAAATCTTTAATTAGAGTGGTGGTGATAGAAGTCACTGTACAGAATCGAAAGGTCTTTTTTAGTCACACATGAACTGACATAATTATTAATTCTTTGAAAAAGGGCAAATGAGATGAAAGTATTTTCTGATTTCTTAGTACTGAATATAAAGACAGCAGTAAGTATGATAAGCAAAAATGAAATTGTCAACACCTGTTTTAATAGTTTTTCAAGCCTTACAGTATGGAATGCACTCTTGGGGTTGAGTCTTTCTGTGGCAGGTCAGTGTCATTGGAACCAGGTATCTAGGTATGTAAACTTACCATTTGACATTGACAATGAAATCCTGAAAAGGCTGTTTAAACTTTTTGCAACACACTGTTTTGTGAACTGAGATACAAGAAGTCCTACTAATTTAACAGAGCCATTCTAATGATGTGTATCTTTAGATGTTTGTATCTTGGATGCCCAATTCATCATCTAACCATTATTTTTACTTTTCATCTGGCTGGAAAATTTCAGTGAGAGTTATGTAGCATTTATCTAGAAACATTCTTTAGTTTCTAGTGTCTCCCATCAATGTCAGGAGTGATCACTTGTTTACTGATGGTGGTGATCTTATTAATATAGTTTTGTTGATTAAAAAAAAATGTATAACTAGGTTAAATAAGCAAAACTGTGAAGTCATTATAGTTTTTACCATTAGCACCACACATCTCCCAAATTTATTTCTTCAGGCTGAACTGCCATTTTATGCTTTTGCCCTCCAAGAAACCAAAACATTTGTAGTGTCAAAGTTTCTCCTGTTGGGGAAAATAGAAGATACACCTCAAATACACACGTTCTTTTTTCTAATGTCATTGCTAATTCTAGGCCTTTGTTCCTCAGTACATGATTACCAAAGAGTTTCTCAGTGTCTTATGTCTATAGCTCTTCTCTCACACTGGTATTCTATCTCCAGGTAGGAAATATGATTATGACTCATTGGATTTGTTTATTCCACCCATCAAGACAATCCTAACATAGCCAATGTATACTTAGCAATGCCAGTCAACACTGTGTATTTTAACTGGGCATTATAAAATTTCTCACTTCAATAGTGTAAAAGGATGCACATCTTCTTTTTGAATACCTATTTTATCTTACCTCTCTCTCTAATAATATATCTTCCAGCTTCATAAACAGGCAGTTAAAAAGACTTGGATGTTGAATAATTCGAAACTGACTAAAGATTTTCTATATACAATATGATCCTAATGAAGAAAAGGTAAATTTAATTTTTGACACTGTCTGGGTAAGTTTTCAATGTTGGCAAATCTTTACTAGCTAAAGGAACTCATAATTTTAATTAGCATACTCCTCTTAGATTTTACTCCTCTCTACCTCATTCCACCTTTATTTGTATTTTTATATTTTTAGAATGGTTCAGTTCAGTTCAGTTCAGTCGCTCAGTTGTGTCTGACTCTTGGCGACCCCATAAACCACAGCACGCCAGGCCTCCCTGTCCAACACCTACTCCCGGAGTCCACCCAAACCCATGTCCATCGAGTCAATGATGCCATCCAACCATCTCATCCTCTGTTGTCCCCTTCTCCTCTTGCCCTCCATCTTTCCCAGCGTCAGGGTATTTTCCAATGAGTCAGTTCTTCGCATCAGGTAGACTGCGATATTTGTTCACTGGTTTGTCAGTTTTTATTCATAATGTCTACAGTCTCATGTCATTAATCATATTTCTTTAATTCATAAAATATTTACCCTTACAGCAAACCAGTAGATTTGAAAGTACTCAAAAAGCATTTTTGTGATTTCCTAGATTTATAAATAACATGATTCTCATGTTAAATTGCTAAGTACCATGGTTCCATAGCTTAAACATTAAAATCTTACTGTTTTTCCATGTGCTTTCATTCACTTTTTTTTTATTCTATTAAACTGTAGTGTAAAATGTGACTTTATTAGGACATCATGTATATTGATTATATTTTTACTAAAATATAGATATGCTAACTTGTCTCTTTTACTTGTGTCTCATAAAGCAAGACACAATTTTATCTTTTGATTATTTAGGAAGAGAAACCAAAACTTAGAAAAGCATTTTGTATATAGCTATTTCCCTAGTAGTGTAAAAGATATTTTAGATGCTTCTTATAAAAACAGCCTCTAAATTGGTAACATCTCATTATACAAATAAAGCCAATACTGAGACAAGTCTTTTTAACTACATGTTTATGAAGATGGAAGATATATTATTAGAGAGAGAGCTAAGATAAAATAGATATTCAAAAAGAAGATGTGCATCCTTTAACACTATTGAAGTGAGAAATTTTATAATGCCCAGTTAAAATACACGGTGTTGACTGGCATTGCTAAGTATATATTGGCTATGTTAGGATTGTCTTGATGGATGGAATAAACCAACCCCAAATTCATTAGTGTAATCCAAGAATTTTATTTCTAGTTCATGCAAATTCATTTCAGACTTTCTTGAACAGGTACATTGTGGACAGCCTTGTCTAGGCAGTGATCTCAGAATCTAGGCTCTTTCTCTCATGAGACTCCCCATTCTCTCAGTCTTTTCTGTTCAGTAGTTTGATGAGAGAGGGTGAGAAATATTAAATGGTGTGGCATGCCTGTGGTACAAATCATTTCCACCAAAATTTTACCAAACCAAAATTATCTTTCAGCTCTCATCTATAAACATGAAGACTGGGAAAGGTAGTAATTTTGCTTGCCCAAGTAGAATATTAAAAAAAAAATTAAAAATAAAAAACATATAATGGGAAGGTGACTGATTTTTGCATATGAAGATGTTAATTTATATGTAAGTTGTTTAAATAGCTGTTTCTCAGAGACCTGAGCATATATGCTGATATAGTCTCACCCACATCACTAATGAGCTAGCTTAACTGCCCGCCTTTTCAAGAAGGCAGCCCATGGGGACCAGAGCACCTCCCCAAGATGATAGCATCTGAGGATGATTTGGGACCACATTACAGGGAGTGATTACAATTAAAGCTGAATTTTTGGCTCCAGATTTCTCCTGCCATGTTACAGCTATACAGGAGGGTGGTGAATCCCATGATGAGTTTTTGCTAACCTGAAAGTAGGACTTTTAAACTCTCAGCATACTGGTGATGAAATAAACTTATTCTTATAAGCTGCTCATCGTTAAGTGTTCAAATAGAATGCTGTAAAGAAAATCCAAACATTGGGAGATGCATTGGGCAAAATGACCTTTAGGGCTCCTTTCAGCCTTGAAAGTCCCCATGATCCATTGATTTAGCTATAACTCACTGTGGCCCTTATTTAGGGAAAATTTATTTTGCTATTCCTAATTAGCTGGCAGGACTAATTTAGTTCAATAAATATTTTAAAAAGCCTACTGTATATGGCATCTTGTACTGCATGTAGGAAGTACAGATGCCGTCCCTAATCTTTAAGAGTGAAACCAGGGAAACCTGCAAACTGATTCATCACTGTATTGCAGGGAATGCCTTGTGATAGAGGATGGAAAGAGGATCAAGGAGAGGAAAGTAAGAAAGAATTACATAGAAAGGAATGTTTGACTTGGATTTGTATGGTGAATGAGATGAAATGACAAGACAACACTCCTGTATTCAAAATTTAAGATTTAATTTAGGGTGATATATTGGATTCAGCCCTATATGCTTCAACTTTTCTATGTTAGATCTCAACTTTGACCCTTGGAGTACATGATGATGACACCACAGCCAAACAAAATCCTCCAGTACTGTTTTCAGGATTTAGATGTTTTGAGGCATTGATCCCAGAATATTATAAAACATTACTGGCTTTCTGCTATTTATTTAAAAAAAACATCAGATTTACTTTGTCCCAGTGTTTCCCAGCCAGTATGGTTGACCAGTAGCTGATGAAGATTCCATAATCTTTTCTTAGACAAAGCTATCTTTTCCCAATGTTACCTCAGACTTCCTGGGGGGAAAAAAAAAAAAAAATTCTAATCAGTTTTCTGATCTTTGCTGGCTGAGAGCATTATAAAACAGTTTTTTAGGAGACCCAGGCTTGGTGGCCAGAGATACTGACTTGGAACATAACCATTCCAAAGGTTTCCTCTTCTACTTTCTTAGTTTTGCAAGATAGTAAGTCTTACCTCATTCATAATTCAAAAACATTTATTGATTACTTGTTCAGTTCTAGGCATAAATACTAAGCAAGACAGACATAGTCCCGACTACTTATGAAGCAAGAGTATTGAAATCTGTGTAAGTAGTGAGAGTATATAAAGAGATTAATAGAACAGAATTGATATCTGGAGACACAAAGCAATGGGAAAATGAAAGGTTATCCAATAACTTATTTTCTAGTAGATCCGAAGGAAAATAAAAGACTTGTTTTATAATATACTTCAAAATTATTCTTATATGAATTAAAGATTAAATTGTGAAAGGAAAAGCAAAAAAAAAAACTTAGAAAAAGGCTACTAATTATTAAATTATTAAATGAGTAAAATAAATTAAAAAATAAAATATAGACATGTTTGATAATATAAACATCAGCATTATAAAATTCAAAAGGTAAACTGGGAAATAGTATTTGCAATAATATTTTCAAAACAAAGGAGAAAGAAGATAAAGATGAATGGCCCTTTAGAATAAAATAAGCGATGATGAAGAAAAAACACAAAATATATAAAAATCTCCAGAAAGGTTAAAAAAAAAAGTCAAATCTCATTTAATAATAGAAAAAATGTGATTATCAGCTCTTTTATGAATACATTTATTTTGTTTTGTTTTTGCAATTATTTTATTTTATTTTTTTTAACTTGACAAGGACGTTTTTATTATAGTTTTTTTTAATATACATTTATTTATTTTAAATGGGGGTTAATTACTTTACAATATTGTATTGGTTTTGCCATACATCAACATGAATCCACCATGGGTATACACGTGTTCCCCATCCCGAACCCCTCTCCCTCCTCCCTCCCCATACCATCCCTCTGGGTCATCCCAGTGCACCAGCCCCAAGCATCCAGTATCATGCATCGAACTTGGACTGGCAATTCGTTTCATATATGATATTATACATGTTTTAATGCCATTCTCCCAAATCATCCCACCCTCTCCCTCTCCCACAGAGTCCAAAATACTGTTCTATACGTCTGTGTCTTTTTGCAATTATTTTAATAGATAGATTTTTCCTGGGCTGGATGATGCTTGCATTTAAGTATTATTTTAATGGGAGAAGAAATTAATATAAATTTCTTGGTGGACATCTGATATCATTTATCAATAGCATTTAAAATGTTGAAACCCTTTGACTAGTAATTCCACTTCTTAGAATTTATGGTATAAAAATTTGAGGTGCTCAAAAAGATATATATTCCAGATATTTACTGCAAAAAAATGTAAAACGATAAGCTATAAACAATTTAAATGTTCAGCAATTATAGCAATTATATTGTGGTTCATCAGATAATTTCAAAATTGTAGCCAAATATTATTCTCACAATAAAAAATTTGCCTCAGTTAAATGGTATCATCTTATTTTTCTCCTTACTGGTTGTTTGAAGTTTGTTGAAACCACTTTTAACCAATAATTCAAATACATGCAATAATTTCATTCCTTTGTGCATTTTATAAGGCTTTATTTCTGGTTTACTATGTTTTTGCTTTTGTACAGCTTGTATTCTAGAGGTTGAGACATAAGAAAATTACTCCAAGTGATAATATATTATGGAAAGTAAATCATAAGAAATAGAATAGACAGGCGGCAAAAGGGAGGAGTCAAGATGGCAGAATAGGAGGATGCAGAATTTGCCTCTCTTTACAAGCATATCAAGCATACATCTACAAATGGAACAGTTCTCATGAAGCACCCTCTAAACACTAGTGGAAAACCTCAGACAAAATCCCCATACAACTGAGTAGTATGAAAGAAAAAAAGAGGAAAGGGAAAGGGACCAGCACCCCTGGTGGGGAATTGATGTGAGGAGAGGTTCCCACACTCAGAAAAGCCCACTCATGGTGGAGAAATCAGCTGGGGCAGAAAGGGACCTTTGAGAGATTGGAGGAAAACACAGCAACCAGTCTGTGGAAGGCAGGACAAAGAAAGAATTTCACACTTGGTGCATTCCACTGCCTTGCACACCCCAGCTTGAGTTGTGTGTCTTCTGGTGCAGAAGAGGGCTGGGTGCTGGATAATGAATGAAGCAGCTGAGAAGGGGCTGATATCCAAAATATACAATTAGCTCATGCAGCTTAATATGAAAAAAATAAAAAAAAAATTGCCTGTTCTTTGGTCCTAGGCTAAATTACAGGGAGGGAACACAGCCCCACCCATCAGCAGAAAATTGGATTAAAGATTTATTGAGCATGGCCCTCCCCACCAGGGCAAGATCCTGTTTCCCCCACAGCCAGTCCCTCCCATCAGGAAAATTCCACTAAGTCTCTTATCTTCATCCATCAGAGGGCAGACAGAATGGAAAACACAATCAGGAAAACTAACAAAACTGATTACATGGGTTAACAGCCTTGTATAGCTCAATGAAGCAGTGAGCCATGCTATGTAAGGCCACCTAAGACAAGTGGGTCCTGGTGGAGAGTTATGACAAAATGTGGTCTACTGGAGAAGGGAATAATGAAACATTTCAGCATTCTTACCTTGAGAACCCCATGTGTGTCCTTAGTCACTCAGTCATGTCTGACTGTCTGCAACCCCATAGACTGTAGCCCACCTACAGAGGAGCCCAGGCTCTTCTGTAAATGGGGATTCTCCAGGCAAGAATACTGGAGTGGGTTGCCTTCCCCTCCTCCAGGGGATCTTCCCAACCCCAGGGATAAAAACCAAGCCTCCCATGTTGCAGGCAGATTCTTTACAATCTGAGCCATGAGGGAAGCCCATGAATACTGGAGGGGGTAGCCTATCCCTTCTCCAGAGGATTTTCCCAACCCAGGGTTTGAACCCAGGCCTCCCACATTGCAGGTGGATTCTTTACCATCTGAGCCATGATGAAAACCCCATGAACAGTATGAAAAGGAAAAAAGATATGACACTGAAAGATGAACTCCCCACGTTGGTAGGTAGGTGCCCAATATGCTACAGGAAAAGAGTGGGGAAGTAGCGCTGGAAGGAATGAAGAGGCTGAGTCAAAGTGGAACCAGCACCCTGTTGTGGAGGTGTCTGGTGGTGAAAATAAAGTCCTATGCAGTAGACAAGATATTTCACAGGAACCTGGAATGTTAGGTCCATGAATCAAAGGAAATTGGAAGTGGTCAAACAGGAAATGACAAGAATGAACATTGACATTTTAGGAATCAGTGAACTAAAATGGACCTGAATGGGAGAATGTAAATCAGATGACCATTATATCTACTACTGTGGGCAAGAATCCCTAAGAAGAAATGGAGTAGCGCCCTCGTAGTCAACAAAAGAGTGCAAAATGCAGTACTTGGATGTGATCTCAAAAATGACAGAATTATCTCTATTTCCAAGGCAAACCATTCAATATCACAGTAATACAAGTCTATGCCACAACCACTAATGCCAAAGAAGCTGAAGTTGAATGGTTCTGTAAAGACCTACAAGACTTTCAAGAACTAATATCAACAAAAAGATGTCCTTTTCATCATAGGGGACTGGAATGCAAAAGTAAAAAGTCAGGAGATACTGGGAGTAACAGGCAAGCTTGGCCTTGGAGTACAAAATGAGGCAGGCCAAAGGCTAACAGGGTTTTGCCAAAAGAACACACTGGTCATAGCAAACACCCTCTTCCAATAACACAGAGATGGCTGTACACATGTACATCTCCAGATGGTAAATACCAAAATCAAATTGATTATATTCTTTGCAGCCAAAAATGGACACACTCTATACAGTAAGCAAAAACAAACAAACAAACCAAGAATGGTAGCTGACTATGGCTCAGATTATGAACTCCTTATTATCAAAGTCAGACTTAAATTGAAGAAAGTAGGGAAAACCACTACATCATTCAGGTATGACCTAAATCAAACCCTTTACGATTATACAGTACAAATGATAAATAGATTCAAGGGATTAGTTCTGATCCACAGAGTGCCCGAAAAACTATGTAAGCAGGTTTGTAACATTGTATAGGAGGTGGTGATCAAAACCATCCCCAAGAAGAAGAAATGGAAAAGGGCAAAATGGTTGTCTGAGGAGACCTTATGAATAGCTGAGAAAAGAAGAGAAGTGAGAGGCAAAGGAGAAAAATGCAGAGTTCCAAAAATAACAAGGAGAGATAAGAAAGCTTTCCTAAGTTATCAGTGCAAAAAATAAAAAAAAAAAAAAAGAGGAAAACATTCGAATGGGAAAGACTAGAGATCTCTTCAAGAAAATTAGAGATACTAAGGGAACATTTCATGCACAATGGGTATAAGAAAGGACAGAAACAGTATGGACTTAATAGAAGCAAAAGATATTAAGAAGAGGTTCCAAAAATATACAGAAAAACTCTACAAAATGATCTTGATGACCCAGATAACTATGATGGTGTGATCATTCACCTAGAGCCAGACATCCTGGAGTGCCAAGTCAAGTCGGCCTTAGGAAGCATCACTATGAATAAAGATAGTGGAGGTGACAGAATTCCAGTTGAACTATATCAAATCCAAAAAGATGATGCTGTGAAAGTGCTGCACTTAATATGCCAGCAAATTTGGAAAACTCAGCAGTGGCCACAGGACTGGAAAAGGTCAGTTTTCATTCCAATCCCAAAGAAAGGCAATGACAAAGAATGCTCAAACTACCACACAATTGCACTCATCTCACACACTAGCAAAGTAATACTCAAAATACTCCAGACTAGACTACAACAGTACATAAATTGAAAACTTCCAGATGTTCAAGCTGGGTTTAGAAAAAGCAGAGGAACCAGAGATCAAATTGCTAGGTTCTATTGGATCAGAGAATAAGCAAGAGGATTCCAGAAAATCGTCTACTTTTGCTTTATTGACTATGCCAAAGCCTTTGACTGTGTGGATCACAACAAATTGTGGAAAATTCTTAAAGAGACGGGAATACCAGACCACCTTAGTTGTCTCCTGAGAAACCTGTATGCAGGTAAAGAAGCAGCAGTTAGAACTGCACATGGAATAACAGATTGGTTCCAAATTGGGAGAGCAGTACATCAAGGCTGTATATTGTCACCCTCCTTATTAAACTTCTATGCAGAATGCATCATGGGCAATGTTGGGCTGGACAAAGCACAAGCTGGAATCACAGTTGCTGGTATAGATATCAATAACCTCAGATTATTCAGATGGCACCACCCTTATGGCAGAAAGTGTATAGGAACTAAAGAACCTCTTGATGAAGCTGAAAGAGGAGAGTGAAAAAGCTTGCTTAAAACCTAATATTAAAAAAATGAAGATCATGGCATCCTCTCCCCCATCCCTTCATGGTAAATAGATGGGGAAACAATGGAAACAGTGACAGACTATTTTCTTGGACTCCAAAATCACCAGAGATAGTGACTGCAGCCATGAAATTAAAAGACACTTGTTCCTTGGAAGAAGAGCTGTGACAAACCTGGACAGCATATTAAAAAACAGAGACATTGCCAGCAAACATCCATATAGTCAAAGCTATGGTTTTTGCAGTAGTCATGTATGGATGTGAGAGTTGGAGCATAAAGAGAGCTGCACACCAAACAATTGATGATTTTAAGCTATGGCTTTGGAGAAGACTCATGGGCTTCCATTGGACAACAAGGAGATGAAACCAGTCAATCCTCAAGGAAATCAATCCTGAATATTCATTGGAATTACTGATGCTGAAATGAAACTCCAATACTTTGGCCACCTCATGCAAAGAGCTTACTCATTAGAACAGACTCTGATGCTGGGAAAGATGAAGGCAGAAGGAGAAGAGGACAACAGAGGATGAGATGGTTGGATTGCTCAAACTGACATGAGTTTGGGCAAGCTGTGGGAGATGGTGAAGCACAGGGAAGCCTGGCGTGCTCCAGGCCATGGGGTCACAAAGAGTCAGACAGGATTTTGTGACTGAGCAACGACAAAATCAATAAATGGTTGGAATACCTAAATAGACATTTGTTCAAAGAAAACATACACTTGCCAAGAAACAGATGAAAAGTGCTCAACTTCACTAGTTATTAGAGAAATGCAAATCAAGACTACAGTTCACAAACAATATATGCTGGAGAGTGTGTGAAGAAAATGCAACCCTCTTACACTCATGAAGTGAATATAAAATTGATACAGCTCCTGTGGAGAACAGTATAGAGGTTTCTTATAACTCTAAAACATAACTACTATATTCCCAGAAATCCCACTGCTCAGTATATACCCAAATGAAAGGCATATTTCAAAAATACATACACCCTAATGTTCACTGGAGCACTATTTACAATAGCCAGGACATGGAAATAGCCTAAATGTTCATCAGCAGAGGCATGGATAAAGAAGATGTGGTGCATATATACAATGGAATATTACTTAGTCATAAAGAGGAATGAAATTGTGCAACTTAAGGATACATGGATAAACCTAGAACCTTATACAGTGAAGTAATTCAGAAAGAGAAAATTAAATTTCATGTTGTATTGGTTTTATGTGGAATCTAAAAAAAAATTGAAACTAATGTGCTGCTGCTGCTAAGTCGCTTCAGTCGTGTCCGACTCCGTGCGACCCCATAGATGGCAGCCCAACAGGCTCCCCTGTCCCTGGGATTCTCCAGACAAGAACACTGGAGTGGGTTGCCATTTCCTTCTCCAGTGCATGAAAGTGAAAAGTGAAAGGGAAGTCGCTCAGTCGTGTCTGACCCTCAGCGACCTCATGGACTGCAGCCTTCCAGGCTCCTCCGTCCATGGGATTTTCCAGGCAAGAGTACTGGAGTGGGGTTCCATTGCCTTATTTACAAGCAGAAATAGAGATACCGATGTAGAGAACAGATGCATCGGTACCAGGAGTCAGGGGAAGAGGAGGTGGGAATAATTGGGACAATGGGATTGACATATATACACTAATATGTATAAGATTGATAACTGAGAATCTATTTTATAGCACAGGGAACTCTTCTCAGTACTCCATGGTGACCTAAATGTGAAGGAAATCCAAAAAAGAAAGTATATATATACAGCTGATTCACTTTGCTGTAGAGCAGAAACTAACACAACATTGTAAAACAACTATACTCCAACAAACATTAATTTTTTAAAAAATGAAATAGAATAGATAAAACTTGGGAGTGTGTGTTATTTTACATATAGTTTTCAGGGAAAGTCTCTGATAAGGTGACATTTAAGCAAAGACATGAAGGTGGTGGAGAAATGAGTCATGCTGATATCCTGTAATAGATAGTCCAAGGGAAGCGACAACATTCCAAGGGCCCTAAGCCAGAACCAGGAAAAATATGGACGCCAGTGAGAGTTGAGTGATGTTAAACTGGAAATGAGGATTAAGAGGTGAGGCTGGGTGGGGGAGTGGGGCCTGTATCTATAGAGTTCTGGGGTTTTATGTTTTCTCCCTTTCTTCATTTCTTTCTTTCCTCCCTTTCTTCCTTATTTCCTTCCTTCTTTCCCCTTTCTTCTTTCTTTCTTCCTTTCTGTATGGGAAACCATCAGACTATCTCATCAGACAATTGACTATAAATGGTTATGCTTATAAAGGAGCATTCTGACTGCTGTGTAAAAAAAATAATCTGCAGTGACACACAAGCGGAACAAGGGAGATCGGTTAAGAGGTCATTTAGTAGCTCGCATAAAACACAGTGATTTCAGTATAAGGCTGGAAGCAATGAGAAGTAGTCGAGTTTGGTATGTTTCTTTGAGTTTCACTGATATGGTTTTGCTAATAGATTGAATTCTGACTTTGAACAATAAACAAAAGTCATGGATAAATCTAAGTGTAGGTTGAACAACTGGATGAGTGAATTGTTTTGATTAATGGGAAAGATATTAGGAGTATAAGACTTGAGGTGGTTCAAACTTTGTTAAGTACGATTTTCCAAGTAGATATCCACAGGGAGATTTTGAATGGGTGGTTGGATATTTATGTCAGTAGTTATGGCAGGAAGTCATTTTCCAGAACTGTATTTCAGAAATAGCATATATGAATTAGATTTAAAGTTAGGGGACTAAGTAAGATTATTTATGGAGTAAGTATAGTGAAAAATGTATAAAACCTAAGTCCCCAAATAATTAAACATTTAGAGTTTAGGTAAATTAGGAGGATTCAGAAAGGAGACTGAATAGGGATGGACAGTGAGCCTGAGGGCCAACCAGATGCATGTTGATTTCATGCAGTCAAAGTAAAGATGACTTGCAACTGTAGAAGTGATCAGTGTCAAGCTGCTGATTGGTTGATAGAGATGAAGACTTAGGAGTGGCCATTGGATTTGACAATATGGCAGTCATTTGTGATTTGATAAGATTAGTTAGGGTAAACTTCTGGAAGAAACCTGGACTAGAGAGAAGGGGAGTTGAGAAAATACAAACAGTAAGGAGAGACAAGTATTTAGACAACTTTTTATAAAAAGAGAGAAGTTGTGGTGGCTAGAGAGACGTGGGAAAAGAGCTTTTAAACTGGTATCATGGAGGAGTATAAAGTTGTACAATCAATTTGGAAAACAGTTTTGACAGTTTTAAAAGTGAAGCATACACCCACCATACAACTGAGTAGTTCTGTTCTTGGGCATTTGTCTAAGAGAAATGAAAGCCTAAGCATTTGTCTAAGAGAAATGAAAGAGGGATTGGGGGCAGGAGGAGAAGGGAACGACAGAGGATGAGATGGCTCGATGGCATCACTGACTTGATGAACTCCAGGAGTTGGTGATGGACAGGGAGGCCAGGTGTGCTGCAGTTCATGGGGTCGCAAAGAGTCGGACACGACTGAGTGACTTAACTGAACTGAACTGAACCAATATTTCTAAATAAGTTTTTGTTTGTTTTTTGCTAATATAAAAAATAAAGTTATAGTCTTGCATGTTTCTTTCCTGATTAGAATGATTCGGGAGGAGAGAAATTGATGACTCAAGAGAAAAAGGGAGATAATCAAGTTTGTCATGTTACCACCGACAATAGTAAAGTCACACATTCCATTATTCCTGTAAAAGCAGGAATCCTTGACATGTTTCACATTTCATGTCTCTGACATTCAAAGCAGAGACGCAGAGGGCTAGAGCATGAATGCTCTCTCATCAATCGAGAATTCCCTATGAAATAAAGGGCCACAGCATCATCAACATCCTCAGCTATCTGCCTCTTCCTTTCAAAAATAACCATATCTACCTTCACTGTTACTTCCTATTATCTCATTGTAGTGGAATAAATGTCTTTCCTTCCACTCAAAGATAATCCTTTATTTTGTGGATCTGTTTACAAACAGCTAACTCAAATTGTTTTGTATTCTTTTCAACCAAAACGGCATTGACAAGGACACACTGAAAACATATTTTACAATTGAAGAATAAATGAATAAATCTAAACAAATTCCTCACACCAATTGTGTGTGCTTTAGACAGGGAGATAATGATATCAAAATATAAAAGAAAGCATTTTTATACAGCCCTTAATTTTTCAGAAATCTCAACTGTAAACTGTAAACAAATTACTGCAGTTAACTTTATTGAGCTAAAAGTTAATTTATGTCAGAAGGAATAATATGTTTGTGATAACAGACTTTAGAAGGGACCAAGAAGCAAAAATCAAACATATTCTAGTAGAATAGTGTTTCTTAGTCAGCTGCCATCACAATAACCCCACCAGATACTTAGTATTTGTTGCTTGTTGCTGAATTCAGTTGTTTCTGAGTTCCCATTGTCCATCGCAATGCCACTGTTATCATGGATAATCTCTAAATGATTGGCAGCACATAGATCATGTGACTGTTCTCTAGTTGAGAAGAGAAAGAGGATTGTTTGCCTGCTTTCAGTTTACATAAAAATTTTATGCTAAAACTTTCACATAACACATAGTAGGAAAAAAAAAACAAAACCCAAACTGACCATTGATTTGAAATCTGTGTTGAACTAAAAACATATCTTTAGTTACATGAACTTATGAAAACATGCAGTCCATCCAATGAAATTAGATGAACTCATTTTGCAGGTTTGTCTCCATCAGTGCTTTTGTTTCTTTAACAGAACCCATCATGAAATACATTGTCAAATTTGCTTCTTGGAAGATATGCCCCAAAGCATAATTATCATCCAGCACATGTTTCTTTGAAAGTCAGACAAACAAACAAAAAAAGGCAATAAGCAATGGCTATAGTTTTTCTAATTTTGTTATTGGATATGACATTTGGTTTCATATTCATCTTTCTACTAGTGGAAGGATTATCTCAAGTCAGCACTAGATATGCTCAAATACTGTACAGTGTACAAAAACCTTTTGAAAACATGAATTTTTGAGTTAAAACTTGATTTTTTAAGATTTGCTATCATTATCTAGTTGTTGGGAGATGGTCATGTTCTCTAATTCCTCTGTTTTCATCTATAAAATTGTTAAAATAATACTTCACATCTAGCATCAAACAATATTAAACACGAAAAACATAAATATAAGTAATTTGAGTGCTCCCTGGTAGCACAGTGGTGAAGAGTTTACCTGAAATGCAGAGACATGGGAGACACAGATTCAGTCCCTGGGTTGGCAAGATCCCTGGAGTAGGAAATGGTAACCCACTCCAGTATTCTTGCCTTCTTCTATGAAAAGAGGAGCCTGGCGGCTACAGTCCATAGGGTCACAAAGAGCCAGACATGAATGAGCATCTGAGCACACATGCACACATTTAAAATATGTACAAATTATAGATGTTATTTAGAAAGCTATGTTTATTTCTTCAGACAGACTAGTTTTAGAAAGCAATGTTAGAGTAGAGCAAGTAAACTAAATGGTTAGAATTCTTCATATAGTATGTTATAATAAAGAAAAGTCTAATATGATTTCTATATGAGAAATATAGTTTGTAATATACTGTTTTCTTAATTATCTGCTTTAGATTTTAGCCTCAACAGTCTCCTATTCCCATTACAGATACAATGTTAATGAACACTGGAAATAATTCTTACTTCATGGTTACCAATTTTTATGAAATCTTCCTAGCAGGGAAAAATGCACTTTCCTTAGTAGGACCTAAAATGGTGCCATTGAGCTCTGAGAGAGCTTGATAAATACTTAATGATAATTCAGGAGGCCACATGTTCAAATCCACAATCACTGATACCTTTGGCTCACATATCAAAGAATGGCAATAATGGCAGCTCTGTATGCTGAATTGATGCTGGGGATTGTTCATTTTAATTAAGAGTTGGAGTATCTTGGAATGAAACACATAGAGAACCTAATGAGAAATTGAGTAAGGAATCAGAAAATCTGAGTTCTAGATCAAGTTTTGCTTATCAAGTATTAAATTTACATATTTAATCTTTCATATACTAACACAGAGACTATAAGTAATGAAACAAAATGTTAAATTATAACCCTAAAATAAAATTTCAAGATAAGAGTACTCTCTAATTTACTAGCTGTACAAAACTTATGCCAATATAAAACCCATTAGTTCAGTTGAGTTCAGTTCAATCACTCAGTTGTGTCTGACTCTTTGCAACTCCATGAATTGCAGCATGCCAGGCCTCCCTGTCCATCACCAACTCCCAGAGTTCACTGAAACTCACGTCCATCGAATAAGTGATGCCATCCAGCCATCTCATCCTCTGTCGTCCCCTTCTCCTCCTGCCCCCAATCCCTCCCAGCATCAGAGTCTTTCCCAATGAGTCAACCCTTCACATGAAGTGGTCAAAGTACTGGAGTTTCAGCTTTAGCATCAGTCCTTCCAAAGAACACCCAGGACTGATCTCCTTTAGAATGGACTGGTTGGATCTCCTTGCAGTCCAAGGGACTCTCAAGAGTCTTCTCCAACACTACAGTTCAAAAGCATCAATTCTTCCGTGCTCAGCTTTCTTCACAGTCCAACTCTCACATCCATACATGACCACTGGAAAAACCATAGCCTTGACTAGACGGACCTTTTTGGCAAAGTAATATCTCTGATTTTCAATATGCTATCTAGGTTGGTCATAACTTTCCTTCCAAGGAGTAAGCATCTTTTAATTTCATGGCTGCAGTCAAAATTTGCAGTGATTTTGGAGCCCAAAAAAATGAAGTCTGACACTATATCCACTGTTTCCCCATCTATTTCCCATGAAGTGATGGGACCAGATGCCATGATCTTCGTTTCCTGAATGTTGAGTTTTAAGCCCACTTTTTCATCTCCTCTTTCACTTTCAAGAGAGGCTTTTTAGTTCCTCTTCATTTTCTGCCATAAGAGTGGTGTCATCTGCATATCCTGAGGTTATTGATATTTCTCCCAGGAATCTTAATTCCAGCTTGTGCTTCTTTCAGCCCAGCGTTTCTCATGATGTACTCTGCATATAAGTTAAATAAGCAGGGTGACAATATACAGCCTTGACGTCCTCCTTTTCCTATTTGGAACCAGTCTGTTGTTCCATGTCCAGTTCTAACTGTTGCTTCCTGACCTGCATACAGGTTTCTCAAGAGGCAGGTCAAGTGGTCTGGTTTTCCCATCTCTTTTAGAAATTTCCACAGTTTGTTATGATTCACACAGTCAAAGGCTTTGGCATAGTCAATAAAGCAGAAATAGAGGTAAAACTGAAACATATAATGGTAATGGGTTATAATAAACTGTGGAAAATTCTGAAAGAGATGGGAATACCAGACCACCTGACCTTCCTCTTGAGAAACCTGTATGCAGGTCAGGAAGAAACAGTTAGAACTGGACATGGAACAACAGACTGGTTCCAAATAGGAAAAGGAGGACATCAAGGCTATATATTGTCACCCTGCTTATGTAACTTATATGCAAAGTACATCATAAGAAATGCTGGGCTGGAAGAAATACAAGCTGGAATCAAGATTGCCGGGAGAAATATCAATAACATCAGATATGCAGATGACATCACCCTTACAGCAGAAAGTGAAGAGGAACTAAAAAGCCTCTTGATGAAAGTGACAGAGGAGAGTGAAAAAGCTGGCTTAAAGCTCAACTTTCAGAAAATGAAGATCATGGCATCTGGTCCCATCACTTCATGGGAAATAGATGGGGAAACAGTGTCAGACTTTATTTTTGGGGGCTCCAAAAATCACTGCAGATTTTGACTGCAGCCATGAAATTAAAAGATGCTTACTCCTTGGAAGGAAAGTTATGACCAACCTAGATAGCATATTGAAAATCAGAGATATTACTTTGCCAAAAAGGTCCATCTAGTCAAGGCTATGGTTTTTCCAGTGGTCATGTATGGATGTGAGAGTTGGACTGTGAAGAAAGCTGAGCACAGAAGAATTGATGCTTTTGAACTGTGGTGTTGGAGAAGACTCTTGAGAGCCCCTTGGACTGCAAGGAGATCCAACCAGTCCATTCTAAAGGAGATAAGTCCTGGGTGTTCTTTGGAAGGACTGATGCTGAAGCTGAAACTCCATACTTTGGCCACCTCATGCAAAGAGTTGACTCATTGGAAAATACCCTGATGCTGGGAGGGATTGGGGGCAGGAGGAGAAGGGGACGACAGAGCATGAGATGGCTGGATGGCATCACCGACTCGATGGACGTGAGTTTGAATGAACTCTGGGAGTTGGTGATGGACAGGGAGGCCTGGCGTGCGGTGATTCATGGGATCACAAAGATTCGGACACGAATGAGTGACTGAACTGAACTGAAGTTGTGAGGATAAATAGTATAATATATACTTAACCTTTTGAAAATTCTAAAGGACTATAGGAATAATGATATTATGTTTGTGTTTATAATTATATCAGTGCCATTTTTAGTAGTGACTAAGGGTCAGGGAGAACATTTTCATGGCATCCACTGAACTGATTTTTTTATTGATGACTCTCTATAACAATAATATTTGTTTTAAGAAGTATCTCTTGTGTGGTTTGGGGCTTCCCAGTTAGCTCAGTGGTAAAGAATCCACCTGTCAAGCAGAGAATGCAGGTTTGATCACTGAGTTGGGACTATTTCCTGAAGAAGTAAATGGCAACTCACTGCAATATTCTTGCCTAGGAAATCCCATGGACAGAGGAGTCTGGTGGACTACAGTCCATGGGGTTGCAAAGAGTGGGACACAACTTAGTGACTGAACAGCAGCAGCAACTTGTGTAGTATATGGAGGCAACACAGAGAAGTTGCAGGAGTCTATCATCCACCATCATCTAACATTAAGCTAGTATATGAGGATTAGTTGAGAAATACCTGGGCTTTAAAAAAGCTCTGTGATTCTGGAACAAAGGCATGCAACTAAACAAAAGCTATTGTTTGAATCAGTACTTTCACTCATATAGGAAAATGGTTTGATATCTAGCCTTATACTAGAGAAATAATTTACGCAGATATCTCTCATCCTGATACATCTCCTTCTACTAGAAATAAAGATAAAATACCTTAATCAGCCTTTAAGAGAGTAGAATATAGGTCCCCAGGGGAATTGTCCTCATCCCTTTGGGATGTCTGTTATTTCCACAGACTTCTTTTAAGAAAGTGCTCTTGGGAGGCTATTTCAAATGAGAGAAGAATACACTTCCTATAGGATGTGAGGGGCATAAAAGAAAATATATGCTTTAAAAATATAGCACATTAATTTCCTTCCATTGTATTATTTTGAGGTAGGATGTTTGTTCCTTGAAGGTGTAGCACAGTAAGACTTAATCTGTAATTAATAACTTAAATTGTTTATCAGAGCATTCACAGTGGAAGACTCCTGGAAATGAGATTTTTTTACTGGGTATGTTGGGAATTCAAAATCTAGAACATAGAGGAGCTCAGAAGATAGAGACAGGACACTGGGTTTGAAAGAACTGAGTTTAGAACAGTAGAGATAAACATAAGCATTATTGAGTGGGTGATCAGTCATAAAGAGGAAGGGAGAGGTAGGTAGCAGTGATTTCTGAAAGGAGATTTTCTGCCCTTGTAAAGAGTCTGCCTGCAGTGTGGGAGACCTGGGTTCAATTCCTGGGTTGGGAAGATCCCCTGGAGAAGGAAAAGGCTACCCACTCCAGTATTCTGGCTTGGAGAATTCCATGAACTGTATAGTCCATGGGTCACAAAGAGTCGGACACAACTGAGCAACTTTCACTTTCACTTTCAAAATGATGTACAAGGAAAAGCTGCAATTCCATATATACACTGCTTTGGTTAACACTGGGGCAAATCTGGTTGTAAAAATTACTATGTACCTTGTTTTGGTTCTGATAAACTATGTTCTTGATATTTGGTAGTTGCTACACGGTATGATCCTTTCAGCTTGTGCCAGGTTGGATAATCAAACAGATATGAAGGCATTAGTAAAAAATACTTAACTTTTATTTACCAGTTCGTACCTTTCCTTACAATAATTTCAGCACTTCAGTCTAGAAATGCCAATCATCTGTTCTGATGCTAGAAGAAATGCTTTGTGATAATGCCATGAAATGTACATTTGGTACAGGGAAATCTGCAAATCAGCTTTTCACATTAGTTACTGTTACAACAATTCACTACAGGGGTGCCATTTCTAGGCCAAACCATACATAACTATTACTCAGTAGCAAAACAGAAGAGAAATGCTGAGTCCAGGAAACAAGAATGCATTTTTGAAATCGAGAGAGAAAGGTTCCACAGAAGAAAGTCACTTGGTGCAAGGTACTGCACATCCCAGACATGTATATGCTGATAGAATATGGTGTGAAAATCAGCAGTTGGGTAGGGCCCTAAATGCTGCTTCTGCAGCCCAAACTACTACATTCTCCCTTCATCTCTGATTTGAAGCAGTAGGTCTTCCCTGAGCATCATTTTTTCTTTTCATTTTACTTTTTTAAAATTTCATTTTTCTTCCAGTGAATTCTGTGGGGATGGTAACTGATAGAAAGCAGCAGATGCAGTGAAAAAAAGAAGCTGTGTGCTAGTTTAATTGTGTGCCTCAAAGTCATATTCCAATATTATCAATTCAGTCACAGCCCACCCTGCATTTCAGGTGAAATCTAAGAGGATAAACACTTTAAAATAAGTTTTATGTGCTGCTTGTAGAAAGCAGACAGATCATTGCATTCCATCAAATTCCTGTTTACATCAGTAGAGACTGGCATGATCTTAAATCAGCAAAAACTGCTCTTGCTTTGTTGCAATTAGTATTCTCAGCTGCTTCACGATCCAAGGCCAGCAGCAGAAGATCACTTAGGTGTCTATCACCCATAGTACTTCTTACAGAATAGAATCTCTAACTCACTTTGGCACAAAGAAGAGCCTTTCGTTCTGAAGTGCAGAAACTGGTAAAGTGAACATAATGTAGTTGTTGACATTGTGGCTGATAAACTCTTGATAATTTGGTAGAGTGCTCAGGTTGTTAATCATCGTTCAATTAGAATTTTTTTAGAAGATACGATTATTTTGACTACTTTGGCTTCTTGGGGTCAAGCAGAGTATTACTGAACAGAGTGTCAAATAATGACAAAAGGGACAGAAGTAAAACTTAAAAGTATTAATATGTGGATACAAATGGATTGGAATACAGAATTCACAGGTGCAAGTATGATTTCTCTGTAAATAGTTTGTTAAAAAAAAAAAAAGTTCCTTCAATGCATAGTACCTCTATACCCTTTACTTACATACTCCTTTGTGTGGGTATAATTTAATTGCCATCACTTCTTTTTGAGATGCAAAAACATTTAAAACTGCACTATAAACTAAGCAATTTAGAGGCCTGCAAATTGCTGCTTTAAGAATCATTGCCTTCATTCTTCAATGATTTTTTATCATCTGCTATAGGATAGATGTTATCATTCATACTATCATCTGACACTATTGCTTAATTTCATGTTAACAGCTATCTCAAGATGATTAAAATAATGTCTGATATTAATGAAATGTTCAAGATATAAATTTACATAACAACTTTTATTTTTCTAAAGTAGAAATAAAAATAAATTCAAAACTTGGGGCTGGTGCACTGGGACGACCCAGAGGGATGGTACGGGGAGGGAGGAGGGAGGGGGGTTCAGGATGGGGAACATGTGTATACCTGTGGCAGATTCATGTTGATGTATGGCAAAACCAATACAATATTGTAAAGTAATTAGCCTCCAATTAAATAAATAAATTTATATTAAAAAATTTCTAATGCAAAACACTATATTTTAAAAAGTTTATTTTAGTGTTTGTGACAGTTCACCATGATGTCAAGTGCTAATGAATCACAGCTTTTTCATATAGGTTAGTCTGGGGCTGATTGAGTTTCTTCATATGGCCTTTTTAAAAATCAACTCCAGTGATGAAATATAAGTCAATTTTCTATATATATCCTAGAGTTAACACAAAGAACTAAAGTTACTCTTTATTTTATTTATTTATTTATTTTTGCTGCCTAAATTAATGTGTGATAGTTAATTTGTCCCTAGTGGTTTCATAACTGCATTAAAATTATGCTATAGTATAGATTGATATAGAATCATACAATACTCCTAATCTTTAGCAAAACTGAAAGCTAATAACACTTATTATCACAACTGTGAACAAGAATCAGTGTAAAATGTTTGGCTTATGTTTTATAAATGAATTCACTTTGATGGGATTGTGTATTTTACTACTACTTTCATTGGGGAAACACATTTATAATTGACCATATCTGACATATCTGATCATATCTGGAGAAGGAAATGGCAACCCACTCCAGTGTTCTTGCCTGGAGAATCCCAGGGATGGGGCAGCCTGGTGGGCTGCCGTCTATGGGGTCGCACAGAGTCGGACATGACTGAAGCCACTTAGCAGTAGCAGTAGCAGATCATATCTTGGTATGAAAGGCAAAAAGATAGGACACTGAAAGATGAACTCCCCAGTTTGGTAGGTGCCCAATATGCTACCGGAGATCAGTGGAGAAATAACTGCAGAAAGAATGAAGGGATTGAGGCAAAGCAAAAACAACACCCAGTTGTGGATGGGACTGGTGACAGAAGCAAGATTTGATGCTGTAAGACCAATATTGCATAGGAACCTGGACTGTTAGGTCCACGAATCAAGGCAAATTAGAAGTGGTCAAACAGGAAATGACAAGAGCAAACACAGACATTCTAGCAATCAGCGAACTAAGATGGACTGGAATGGGTGAATATAATTCAGATGACCATTATATCCACTACTGCGGGCAGGAATCCCTTAGAAGAAATGGAGTAGCCATCATAGACAACAAAAGAGCCCAAAATGCAGTACTTGGAGGCAATCTCAAAAACGACAGAATGATCTCAGTTCGTTTCCAAGGCAAATCATTCAATATCACGGTAATCCAAGGCTATGCCCCGATCAGTAATGCTGAAGAAGCTGAAGTTGAACAGTTCTATGAAGGCCTACAAGATCTTCTAGAACTAACACCCAAAAAAGATGTCCTTTTCATTATAGGGGACTGAAATGCAAAAGTAGAAAGTCAAGAAACACCTGAAGTAACAGGTAAATTTGGCTTGGAGTATGGAATGAAGCAGGACAAAGGCTAATAGTGTTCCGCCAAGAGAAAACACTGTTCATAGCAAACACCCTCTTCCAACAACACAAGAGAAGACTCTACACATGGATATACTATATGGTTGACACCGAAATCAGATGGATTATATTCTTTGCAGCCAAAGATGGAGACGCTTCATACAGTCAGTAAAAACAAGACCAGGAGCTGACTGTAGCTCAACTCCTTATTGCCAAATTCAGACTGAAATTGAAGACAGTGGTGAAAACCATTAGATCATTCAGGTATGACTTAAATAAAATCCCTTATGACTATACAGTGGAAGTGAGAAATAGATTTAAGGGACTAGATCTGATACACAGAGTGCCTGATGAACTATGGACGGAGGTTTGTGACATTGTACAGGAGATAGGAATCAAGACATCCCCAAGAAAAAGAAGTGTAAAAAATCAAAATGGCTGTCTGAGGAGGACTTACAAATAGCTGTGAAAAGAAGGGAAGCAAAAATCAAAGAAGGAAAGGAAAGATATACCCATTTGAATGCAGAGTTCCAAAGAATAGCAAGAGAAATAAGAAAGTCTTCCTCAGTGATCAGTGCAAAGAAATAGAGGAAAACAATAGAATGGGAAACACTAGAGATTCTTCAAGAAAATTAGCGATATCAAGGGAACATTTCATGCAAAGATGGGCTTGATAAAGGACAGAAATGGTATGGACATAACAGAAGCAGAATATATTAAGAAGAGGTGGCAAGAATACACAGAAGAACTGTACAAAAAGATCGTCATGACATAGATAATCATGATGGTGTGATCACTCATCTAGAGCCAGGCTTCTGGAATGTGAAGTCAAGTGGGCCTTAGGAAGCATCACTATGAACAAAGCTAGTGGAGGTGATTAAATTTCATTTGAGCTATTTGAAATCCTGAAAGATGATGCTGTGAAAGTGCTGCACTCAATATGCCAGCAAATTTGGAAAACTCAGCAGTGGCCACAGGACTGGAAAAAGTCAGTGTTCATTCCAATCCCAAAGAAAGGCAATGCCAAAGAATGCTCAAACTACCACACAATTGCACTTATCTCACACACTAGTAAAATGATGCTTAAAATTCTCCAGGCCAGGCCTCAGCAGTACATGAACCGTAAACTTCCAGATGTTCAAGCCGGTTTTAGAAAAGTGAGAGGAACCAGAGATCAAATTGCCAACATCTGCTGAATCATCAGAAAGGCAAGAGTTCCAGAAAAACATCTACTTCTGCTTTATCGACTATGCCAAAGCCTTTGACTGTGTGGATCACAACAAACTGTGGAAAATTCTGAAAGACATGGGAATACCAGACCACCTGACCTGCCTCTTGAGAAACCTGTATGCAGGTCAGGAAGCAACAGTTAGAACTGGACATGGAACAACAGACTGGTTCCAAATAGGAAAAGGAGTACGTCAAGGCTGTATATTATCACCCTGCTTATTTAACTTATATGCAGAGTACATCATGAGAAATGCTGGGCTGGAGGAAGCACAAGCTGGAATCAAGATTGCTGAGAGAAATCTCAATAACCTCAGATATGCAGATGACACCAGCCTTATGGCAGACAGTGAAGAAGAACTAAAAAGCCTCTTGATGAAAGTGAAAGCGGAGTGTGAAAAAGTAGGCTTAAAGCTCAACATTCAGAAAATGAAGATCATGACATCCGGTCCCATCACTTCATTGAAAATAGATGGGGAAACAGTGTCAGACTTTATTTTTCTGGGCTCCAAAAATCACTGCAAGTGTTTATTGCAGCCATGAAATTATAAGATGCTTACTCCTTTGAAGGAAAGTTATAACCAACCTAGATAGCATATTGAAAATCAGAGATATTACTTTGCCAACAAAGTCCGTCTAGTCAAGGCTATGGTTTTTCCAGTGGTCATGTATGGATGTGAGTTGGACTGTGAAGAAAGCTGAGCACCAAAGAATTGATGCTTTTGAACTGTGTTGTTGGAGAAGATGCTTGAGAGTCCCGAGGACTGCAAGGAGATCCAACCAGTCCATCCTAAAGGAGATCATTCCTGGATGTTCTTGGAAGGACTGATGTTGAAGCTGAAACTCCAATACTTTGGCCACCTGATGAGAAGAGGTGACTTATTGGAAAATACTCTGATGCTGTGAAAGATTGACGACAGGAGGAGAAGGGGACCCCAGAGGATAAGGCGGTTGGATGGCATCACCGACTCAATGGACATGGGTTTACATGGACTCTGGAGTTGGTGATGGACAAAGAGGCCTGGTGTGGTGTGGTTCACGGGGTTGCAATAGTCGGACACGACTGAGAAACTGAACTCAAACTGATCATATCCTGAAGAGAAATTATATAAATATTGAACATGTTAAGGACAATGACAGTCTGCATGGAACATGAAATAGCAAGGAAATTCAACTATTTACATAATTTTTACATCATTATCAGAAATCTTTGCTTAATTCCTCAACCATTAGTAAGTGTTTTACCCCAGATATCGTTTTCTTCTTTGCTAGTTTCTGAGAAAAGATTAATCCAGGGTTCTTTTTGGATCAAGTTGAACCTTTTAAATAAAATTTTGTCCATATCCTGGCTTTATCTTTCTAAATGTAAATTTTAATTTTTTTTAATATGACAGAAACATGTTGAATATTAAGATATGAGCAGACTCATTTTCAATAAACTGAAGAAATGATGTGTCACTGACACAGGATAAATCACCAATATATTTAAAAATTTTTTTTATGATACTACACAGATTATGGACAGATGATCATCGAGTCAGAATAGGATATCTCTGGCAGACATGCACAAACACAGATCTTCAGTCTTTTTTGCTTTATACTGCTTTATAGGGTGAATAATCCATGTCCATTAGAAAATAAAGCTGATGCAGTTAATTTAATTTCTTTTCATATGCTGCCTAAACAGTTGAGGATAGGTATATTGTCTCAAAATATTTAGTTTCTGAGAAGGCTGTGAGAATGTGTCATTTAATCAAGTCATTGAAAGTGCCCTAATAATAAAAAGTACTTTTTCTTAGAAGTCCCTGAGATTGCTATGCTGATCCCAGGAAAATAATTTAACATTCCATAATATTTTTAAAAATCCAGTAAGTGAGTTGGAACAGAAAAACCAAGTCTTATGAAGCTCATTATTTGTATAAGATTATTAATATAAAATAGTTACTGTGTTATTTTTACTTTTGTCCTTTTGCATTCTGAGTTATATTCCTACAGAAAAAAAAAGATGATTTTTAGGTATTCTGGGAATACATTACTTTTATTAGAATAGGCTTTAAAAAATGTTCCTTAATCACTGGAATTTCTATATGCATATAATTAACAAATAGAACAAACTCTCATTCCTCAAATAATCATGTTCAATGTCGAAATAAATCCCCCACCTAATAATGTATGACAAAATGATAGCAGGTATGTGACAGTATAACAGGAGAAGCATATGTATATTCCAGATAAAGATAAAGGGCATCTAGGCATGATTCAGTGGAGAAGGAAATGGCAACCCACTGCAGTGTTCTTGCCTGGAGAATTCCAGGGACGGGGTGCCTCGTGGGCTGCCATCTATGGGATCACACAGAGTCAGACACGACTGAAGCAACTTAGCAGCAGCAGGCATGATTCAGAGAAGAACATGAATATCAGAGTGATAGAGTAAGGGGGAGGTGGCAGATGTATCATATGAGTCAAAACAAAGTGAGTTGGTGAAGTTGAGTGTAAGTGTAAAAAAAAAAAAAATTGGGGGGGATAGAAAGTGAAAAAAATCAGATGGATAAGGGACAAGGGTATTACTATTAAAAATACATTCAAGGCACCTTTTAAACCTCTTTTACCTAGTTATAGGATTTCTTATCCCTGGGCATAGGCTAATCTAGGAAACAGAATACTTTTTCTTCCAGCCTATTTCATTCTGTTGCTAAACGTAGTATCCTTGTTAAAGTGTATAAGTTCTAAAGTGTAGCTACTGTATAAATTTTAAACAGGTAATAAATATTAATTGATGTGCTACATTGTATACAACTATCATCTGAACATTTCAAAACATTTTACAAATTGTTCTTACAAAGCCCCTTTAATTAATATTCGTGCCAGGGATGATCAGACTGAACATTTATTGAGGGGCATCAGTATGAGACTTCATAGACATTGATTTGATCTAATAAAGTAGACAGCAATAAAAGTGTGAAAATAAGTGACTTACCCAAAAAGGGATTTATCTGACATTCACTTCATTTTATATTGAGGATTATGGACCCTCTCCAAGGACTTTGAGGTTCAGGGGGGTGAAACTGCCTTGATTAAATAAAAATGCATGTTAAAAATAGATTTTAAAGAAGAAACCAAAGTGTCTGACAATTGAGGAGTAGGCTTTAAGAAGTCAAAAGGATTGTATGAAGTCATACCGGAGGGAAACATTAAAAAAATGATTAGGATCTTCCTAGAAAGTACTAATAATTACAAAAGAATGAATAGTTTCTCCCTCTCTACTTCTCTCCTTCTACAAGGTCTTCAGACTTGCAGATCCCAGTGAAGAATGTTATCTTATAAATTGTGAGACATATAGTAGCTTTCTTTTTTTCACTCTATAACTAAAATTCTATCCTATTGACTCACTGAAGCTTAGTGGATAATAGAGTATGTGATTACCAGCTCTGTAAAAGTTATGCCAAGACTTGGAAGTCAAATTGAAGAGTCTTCTTTGTAGATGTTGCTCTCTTCTGAAACACTGTATAGCTGACATTGCTATTTTAAAAATATGTAGTCATGTTTTAAAAATTATCTTGGCCTTTGTCCAGTTCCACATACCTTTAATTATGAAACTCTAGGAGGAATTTAGTATAGGCAGCCCCAAACTTACTAAATGTCTGAGCATCAAAATTTTTGATAAAACCCAGTTGTTTGAAACACACAAAGAAAACATTTTGCTGAAGAAATTATATATATTGCTTCATATCTCTCAGAATAATACACAAGAAATCCTTTCAGTTTATAACGCCACTAAAATAGAGTGAGCTACGATTTAAAACTTAATTACAATTTATGTCTTGATCTCTTTGCAAAATCATGGCCAATTCTTTTCAGCTTGAGACCACATTACGAATGATATTTCCCTTTCTTTTCCATATTTCTTTTTTTGAGTATACTTTAGGAAAACAAAGAGTTTCCTTGAAGCTCCTGAAATGCAGAGTCGGGTCTACTTCCAGAAATTTTGAAAACGAAAAGGGGTTTTTGATAGCCCATATGGAAAGTTCAATCCCCAGTTAGGGTGCTGTTTCAGTTCAGTTCAGTTCAGTCACTCAGTCGTGTCCAACTCTTTGCGACTCCATGAATTGCAGCACGCCAGACCTCCCTGTCCATAACCAACTCCTGGAGTTCACCGAAACTCATGTGCATCGAGTTGGTGATGCCATCTAGCCATCTCATCCTCTGTCGTCCCCTTCTCCTCCTGCCCCCAATCCTTCCCAGCATCAGAGTCTTTTCCAATGAGCCAACTCTTTGCCTGAGGTGGTCAAAGTATTGGAGTTTCAGCTTTAGCAGAACATATTTATTGTGTATTTGTGGCCTGTGGACGGATTACTCATAGTAAAGTAAACATCTGATATGTGCATGGCATAGTGTGAAGGTGATGCATATATTCATATGCTTTTTATTTAGGAAAGTATGTGTTTTGATTTCATTGATTTCTTATATGTGAGTTTTAGATGTGTTAAATATCAGTCAACATTTATTTAGTGTGCTCCTGTTGAATAGAAATCAGTGGGTAATATGGTGAATTAAAAAAGAAAACTAAATAATTAGACCTAATTCCTGTCCAAAGGCAGATGCCACATATACAGTTAATGATAAAATATCTTTAATTTTAAGTATCAAACAATGTATTTAGCATTATAAGCTGTAAAGATTCCAAGCAAGAAGGCATTACTTTTATTTGAAATGATCAGAGAAGAATACATGGAGAAGGTGAAAGTGCAATTGATATTATTTAAGAAAACATAAGGTGCAGTAGATATAAATATTTTGAATTTAGTTTTGATTTTTAAAAGTTATTCAAAAAATGAGAGAAGAGTAGATTAAAATAATTCAGAAAAGAATAGAAGGGAGAATTTTGAATTTTCTTTCTTTTCTATTCTTTAGCCTTAGATAATTAAAAATATTCAAAAGAGAGTTCTCCAAATTTTACCGTAGTAATTTAACATTCTGAATACAAATATGCTGAGTCAGTATCACAGTTTTTTAATTAAATATAACAGCTAATTGGATTTTTTTCAAATAAATGAGAATAGTTATTTAGCCTATTTCTGATAGTGTGTGATTGATACAAAAATGTAAAGAGCCAAGTTATTATTCTGATTTATTAGTTATGAAATAGGCCTATTTAGTCTATAGGGCCACAAAGACTTGGACACAACTGAAGCAGCTTAGCGTGCACACACAGGAGTATTTAAAGAATTTATCTGAAAGGATAAGTGGAAAAACTTAGACTCTCAGGAAAAAAAATAATTACACACACATCACAAGATATGTGAATTAATAAAATTGTTGATTTATGTCATGAACTGCTCCATTCAAATCAAAAGCTATTTTTTCCAGAAAAGATTAAAAGTGAATTATGAATTTTTTCTAGTATTTAAAGCTTTACTTTCCTTTAATTTTACTTTAAAAATATTTTAATTTAATTGGAGTTTAATTACTTTACAATATTGTGGTGGTTTTTGCGATACTTTGACATGAATCAGTGATGGGTGTACATGTGTTCCCCCTCCTGAAACCCTTCCCACCTCCCTCCTCATCCCATCCTTCTGGGTCATCCCAGTACACCAGCCCTGAGCACTCTGTCTCATGCATCGAACCTGGACTGGTGATCTGTTTCACATATGATAATATACATGTTTCAACGCTATTCTCTCAAATCATCCAACCCTCGCTTTCTCCTACAGAGTCCAAAAGACTGTTCTATACATCTGTGTCTCTTTTTCCATATATATGCAATAGTATACTGTATTGGTGTTTTTCTTTCTGACTTACTTTGCTCTGTATAAGAGGCTCCAGTTTCATCCACCTCATTAGAACTGATTCACATGTATTCTTTTTAAAGTCTATGTAATATTCCATTGTGTATATGTACCATGGCTTTCTTAGCCATTCGTCTCCTGATGGACACCTAGGTTGCTTCCATGTCCCGGCTATTATAAAAAGTGCTGTGATGAACACTGGGGTACACGTGTCTCTTTCCCTCCTGGTTTCCTCAGTGTGTATGCCCAGCAGTGGGATTGCTGGATCATAAGGCAGTTCTATTTCCAGGAATCTCCACACTGTTCTCCATAGTGGCTGTACTAGTTTGCATTGCCACCAACAGTGTAAGAGCATTTCCTTTTCTCCACACCCTCTCCAGCATTTATTGTTTGTAAACTTTTGGTAGCAGCCATTCTGACTGGCCTGAAATGGTATGTCATTGTGGTTTTGATTTACATTTCTCTGATAATGAGTGATTTTGAGCATCTTTTCATGTGTTTGTTATCCATCTGTATGACTTCTTTGGAGAAATGTCTGTTTACTTCTTTGGCCCATTTTTTGATTGGGTCGTTTATTTTTCTGGAATTGAGCTGTAGGAGTTGCTTGTATAATTTTGAGATTAATTCTTTGTCAGTTGCTTCATTTGCTATTATTTTCTACCATTCTGAAGCCTATGTTTCCACCCTACTTATAGTTTCCTTCGTTGTGCAAAAGCTTTTAAGTTTAATTAGGTCCCATTTGTTTATTTTTGCTTTTATTTCCATTACACTGGGAGGTGGGTCATAGAGGATCCTGCTGTGACTTATGTCAGAGAGTGTTTTGCCTATGTTTTCCTCTAGGAGTTTTATAGTTTCTGGTCTTACGTTTAGATCTTTAATCCATTTTGAGTTTATTTTTGTGTATGGTGTTAGAAAGTGTTCTAGTTTCATTCTTTTACAAGTGGTTGACCAGTTTTCCCAGCACAAGTTGTTAAAGAGATTGTCTTTTCTCCATTGTATATTCTTGCCTCCTTTGTTGAATATAAGGTGTCCATAGGTGTGTGGATTTATCTCTGGGCTTTCTATTTTGTTCCATTGATCTATATTTCTGTCTTTGTGCCAGTACCATACTGTCTTGATGACTATAGCTTTGTAGTATAGCCTGAGGTTAGGCAGGTTGACTCCTCTAGTTCCATTCTTCTTTCTCAAGACTGCTTTGGCTATTCGAGGTTTTTTGTTTATTTCCATACAAATTGTGAAATTATTTGTTCTAGCTCTGTGAAAAATACCATTGGTAGCTTGATAGGATTGCATTGAAATCTATAGATTGCCTTGGGTAGTATACTCATTTTCAGTATATTGATTCTTCCAATCCATGAACATGATATATTTCTCCATCTATTTGTGTTCTTTTTGATTTCTTTCATCAGTGTTTTACAGTTTTCTATATGCAGGTCTTTTGTTTGTTTAGGTGGATTTATTCCTAAGTATTTTATTCTTTTCGTTGCAATGGTGAATGGAACTGTTTCCTTAATTTCCCTTTCTGTTTTCTCATTGTTAGTGTATAGGAATGCAAGGGATTTCTGTGTGTTGATTTAATATCTGACAACTTTACTATATTCATTGATTAGCTCTAGTAATTTTCTGGTGGAGTCTTTAGGGTTTTCTATGTAGAGGATCATGTCATCTGCAAACAGTGAGAGTTTTACTTCTTCTTTTCCAATCTGGATTCCTTTTATTTCTTTTTCTGCTCTGATTGCTGTGGCTAAAACTTCCAAAACTATGTTGACTGGTAGTGGTGAGAGTGGGCACCCTTGTCTTTTTCCTGACTTTAGGGGAAATTCTTTCAATTTTTCACCATTGAGAATAATGTTTGCTGTGGGTTTATCATATATGGCTTTTATTATGTAGAGGTATGTTCCTTCTATTCCCGCTTTCTGGAGGGTTTTTGTCATAAATGGATGTTGAATTTTGTCAAAGGCTTTCTCTGTATCTGTTGAGATAATCATAAGGCTTTTATCTTTCAATTTGTTAATGTGGTGTATCACATTGATTTGTGGATATTAAAGAATCCTTGCATCCCTGGAATAAAGCCCACTTGGTCATGATGTATGATCTTTTTAATATGTTGTTGGATTCTGTTTGCTAGAATTTTGTTAAGGATTTTTCCATCTATGTTCATCTGTGAAACTGCCTGTAGTTTTCTTCTTCTTCTTCTTCTTTTTTTTTTTGTGTGTGGCATCTTTGTCTCGTTTTGATATTAGACTGATGGTGGCCTCATAGAATGAGTTTGGAAGTTTACCTTTCTCTGAAATTTTCTGGAAAATTTATGTAGGATAGGTGTTAGTGCTTCTCTAAAATTTTGGTAGAATTCAGCTGTGAAGCCATCCGGTCCTGGGCTTTTGTTTGCCGAAAGATTTCTTATTACAGTGCTTGTGTAATAAGCTTGATTTCTGTGCTTGTGATGGGTTTGTTAAGATTTTCTAGTTCTTCCTGGTTCAGTTTTGGAAAGTTATACTTTTCTAAGAATTTGTCCATTTCTTCCCAGTTGTCCATTTTATTGGCATATAGTTGCTGATACTAGTCTCTTGCCATTTCTCTTGCCATGAAGTGGCAACCGATTCCAGTGTTCTTGCCTGGAGAATCCCAGGGGTGGGGAAGTTTGGTGGTCTGCCGTCTATGGGGTCACACAGAGTCAGACACGACTGAAGTGACTTAGCAGCAGCAGCAGTCTCTTATGATCCTTTGTATTTCTGTGTTGTCGTGATCTCTCCATTTTCATTTCTAATTTTATTGATTTAATTATTCTCCCTTTGTTTCTTGATGACTCTGGCTAAGTGTTTGTCAACTTTATTTATCTTTTCAAAGAACCAGCTTTTAGCTTTGTTGATTTTTGCTGTGGTCTCTTTCGTTTCTTTTGCATTTATTTCTTCCCTAATTTTTAACATTTATTTCCTTCTAGTAACCCTGGGGTTCTTCATTTCTTTCTTTTCTAGTTGCTTTAGGTGTAGAGTTAGGTTATTTATTTGACTTTTTTTCTTGTTTCTTGAGGTATGCCTGTATTGCTATGAACCTTCCCCTTACATTGCTTTTACAGTGTCCCACAGGTTTTGGGTTGTTGTGTTTTCATTTTCATTTGTTTCTATGCATATTTTGATTTCTTTTTTGATTTTTTTCTGATTTGTTGGTTATTCAGAATCATGTTATTTAGCCTCCATATGTTGGTATTTTTTTATAGTCCCCTCCCCACCCCCCCGTAATTGATATCTAATCTTACTGCATTGTGGTCAGAAAAGATGCTTGGAATGATTTCAATTTTTTTGAATTTACCAAGGCTAGATATATGGCTCAGGATGTGATCTATCCTGGAGAAGGTTCCGTGTGCAATTGAGAAAAAGGTAAAATTCACTGTTTTGGGATGAAATGTACTATAGATATCAATTAGGTCTAACTGGTACATTGTATCATTTAATATTTGTGTTTCCTTGTTAACTCTATGTTTAGTTGATCTATCCATAGGTGTGACTGGGATATTAAAGTCTCCCACTATATTTGTGTTATTGATAATTTCCCCTTTACTTGTTAGCACTTGCCTTACATATTGCAGTGCTCCTATGTTGGGTGCAATATGTTTATAATTGTTATATCTTCTTCTTGGATTGATCCTTTGATCATTATGTAGTGTCTTTCTTTGTCTCTTTTCACAGCCTTTATTTTAAAGTCTATTTTATCTAATATGAGTATTGCTACTCCTGCTTTCTTTTGGTATGCATTTGTGTGAAATATCTTTTTCCAGCCCTTCACTTTCAGTCTGTATGTGTCCCTTGTTTTGAGGTGAGTCTCTTGTAGACAGCATAGATAGGGGTCTTGTTTTTTTATCCATTCAGCCAGTCTTTGTCTTTTGGTTGGGGCATTCAACCCATTTACATTTAAGGTTATTATTGATAAGTATGATCCCACTGTCATTTACTTTGTTGTTTTGGGTTCGAGTTTATACACCCTTTCTGTGCTTCCTATCTAGAGAAGATCCTTCAGCATTTGTTGGAGAGCTGGTTTGGTGGTGCTGAATTATCTCAGCTTTTGCTTGTCTGTAAAGCTTTTGATTTTTCCTTCATATTTGAATGAGATCCTTGCTGGGTACAGTAATCTGGGTTGTAGGTTTTCTCTTTCATCACTTTATGTCCTGCCATTCTCTTCTGGCCTGAAGAGTTTCTATTGAAAGATCATCTGTTATCCTTATGGGAAGGGAATCCCCATGTGTGTTATTTGTTGTCTTTCCCTTGCTGCTTTGTTCTTTGTGTTTGATCTTTGTTAATTTGATTAATATGTGTCTTGGTGTGTTTTGCATTGAGTTGATCATCTTTGGGATTCTCTGGATTTCTTGGATTTGGGTAACTATTTCCTTCCCATTTTAGGGAAGTTATCAATTATTATTTTCTCAAGTATTATCTCATGGTCTTTCTTTTTGTCTTCTTCTTCTTCTGGGACTCCTATGATTCGAATGTTGGGGTGTTTAACATTGTCCCAGAGGTTTCTGAGATTGTCCTAATTTCTTCTAATTCTTTTCTCTTTTCTCCTTTCTGTTTCATTTATTTCTACCATTCTATCTTCTACCTCACTAATCCTATCTTCTGCCTCCGTTATTCTACTGTTGGTTCCATACAGAGTGTTTTTTATCTCAGTTATTACATTATTCATTATTGATTGATGCTTTTTTATTTATTCTAGGCCCTTGTTAAACATTTCTTACATCTTCTCAATCCTTGTCTCCAGGCTACTTATCTGTAACTCCATTTTGTTTTCAAGATTTTGGATCATTTTTACTATAATTATTCTGATTTTTTTTTTTTTTTTTCAGATAGACTCCCTATCTCTTCCTCTTTTGTTTGGTTTGGTGGGTGTTGGGGATTTTCTCCCCAGGACTTGGAAGTGATGAACCTGAAAGAATGACACTCGGACAGTCTCTTGCAAGGACTGACAAGTTTATTTCTGCAGTCAAGCCTTTTTATAGAAGCAGGAACAAAGAGCTTAGAGTATACATCCAGCAGAGTGTGTACGGGGTTAACATCTAATCAGTAAAAATATTTCAAGGACAGTGCACTCTAAGTGACCCATGTGCTTATCCCATAACCCATTTTCTCAAGCAACATCCTTAATATGTATTATTAAATCTTGGCGCCAGGCATAACCAAAGGCAGGCAATGTTTTTCTGCCCACAGCACACCAAGCCAGGGTATTTCTGGACCTTCACCATTTTCCCAAGGACTTCCTCCAACCGGCTATTTTGTACTGCGCTTCCCAACACATCCTCCTTTTGTTTTTAACTTAAGCACGGCAGCTGCTAGTTGGACTCCATTGCGGGAGGCATGGAGTCTTGAGTAAAGATATCTGAATCCTATAAGCAATGACAGAAAAAGCAGGGTGATTAATACATATATAAAAATGTTGCTTCCTGAAAACCAAGTTCTAGGGTCTAGAGATGATAGAGTTTTGGTTAAAGTATCATAAAATTGAGTGCTGTGTAATTCCTTAGGTACCTTAACTTGAAAATTAGCAACTTGTTGTTTCAACAAATTGATGTCTAAACTTGAGTTATCTGTGAAATCCTACAAATTCACTTTAACTTTATCCCAAGGATATTCAGTGCTATTATAGGGCATGTTAGTCAGACAATAAGAAGTAAAATTCCAGTGACAATGTATATGTGTTTGGAAAGTCAGTTGCTGCACTTGATCTCCTAAGTGGATAACCATAGTTTGTGACTCATTAATTTGTGTTTGTAATTGCTGATCTATTTGAGCTTGTCGAGTCCAAAGATCATGAGAGTCTTTGTGCCAAGCAGTGATAAAATCATGATTTTGTATAGAATTATGTAAAGCCATACCAGACAAAGTGCATATAGTCACAATAGAAATAAGGCTTAAGATGCTTGCAATAATCCACCCAATGATGTGCTTAGATCGCCTAAGTCCAGTTTTCAATAATACATAAAGAAATACAGAATCAGTCCAGGGTTCAGTTAAGTTTACGGGAAGCCATAACTTAGATCTTTGTTTAACTAGCACAATGCTAGCACTGTGATATGAAATGGTGTGATTAAGGCAGGTATACAATGCATATGCAGTACAATTGACAATCTTGGTCAATAAGTCAATATCAAAATACCCTACAATAAACAAATACGGACGGTGAACACACGATTGAATATAGCCAGTACTATTGTATAGGAAGGTATAATTAGAAGGACGAAACATACCCATAGTCCCATAAACATTAGCGAAGTGCTCTAAGGCTGCTGGAATTTTCCAAATGTGCCATTGCTTTGGCCCCACAATGGGGACGACAATCCTGGGTCATGGGGGTGATAAACCCCCATTATACCAATTCAGCAATATGTTCTTATCAGTCCAGAAACTTGACTTAGATTTATGAAAGCCTCCAATGCTTGATCTATTAAACTGGGAGCAATTATGATGTTCCTCCTGCTCTTCAGAACAGTTTACAAACAAACCGTGAGGTCCCCAGTCAACAAATTTAAATGTATGATTAGTATGATTTCTCTGAATTATAGAAACTTTCCCAAATTGGCCTTGACAATCAGACCAATGTAATGGTTGTATCTCCTGTTTTCTTCTCCAAGATACAGTATGACATGAAGGTTCCTCTGGTTGAAAAAGTGAGTCCGAATAGTTGGCTAACTGGCCTGGATAATGTTGCTCAGAGCCATTAAGTAAGAAAGATGCCGTATCAAACATTCCCAGATGCAAAGCAGTCCCATTGTTGGCACAGTATGCCCACAACTGTGGGAAGATAGTCATGCAAAGGGGATGAGATCCGAAACAGATAGGCAAGGTTTTGAATCCCATGGAAATATTGATTGGCTTTCCCTCATCTTCTTCATGAATTGGTCACTTTATGGACCAGGGACTTGGAAAATGCATGCTATCATTAGTAAAGATCATAGGGGCTTTATCTACCTAATCCACTATGGAAAAAGTGGTGGGTTGTGTATGTATGCCCAATAAACATATTCTGCACTTATCCCAGAGGAACAGGAAAGAACAGCTAACATTGCCAGACAGCTTATCTGGAGTCATAGGAGTCCCAGTACTCTTCAGTGTCTGCTCAGCCTGACGAGTCATGTTTTCACTTGAGCCCATGTCAGGTAAGGATTCAGACGATGGCGTTTCCTCATTGGCTCCTCCAGGGTCATTGACGAGACCCTTCGTGTCAACTTCATCACTTCCCAAGGGAGTCCAGTCTTGGGGTCCCTCTCAGTAATGGACATGGCGAAGGGGAACCCAGATTTCCTCTCCACCTGCAATGACAAGACCATAACCCTTGCCTAGGAGTCGTAAGATTCCTGGCAGCCATTGATTAAATTGCTTATACCATATTGGTGTATTGATTTCAAATTGGCTGTTTTTGTCTTCTGCAAAATGTCTATTTGCACGAGTATCAGAATTCTTTTTTGTTAAGTTTAAAAAATTCAGGTAATAAAGAGTTAAAGATAATAGTAATTGAGGGTTCATGGGATAAGAAGTGTATCTCCTCTTCTATATTCCCCCTTTCTGTTTTAATAAATGAGTTTTTAGGGTGTGGTGGGCTCTTTCAATAATGGTTTGACCCTGAGGATTATAGGGTATTCCTGTAATGTGTGTTATGTTCCATTCTGATAAAAATGAATGAAATGAGTGCGAGGTAAATGTAGGCCCATTGTCTGTTTTCAGGACTGAAGGAATCCCCATAATGGGGAAGGTGAGTAAGAGTGTGAAAATGGCATGTTTGTTGGATTCTAAAGAGATAGGTATTGTCCATATAAAGTTGGAAAATGTATCTATTGAGACAAAAAGCAAATAAAACTTTCTTAAGGAGCAGTGAGTGAAGTCAGATTGCAAAAGGGAATTAGGTTGTTGTTTCTGGGGATTAACTCCTGGAATCATAGTCCATAAATGCAGAGGGGTGCAGACATCACAGGTTTTAATAATATGCCGTGTTTCAGTGAGAGGAATATGGTATTTAGAGTGCAATCTGTTAGCATTGGTATGAAGATTAGCATGTTTGTCATTGGCAGGCATAAAAATGGGAGCTATGAGCTTGTCAATAGCATCATTTCTTGCAACCAGAGGGCCAGGTAAACCTGAATGAGCACATATATGTGCAGTAAAGAAAGGTTCTGTACGTGAGCGAATTAAAGCTTGAGTCTGTGAAAAGAGAGTATGTAATTCTTCATCTAGGTTGTATAAAAAGGTGGTAACAAAATCAGGAAAAAGGGAAGCAAGGTATTTGGAATCAGTATATACGTTGAAGGATAATGGTTGAAGTGACAAAAGAGCATATAAAGCATATAATTCAATTCTTTGTATTGAAGAATAGGTAGTGGGTAATTTCTCTTTGATATCAGAGCCGACAATCTCTGCTATGCCTTTCTGTTGCCATCAATGAAATAGGTGGGTGCATTGGAAATAGGCTAGGATGCAATGATATTAGTTACAATGAATTTAGTACATTGTAGAAAGTCCCATAATTTTCCTTTCAGCAAATAAAATGAGATAACATTTTGAAAATCACTTAATGCCATTTGCATGGTCAAGTTATATTGTAAGGCAATTTGCAATTCCTTTTTTGTCAAGGGAACGTGTATTGCATATGGATCAAATCCAGTCAAAGTTTGTATATGGTTTATTCCTGACATAATTAAGTGCCCTATTTTCTCAATATATGATACAATTTTTTTAGACTGTTTAGTGTGTAAATATACCCATTCTATTGGGCTATGTTGAGCTATAATTGCAGTTGGCGAATGTTCAGTGGGGAAAATATATAAAGAAACTGGTTGATCATAATCTAATTGAGTTGAAAAAGATTGTTGAATGTGTTTCTCCATTAAGGCCAGTTCTTCTTTGGCCTCTTTTGTTAGTTGTCTAGGGCTATTATGGTCAGAGGATCCCTCTAAAATTTTAAATAGATTTTGTAAGGCATAGGTGGGGATGCCAACAGATGGCTGCAGCCAATTAATATTTCCTAGCAATTTTTGAAAATCATTCAGTGTGCGTAGAGGCTGCATAGAAATTTGAGTTTTTTGAGGTTTGATTTTAGATTCTTCCATAACATGTCCTAAATAATTAAAGGGTGCTTTCTATTGAATTTTATCTGGCGCAACAAGCAGGCCACGATTTTGAAGAGTAGTAGTAACTTCATTATATAGTTGTTGTAAACAGAGTTCAAATTTCATAGAGAGAAGTATATCATCCGTGTAATGAATTATAAATGCAGTAGGAAAATTATCTCTAATAGGTTGTAATAAAACAGATATGAGATATTGGCAAATGGTAGGAGAGTTCATCATTCCCTGAGGTAATACCTTCCATTGAAATCTTTTAATAGGAACCATGTGATTTATAGAAGGAATTGAAAAGGCAAAACGTTTTCTATCTTTAGGGTGCAGAGGTATAGTAAAAAAGCAGTCTTGTAAGTTAATAATAACTATAGACCATCCTTTTGGTACCATAGAAGGGGAGGGCAATCTGGGTTGTAAGGGCCCCATAGGTAACATGGTATTATTAACATTTCTTAAATCTATCAACATTAGCCATTTTCTTGATTTCTTTTTTATTACAAAAATAGGGGAATTCCATGGGGAAAATGAAGGTTCTATATGAGCTTTTTGTAATTGTTCATTTATTAATTGTGTAAGAGCTGCCAATTTTTCTTTAGTTAGGGGCCATTGAGGTGTCCATATTGGAGTATCAGATACCCAATCGAGAGGCAGTGGTGTTAACTCAATGGCCCCCATTAAAAAGGTTCATTTAAAGAAATTGTGGCTTTCATTTGTTCAAGAAAACCCCATCCCCATAAATTGATAAGGATATTAGTAATATATGGTTTAAGATAAGCTACAATTTGATTAGGGCCATACACTTGTAAATAGAATGCATTGACAAAAGTTTGTGTGGCATCAGCTTTATCTATTCCTAATAGTCTAGAAGGAGCCATAACCTTACCCTAATCAAGGGGCCATTCTGTAGCTCTAAATGATTGAAATGTTAGCTCTGGTATCTAACATGCCTGTGAAATTTTTTCCCTGTATGTATAAAGTAAGCATGGGTTTCTGATGTTCCTTTAATAAGGTGGATAGTGCGGCAGTAAGGTTGGTATTGTTAAAGCCTCCCTGCTGAACTTTATCAGATGCCTTAATTAGTTTGACATATGGCAAAAGTAATAATTGTGCAAAATGTTCCCTTTTTTGTAAGTATACATTTCCCATTTTCATAACATTTACCATAACATGTATTTCCCCTTCATAATCTTCATCCATAGCATCAGTCAATACTATTAAACCTCTCATTGTGCAGCTACTACGTCCCAAAATTAGTTCCATTGTCTCGGGTAGAATTGGGCCATAATATCCAGTGGGAATTTTGTGGGGGTTGTATAATTCTATTAGTTCCATATCATAAGGATTAGGTATATCAATACAAGCATTCTTAGATGTAGCTGTTTGTAGCATCATAACGCTAGGTCCTCCTTTTGTAGTGGGGCTAGAGGATGGCCCCTTTATTAGTTTCCCTGTTGTTTTTGTTATGCACCGGGGTTCAAAGTGTTTCCATCCTTATCAAATTTAGAATGACATTCATTCAGCCAATGGAACCCCTTTTTACATCTTGGACATATTCCTGGGGGCGTCTCTTCTTATTAGAAGTAGTATTATTTTTTCTGGGTGTGTTGACATGCTACATTGTTTTTTCATATGGCTGGGCTTCCCACAGTTAAAACATTTGGCATTAGCAGCTTTCTGTACATTAAAGGTTTCCAATGCTGCCAATTTTGTTCTATGGGACATAGATCCGATATCCCTACATGCTTTCAAATATTCCATAAGAGAGCCAGTCTCTAGAATTGGTCTGAGCATGGATTGACATTCCTCATTAGCATTTTCAAAAGCAAGTTGTTTTAAAATAATATTTTGTAAAGCCACATCCTTAATAGATTTTTCAATTGCATCCTTTAATTTCCCTATAAATTAAGAATATTCTTCTTCATGTCCTTGAATAATCTTAATAAATGAACCATCAGAGTTAGTGCTATCAACTTTTGCTTATGCCCTGCAGGCAGTTTCTTTAATGAAATGTAACATCTGAGGGGTAATATTAGCTAATTGTGCAATCATATCGGCCATGGCTCTTGTTCCAGTGAGTATATCATAGGTTAAATTGGCAGGGTTACCATGAGATTGCTGGTCAACCATCAGCTGTTGGGCCTCATCATTAACTTACATTTGGCACTGCAGTAATCGTTGAGGATTTAGAACCATCTTTGCTACTTGAAAAAAATCATATGGCATCCAATGATCAGCCCATCCTCTGAGAAATTCTATACAGTAAGGAGAAGTAGGTCCATAAAGAGTGCATGCTTTCTTAAAGCTAGACAACATGCCAAAATCTAAATTAGCCCAGGTATTTTGGGCAGGTTGATTAAATTGCATTGGGAAAGCAAAAGTGCAAGCAGGCATCTCTCAAGGAGGAGTGAAATGATTAGTACAAGCAAAGTTAGCAATTGCTGTTACAGGCGAAGCAGAAGGAAAAACCTCAGAATTGGGCTGTCCATTGAATGAAATGACCTCCTTTCTAAGTGGCTTCAGTTTTGACATATCCTGTATATATATGTCTCTAAGTTGTTTTTCTAAGGATTGTGTCTGATTGAGCATAACATTCTTACATTTCAAAGCACCTTGTATATCTTGTTCCTTAAGCTCATATTCATGTAAAGAGCGAATAGTTTTTACTTCCAAATCAACGTTATGCCCTTCAATTTGTTCTATGATAGCCCGTATGAAGGACCATGTAACCCTTGCCGATATGCTCGCAAAACATTATTTTTAACCCTTTTCTATATGTCTAGATTGAGTGTCCCCTCTTCTGGGAACCATGAATTGTTCCAGTAAAATATGATAGCAGTCGTTCAACTGATCTCTTGAAACATTAACACGGTTTTGTTTCAAAAAATGATGCATTATAGAAATGAAAGGAATTTTACCACTATGTTGTCCCATCCTGCTTACCTCTTTCTGCAGGGGCTCGTTGCTTTGTTCAGCCTTCCTTTCAAGTCCCTGTTTAGGTGCCACTTTTGGGAGATTTTTCTCCCCGAGACTTGGAAGCGACAAACCTGAAAGAATGACACTCGGATAGTCTCTTGCAAGGACTGACAAGTTTATTTCTGCAGTCAAGTCTTTTTATAGAAGCAGGAACAAAGAGCTTAGAGTATACAGCCAGCAGAGTGCATACGGGGTTAATGTCTAATCAGTAAAAATATTTCAAGGACAGTGCGCTCTAAGTGACCCATGTGCTTATCCCATAACCCATTTTCTCAAGCAACATCCTTAATATTTATTATTAAATCTTAGCACTGGGCATAAGCAAAGGCAGGTGATGTTTTTCTGCCTGCAGCACACCAAGCCGGGGTATTTCTGGCCCTTTGCCATTTTCCCAAGGACTTCCTTCAACCGGCTATTTTGTACTGCGCTTCCCAACAGTGGGCATTTTCTTTATCATGTTTCTTTACCTGATAAGTATTTCTCTGCCTTTACATCTTATTTAGATTGCTGTGTTTGGGGTGGCCTTTCTGTATTCTGGCAGTCTTTGGTTCCTCTTTATTGTGGAGGTTCCTCCCTCTGGGTGGGGTTGAACGAGTGGCTTGTCGAGGTTTCCTGGTTAGGGAAGCTTGTGTTGGTGTTCTGGGGGGTGGAGCTTGATTTCTTCTCTCTGGAGTGAAATGAAGTGCCCAGTAGTGAGTTTTGAGATGTCCATGGGTTTGCTGTGACTTTGGGAAACCTGTATATTGAAGTTTAGGGCTATGTTCCTGCGTTGCTGGAGAATGTGCATGGTATGTCTTGCTCTGGAGCTTGTTGACTCTTGGGTGGTGCTTGGTTTCGGTGTAGGTATGGAGGCTTTTGGATGAGCTCTTATCAATTAATGTTTCCTGGAGTCAGGAGTTCTCTGGTGTTGTCAGGTTTTTGAGTTAAGCCTCCTGCCTCTGATTTTCAGTCTTATTCTTACAGTAGCCTCAAGACTTCTCCATCCATATAGCACCAATGATAAAACATCTAGGTTAATTGTGAAAAGATTCTCCACAGTGAGGGACACCCAGAGAGGTTCACAGAGTTACATGGAGAAGAGGGGGGAGGGAGATAGTGGTGACCAGGAGGAGAAGAGGGGGAATCAGAAGAGGGGAGAGCAATCTATCCAGTAATCAATTCACTATGTGCTCTCCACAGTCTGGAACCCTCAGAGAGGGTTCATGGAGTTACATACAGAATAGAAGAGGGAGGAGACCAGGAGACCAGAAGAAGATAGAGGTGACCAGGAGGAGAAAAGGGGGAATCAAGAGGAGAGAGACAGATCTAGCCAGGAATCAGTTCCCTAAGTGCTCTCCACAGCCCGGGACACACACAGAGGTTCACAGAGTTGGGTAGGGAAGAGGAGGGGGAGGGAGGAGATAGAGGTGACCTGGGGGAGAAAAAGGAGTGTCAAAAGGGGGAGAGAGTAATCAAGCCAGTAATCACATTCCTAAGTAAAAATGGGTACTGAAGATTGAATTCTTAAAGATACACAATTTATAACAAATACCAAAAAGCAAAGATTAAAAATCTAGAGTAGAGTTTAGACTCTCAAAAATACACACAAAAAAAGCAAAATCAAAAAAATTATAAAAAAATATATATGAAGTTTGCTTTAAAAATAGGGTCTTTTTTTGCATGGTAATAGGTTATAAAAATGAAAAATAAAGGATTAATATCTAAAAAAATGGATTAATAGAGCACATAAAAATTTTAAAAATTCAAAAAATGATCATAGTAAAAATATATCTAGGAATTTATCTGGAGCTGTTTCGGGCAGTGTGGGGTCAATTCAGTATCAGTTAGTTCCTTGTTCCTTCTTATATTTCTTACATTGGCCCCTTCCAAAGTAGTAGGTGCTAACTACAGTGTTTTAATCTGTTGCACCTGTCACTTCCAAAGTGGTTCCTTCTGTTTATTTTGGCTTCTTCTGTTTGCAGGTCTCTTCAGTGTCTAATTTCCACCCTGACACAAGGGGGTGAAAGTGGTCACTTATTTAGGCTCACTTGTTCAGTCGTGCTGTGAGGAGGGAGGAACACTGCAAACAAATATCACTGGCATGTGTGGAGAGTACTCACAGTGTCTGGGCCACACTGGGTTTGCCCCCACTCATGGCATGTGTGCTTTCCCAGTCTACACTGCTCTGTCTTCAGGTTGCTCTGCAGGGAAACTGTCTAAAGTGGGCCCTGGGTTGTGTGCACTTCCCAGGTCAAAGCCACTCAGGTTCAGGTTCTTGGATACTCCACAAAGGGGCATACTCGGTTGGGCCTGCATTTTGTGCCCTTCCCAGGTTCAAGCAGCTCAGGTGACCAGGTGCTTGTTGAGCACACTCTCCCCAGGTTGGGGTGTGCATTTTATCACCTCCTCTGCCCCAGCCGCTCAGTTTTCTGGGTGTGCAGTGGACGCACTTACTCAGGTGTGTCATGTGTCTCTTCTAGGAAGCTGATCTGTGTCTGCGACCCTCCAGGAGGATGTCAATTGTCCAGAATCCCAGGTCTTGGTTAGCAACTGGGAGCCTGCTCACAGTTTGGTAAAGGATGCCATCTCTGGGGCAGAGATTGCCCCTTTCCAGTTCTGGTTGCCTCTAGCAGGGGATGGGCCTATCCACAGCTGGCTAGCTGTCCTCTTGTATTTGTTCAATCCTTTGTTCTGAGAGTGGGCCCGGAAGTGCCCTAGCTTAGGGCTTTTTGCAGGATAGTTGTTTTTTCTCTCTCTCTCTCTCTCTCTCTCTCTCTCTTTTTTTCCTCTCTCTCTGGCTATCCCACAGTTTAGGTTGCTATCTCATGTTAGCTCCCTCAGATTGTCCTCAGGGCATTCAGGTCCGATCCTTACCCTATGCAATGCAGCCCGCTCCTCCTTATCCAGTTTCTGCTTGCTGGTGGTGGATGTCAGAGTCAGGGCTACTGCTCTGCTGGGAGTTGCCATTAGGCACGTAATCTGTGGGATTTATTTAATTATTTTTAATTTTTTTCCTCCCGGTTATGTTGCTCTCTGAGATTCCAAAACTCCCCCCAGACCCACCAGTGAGAGGGTTTCCTGGTGTTTGGAAAGCTCTCTTCATTTAAGACTCTCTTCTGGGATGGGCGGAGAAGGCGATGGCACCCCACTCCAGTACTCTTGCCTGGAAAATCCCATGGATGGAGGAGCCTGGTAGGCTGCAGTCCATGCGGTTGCAGAGTCGGACACGAATGAGTGACTTCCCTTCCCTTTCCCCTTCCTGGGATGGGTCTCTGTCCCTAACTCTTGTGTCTCTCTTTTTATCTTTTATATTTAGTCCTACCTCATTTTGAAGACAATGGGCTGAATTCCTGGGTGCCTAATGTCCTCTGTCAGCGTTCAGAAGTTGTTTTGTGGAATTTGCTCAGCATTCAAGTGTTCTTTTGATGAATTCGTTGGGGAGAAAGTGGTCTCCCTGTCCTATTCTTCCGCCATCTTAGGACCCACCCCTCCTTTAATTTTACAATGAAGTTTCATTCCTGTCTCTACATACATGACAAGCAGCCCATATCTGTTCTATTTTTTGTTGTTGTTATTTGTTTTTAAGGATCCAAATAATTTTTTTTAATTGCCATTGTTATTGAGATGGTTGTTGATTCACATGCAGTTTTAAGATATAATACAAAATATTTCTTATGGATTTTGCTCTGTTTTTCAAATGGTAACATTTTTTACAATGTTAGTATAGTATCACAAGGAGAATATTGATATGATATATTCTGTCTTATTAAAAAATCTCCAGGTTTATCTTTTCTTTTTTAGTGTGTGTAAGTTCTGAGCAATTTTGTCATCCTGTGTAGCTTGTATATCCACCACCACAGTCAAGATACAGAGCAGTTCCAACACCTTATTACCCTGTATGTAATCATAACCTACAGCTCCCTACATTTTACTCAGTTCCTAACCTCTGGCAACTACTAATATATCCTCTATTTTTTATATTTTGGATTTAAAAAATGTTGTATAAATGGAATCATGATGTATAACCTTTTGAGAATATTTTGAATTCATTGTAATTCTCTGTAGATTCATTGAACTTTTTATATGTATCAAGTTTGTTTCTATTTATTGCTGAGTCAGAGAAGCCAATGGCAGCCCACTAGAGTACTCTTGTCTGGCAAATCCCATGGACAGAGGAGCCTGGTAGGCTGCAGTCCATAGGGTCACTAGGAGTCGGACACGACTGAGTGACTTCACTTTCACATATTGGAGAAGGAAACGGCAACCCACTCCAGTATTCTTGCCTGGAGGATCCCAGGGACGGGGGAGCCTGGTGGGCTGCCATCTATGGGGTCGCACAGAGTCAGACACGACTACATCGACTTAGCAGCCACAGCAGCAGCAGCAGCAGTATTCCACAGACTGGACATGCCATAGTTTAACTATTATTTCATTGAAAGACATATATCTAATTCCAGTTTGGGGCTATTGCAAGTAAAGCCACTATGCATGTAGGTGTTTGTGTGAACCTAAATTCTCTGAAAATAAAGTCTAAGTTTGCAATTACTGAGTCCTGTGATAGTTGCATGTTTAGTTGTATAAGAAACCTCACAACATACTATATTAGATTCACTATGCGATTTTAGATTCTCATCAGCAATGTATGAGTTATCCAGGTTCTCTGTATCCTTGTCAGTAGTTGGTTCTGCATGCATGCACACTAAGTCACTTAAGTCATATAGGACTCTTTGTGACCCTATGGACTGCAGCCTGCCGGATCTTCTGTCCATGGGATTCTCCAGGCAAGAATACAGGAGTGGGTTGCCATGGCCTCCTCCAAGAGATCTTCCCATTCCATGGACTGAAAACACATCTCTTACATCTCCTGCATTGGAAGGCATGTTCTTTACCACTAGTACCACCTGGAAAGCCCATTTGGTTTTATCAGTATTTTAAGATAGATGATTTTTGTCTCTGTGTTGTTGTTCTTCAGTTGCTCAGTTATATCTGACTCTTTGCAACCCCATGGACTGCATCATGCCAGGCTTCCCTGTCCTTCACCATCTCCCAAGTTAGAGCTTGCTCAAACTCGTGTCCATTAAGTGGATGATGCCATCCATCTCTTCCTCTGCCCTCCACTTCTCCTCCTGCCTTAAATCTTTTCCACCATCAGAGTCTTTTCTGATGAATGGCTCTTCACATAAGGTGACCAAAGTATTGGAGGTTCAGCTTCAGCATCTGTCCTGCTGATGAATATTCAGGATTGATTTCCTTTAGGAGTAACTGGTTTGATCTCACTGCAGTCCAAGGGACTCTCAAGAGTATTCTCTAACACCACAGTTCAAAAGCATCAATTCTTCAGCACTCATCCTTCTTTATGGTGCAACTTTCACATCGCTACATGACTACTGGAAGCTTTGACTACATAGCTTTGACTATTCGGCAAAGTAATGTCTCTGCTTTTTAATATGCTGTCTAGATTTGGTCATAGCTTTTCTTCCAAGGATGAGCCACTTTTAATTTCATGGCAGTAGTCACCATCTGAAGTGATTTTGGAGCCCAAGAAAATAAAATCTGTAGCTGTTCCCATTGTTTCCCATCTATTTGCCATGAAGTGATGGGACTGGATACCATGGTCCTAGGTTTTTTTTTTTTTTTTTTTTTTTTTAATGTTGAGATTTAAGCCAGCTTTTTCACTCTCCACTTTCACTTTCATCAAGAGGCTCTAGTTCCTCTTTGCTTTCTTCCATAGGGTGGTGTCATATGCATATCTGAGGTTGATATTTCCCCCGGCAATCTTCATTCCAGCTTGTGCTTCATCCAGCACAGCATTTACATGATGTACTCAAATATCAGTTAAATAAGCAGGGTGACAATATACAGCCTTGACACTTTCCTTTTCCAATTTGGAACCAACCCATTGTTCCATGTCCATTTCTGAGTGTTGCTTCTTGACCTGCATACAGATTTCACAGGAGGCAGGTACGGTGGTCTGGTATTCCCAACTCTTGAAGAATTTTCCACAATTTCTTGTGATCCATACAGTCAAAGGTTTTAGCATAGTCAATGAAGAAGAAGTAGATGTTCTTCTGGAATTCTCTTCCTTTTTCTGTGATCCAACAGATGTTGGCAATTTGACCTTTGGTTCCTCTGCCTTTTCTAAATCCAGCTTGAACATATGGAAGTTCTCAGTTCATGTACAGTTGAAGCCTGGATTGGAGAATTTTTAGCATTACCTTGCTAGCATGTGAAATGAATGCAATTGTGCAGTAGTCTGAACATTCTTTGGCATTGCCCTTTTTTGAGATTGTATTAAAAAACTGACCTTTTCCAGTCTTGTGGCCAGTGCTGAGTCTTCCAAACTTGCTGGCATATTAAATGCAACACTTGGATAGCACCATCTTTTAGGATTTGAAATAGCTCAGCTGAAATTCCATCACCTCTACTAGCTTTGTTCATAGTGATGTTTCCTAAGGCACACTGAGTCTGTACTCCAAGATGTCTGGCTCTAGGTGAGTGATAGCACCCTCGTGGTTATTTAGGTCATTAAGATCTTCTTGTATAGCTCTGTGTATTCTTGCCACCTCTTCTTAATATCTTCTGCTTCTGTTAGGTCCTTACCGTTTCTGCCCTTTATTGTGCTCATCTTTACCTAAAATGTTCCCCTGGTATCTCTAATTTTCTTGAAGAGATCTCTAGTCTTTCCCTTTCTATTGTTTTCCTCTATTTCTTTGTATTGATCATGTAGGACAGTTTTCTTCTCTCTCCTTGCTTTTCTTTTGAACTCTGCATTCAGATTGGTATATCTTTCCTTTTCTTCCTTGCCTTTTGCTTCTCTTCTTTCCTCAGCTATCTGTAAGGCCTCATCAGACAATCATTTTGCCTCTATTTTTTTTTTTTTTTAATTTCAGGCAGTTATTTTGCTCAGTCCGTCTCTTCAAATACATTCCTGTTATATTCAGAGAAATTTAAGAAATGATATATCCACAGACTCTGATTATTATCTGTTGTCTCAGGCTGAGTTCTAAATTTAGTAAAATGTCTTTACTCTTCCTGTGAGCTCACTAAACATGGAATTGGTTACTGGGAATGTTTGGTATCTATCATTTTGGTTCCATTGTATTTCTACTTATCTTCCCAGAACTCTCTCATATGTTACTACAGTCATGGGAAAGACAAGGCCTCGACATATAAGAAGATCTTACATGTCACTTAGAGAAGTAAAACAGATTTATAGTATAGTATAATATAATTTCTATTAGATATAACTGTTCTGAGAGCACCATTACTAGCTATGGATAGATTCATGATGAGTTCTTCTCTTCCCATTTTGAGCAGATCAGCTTCTGCCAAAGATAGCATTGTATATCATGTCCTTTCTCCCTGGAGTTTCCAGTTTATCTCTCAGACTCCTCTCACTACACATAAACACAGGCTCCATACATTCTGGGTGGTTCTTGGGACTCTGCTCATAATTTCCCTGTGAGCAAAACTGACTCACACTGCATACAAACTTTCTATGCCCAAGCAATATTTTCCAGAGGAAAACAAGATTAAACTGATAGCTTTTTTTTTTTAATCAACAGTTCCTAGAGAAGCAATAATGTTTATAAAGCTTTCCAAAAACTCAGATACACACACACACACACACACACACACACACATATAATTAAGCAGAACATTTAGTTTTACACACTAAACCATTTATTTATAGTGGTTTCAGAGATTTTACCAAATGAACCAATCTATTTTAGGATCAACTGAGTTTCAATATTGCAAGTCCTAGTTTAAACCTAAGCTAACAGCAAATTTAAAGTTTACATGCAAAATATACAGTGTAAATTCCCTGTAAGCATACACATATCTAGATATTCACAAAATATTTTCAGGAATTCCTCTTTTTCTCTTACTCTTGATTTGGCTCATCTTGGCATGGCTTAGTTTGTAGATTTAGTCTCTCCACATAGATATAGTGTCTCTCTGGGTGTTCACAAATTTACTAGATTTTATAGCCTTTGTTATCAGTAAAGAAATATTATAGATTCTAATCAAATAAAGGACTCATTAGATAGAAACTTGAACCATACTGGTGGCCAAGATGATAAAACTCCTTGAATGTTTATCCCAGGGTCAAAGATCACATCTCCTGGAAAAGGAAATGGCAACCCACTCAAGTATTCTTGCCTGGTAAATCTCATGGACAGAGGAGCCTGGTGTGCTACATTTCATGGGGTCTCAAAGAGTTGGATATGACCTAATGACTCAACAACAGCAACAAAGACCCATTACCGAGTCACTGAAATCAGGGCTTCATGCATACTTTATCCATATGGGCTTGAAAAAATTGTCAAATCAAGGGAAAACAGGTATTCATAGAATTGGATTCTGGGAAAACAAAATATCTACGTATAGTCCAATTTCATGATTTTCCAAAATGACTAAGAAATTTAAAAAATTAATTAAATTCCTTATTCCTGCAACTTTAAAATTGAAGTTTTTGCTCTCCATACTTTACCTGTTCCAATGATGTTTCAAAGCTTTTACCACTAATGTTTGTAGAGTTCAGGCTCAATATAGTGTTTTTTTCTTCTCTCATTTCAATAATCTGTTCAGAAAAAAGATATTTTTCAAGCACGCAGTGTATGGAAGAAAGTATAATATTGAGATGAAGGTAAGGAAGATTTCACACGTTCTTCCATAGCCTGCCTTTGGAGAATTTCACCCATTCCCTATTTGTGATTTCATTCAAGATAATGAGTCATGCAATAGGAAGCATTTTTTTCAAAGAAATAACTGATTTAATGCAAGGCATTGCTGCTGCTGCTAAATTGCTTCAGTCATATCCAACTCTGTGTGACCCCATAGACAGCAGCCCACCAGGCTCCCCCGTCTCTGGGATTCTCCAGGCAAGAACACTGGAGTGGGTTGCCATTTCCTTCTCCAATGCATGAAAGTGAAAAGTGAAAGTGAAGTCACTCAGTCGTGTCCGACTCAACGATCCCATGGACTGCAGCCTACCAGGCTCCTCTGTCCATGAGATATTTCCAGGCAAGAGTATTGGAGTTAGTCGCCATTGCCTTCTCCCAATACAAGGCATTACATTCTTGCAAATTATTGTAAAATTTGGAGACAAAATTCAAATGGCTACCAAAGGATTGGTGATTTAAAATTCACATTAACACCTTGATTTTATTTATTTTACTGTTTTAGATGTCTCTTTTTTAATTTTTGAAATTTTTGTTGAGGTATAGTTGATTTACCATGTTATGTTAGTTTCTGGTGTACAACAAAGTAATTCAGTTATATATATATATATATATATATATTTTTTTTTTCTCCTATGTCCTTCCATTATAGATTATGTTAAGATATTCAATATAGTAAGACCCTGTCATTTATCTATTTTGTATATAGTAGCTTGTATCTGCTAAATTGCATATACCTGATTTATCCCCCCATGCTTTGGTGACCATACTTTATTTTCTATGTCTATGGATATGTTTCTTTTTTGTAAATAAGTTCATTTGTATCATATTTTAGATTCCACATATGAGTAATATCATATGATATTTGTCTTTTTCTGTCTGACTTAGTTCATTTAACATGATAATCTCTAGGTCTATCCATGTTGATGCAAATATCATTATTTCATTCTTTTTTAAGATTGAGTAGTCTTCCATTGCACATATGTGCCATGTCTTCTTTATTGATTTCTCTGTTGATGGACATTTAGGTTGTTTCCATGTTTTTGTCTATTGAACATTGGAGTGCATATATTTTTTCAAATTAAAGTTTTATCCAGCTGTATGCCCAGGAATGGTATTTTTAGATCATGCAGTAGCTCTACCTTTAGTTTTTGAAGAACCTCCATACTGTTTTCTGTAGTGACTGTGTAAATTTCAATTCCCACTAATGGTATAGAAGTATTCCCTTTTTCTCCACACCCTCTCCAGCATTTATGGAGGAAATGGCAAGCCACTGCAGTATTTTTGCCTGGAAAATTTAATGGACAAAGGAGCCTGGTGGGCTACAGTCCATGGAGTCTCAAAGAATTGGACATGACTAAGCATGCACACACACACACACACACACACACACACACACACACCCCTCTATGTATTCTTTGGAGAAATGTCTATCGAGGTCTTCTGCTCATTTTTTTTTTTTCAATTGGGGTCTTTGTCTTTTGTTGTTGTTGTTCTTGAGCTGTATGAGCACTTTGTATATTTTCAGAATTAAACCCTTGCTGGATCACATCATTTACACATATTTTATCCCACTCTGTAGGTTGACTTGACATTTATTATGGTTTCCTTTGCTGTGCAAAAGCTTAAAAATTTGATTAGATACCATTAGTTTATTTTTTATTTTATTTCTATTGCTGTGGGAGACTGAGCTAAGAAAACACTGGTACAACTTATGTCAGATAGTTTTGCCTATGATCTCTTCTAGGAGTTTTACAGTGTCCTCTAATGTATGTAACCCTTTAAGCCATTTTGAGATGATTTGTATGGATAGTGTGATGGACAGCTCTAACTTCACTGATTTACATAAGACTGTCAAGCTTTTCCAAAAACATAGCCAAAAAACTGTCAAATAATAAATACATTTAAAAAAATGTAAAAGTTAAACAAAAAGGCACGGATCTAATGGCACTAAGATAAAGACAAAAAGTTAGTTACATGGGAACCCCCATAAGGTAATAAGCTTATTTCTCTCAGTTCAATTCACTTCAGTCTCTCAGCCATGCCTGACTGTTTGTGACCTGATGGACTGCAGCATGCCAGGCCTTCCTGTCCTCACCAATTCCCAGAGTTTACCCAAGCTCACGTCCATTGAGTCAGTGATGTCATCCCACCATCTCATCCTCTGTCGTCCAGTTCTCCTGCCACTTTCAATCCTTCCCAGCATCAGCGTCTTTTCAAATGAGTAAGTTCTTCACATAAGGTGGCCAAAGTATTGGAGTTTCAGCTTCAATATCAATCCTTCCAGTGAAGACCCAGGATTGATCTCCTTTAGGATGGACAGGTTGAAATTCCTTGCAGTCCAAGGGACTCTCAAAAGTCTTCTCCAGCACTACAGTTCAAAAGCATCAATTCTTTGGTGCTCAGCTTTCTTTATAGCCCAAATTTCACATCCATACATGACTACTGGAAAAGCCATAGCCTTGATGAGACAGACCTTTGTTGGCAAAGTAATGTCTCTGCTTTTTAATATGCTGTCTAGGTTGGCCATAACTTTCTTTCCAAGGAGGAAATGTCTTTTAATTTCATGGCAGCAGTCACCAACTGCAGTGATTTTCGAGACCCCCAAAAATGTCTGCCACTGTTTCCACTGTTTTGATCTTAGTTTTCTAAATGTTGACCTTTAAGCCAACTGTTTCACTCTCCTCTTTCACTGTCATCATAAGGTTCTTTAGTTCTTCTTTACTTTCTGCCATAAGGGTGGTTTCATTTACATATCTGAGGTTATTGATATTTCTCCTGGCAATCTTGATTCCAGATTGTGCTTCTTCCAGTCCAGTGTTTCTCATGATGTACTCTGCATATAAGTTAAATAAACAGGGCGACAATAGACAGCTTGACATACTTTTTCTATTTGGAACCAGTCTGTTGCTCCATGTCCATTTCTAACTGTTACTTCCTGACCTATAAGAGGTAGGTCAGGTGGTCTGGTCTTCCCATCTCTTTCAGAATTTTCCACAGTTTATTGTGATCCACATAGTCAAAGGCTTTGGCATAGTCAATAAAGCAGAGATATATATTTCTCTGGAACTCTCTTGCTTTTTCGATGATCAATGAATGTTGTCAATTTGATCTCTGGTTCTTCTACCTTTTCTAAAACCAGCTTGAACATTTGGAAGTTCACGATTCATGTATTGGTGAAGCCTGGCTTGGAGAATTTTGAGCATTACTTTAGTAGCAGGTAAGATGAGTGCAATTGTGCAGTAAATGAACACTGTCTTTTTCCAATCCTGTGACCACTGCTAAATTTTCCAAATTTGCTGGCATATTGAGTGCAGCACTTTCACAGCATCATCTTTCAGGATTTGGAATAGCTCAACTGGAATTCCATCACCTCCACTAGCTTTGTTCATAGTGATGCTTCCTAAAGCCCACTTGACTTCACATTCCAGGATGTCTGGCTCTAGGTGAGTGATTACACCATCGTGATTATCTATGTCATGAAGATCTTTTTTGTACAGTTCTTTGGTGTATTCTTGCCACCTCTTCTTAATATCTTCTGCTTCTGTTATGTCCATACCATTTCTGTCTTTTATCGAGCCCATCTTTGCATGCAATGTTCCCTTGATATCTCTAATTTTCTTGAAGAGATCTCTTGTCTTTCCCATTCTACTGATTTCCTCTATTTCTTTGCATAGATCACTAAGGAAGGCTTTCTTATCTCTCCTTGCTATTCTTTGGAACTCTGCATTCAAATGGGTATATTTTCTTTTCTCCTTTGCTTTTCACTTCTCTTCTTTTCACAGCTATTTGTAAGCCTCCTCAGACAGCCATTATGCCTTTTTGCATTTCTTTTTCTTGGTGATGATCTTGCTCCCTGTCTCCTGTACAATGTCACGAATGTCCGCCCATAGTTCATCAGGCACTCTGTCTTACAGACCTAGTTCCTTAAATTTATTGGTCACTTCCAGTGTATAATCATAAGTGATTAAAGTCGCATCTGAATGGTCTAGTGGTTTTCCCCACTTTCTTCAATTTAAGCCTGATTTTGGCAATAAGGAGTTCATGATCTGAGCTACAGGCAGCTCCCCATTTTGTTTTTGCTGACTGTATAGAGCTTCTCCATCTTTGGCTGCAAAGAATATAATCAATCTGATTTCTGTGTTGGCCATCTGGCAATGTCCATGTGTAGAGTCTTCTCTTATGTTGTTGAAAGAAGGTGTTTGCTATGATCACTGTGTTCTCTTGGCAAAATTCTATTAGTCTTTACCCTGCTTCATTCTGTACTCCAAGGCCAAATTTACCTGTTACTCCAGGTCTTTCTTGACTTCCTACTTTTGTATTCCAGTCCCCTATAATGAAAATGATATATTTTGGGGGTGTTAGTTATAAAAGGTCTTGTATGTCTTCATAGAACCATTCAATGTCAGCTTCTTAAGCGTTACTGGTTGGGACATAGCCTTGGGTTACCATGATATTGAATGCTTTGCCTTGGAAATGAACAGAGATAATTTGTCATACTAGTGCCTTAATTTTGATCTGGAAGGGAAGATGCTAACATCTCTTTTAGGCCCCTTATTTGTCCACACTTATGAAACTAGTGGCTTGTGTCTCAACTGCCTCAAGATACTCTTGAAACTGGAGTCTAGACTTCAGAGCATTGTGGGGAGCCCCCAATAGTTATATAATCCATGATCAGGATTATATATATATTATATATATATAATTATAATATTATTATATAATCCATGGCTGTAAGTAACTGCAGCATGAAAATTATCTGTGCTTCATCTTCCACAGCTTTAACAAATTCCTTTCATTTAGTTCAGTTCAGTCAGTCACTCATTCGTCTTTGATTCACTGTGATCCTGTGGACTGCAGCACGCCAGGCTTCCCTGACCATCACCAACTCCTGGAGCTTGCTCAAACTCATGTAAATCAAGTGCATCAATTCTTCAGTGTTCAGCCTTCTTTACAATCTAACTCTCACATCTATTCATGACTATGGCAAAAATCATAACTTTGACTATATAGACCTTTATCGGCAAAGTAATGTCTCTACTTTTTAACATGATGTCTAGGTTTGACATAGTTTTTCTTCCAGGAAGCAAGTGTCTTTTACTTTCATGGCTGCAATTCACCATCTGCAGTGATTTTGGAGCCCAAGAAAATAAAGTCTGTCACTGTTTCCATTGTTTCCTCATCTATTTGCCATGGAGTGATGGAACTGGATGCCATGATCTTAGTTTTTTGAATGTTGAGTTTTAAGTCAGCTTTTTCACTCTCCTTTTTCAGTTTCATTGAGAGGTTCTTTAGTTTCTCTTTGCTTTCTGCCATAAGGGTGATGTCATATGCATATCTGAGGTTATTGATATTTCTCCCAGCAATCTTGATTCCAGTTTGTGTTTCATCCAGCCAGGCAATTTGCATGATGCTCATTGCATTAAAAGTTAAATAAGCAGGGTGACAATATACAGCCTTGAGATACTCCTTTCCTTATTTGGAACCAGTCTGTTGTTCCATGTCCATTTCTAACTGTTGCCTCTTGACTTGCATACAGATTTCTCAGGAGGCAGGTAGAGTGGTCTGGTATTCCCATTTCTTTAAGAGTTTCCCACAGTTTTTGTGATCCATACAGTCAAAGGCTTTAGAATAGTCAGTGAAAGATAAGTAGATGTTTTTCTGGAATCCTTTCCTTCTTCTGTGATCCAACTGATGTTGCATTTTGACCTCTGGTTCCTCTGCCTTTTCTAAATCCAGCTTGAACGTCTGGAAGTTCTCAGTTCACATACTGTTGAAGCTTGGCTTGGAGAATTTTGAGCATTACTTTATTAGTGTGTAAGATGAGTGCAATTGTGTGGTAGTTTGAACATTTTTTGACATTGCCTTTCTTTGGGATTGTAATGAAAACTGACCTTTTCCAGTCCTGTGGCCACTGCTGAGTTTTCCAAACTTGCTGGCGTATTAAATGCAGCTTTCACAGTACCGTGTTTTAGGATTTGAAAGAGATCATCTGGAGTTCCATCACCTCCACTAGCTTTGTTCATAGTGATTCTTCCTTTGGCATACTTGACTTTATACTCCAAGTTGTCTGGCTCTAGGTGAACGATCATATCGTTGTGGTTATCTGGGTCATGAAGATCTTTTTTGTATAGTTTATGTGTATTATTTCCACCTCTTCTTAATATCTTTGGCTTCTGTTAAGTCCTCTTATTATCTTCTATTTCTGTTAGATCTATACCTTTTGTGTCCTTTATTGTGCCCATCTTTGCATGAAATGTTCCTTTTTTTTTTTTTGTACTCATATTTTTTTTATTATTATTATTTTTTTAATTTTATTTTATTTTTAGACTTTACATAACTGTATTAGTTTTGCCAAATATCAAAATGAATCCGCCACAGGTATACATGTGTTCCCCATCCTGAACCCTCCTCCCTCCTCCCTCCCCATTCCATCCCTCTGGGTCGTCCCAGTGCACCAGCCCCACGCATCCAGTATCGTGCATCGAACCTGGACTGGCACTCGTTTCATACATGATATTTTACATGTGTCAATGCCATTCTCTCAAATCTTCCCACCCTCTCCCTCTCTCACAGAGCCCATAAGACTGTTCTATACATCAGTGTCTCTTTTGCTGTCTCGTACACAGGGTTATTGTTACCATCTTTCTAAATTCCATATATATGCGTTAGTATACTGTATTGGTGTTTTTCTTTCTGGCTTACTTCACTCTGTATAATAGGCTCCAGTTTCATCCACCTCATTAGAACTGATTCAAATGTATTCTTTTTAATGGCTGAATAATACTCCATTGTGTATATGTACCACAGCTTTCTTATCCATTCATCTGCTGATGGACATCTAGGTTGCTTCCATGTCCTGGCTATTATAAACAGTGCTGCGATGAACATTGGGGTACTCGTGTCTCTTTCCCTTCTGGTTTCCTCAGTGTGTATGCCCAGCAGTGGGATTGCTGGATCATAAGGCAGCTCTATTTCCAGTTTTTTAAGGAATCTCCACACTGTTCTCCATAGTGGCTGTACTAGTTTGCATTCCCACCAACAGTGCAAGAGGGTTCCCTTTTCTCCACACCCTCTCCAGCATTTATTGCTTGTTGACTTTTGGATCGCAGCCATTCTGACTGGTGTGAAATGGTACCTCATAGTGGTTTTGATTTGCATTTCTCTGATAATGAGTGATGTTGAGCATCTTTTCATGTGTTTGTTAGCCATCTGTATGTCTTCTTTGGAGAAATGTCTATTTAGTTATTTGGCCCATTTTTTGATTGGGTCATTGATTTTTCTGGAGTTGAGCTGTAGGAGTTGCTTGTATATTCTCGAGATTAGTTGTTTGTCAGTTGCTTCTTTTGCTATTATCTTCTCCCATTCTGAAGGCTGTCTTTTCACCTTGCTAATAGTTTCCTTTGATGTGCAGAAGCTTTTAAGGTTAATTAGGTCCCATTTGTTTATTTTTGCTTTTATTTCCAATATTCTGGGAGGTGGGTCATAGAGGATCCTGCTGTGATGTATGTCAGAGAGTGTTTTGCCTATGTTCTCCTCTAGGAGTTTTATAGTTTCTGGTCTTACGTTGAGATCTTTAATCCATTTTGAGTTTATTTTTGTGTATGGTGTTAGAAAGTGTTCTAGTTTCATTCTTTTACAAGTGGTTGACCAGAGTTCCCAGCACCACTTGTTAAAGAGATTGTCTTTAATCCATTGTATATTCTTGCCTCCTTTGTCAAAGATAAGGTGTCCATATGTGCGTGGATTTATCTCTGGGCTTTCTATTTTGTTCCATTGATCTATATTTCTGTCTTTGTGCCAGTACCATACTGTTTTGATAACTGTGGCTTTGTAGTAGAGCCTGAAGTCACGTAGGTTGATTCCTCCAGTTCCATTTTTCTTTCTCAAGATCGCTTTGGCTATTCGAGGTTTTTTGTTTTTCCATACAAATTGTGAAATTATTTGTTCTAGCTCTGTGAAGAATGCTGTTGGTAGCTTGATAGGGATTGCATTGAATCTATAGATTGCTTTGGGTAGTATACTCATTTTCACTATATTGATTCTTCCAATCCATGAACATGGTATATTTCTCCATCTGTTAGTGTCCTCTTTGATTTCTTTCACCAGTGTTTTATAGTTTTCTATATATAGGTCTTTAGATTCTTTAGGTAGATATATTCCTAAGTATTTTATTCTTTCCATTGCAATGATGAATGGAATTGTTTCCTTAATTTCTCTTTCTGTTTTCTCATTATTAGTGTATAGGAATGCAAGGGATTTCTGTGTGTTGATTTTATATCCTGCAACTTTACTATAGTCATTGATTAGTTCTAGTAATTTTCTGGTGGAGTCTTTAGGGTTTTCTATGTAGAGGATCATGTCATCTGCAAACAGTGACAGCTTTACTTCTTCTTTTCCAATTTGGATTCCTTTTATTTCTTTTTCTGCTCTGGTTGCTGTGGCCAAAACTTCCAAAACTATGTTGAATAGTAATGGTGAAAGTGGGCACCCTTGTCTTGTTCCTGACTTTAGAGGAAATGCTTTCAATTTTTCACCATTGAGGATAATGTTTGCTGTGGGTTTGTCATATATAGCTTTTATTATGTTGAGGTATGTTCCTTCTATTCCTGCTTTCTGGAGAGTTTTTATCATAAATGGATGTTGAATTTTGTCAAAGGCTTTCTCTGCATCTATTGAGATAATCATATGGTTTTTGTTTTTCAATTTGATAATGTGGTGTATTACATTGATTGATTTGCGGATATTGAAGAATCCTTGCATCCCTGGGATAAAGCCCACTTGGTCATGGTGTATGATCTTTTTAATGTGTTGTTGGATTCTGATTGCTAGAATTTTGTTAAGGATTTTTGCATCTATGTTCATCAGTGATATTGGCCTGTAGTTTTCTTTTTTTGTGGGATCTTTGTCAGGTTTTGGTATTAGGGTGATGGTGGCCTCATAGAATGAGTTTGGAAGTTTACCATCCTCTGCAATTTTCTGGAAGAGTTTGAGCAGGATAGGTGTTAGCTCTTCTCTAAATTTTTGGTAGAATTCAGCTGTGAAGCCGTCTGGACCTGGGCTTTTGTTTGCTGGAAGATTTTTGATTACAGTTTCAATTTCCATGCTTGTGATGGGTCTGTTAAGATTTTCTATTTCTTCCTGGTCGAGTTTTGGAAAGTTGTACTTTTCTAAGAATTTGTCCATTTCTTCCTCGTTGTCCATTTTATTGGCATATAATTGTTGATAGTAGTCTGTTATGATACTTAAATGTTCCCTTTTTATCTTTAATTTTATTGCAGACGTCTCTAGTCTTTCCCAATTTATTGTTTTCCTCTATTTCTTTGCATTGATCACTTAGGAAAGTTTTCTTCTCTCTTCTTGTTTTTCTCTGGAACTCTGCATTCAGATGGATATAACTTTCCTTTTCTCCTCTTCTTGGTGAAATCTAAATTGAATATATAACTCTAGTTTCAATGAAGTCTAAATTCTATAAGATGTTGCTATCCATATCTCAAAATACTGAAAGACTGGTATAGAGGTACATGAGTACTAGTCATACAATATGCAATATAATTAAATGTATGGGTTTATGTACATATATACATAATATATACACATATGCAATACATTTTCAGAGCTGTTAGGAAAATAATTTCAATTAATGACATTAAGGTAAATGTATTTTACTATTTTTTATGTACAGTTTCTGGACATATATTAGTTTTTATTTTATTTATAAAGAGACATAAAATCTTTAGTCAGGACAATTTGCTGTGTACTGTGTAGCAAATAGTGATTTTTGAAACTCTCCTCCATTCACTATTGCTACTTCTATGAGTAAACGTAAGGAAGAAAATGGCATAATGATGCTGGACATCATTTTATGGCACTGTAATTGAGATTGATCTAAAAATCACAGCAATTTTTGAATCAGTACTTTAAAAAAATCAGAAGATTTTCCTTGTGGAAGCAATCTATGTATTCTGTTTCTCAAGTATGTCTTTTCTCTAGGCTCACATAAGAAGGCATAGTGATTATTCCTCACATTTTTATTCTTATTCTCTATTGTAAAATAAATTTTCTTGATGGACTTCATGAATTTTATTTTTTTCTCTTTATTTATTTTTTATTTTTTAAAGAAACTTCAGCATAACAGAGAATAAGAGTGTTTTGTAATCGATGAGCTGGCTAATACTTTTTCTTCAAACAAAGAGGCATTCTTGACAAGTTGTATACCATTTATCCCTGCTTTTCAGTCTAGGTATAAGATTAAGTTTAAGAAGAAAAAGAAAAACGGATTATTATTTGGTAGGAGAATCAAAGGTTTCATTAATGTACAGCAATCAGTGTCTTCACTGGCATTCTGGAGTTAAAATTATTTAAAAGATTTCAACCTGGTTATTCAAGCTGTCTTATACTCTGTCTAATTCATTGTGGCAGTTGAAAGAAATCTGTTTTGAAGCACAGTTACTTGACATTGATATTTAATTTTATATATCTATTCTCTTCAGTAAAACTAAGTTGCTGAATGTTTAAACCAAGATGCATGGGCTTTTAGGTCTTCTAAAATTTCTTATCCATGTGTTTCGGCTGGGATATTCAAGGAGTAATGTTGATAATGTACAGTTTTCTTAGTGGATGAACTGAATACAAACATAGAAAAGAGAATGTAATGAAAATTGTGGCAAAGTTACCAATATGTTAAAGCATGTGAACTGTTTATTTAAAGGCATTAAAATTTGCAAACTTTAGCCAAATTTAGGCAGCAGAAAAATTTGTAATGAAGACACTAATTTTTTCAAAAAAGTTCATTAATTTTTTTATCACTTAACATTATTTCCTATTAATAATTATACCTATTAATAATGGTACCTTCCAAGCTCAAGTAGAAATATTTTGTGTTAAGAGATATACACCATAATGGAAATGTCTTGAAAACAGAATTATTATCTCAATTCCTTTCAGAGTAATAATTTGATTTGCGAATTGTCTTTCTTAACTTGCCACATGATGTAAAAGATATTAACTCATTTATTTTGACTAGATATGGAATATGTTGCAGTCAAGAACATGAGATGACTTTCCTTCGGAAAAAGAAAAGAAAAATAGGCTCTGCTTCATAGTATCAGCTGTAGGGTTTAAGTGAGATATGAGGATTCTGACAATAGAAAGATGATAAAACTAAATAAAAAAAACTAAATCAAGTTTGTACAAAGGACATTAAAATCCCAGAATCCTCCCATGTCCAAAGCCAGTTATTTATGAGGCAAATTCTTCTGGTTGCTGTATATCAAAAAGAATTTTTAACCTGAGAAAAAGATTCCTCAGCCATAGAAAAGAGCCATTTGCACCAGTGTTTCTTTTCTTTTTCTTTCTTTTTTCTTTCTGCTTTAATGCTAGTTCCTCCTTTCTATCATGAATAATCTTTCAGCTTCACTCTACCTACATTACAGACAAAGAAAAATCAATATGGATGACAACAGTGGAATATCATTACAGATGGGTGGCATAAAGGAGAATTTCGTAAAATACATATCATAGACTGGCTTTGGTATTTTCAATAATAAAGCTCATAATGGGTATGCAAGATTTCCAGGATTTCAGGTCTATTTAAATTTTAATTCTCTATTTTTCCCAAATTGTTCCTATTTACTTAATAAATAAATAAATATACCTTTTATTTCTCATTGATTACTACCAAGTATAACAAATTTTAAAAATATTTGAAATGTATTTTGAACTCCATTGGTCCACATTGCAGTTTTTTTGCTGTTGGATGGTTATCTTATGGTTTGATATAATTGAGTTATTACTTCACATATTTAAAAATCACTGACATTTACATTTTCTCAATGAAATGAATGTCAAAAAATCTTAGGAATTTTTCCACATTCATAAATTCCAGAGTTTCCTTGTTATTTATGCATACATTCTAACTTCTGCAGTAGCTGTTACCCAAATGTAAAAGCTTGGGAATAAAGCAGAAAGATCAGAATGAGATTCACTTGTACTTCACTAATTGTTCAAGAAATTAACATCTCCTCACTTTCAATTTGGGCCACCCTGGTAGCTCAGCTGGTAAAAGAATCCACCTGCAAGATGAATGGATAAGGAAGTTGTGGTATATATACACAATGGAATATTACTCAGCTATAAAAAAGAACATATCTGAGTCAGCTCTAATGAGGTGGATGAAACTGGAGCATATTATACAGAGTGAAGTCAGAAAGAGAAACAGCAATACAGTATATTAACACATATATATGGAATTTAGAAAGAGAGCCTATATGTAAGACAGCAAAAGAGACACAGATGTAAAGAACAGAATTTTGGACTTTGTGGGAGAAGGTGAAGTTGGGATGATTTGAGAGGATAACATTGAAACATGTATATTATCAAATGTAAAATAGATATCCAGTGCAAGGTTGATGCATGAAGAAGGGAACTCAAAGCCAGTGCTCTGGAACAATCCAGAGGGATGGTGTGGGGAGGGAGGTGGGAATGGGGCTTGGGATGGGGGGACACATGTACACCTGTGGCTGATTCATGTCGATGTATGGCAAAAACCACCACAATATTGTAAAGTAATTAGCCTCCAATTAAAAAAATAATTTATGTAAATAAATCAATTAATTTAAATCATTATAGTAATTTAATCATAAGCAAATTAATTTATAATAAATCAAATAAGTAAATAAATAAAATTAAATAAATCAATTAAAAATAATTTAAAAAATAAGAGTTAAAGACAGACACTGTATTTAAAATCAAATATGTTCTGCTCCAGAATGAACACAGAGTCAATAAGAATAGTTCTTGAAAACAAGTAAACTTTCCACAGCCAAAAAAAAAATCCACCTGCAATGTGGGAGACCTGGGTTTGATCCCTGGGTTGAGAAGGTCCCCTGGAGGAGGGCATGGCAACTCACTCGCATATTCTTGCCTGGAGAAATCCCATGGACAGAGGAACCTAGCAGGCTATAGTCTGTGGGGTCGCAAAGAGTCGGACATGACTGAGCAACTAAGCATAGCACAGCACTTTTAATTTAAAGACATAAAATTTAATTTCAGCATATCTTATTAAGAAACATTTACTTCTAATTTAGTTTAAAATTATTTTTGTAATTTTATAAAACTAAAGTCTGAAGATTACAAAGAAATATCTCTCTATGTGTGCTAAGTTGCTTCAGTCCTGTCTGACTTTTTGCAACCCCATAGACTGTAGCCCACCAGGCTTCTCTGTTCATGAGGTTTTCTAGACAATAAAACTGGAATGGATGGCCATGTCCTCCTCCAGCGGATATTCCCAAACCAGGGAGGGAACCTACATCTATTAAGTCTCCTACATTGGCAGGTATGTTCTTTACCACTGAAGTGAAGTGAAGTCGCTCAGTTGTGTCTGACTCTTTTCGATCCCATGGACTGTAGCCTACCAGACTCCTCTGTCTGTGGAATTCTCCAGGCAAGAATAATGGAATGGGTTGCCTATCTGTCTGTAAATATATATTCATCAATGTATCTACTTATGTAACTTTAGGTGAAAATATGATTAAAGCATATATTGATTACCTTGGAGAAAATTTGAATAGCTTTAAAAACTTAAACAAGACACTCAAACTAGGTTTTTAATTGGTAACTTCTAACCACATAAAGTCAAAAAATATTTTGTAAGATTTCATTTTTTCTCATCAGTCTTATGAGTTCATTATCAAATAGGTGTGATCATGTTATATATATGAAATTTTAAGCCTTACTATTCACTTAACTTTCAATTATGCTGCTGCTGCTGCTAAGTCTCTTCAGTCGTGTCCAACTCTGTGCAACCCCATAGACGGCAGCCCACCAGGCTTCCCCGTCCCTGGGATTCTCCAGGCAAGAACACTGGAGTGGCTTGCCATTTCCTTCTCCAATGCATGAAAGTGAAAAGTGAAAGTGAAGTCTCTCAGTCATGTCCGACTCCTAGCGACCCCATGGACTGCAGCCCACCAGGCCCTTCCGTCCATGGGATTTTCCAGGCTAGAGTACTGGAGTGGGTTGCCATTGCCTTTTCCATAACTTTCAATTATAATTGTTTCTCAAATCATTAACTACACAAAATTGTTTTCCAGGAACAGAGCACTAAAAACTGTTAGCACAAATATGTTCATCAGAGTATCTACAGACTGTCAGTTGCTACATAGCATTGTTATGAATTCTGAGCATGTTGTTTACTGGAAAACTTTCTAGACAGGGAAGGTGTCAGGAGACTCAGGTTTTGAATTAGCTGTCTCTCAATTAGCGAGTTCTATATTTCTACATCTAAGTGCTGATGTGGACTACTGTGATAGCCATCTCTGTTACTTTGGAATCTGTATTTACATAGTTGCACTTGGTCAACATTTTCTTCTCTTCTGTCTTCCTTTCTTCTTGCCTTCCTTCCTTCCACAGCTAATTCATTGACCCAAACAGCCATGGACTCATTTAGTCATTCTTTTATACATTAAAAAAAGAAAACTGTCATCTACTACTTTCCAGGCTTTTGTCCTAGGTTCTGGGGATAAAAGTCAAGTCGTTCAGTTGTGTCCGACTCTTTGTGACCCCATGGACTGTAGCCTGCCGGGCTTCTCCATCCATGGGATCCTCTAGGCAAGAATACTGGAGTGGGTTGTCATGAGGAAAAACAGAAAGGTCCTTACCTTTGTGGATCTTACTATTTATAGTGAGGGAGGAACCACAAATAATTACTCTATGGAAAATGTATTGAAATGTATTGAACTAGATTAAAAGTGTGTGAGAACACACTAGTTAAAAGTCTGTTGATGAGAACCAGTTTGCCCAGCCATTGTGCATCTGTTTCTCTGACATTATTAATAGTGCCCTTTCACTCTCAAAAATGTCACTTTCAAAATATTTAGGTAACAGATGATATAGGGACAGCACATATCTGAGTTTTACAAGGTATCAGTCCTCTACCGCCTACTCCTTATTTTACCAATAAATAAAATAATATTCTGATTGGTTTGATGATGTCCCTATGATAAAATGCCAATTAATGGTAGAAGTGCTCAGCTTCATGGGACAGGCAAAGCTGGACTTAGAGTGACGTAGAACATGGATGAGAAATTACCTTAATTCCCTAAGCCTCAAGTCATGATCGTGTGAATTCTAATATCCTCCTCAAAGAGTGTTTTAAAACTTAAAAGAAATAATGTTCTTGACAAGCCTAGAACAGTGGTCTTAAAAGTGAGCTCAAACAATGTTAATCCCTCTGCTAGAAGAGGAAGTGTTCTCACCCACTGACTTTTTTAAACTTCATTTAATTGTTTATTTTTAATACCAAAACATTTTGCTTTGGGGTATAGCTAATTAACAATGTTGTGATCTTTTCAGGTGAACAGTGAAGGGATTCAGCCATACATATACATGTATCCATTCTCCCCAAAACCCTCTCCCATCCAGGCTGGCACATAACATTGAGCAGAGTTCCATGTGCTATACAATAGGTTTTTGTTGGTTATCCATTTTTAATATAGATGACATATTGGATGCCTTTAATGACGTCTAAATCTGCACAGAGACTTTGTTTTGAGGAATCATCTGAGTTTAGTGCAAGATAATAGCCTAGCACAATGTGGAGAACACATTCTGAGCAATCTTATCAGGCAGATCTTCAGTACATATTAAAAACATTAATAAAAACATCATATTCTGATGTTTAATGATTTACTTAATGTTTTGAGTAGTATCTTATGTGCTTTAGGTACTTGAAAAAATTTTAACATAGTTTTTTAATTTTACTAAAAAATTATTTTTAAATAGTTTAAATAAATGTGAGATGTTCAGAAGTTTATTCCATAGTCATTAACCTAGGAACTTTGCCAAGTGTGATCATTTTATTTTCCTGTGGACTCATATGGTGCTAAATATTTTTTCATAGTAAATCATAATGGAAAGCAATTACATGTGACATTAAATAAGACAAGGATAAATTTCAGATAGCATTTCTGATAAGCAAAAATCATCACTTTTACTTTAAAAGTATTATTTTAGCTGAAAATATGATTAAAACATTTTTAGATGATTTTTGGAAGAGCTTTTTAACAGATTTTGGAAACTTAAATAAGAGACCTTAACTAGGTTTTTAATAAGTAGCCTTTAATATCTTTGGAAGAAACAAATTATGAATAATAATGATAAGTTAATAAGTAGTAGATTTTGTCATATTATAAATTGTCATATTAATAAATGTTGTAGTATGAAACTGAATTTAACAATTTCATTCTGCTTTTATATGTCTTAAAGAATTTATTGATTTCATATGCTGGGCTCTATCCCATTTCCATGTGTTGTAACATGTATATACATCAGAAATATACTCTAATAAAGGCTTGACATAGATTATATGAGAAACACTATTGTTTTATACTTTTTTACACACTCCTCAGGAATTTATGCAGATTTATTTTTCTAGTCTGCTTATAGAGTTTCTTTTCTCAATATATACATATATATTGAATTTGACTATGATATCTTGAAATTGTATTAGAATAAACTTTTAGAAGATGGAAAAGGGTTGGACATGTTTAATTTCAACTTTATTTTAGTTTTACTATGTGAAGAAATCAGTTGATTCTTGAAGGAGGAAAGTTGAGGTAGTGGTGGTAGAAAGAAACTTTTACTAAATACTTCTGTGCTGCTTCTAACTTAACAGATACCTGAAGGGACTTCCCTGGTGGCCCAGTGGTATTCTACTCCAGTGGTCCTGAATTGACCTTGCAATGCAGGGGATGTGGGTTCGATGCCTGGTCAGGGAACTAAGATCCCATATACTGCAAAGCAACTAAGCCTGTGCTGCAGCTACTGAGACCACACGCTCTGGAACCTGTGTGTCACAACTAGAGAGCCCTCATCCTACAAGAAAAGATCCCGCATGACACCACAAAGATCCTACATGCTTTAACTGAGACCTGATGCTGTTAAATTAATTAATGTTTAAAATTACCTGAAACAATTCAAGGATACCCTGTTTAACTAACTAGGCAGTCTGTCTCTGATTTTAGCACTGCAGTGCTGTGTTTCTGTTCTAAATTGAATTGTATCCCCATAAAAGGTGTTGAAGTCCTAATCACCAGTATCTGTGAATATAGCCTTATTAGGAAACAGAGTCTTTGCAGATTAGCTGCTTATATTTTATTAGCATATGTGGAGTACAGTGCACACCAAGTGATCTTGGTAGAATCAAATGGCAGTTAGATTCTAAGGATCTTATAAGCCACATTTGTTACCAGGTTATCAAGAAGGATTTATGACAGAAATCACTGTTTTCCAGGAGGGAATCAACAAGGATACGTGTTGGTGGCCCATACTGCCAACTTGTAGGAAAGTAAAGGAAACCTTGTTTTAAATGGAGTTGTGAAGCCCTGAAGGGGGAGCTCTCACATTTGTTCCAACTCCATAATCAGCAGGAAGAAGGAAGATAAAAATTACCTTGACAAGGAAGGACATTTTTCACAAAGAAATGTTATCACCTGCTTTTTACCAAAAGGAAGGAAGATCTCTCCCAGACCCAACAGCAAAGCACTAATCACCACATATAGCCAACAACAAAAAAAATGTCACAAATTTGAACTCTTGGTTTTATCCAGTGAAATTTTTCTCAAAACAATCCTCCCCAATTCCCTCCTAAAACCTCAGTCAGTTCCGTTCAGTCACACAGTCATGTCTGACTCTTTGAGACCCCATGGACTGCAGTACGCCAGGCTTCCTTGTCCATCACCAACTCCTAGAGCTTGCTCAAACTCATGTGCATCAAGTCGTTGATGCCATCGAATCATCTCATCCTCTGCCTTCAATCCTTCTTCTCCTGCCGATTCAATCATTCTCCTCATGGCTTCAATCTTTCCCAGCATCAGGGTCTTTTCAAATGACTCAGTTCTTAGCATCAGGTAGCCAAAGTACTGGAGTGAATATTCAGGACTGATTTCATTTAGGATTGACTGGTTTGATCTCCTTGCAGTCCAAGGGACTCTCAAGAGTCTTCTCCAGCACTACAGTTCAAAAGCATCCATTCTTCAGCACTCAGCTTTCTTTATAGTCTAAATTTCACATCCATACATGACTACTGGAAAAACATAGCTTTGGCTATATGGAGTTTGTCAACAAAATAGTGTCTCTGCTTTTTAATATCCTGTCTATATTGGTCATAGCCTTTCTTCCAAGCAGCAAGTGCCTTTTAATTTCATGGCTGCAGTCACCATCTGCAGTGATTTTGGCCCAAGAAAATAAAGTCTCTCACTGTTGCTCCATCTATTTGCCATGGAGTGATGGGACTGGATGCCATGATCTTTATTTTTTGAATGTTGAGTGTTAAGCCAGCTTTTTCACTCTCCTCTTTCACTTTCATCAAGAGGTTCTTTAGTCTCTCTTCATTTTCTGCCATAAGGGTGGTGTCATCTGTGTATGCGAGATTATTGATATTTCTCCCAGCAATCTTGATTCCAACTTGTGCTTCATCCAGCCCAGCGTTTCACATGATGTAATCTGCATATAAGTTAAATAAGCTGGGTGACAATATACAGACTTAACACACTCCTTTTCCTATTTGGAACCAGTCTGCTGTTCCATGTCCAGTTCTATTTGCTGCTTCTTGACCTGCATACAGATTTCTCAGGAGGCAGGTAATTCACTAAGGAATATAGGACAGAAATGGTATGGACCTGACAGAAGCAGAAGATATTAAGAAGAGGTGGCAAGAATACACAGAAGAACTATACAAAAAAAAAAGATCTTCATGACCTAGACAATCACAATGGTGTGATCACTTACCTAGAGCCAGACATCCTGGAATGTGAAGTCAAGTGGGCTTTAGGAAGCATCACTATGAACAGGGCTAGTGGAGGTGATGGAATTCCAGTCGAGCTATTTAAAATCCTGAAAGATGATGCTGTGAAACTGCTGCACTCAATATGCCAGCAAATTCGGGAAACTCAGCAGTAGTGACAGGACTGGAAAAGGTCAGTGTTCATTCCAATACCAAAGAAAGGCGATGCCAAAGAATGCTCAAACTACCACACAATTGCACTCATCTCACACACTAGTAATATTCAAAATTCTCCAAGCCAGGCTTCAGTAATATGTTAACTGTGAACTTCCAGATGTTCAAACTGGTTTTAGAAAAGGCAGGGGAACCAGAGATCAAATTGCCAACATCTTCTGGATCATCGAAAAAGCAAGAGAGTTCCAGAAAAACATCTATTTCTGCTTTATTGACTATACCAATGCCTTTGACTATGTGATCACAATAAACTGTGGAAAACTCTGAAAGAGATGGGAATACCAGACCACCTGACCTGCCTCTTGAGAAACCTGTATGCAGGTCAGGAAGCACCAGTTAGAACTGGACATGGAACAACAGACTGGTTCCAAATAGGAAAAGGAGTTCATCAAGGCTGTATATTGTCACCCTGTTTATTTAACTTATATGCAGAGTACATCATGAGAAATGCTGGGCTGGAGGAAGCACAAGCTGGAATCAAGATTGCCGGGAGAAATATCAATAACCTCAGATATGCAGATGACACCACCCTTATGGCAGAAAGTGAAGAGGAACTAAAGAACCTCATGATGAAAGTGAAAGAGGAGAGTGAAAAAGTTGGGTTAAAACTCAACATTCAAAAAAAAAAAAAGATCATGGCATCTGGTCCCATTACTCCATGGCAAATAGATGGAGAAACAGTGAGAGACTTTATTTTCTTGGGCCAAAATCACTGCAGATGGTGACTGCAGCCATGAAATTAAAAGATACTTGCTGCTTGGAAAAAAGGCTATGACAAACCTAGACAGGATAGTAAAAAGCAGAGACATTACTTTGCTGACAAAGAGTCAAACACGCCTGAGCAACTAAACTGACTGACTGAAATGAATGAATATGACTTCCTGTTTCTCAGAGCACTGATTTTGACTGTTGTCAATTAAGGTATATGCAAGTAATGCAGGCACACGACTGGGGTTACAGTGAGACTTTCCCATTTTACACCACCCCCACCCCCGAACATCCTGTGTTCTGGGATTATCAATGCTCAGTTAGAAGTGAGACCTAGTGGCTTGTGTATCAGATTCTAAGGTTTTCTAAAGCCCTTTAAAGATCCCTTTCTTTGGCTGATTCTTAAGGAAAGCTAATAACCTTCCCTCTGTGTCTTCAGACTTGCCTATAATTTGCCATAGCCTGCTTGTTCTGATTGCAATTTCTCTGCTATCCCTGAGTAAACGAAACTCTCTTTTTATATTTTGTTAATTATTGTATTTAAGATTGACACTTATAAGAGGAGGAGATGTGCATCAGATGGATGCATGATTTGACATGAGGTAAAATTCTCATGCCCCACGGCAGCCAATACCTTTCGTCACGGTTCCATAGATAGCTTCCAGGGTCCTCTTGAGAGTTATACCTAGAATATCATACTCAGGGAAGTCTGAAGCTATGGCTTCTTATCAAGTATTTCTCTCTCTCTCTCTCTCTTTTTTTTTTACCATAACGTGGAGAACTACCACTTTGTTAGGTTGTTAGGGGAACATTTAGAAAATTAACCTAAGGTCAAATTCTCAGGAAGAGATGTTTCATTAATCTGTAACATACAACATGTAGTAACAAAGTATTACTGGAATTAAGCTATTCTTCCTTAGTGTTTTGTCCTTGGAGGTTGTTGAATACTATAGTGTGTTAGCCGCTCAGTCATGTCCAACTCTTTGTGACCCCATGGACTGGAATCTACCAGGTTCCTCAGTCCATGGAATTCTCCAGGCAAGAATGCTTGAGTGGGTTGCCATTCCCTTCTCCATGGGATCTTTCCCAATCATGGATTGAACCCAGGTCTCCTGCATAGCAGGTAGATTCTTTACCTTCTGAGCCACCAGGGAATACTATAAACTAGTGAGTATTTCACTGTACTCAGCTCAGGACTTCGGGTTTTGATATTACCACCTTGCAAGTGTAAAAACACAGCTCTCCTGTATGTTTACGAAGAAACCATGATCCACATCACCTAACTAGTGTCTGTTGAGATTTCATTTTCTTTGGGGTTTCTCTCTTCACTCATTACTGCTAAGTTCCTGGGGATTCTTCACTGTAGCATATCCTCTACTTCTTTTTTAATCTACTACATCCCTTTGAATACTCTCACTAACTTCTTTAATCATAACTCTTTTGTGCCATTGTCTACTTTATCAAGAATTTTCTCCTCTAGGAAGTTTACAAAATAATAACTGCTCTACTGATCATTCTGGAGTATATTTGCTTAATTAATAAAGTTGTTTCCAGATTTTAAAAATATTTTTTCCTTCTATCAGGAACATTTAAGTCATTAGCTTCAAGGTATGATTAACACAGGATATATATGCAACATACTCAGTTTTTAAGAATACTACTTTGGGCATGCATTCTGTTCCAGAGCCCTAAAAGGATTTGATCATGTTCTATTTCCCCTATATATAAAGTTGACTCCTTGTATTAACTGTTTTATTTTTCTTTCATCATACTGTTAGGATGTTAAATAATTTTTCTACTATATTTTCTATATTTTTGAATAATATGTGTTAACTTTTTATATTTGAAGCTGACTTTTCTGTTTTCTTTGTTTTCCTTTTAGAATTGAACTTTTTTACTTCTCCAGAACCAGAGTTTCAAACAAAATGTGACCAAATAAACACACATATGCACAAAAAGCACTTGTCAAAAAATGAAAGCACATTCAACTTTGATCTTAATCTTGTGCAAATATGGTGTTCTTAGATATACACCTTCTAAGAAATTTTGTATATCTTGTTCTTCTGAAGTTTTAATGAGTATTTGAAAAAAATACATATACCCACACACACATATCTGTAAAGAGTATAATACATTGCATAATTGAAAGGACTCATAAGATACCATAGAATATATTAATATAAGGCTTTTAACAGAGACAGAAGGTACTATAAACTGCAAGGTAAAAAGGAAGAAAGAGAGCTTATACAAGATGTAGGGGCACCAAAACTTCCAGAAGCATCCCCCTTAATTCCTTACTAAGATCATAAGGATGTATTTGTCTACAGATTGCATCACCAGTATTTATACAATTAATATTGATTTGGGGAGAGCTGCTCGGAGAAGACAATGACACCCCATTCCAGTACTCTTGCCTGGAAAATCCCATGGATGGAGGAGCCTGGTAGGTTGCAGTCCATGGGGTCGCTAAGAGTCGGACATGACTGAGCGACTTCACTTTCACTTTTCACTTTCCTGCATTGGAGAAGGAGATGGCAACCCACTCCAGTGTTCTTGCCTAGAGAATCCCAGGGATGGGGGAGCCTGGTGGGCTGCCGTCTATGGGGTTGCACAGGGTTGGACACGACTGAAGTGACTTAGCAGCAGCAGCTGGAAAATTTACAGTGGGTTTTTAATGACCCTCTTTTTGCATGGTTACTTCAGGTGCAAGACATCAACAAACCAACTGAGTCTGGGTACCACAAGGGAATTCCAGGTGTGAAACACTGGAATTAGCCAGTACCTTTATCCTGATCAAGAGTCAGTGCCAGATTTCTAAGCATTCCCAGAGATAAGCATCGAGCTGTTAATCCAATTGAAAGTATCCTGAATGCTAATTATATGTTAGTAATCATAGGTGTTTTATAAAAATTAATAAAAAACATTAAAAATCCAAGTAAATTCAAGTTTATATTTTTAAAAGTATTGTTTACTTAGATAGTTAGATAGTTTTTGCTGTATGAAAAATCATCTCAAGGATTTAATGTCTTAAAAAATCAAATTATTTATCTAGCTTCTGATTCTGCTATGTAAACAGTTTGGATTGGGCTCAGCTGAGCTGTTTTTCTAACCTAGGAAGGGCTTATTCATGTGTCTACAATCAACTGCTTGGGTCATTTGGTGCCAATTGTTTTGCAATACCTCAACTGAGGTGATATGTTTCTGCTTCACATAGTCTCTCATTTTCCAGCAAGCTATTCAGGACTTGTTTATATTGTGTATTGGTAACATTCCCAAAGAGAGTAGGAATCTGGGAGGTTTTTGAAGTGTAATCTCAAAGCTGCTAATCTCACATTATACTGGCCAAAACAAATACATAGATTATGTTTTTCAGAAGCAGATACTCTGATGGTATTGGGGTTATAAGTTATTTATTATGGGATAACATGTGTATAAGAAAATGAGAGGAAACATGATAAGACTGAGGAAGAAATTGATCTGCAGTACAGGTTCAATAGTGTCAGCCAATGAGGTAAGCTCTGAAGTAAGGCTTCAGTGTCTTATATTGCACCATGACCACTGAGCCCTTATTCGCCTTTCTTTCACAGGAACTGAAATTAGGCAACCTGGAAAGAAAATGACTTTAAGTGGTATGGCTCCCTGTAAGACAGAGTAACAGCTGTAAGCTCTCTAATAACTGTATACTTCACAGATGTACCGTAACTCTTTGAAGGGGCATCTAGGCAGAGAATTCTGAAAGAAGGAATTCAGCAAGTCAAAGGACAAATACAGATTCAAGGATTCAATTTCTCTCCAGGAAAGAGACTTAACATCTTAATGCAAGGAGCAGGTTGTATCAACTGTGACCATGTTTGCAAACTTTCATGATGTTCAAATATACCTTGAGTAAAATTTGTACTTAATACAGGTTTACCTAATTGAATGATCTTCCAAAATCAAAGGAAGACAAGGTTATAAAGTAGGTATGTTTTGTTGTAAGCAGATATATATAGGGTGACACATACAGTAAATAATCTGCCTGCAATGTGGGAGACCTGGGTTCAATTCCTGGTTTGAGAAGATCACCTGGAGGACAGCATGGAAACCCACTCCAGTATTCTTGCCTGCAGAATCCCCAGTGACAGAGGAGCATGGCATACTGCAGTCCATGCGGTCACAAAGAGTTGGAGACAACTGAGTGACTAAGCACAGCAAAGATATATAGTAGCATATCTATCTACTTGTTCCAAGATGAAATCATATGATTCCTCTATTCCTGGGTATAACTCTCGTCTACTGTAGATTCAGCATCATAAATAAAATTCTTGGAATGCTAATTCATTTCATGTTAGAATTAATGACCTTATCCTTTCCCCATTCTACACAGGAACTTTGATGTAATTTCATTGTCTGAAATATTTGATTGCCAGTCTTCAGTTATTAAAATTGGATGTATCTTGGTCTACTGAAAACGAGATACTTGGACAAGAGCCCAAGAGAACTGAGATGTAATCCAAGATATTCAATTAAATTTTCTTATGATTATGAGCAGAACATTTCTCTTTTGTGGCCTTGTCAAATGTATAATAGAAACCCCATCTAAGTTCTTTGTGCTATTTATCATTCATCTCTTTTGTAGCACAAGTTTTGTGACTTGTTTTTCAAAATATTTTTCTTTTGGGACTTGTTCCATCTAGTAAATACTTCCTGTTAATTCCTTCATTTATGCATTTTATTTAATGAAGTTAGAGATTTTACTTATCCACTTATATTCCACATTGATTTTTTTACCAAAGTATCTTTCATGAGTCTGCATCTTGGTCTCAGCTTCCTTCTCATTTTGTAGAGGTGAGCTATCAGATGGCACCTGCTCTACATATCAGTCTACCTTCTTTATGTTCTTCAAGTCAGCAGAAATAATCGTGGAGGAGTAAAAGAAAGCCTGACATTCTTCCTGAAAAAAAAAAAAATCACTTGAGAAATCTATTCTTCACACTGGGTAATTATTGATAAGCAGTGGCTTACAGTGAATGACCCTGACTATGCAGCCTTCACAGAGATGTTCTCTGTTCCTAGTGATGGGTCTCCATTTTCACTGTGACAGTCAGTCACTTGTCACAAAATCCCCCAAAACTTCACATTCTGAATCTAAGCACTATGCAACCAACGTCAGTGACTATGCCCTGGACATGACAAATACTGATAAGAGAAAGAGATTTTACAGATATCTAGACAAAATTATCCAAGCAGTACCAACATCTAATGTGGTAATCATATTGTAAGATTTTAATGTGTGGGATAGACCCATTGTCAGCATGTTATGTGGAAAAATATCTCACTAGAAAGAAAAACACAAAATTATGAGTAAATACACCATCAGTAAGAATGCTGTGAAGAGTGATTGAGAATGTTCTGGATATGATATTGTTTATTAAAATTAATATATAGGAAAAGTACCTAAGAGCAACTAATAGGAAATAAAAGCACAAGAACACTGAGTAAATTTGAGCTATTCTATGAATTGCTACTTGATGCATGATTATAAATGAAGACTATTTTTTTTAATTATGAAATAAACTTTACTTAATATATTCAGGTAGGTCCAAATGTTGTTCGAAAACAGCAATAAAAACCCACCTTCATTCTTTCACTGAAGTTCTACATGAATTTATCCAAAGGAAAATGCTTTCAAACTATACTATGTATACTCAGAGTGTGTGTTAGTCGCTCAATCATGTCTAGACTCTTTGTGACCCCATGGATTGGGGCCCACCAGGCTCCTCCTTTCATAGGATTTTCCAGGTGGGAATATTGGAGTGAGTTGCCATTCCCTTCACCAGGGGTCTCAAAGACTTGGACACGACTGCGAGACTTTCACTTTCAAATTTGTTCAAGGATTTTTTTTTTTTTTTTTTGCTTCAAAAGGCAAGAAAGATTGTTTAAAATAGTTTAGGTTGGAACATACCATACTGACAGACTGTTTATTCAGAAAAACTTTCTTCTGAAAACAGAATTGGAGCAAGGTTTGAAATAATGTAAATAAATGAATAGAAATACTTAATGGATTCTGGTAACAGTGGATGCAGAAGTCCCTACCACATTGCCTTTTCTCCTTTGTCTTGAAGTTCCTTGCCTATCTTACCATTTACCATCTTCACCAATAAATATAAATTATTGTAGGAAGTTTCTATTTTTTTAGATCCTTGGAACTCAGACCCATCTTGGGCCTAATATTGAGCAAATTTCCATATTGACTATGGGGAATAAGAAGAGTAGTCAAAAGAATGAGAGATTATCACTTGATGTCTTCTTCACTGAATAAATTCTGTAACATTGATTAGTTCAGAATGGCAAAGTACAGAAATATCACCTCATGGTTAAATAGGGATACCCTGATTGAATTGAGGCATTCAGAGCATTTGCTTTTGTCAAAATCTTTATATTATATAGCTTAAATTATTCTGTATATAACATTTTAAAATTTAGCATTTAGAGAAAACTTCATACATAACTACTAGGTAACTCAAGCTGCTATATTTAAAAACTATTTTTGTCCTCAAACAACTTAATTCTCTGTTTTCCATAATCCCTTAAAATGCATTACTTGGAAATAGAAAATATGTTTCACCAAGTGGCTGTTTAAATTTTAAATTTTACCACTACCAGAGTCAAATAGGTAGTAACTTGGCAAGTGCATTTTTTTAAATTTTTAAATTAAAGACACTAAAATGAAGCTTAATATAGGAAAGATCGCTAATTGCATACACAAAGAATCTTGCATTATATCTGGGTTGTAATCTTTAATTTTTATAGTTAAGTCAGCTGAATTCAATTTTGTTTTTTATTTATGGTATTTTCCTAACTTTTTGAAATGGATAAAGCAAAAGAAAGAAAATATATTCACCAACACACATTGCTGTGAATTGTAAATATAACAGTACTTCTTCATATCAAAACTAAGCCACAGTTACTTACCCACTCCCCCTGACATTGAGTCATGACCATGTTCTCCACTCAGCTCCAAAATAAAGTGGCAGATTTTTAAGGACGGAACAAGAAAAGCACAGGTGGTACCACCTACTGTAAATCCTTTCCTTCATCTTAACTCAGTAACAGCTGTTGGTCTTTTCACAGTCTGTTAAAAGCAAAACAAGGCATAGAATGTGGGCTATTGACATTGTGCAACAATACTATTTGTTTGCTTCGATCATGACAACCAATGGCAACTGGAAGAGTGTTTCTCTTTCAGGCCTCACTGCCTACCTTGAAAATACCTTGCAAATACTGTTGTTGATCTATTGATTGATTCTCACATTGACAATTATGTAACTACCATAAGTTGTAATCTCACAAATCTGAGAATTTATATTATGTATTTTAAAGAAATTTTAAGAATTAATGAGCATCTGTTTCATCCTGTCTAGGCATATGGGGGAGAGGTGAGAAAAAAAAAGAGAACAAACTGTTTTCAGGCTTGGTAATGTTGCCTTATATGCCCTTTTCGGTGAAAATAGGACTTCCCTCTCTCATCACTCACAAAATATACATAAATAAATAAAATAAAGCAGGCTTTCAACTCACAGAGTCTTAATAAATATAGTAAGAGGTAGATGCTTTAGACCCGGACTGAGCTGCTAAATAGTCTTAGATAGAGGGCTGTCCCAACTGAGGCAGTAACAGATTTGGGCTGGATTCAGGCTGTCTTTGAGATAAAAAATGGTTCTTCTTGATAAATTTCACAATAAGATGCTCTAGACTGTAGCAGTAAACATAAAAAAAGTATGTTTCCATCTGTTCTGTTTTGAAGCAGGATCCTAGTTAAGGTATAAGTAAATGCTAGGAAGTTCTCAGAAAGTTGCTCTTGGGGAACAAGGTTTATAACTAACGTCAGTGTGCTGAGACTGAAGGGTCTGAGGATATGCTGATAATCTGAAAATGCAATAAAAATGAAATCAGCAATTGGAATGGTCAAAACCTAAGATCATGGCATCCAGTCTCATCATTTCATGGCAAATAGATGGGGAAACAATGGAAACAGTGACAGTTTATTTTCTTGGGATCCAAAATCAATGCAGCTGGTGACTGTAGCCATGAAATTAAAAGATGCTTGCTCCTTGGAAGAAAAGCTATGACAAAGCTAGACACCATATTAAAAAACAGATACATTAGTTTGCTGACAAACGTCCATCTAGTCAAAGCTATGGTTTTTCCAGTAGTCATGTAGGGATGTAAGAGTTGGACCATAAAGAAGGCTGAGCAACGAAGAATTGATGTTTTTGAATTGTAGTGTTGGTAAAGACTCTTGAGAATCTCTTGGACTCTTAGAAGATTAAAGAAATCAATCTGAAAAGAAATCAATTCTGAATACTCATTGGAAGGACTGATGCTGATGCTGAAACGGAAGTTCCAATACTTTGGCCACCTGATGCAAAGAACTGACTCATTAGAAAAGACCCCGATTCTGGGAAAGATTGAAGGTGGGAGGAGAAGGATATGACAGAGCATGAGGTGGTTGGATGGCATCACTGACTCAATGAACATGTGTTTGAGCAAGCTCTAGGAGATGGTGATGGACAGGGAGTCCTGGCATGCTGCAGTCCATGGGGTTGCAGAATCGGACATGACTGTGTGACTGAAAAACACAGCAATAAAGGTCTGAGGCTGTGGAAGTGGCAATAATTGAGCCAAGAGTTGACAGCATTTGGCATGAAACAAGAGTAAATAAAGAATTTACAGAAGTGGCTCTGTAACACTATGTAGCTGCAAAAGTAGAGTTCAGCATATTACACAGAAAATAATTTAAAGGTCATCATAGTTCTATAATGAGGTCTAGGAATTTACATTTTAAAACTCCAAATGATTTCAACTCCCATTGCAATTTTATAAACAGTGGTCCTTGTCTATAAAGGAAATGACTAAACAAGCATGATAATTGATAAAGAAAAAATGTTACTTTGCCATAAGAGAAGCATGGGCATCAGGGAAGGCCTTAGGATTGTTTTGAGTTGATTTTGTCTTCAAGAACATTCATCAGGAATTAAAGAAGGAGAGAATTTCCCACAGATGGAGGTCATATGCTGATATGTGGAGATGGGTTCTCTTATGTCATATTCACCCTAAATATCCATTCCAGAGGAATAGCTTCTGTAGTCACAGGGTGTGGGGGGAGACAGTCAATGTCTAAAAGATAACACTGTGCAATAGTGAAACTTAAGAGATGTTAGACATCATCTCATCAAATCTCTTACTATAGAGATGAGAAAGCAAGCCTAGAAAGCTATCTATGTTTAGAAAATCTTCACTTTTCATTCATGTTAAGAAAAAGTAGTCCCTTAGTTTTCAAACACTGATCTGGAACCTATACTCAGGAATCAGGATGTAATTGGTCTACCCTTTTTCTAAGAAAGTCTTCAAATATTTGAAGACATTTAAAAATCCTATTGCTGGGGCTTCCCTGTGGTCCAGTGGTTAAGAATCCAACTTGCAATGCAGACTATGTGGGTTCTATCCCTGGTCAGGGAAGTGAGATTCTAAGTGCCGCAGAGCAACTAAGTCTGTGTTAATTGGGATCTACAGTGATCCTGTGTGCTAAAGCTAAGTTGCAACATAACCAAGTAAATAAATAAATATTTTAAAAATTCTACTGTGTTTTTTTTCTTTCTTTGTTTTACATGGCTGGTAATTCCTCATCCCTAACTCAAATTATTTTTTTCTGTATTTATTTATATTATTTTATCTTTATTTTTATGCAAACTTTACCCCATACATGCATTTCAACAATTTTCAAAGCTGTTTATTTTAGATATTAAAAGATTAATTTTCTTGAATCTACAAGATTATAATAGGATAACTTTGAGTTTTTTCAATATTCTTCCTTTGAGTATCCCCTTCTTGGAGATGGGCCTTCCTAAAATATAGTGAATGAAGATCAACTCCAGAAAATTAAGAGGAAACAAAGTAGTCAGCCTGAAACTATGCTCTGATTTGTTTTCATCAACTTAGTAATGTCTCCAGAAAAGTATATTATGAATCATTATAGAAATAATGGAGGGGTGATATCAGTTTACTATTCACAATATACTCTAATGATTTTGTAAGGCATAGTTCCACCCTAGAAGACCAATATCAGCAAGTTCTGGTTTATAATCACTTTGACTTTAGAGCTATCTTTACTGGGTGAAGTAGCATGCATAATCATTTATAAATTAAACAAATAGTTATGTGTAATGGGACTCCCCTGGTAGTCCAGTGGCTAAAACTCCATGCTGCTAATGCAGGGGTCTCAGGTTCCTCCCTGGTCAGGGAACTAGATCCCACATGCCCCAACTCAGAAAAAGTTCCTGCTGCAACTAAGACCTGGTACAGCCAAATAATGTATTTAAACAAATTAAATAGTTCTGAGTGGAAAAAATACAATCATTTTCATGTACCTTATATATGTATTCATAAAGTAGAAAGCATTTTCTAGAAAATAATTTCAATGAGTTAAGGAAAAAACATTATAGAGAAATGGAAATATGGAATAAGTGGATTTGTGCTCATCTGCAACAGTTTCATGAGATTCAGTCTCCTTATTAGTAAAACAAAGAAATCAATTTAATTTTTGCAAAGATGTAAGGATGATTACAATGGCACGCCACTCCAGTATTCTTGCCTGGAGAATCCCATGGATAGAGGAGCCTGGTGGGCTGCAGTCCATGGGGTCGCTAAGAGTCAGACACGACTGAGCGACTTCACTTTCACTTTCATGCATTGGAGAAGGAAATGGCAACCCACTCCAGTGTTCTTGCCTGGAGAATCCCAGGGATGGGGGAGCCTGGTGGGCTGCCATCTATGGGGTCGCACAGAGTCGGACACGACTGAAGCAACTTAGCAGCAGCAGCAGCAAGGATGATTAAATAAAAAGCACAGTATAAATTGTACTATAAAATCAATGTTATCAATATCATACCACTAGAGTATAAGGATAAAATATATTTAAATATAATAATATTAAATTAGTATCGTTCTTCCTTATGGCTATTGCTTGATGATTAATATGGGATATTTAAGTATATGTTATTTTGTGAGTCTAAAACTAGGTCAGAAAAATAGAAGGCTTTAATATTGACATAGTCTTTGGTTTCAGTGAGAATCGTCTTCTTTGAGGCGCCAAATGACATGTAATCATTTAATGGTATGTTTTACAGAAACTTAGATCCTGTTGCATCTATTTTGGTCTCTTAAGGGAAAGAAGTAAAGGAAATTTTTAGTAAGTGAAATCACTGATAGACTGAAGTGTCAAAGTCATGTGGATAAAGATAAAATAGATTATATTTAGATGTTATAATGCAGCAAAGAAATTAAAAGACGCTTGCTCCTTGGAAGAAAAGCTATGACCAAACTAGGAAGCATATTATAAAGCAGACACATTACTCTGCCAACAAATCTGTATAGTCAAAGCCATGGTTTTTCCAGAAGTCATGTATGGATGTGAGAGTTGGATGAAAATTAAAGCTGTTATAGATCAGTCGCTCAGCTATGTCCAACTCTTTGTGACCCCATGAACCGCAGAATGCCTGGCCTCCCTGTCCATCACCAACTCCCAGAGTCCACCCAAACCCATGTCTATCTAGTCGATGATGCCATCCAACTATCTTGTACTCTGTCATCCCCTTCTCCTTCTGCCCTCAATCTTTCCCAGCATCAGGGTCTTTTCAAATGAGTCAGCTCTTCGCATCAGGTGGCCAAAGTATTGGAGTTTCAGCTTCCACATCAGTCCTTCCAATGAACACCGAGGACTGATCTCCTTTAGGATGGACTGGTTGGATCTCCTTGCAGTCCAAGGGACTGTCAGGAGTCTTCTTCAACACCACAGTTCAAAAGCATCAATTTTTGGGCGCTCAGATTTCTTTATAGCCCAACTCGCACATCGATACATGGCCACTGGAAAAACCATAGCCTTGACTAGATGGACTTTTGTTGGCAAAGTAATGTCTCTGCTTTTTAATAATGCTTTTTAGTAATGCTGTATAGGTTGGTCATAACTTTCCTTCCAAGGGGCAAGTGTCTTTTAATTTCATGGCTGCAATCACCATCTGCAGTGATTTTGGAGCCCAGAAAAATATAGTCAGCCACTGTTTCCACTGTTTATCCATCTATTTGCCTTGAAGAGATGGGGCCAGATGCCATGATCTTAGTTTTCTGAATGTTGAGTTTTAACCCAACTTTTTCAATCTCCTCTTTCACTTTCATCAAGAGGCTCTTTAGTTCTTCTTCACTTTCTGCCCATAGGGGTGGTGTCTTCTGCATATCTGAGGTTATTGATATTTCTCCCAGAAATCTTGATTCCAGCTTGTGCTTCATCCAGCCCAGCATTTCTCATGATGTACTCTGCATATAAGTTAAATAAGCAGGGTGACAATATACATCCTTGATGTACTCCTTTTCCTATTTGGAACCAGTCTGTTGTTCCATGTCCAGTTCTAACTGTTGCTTCCTGACCTGCATATAGATTTCTCAAAAGACAGGTCAGGAGGTCTGGTATTCCCATCTCTTTCAGAATTTTCCACAGTTTATTGTGATCCACATAGTCAAAGGCTTTGGCATAGTCAATAAAGCGGAAATAGATGTTTTTTTTTTTTTTTTTCTGGAACTCTCTTGCTTTTTTGATGATCTAATACATGTTGTCAATTTGATCTCTGGTTCCTCTGCCTTTTCTAAGACCAGCTTGAACATCTGGATGTTCACTGTTCATGTATTGCTGAAGCCTAGCTTGGAGAATTTTGAGCATTACTTTGCTAGGGTGTGAGATCATTGCAATTGTTCAGTGTTAATATATACTTAGCACTAACTTGAAGTTTATTGAAACATTTCCCTTAGTGTCTCTACCTAATACTTCATGGGGAAAACTAGTCTTTTGTTAATCTCTTTAAAATGGTTTCTGAAAATAACTTTGGAGATTGTTCACAAGTTCACACTACTCTTCTTGAGCTGGCTTGATTTTCTTTTTTCCTTTCATCTTTTCCTTCAGAAGAACCTAACATACCAATTTAATGGTGAATGGTGATAATAAGGTTTCAACTATTTAATATACACACACTAAAATGCATAGAACCCAACAATCTCCTATGTCTTCTGAAAATATTACATCAGTATTTGAAGAAAAATTATTAAAATTAAATTTGTCCTTAATACTAGAAGAAACCAAAGTATTTTGTTCTAAATTCAGAGGATATGATTTCTAAATATGTTTACTTAGACATATAAACAACATGTTTACTGCATGATTCTATATTAATCATACTACCCGCCATATTTCCAAGGGAGATTCCATTCATTTTTTTAGTACAGTTCTGTACATAAAGAATAAATGTGCCAGAAAAAAAGGTTGGAAAATAAACAACAGCAGGTTATATTTGAAATATAATACTTGAAAATTTAGGCATGAAACTTCCAGTGACATTAATGATGATGGTGGAACTAAACCTACCTCTGCTTTACTAAATCTGCCTTTATATGTAAGTACATAGTCAAAACTAAGAAATCTGGACTTAACTGACATCATTATGCTGGGGTGTTGCAGGACAAGTGGTATGATATGTATTTATTGTAATTCCGTGTAATACTGTGTCTTCCACTGTCATATAATAAAGTGATTCTTCTAGATGCAGTGTGTGTGTGTGTGTGTGTGTGTGTGTGTGTGTGTGCATGAGTGAAAGAGAGAGAAAACCATTGTGAATAGCTACAGATTATCTCAAGATAGTATAATGCAATCTTCTGACCAGTAGATTACATATGGCAACATGCACTGAGGAAGGAGGACAGTGCTTCTTCATAGTGATGCCAGAGCTAAACAAATACCTACAACAGGAACTGAAAGAGGAAGCTTCAAGGGAAAAATATTCAGTTCAGTTCAGTCACTCAGTCCTGTCTGATTCTTTGTGATCCTATGAACCTCAGCATGCCAGGCCTCCCTGTCTGTCACCAACTCCTGGAGTCCACCCAAACCTATGTCCATTGAGTAGCTCATGCCATCCAACCATATAATATGTTATCTGCTATGGAAGAAAGTATATATTTAACTAAAAAAAATTTGTGCCTTTTAATGATTGTTCCTCAACCTTTCTTTTATAACCTACCCTAAATGGTCAGAGCCAGTCTGAAGGACATAGAGAAATATGGATTGGCTTTTTCTGACAGATTGAAAAAGTAGTCACATGCTTTATATGTATATCAGCTGTGGTACTTGTGGATAGAATATTGCAGTCTAGATATTTTAACTGGTAAAGAGTTTGCTTGATTAGCTTTACTCCTGTTTTTCTTCCATCTGTATTTTTTCCCCCTCCTACCGGTGGCTCAGTGGTAGAGAACTTGTCAGCCAATGCAGAAGACACGAATTTAATCTCCGGGTCCAGAAGATTTCCTGGAGAAGGAAATAAACTCCAATATTCTTGCCTGGGAAATCCCATGGACAGAAGGAGCCTGGTGGGCTGTAGTCCACGGACCCACAAAAAGAGTCAGACCTAACTAAGCAACTAAACAAAAGAAAGCTCTACTTCGAACACCAGGGGGCAGTGTATGCACGGTAGCCCATTGGTATCTTGAATTTGATCAAGTGTTTTGTCTAGAAGAGACAAAGGAAATAATTTAATAAACTAGAATTAGGTTACTGAAACACAAAAGGATTGAGGAGACAGGAATAAAGTAACCATGAAAATACTTTTTCATGGAAAACTGAGTTCATGTGTGGTTCAGTTCAGTTCATTCCATCTTGTCCTACTCTTTCGTACCCCATGGACTGCAGCACGCCAGCTTGGACTCCTGTCCATTGAGTCAGTGATGCCTTCCAACCATCTCATCCTCTGTCGTCCCCTTCTCCTCCCGTTTTCAATCTTTCCTAGCATCGGCATTTTCCAATGAGTCAGTTCTTTACATCAGGTAGCCAAAGTATTGGAGCTTCAGCTTCAGCATCAGTCCTTCCAAAGAATATTCAGGACTGATTTCCTTTAGGATTGTATGGTTTGAACTTCCTGAAGCCCAAGGGACTCTCAAGAGTCTTCTCCAACACCACAGTTCAAAAGCATCAATTCTTCAGTGCTCAGCTTTCTTTATAGTCCAACTCTCACATCCATACATGACTACTGGAAAAACCATAGCCTTGACTAGATGGATCTTTGTTGGCAAAGTACTGTCTCTGGTTTGTGATATGCTGTCTAGATTCGTCATAGCTTTTCTTCCAAGGAGCAAGCATCTTTTAATTTCATGGCTACAGTCACCAGCTGCATTGATTTTGGAGCCCCCCCCCCAAAAAAAAGTCTGTCATTGTTTCCATTGTTTTCTCATCGATTTGCAATGAAGTGATGGGACCAGACGCCATGATCTTCATTTTTTTTAATGTTGACTTTTAAGCCAGCTTTTTCAATCTCCTATTTCACTTTCATCGAGAGGCTCTTTAGTTCTTCGTTTTCTGCCATAAGGGTGGTGTCATCTGCATATCTGAGGTCATTGATATTTCTCCCAGCAATCTTGATTCCAGCTTGTGCTTCACCCAGCCCAGCATTTTGCATGATGTACTCTATATATAAGTTAAATAAGCAGGGTGACATACAACCTTGACATAATCCTTTTCAAATTTGGAACCAGACTGTTGTTCCATGTCCCATTCTTAATTGTTGCTTCTTCACCTGCATACATATTTCTCAGGAGGCAGATAAGGTGGTCTGCTATTCCCATCTCTTTAATAATTTCCCACAGTTTTTTTGTGATCCACAGTCAAAGGCTTTGGCGTAGTAAATAAATCAAAAGTAGATATTTTTCTGGTATTCTCTTGCTTTTCCAATGATCCAGTGGGTGTTGGTAATTTGATCTCTGGTTCCTTTGCCTTCACTAAATCCAGCTTGAATATCTGGAAGTTTTTGGTTCACATACTGTTGAAGCCTAGCTTGAATAATCTTGAGTATTACTTTCTTGAGTATTACTTTTCTAGCACTTGCACTTGTGCAGTAGTTTGAACATTCTTTGGGGTTGCCTTTCTTTGAGATTGGAATGAAAATTCACCTTTTCCAGTCCTGTGGCCACTGCCGAGTTTTCCAAATTTGCTAGCATATTGAGTGCAGCACTTTAACCAGATCATCTTTGAGGATTTGAAATAGCTTAACTGAAATTCCATCACCTCCTCTAGCTTTGTTCATAGTGATGATTCATGAGGTCACATTCCAGGATGCCTGGCTCTAAAATCAAATGAAAAATAACCAGCTTGGAAAATGTTTAAAGCTCATTATCTTAGATGCTAAAATATAAAGATCCTCTCTCTACCATAAAAATATCACCTGCAAAATAACAGCTACTTTCTAATAAAATGGGAAAATGGACAAAGACTTAAAAAACAAATAAGAAACCCCATATTTACATATATTATCTGTTGTCCAATCTCATTCATTGAAAGATAAATAGAAAAATAAGACTACATTGACATATACCATTTTCAAGATTAGCAAAATTTCAAAAGCTTGATAACACACTATTGGGAATGATGAATAAAATCTATCAACTTTCATTCATTGCTGGTTGGAGGACAAATTGCCATAACCCTCATGGCACAACTCACATGAAAAACAAGTTGGCAGTTTCTAACATCTCTAATATACATACAAATGTACTTTTGAACCAGAAATTTCAAAAATTTTTCGTACAAATTGTATTCCATGTATAGAAAAATGACCTGCAAAATTTTTTCACTCATCGTGTTCTTTCTGGAAAATTCTTAAAGATATGGGAATACCAGACCACTTGACCTGCATCTTGAGAAATCTATATGCAGGTCAGGAAACAACAATTAGAACTGGACATGGAACAACAGACTGGTCCCAAATAGGGAAAGGAGTACATCAAGGCTGTGTATTTTCATCCTGCTTATTTAACTTCTATGCAGAGTACATCATGAGAAATGCTGGGCTGGGTGAAGCACAAACCGGAATCAAGATTTCTGGAAGAAAAATCAATAACCTCAGATATGCAGATGACACCACCCTTATGGCTGAAAGTGAAGAAGAACTAAAGAGCCTCTTGATGAAAGTGAGAGAGGAGAGTGAAAAGTTGACATAAAAATCAACATTCAGGAAACAAAGATCATAGCATCCAGTCCTGTTACCTCATGGCAAATAGATGGGTAAAAATGGAAACAGTGACAGACTTTATATGTTTGGGCTCCAAAATCACTGCAGATGGTGATTGCAGCCATGAAATCAAAAGATGCTTACTCCTTGGAAGAAAGGTTATGACCAACCTAGACAACATATTAAAAAGCAGAGACATTACTTTGACAACAAAGGTCCACCTAGTCAAGGCTATGGTTTTTCCAATAGTCATGTATGGGTATGAGAGTTGGACTGTGAAGAAAGCTGAGCACTGAAGAATTGATGCTTTTGAACTGTGGTGTTGGAGAAGACTCTTGAGAGTCCCTTGGACTGCAAGGAGGTCCAACCGGTCCATCCTAAAAGAAATTAGTCCTGAATATTCATTGGAAGGACTGATGTTGAAGCTGATACTCCAAAACTTTGGCTATCTGATACAAAGAACTGACTCATTTGAAAAGACCCTGATGCTGGGAAAGATTGAAGGCGGGAGGAGAAGGGGACATCAGAGGATGAGATGGCATCACTGACTCAATGGACATGACTTTGGGTAAACTCTGGGAGTTGGTGATGGACAGGGATTCCTGGAATGATGCTGTCCATGGGGTTGCAGATTCGGACACACCTGAGAGACTGAACTGAGCTGAACTGAGTGTTGCTTGTTAAAGGACAAAATTGAGGTAGTATCTAAAAGCCAATCCACAGAGGCATCAGTTTTTTTTTTTTTTGTCATTCATACAAGGTAATGTTATTCAGCTGTAGAAAATGTAAAGTATTTTGTTTTCTTATTTGAACAAATTTCTGAGATATATTATTACATGAAAATATGCAAGATCCAAAACTGTATGTACAGTGAACTGTGAAAAAGAGGACAAAAATGCCCAAATTGTATGTTTATGTATATGCATAAAACTATTTGAAAAAAAAACAAATGAGAAGTTAAACAAAATTATATAATGAGAAATAAAATTAGAGGGACATTTTAAATTAATTAATCAGAGGATATTTCTATTTTCATCAGATTCCTTTGCCAGTAGTAAACACTTGTAGTAGGCACATATATATCACTAGATGAAAGAAAATATAGAATGAGTATGTTCATTCCTTCCTTTAACAAATATTTAAGGAGGATTTGTTATATGATAAGCATTGGCATACACAGTAGGAATATAGAGATATATCAGACAGATCTTGTCCTCTAGAAGCTCACGGTCTAAGACTGAAAATGGGAAAGGCCAACCATGTTATTATAATTCATTGTGATCAGAGTTAGGATATCAATATGTACAAAGTGATATGGGATATGGAAGAATAATTTTTTGAAATAGTCAGCTGAACTCACATGCCTCTGGTATGATATATTACTTTTAAAATGAAACTTCATTGAAAAAAAAAAAAGCATCTAGTTGGTTCCTAATATAGTATTTAGGACACAATTTTGTAAAATTATGTTTGTTTTGTCTTCATCCTTCCAAAGTACTGAATAATATGTTTATTAAGAATTTTACCTAAAAGAAGCTACTAAAAACATTGTAGCAGGCTGTGAAGAAGCAAAACAGTAAGAACAAAAAGTAGCAGTGTGATGACAAAATAAATTCTTTAGTTAACCTGAAAAGAAAGTGTCTTAAAGAAGACCTTTTAATTTTTTTGACTCTTCATCACAAAGAAGTATATTTATAAAAATAAAATACTACTCAGCCTCTTAAGAAAAATTTCTAAGAATATATGTTGCAAGCCATTGTCAAATTCAGAACTACTCTTTTTACTAAAGAGCATGACTGCAAATAAAAATGCTTCATATTCTTCATATTAGTTTATATTTTTTATGATAACTGGCTATTGGACAACTCAGTGGATTAGAAATAAAATATTTTCATTTTTCTTGTTAAATATCTATCAAAGTTATTAGTACAATTATGTGTCTAGTTAATGAATGTGATGATGGGATTAAAACTATGCTCTGAAAGGGTGAAATAATCCTTCCCTTCTTGGAGTGCCATTCTCAGTATATGTGTCATCAGCTTTAGATAATCACATCACATAAAAAATCTAGAGACTTTACATCATGTGTCAGTTCTTATACTTAGTACACAGAAACTATGCACTCTATCTGATATGGAAGAGCTAGACCAAGGAATACTTTGAAAACTTTGCCCTTTTGATTTTTATGGGAAACAGCTTCTACAGAATTCTTCTTGAGGCTAAACTGTTCTCTTTTTGTTTTGTTTGTTTGTTTTTTGATAACAGGTAAGATTCAGTTTGAATACTCTGCTTATTAAATCCAGAGATATAACATAAGTCAGTCATTGGAGTTAGCAACGCATGAGTACCAACTGAAGACAACTGGTACAGAATGTCTGTGTGACCACAAAATGCTTATGTGCCTGCAACATGATGATATTTTGAGGTTGGTCTTTAGCGGGTAATTAAATCATGAAAGTGGCTCCTGAATGGGATTAGTGCTTTTATTATTTTTTTTTTAATTTTATTTTTAATTGGAAGACAATTACTTTACAATATTGTAATGGTTTCTGCCATACATCAACATGAATCAGCCATAGGTATACACGTGCCCCTTCCCTCTAAAACCTCCCTCCTACTACCCCCCCCACCCCCATCCTACTCCTCTAGGTTGCCACAGACCACCAGTTTTGGGCTCCCTGTGTCACACAGCAAATTTCTACTGGCTATCTACTTTATATATGGTAATATCTATGTTTCAGTGCTACTTTCTCAAATCATCCCACCTTCTCTCTCCCCCATTGTGTCCAAAAGTCTATTCTCTGTCTGCATCTCCTTTGTTTCCCTGTAGATAGGTTTATTGGTATAAATCTTCTAGATTTCATATATATATATATATATATATATATATATATATATGTATATATATATGTATTAGTATACAATATTTGTCTTTCTGACTTACTTCATTTTGTAAAATAGGCTCTAAGTTTACCTGTCTCATAGAACTGATTCCAGTGCATTCCTTCTTATAGCTGAGTAGTATTCTATTGTGTATATGTACCACAACTTCCTTATCCATTCATCTGTCGATGAAGGGACCTAGAGAGTATTATACTTTGTGAAATTTGTCAGAGAAAGATAGTCACTGTGTGTTTTCACTATTATGTGGAATCTAAAAAACAAAATAAAAGAGGAAATATGACAAGAAACAAGCAGTTTTACAGATACAGAGAACAAATAAATGGTTGTGCATGCTTAGTCACAGAGTAGTGTTTGACTCTTTGTGACCCCATGGACTGTAGTCCACCAGGCTTGTCTGTCCATGAAATTTTCCAGGCAAGAATGCTAGAGTGGGTTGCCATTTCCTACTCCAAAGGATATTTCCAACCCAGGGATTGAACTCATGTTTCCCAAGTCTCCTGCTTTGGCAGGTGGGTTCTCCTGCTTTGGCAGGTAGGTTTTTTCAGATGGAAAAGACATTGTGAGATGGGCAAGATAGGTGAAGGGGATTAAAAGGTACAAACTGCCAGTTATAAAATAAATCTGAGGTATATAATGTATGGCACAGGGAATGCAGTCAGTATTTTACAATAACTTTATATAGTATATAATCTATAAAAAGATTGAATCACTGTGTTGTACACATTAAGCTAATATATTATGAGTTCACTATATGTAGGTAAATTAAAAATGTAAAAATAGGAAGGAGCCACATTTGTTCAACTATACCACAAGAATCTATTTCTGTTCTAAGCACCACAAGTTAGTGAAATGTTGTTGCTGAACCACGAAAGATGCCTGGCCTCTGGATTCTTGGCCTTTGGAGGCGAAGAATTCAATCTGGGGCCTGAGACAAGGCTTGATCTCTCAGAGCTTTTGTGTAATAGAGTTTTATTAAAGTATAAAATAGATAAAGAAAGCTTCTTACATAGACATCAGAAGGGGGCAGAGAGAGTGATCCCTCGCTAGTGTTAGCAATGGAGTTATGTACTTTTTAATTACTTATTATCATGAATCAAAAGAATGTTTGGAGATTGTAAAGACCTTACTAGACCCACTTCCATAATTTACATTTTAAGATAACAGGATTACCCAGAAGTTTTTTCCAGAAAGTGTCCTCAAGCAGGATACATTATTGTTATGTAATCCTAAGGAATGTAGAGAAAAAAGAAAAACAAAACAACAACAACAAAAAAAAAAACCTTTGTCCTTTCTTCCTCCCTGAGAATTCCAGATTCCCCTTTCCTTGGGGACCCCTGGACTTCTTATCAACTTACCTAGGAATTGACTCTCTCATTAGGAAGGCCTGAGGTATACTGGCCTTTGATGAAGAAATTCAAAGTAGTACTTTGAATTTAATATATTTAGTACTCATTCTATAGTGTTTTATACACACATATTTAGTACTCATTCTGTAGCATTTTATACTTATTAACACACACATATTTAGTACTCATTCTGTACCGTTTTATACTTATTACTGTTCTAAGCATTTTGGAAATGATAATAGCCCTAATATGTAGGTATTTTCATTAACTCTATTTTACAGAAGATTTAACTGAAGCACAGATGAGTTACTTTGTTTCCTTAGACCGCACAACTAATGAATGGTGAGATGCCCAGAGTTTAATCAAGGCAATATGGCTCCCAGAGTCTGTGATATCAAATAACCCACAATACTACAAGGATATCTCTTGTTTCATTTGAAAATAAAATAATTTTTGGTATTTATTTGAAGTATGCAAATACTGTGCCACTGCCTAGTAGAAGAAAGCCTATATTGATTCAATATATCAAATGGGATCAAATTGAAGACCATGGGTGGAGGCATATTTGGACTCAGGATTTAAATAAATCTTCCAAGTCAAATGACTATAAAATTTTATATAGAAGGTTGTGTTTTCTACTTTAGAGTTACCAGTGATTCATTCTATAGCTAGAATCAACATGGTTTCTGGTATTAACATGGATATTCATTTATAAAGAAGTAAAGGTCTTTTTGGTCTTGGTCAAAGTATAGACCATTTCCACTGTTTCATTTTCCTCCTTTTACAACCCACATCATGTAGGAAAGTTCAGGTTGATTATGTGCCCAGTATGTTCATGTTCATCGATTTGCTCTCTTCTCTTCCTTAAAGGTTCATTTTGTCTTTCTCTAAGAAAAAAATCCATCCAATAACTTCTTAGTAAGCTTAGCCCTGTACTCTGTGTATAGGCCTGCATTAAAAACCCTTCTCTTTATCTCTCTCTCTCTCTTTTTTTTTTTTTCCTATAACTACAGAGTGTTATTCTGAGTATCTTTTCAAGCTTTAGTAACAGTGCCCTAAAGCACAGAAATTTTCTACAATAGCAGAGCCTGGAAAGGATCTATAGCTATAATTTATCAGTAAGACAGACACTGGCAAAGAACCAGTCAAAATTTTTATGGAGAGATAAGTGAACTTTTTAAAACAATTTATAAAATTAACTGTGAACTAGCTCTTCTATTCTTTGCCACGAGAAAGCTCCCTTGCCACACACAAAATTGCAGTGGCTAAAAAGGTTAAATAAAATTAGTAAAATGCTTTAGTTTGAATTCTTAATGATATCATGCTCAAAAGCATGAACTTGACTCGTGTACAATTCTCTCACCACACTTTCTTTTACATCACATTCACTCTCCATTATAACTGAACTCCATCCATTGAAACAGTCTGAAGGTTCTCAGCTAAACTGTGTAGGCAGATTTCATTTCACTCAAAGGAAATTTTGCAAAACACTATTTGGAACTCTGCTCACTGAAAACATAGAGACTGGCTCTCATTGGCCTATATATGTTATTCTTAGATAAGACATGGGATTTTTAAATTGTATTTCTTATTTTAATCAGAAAAATTGCTCTTAAGTAACATTACAGGCTTATATCAACCACAAAAAAACACACTTGATATCATTTATGACCTAGAGTCTCTGTCTATGTTATAATCTGAGGAAATCTAGGAAGTATATGGAATACTCAAGATTAACTTAGAAAAGTTTCATAGACATACTTTTTAAAGAAGTCAGCAACAGGTAAGGGAAGAAAAGTGTAGAAGTTTAATATTTTGGGAATAGCAGTAGTAGAGCGGTTTGCTACTTTTAGTACTGAAGTTATGAGGAAGGGAGCATACATGAGAACCTAGAGTGCAAAGTTCACCAAGAGCTGGTGCTTCATACAGTGAGTCAGCCAGTCTATGGGAGAATATTTGCTTGACTCTCACTTATTTCTGCCCTGCAATGTACTACTCATGATGCCAATATATCTTCACATATTTTGTCTGTTAATCAGGGTTTTTGTTATGTTTCCAGGCAGGAGATTAAATCCCTTCCCTACCACTCAGTCTTGTTTGGAAGTAGAATTTCAGTTAAATTCCCTTTTAATCTATAATTTGAATGTGTGGTTTTATTTTTCCTTTTTTAAAAATATGAAATGTTTCAAATGTAATTAAAACTACAGGGACTTCTCTGGCAGTTCAGTGGTTAAGATTCCATGTTCTGACTACAGACGGTTTGGGTTCAGTCCCTGGTGGGGGAGCTAAGATTCTGTATGCTGCACAACACAGCCAAAAAATTAATAAATAAAATAAAACTTAAATAAAATAGTGAAGAAAAGTCAATCTTAAAAAAAAAAAAAAAAAAAAAACTACAAATACTAAACAAATACTCCAGTTTCTTCTATTTGGCACTAACGAATCACAGTTTTCTTTCACAATTGGTACATTTATTTTCAAAATAAATTATAATAATACAGATAAATACTTGATAAGCAGGCTTTTCACAAATGTAATATTCAAATGACCAGCAAGCATATTAAAAAGTGTCCAAATCCTTTACTCATCAGGGAAATACAAATTAAAACTACAGTGTGATACCATAATTAAAGACCTTTCAGATAGCTAAAATTTAAAGTATTGATAATATCAAGTGATAGAGAGGATGTGAAAAAACTGGAAATCTTATGACCATAAAATTGGGAAATAACTGCAAGAATTAAGTCTCAACACAGATAAACCCTATGATGAGAAAATTTGCTGATATGTATGTATGTGTGTGTGTGTGTGTGTGTGTGTATGAATATATATTTACCAAAAGATGTGTACATAAATATTCTTAGGAACACTATTTTTAATAGACAATTATTGGAATCAATGTAAATATCTATTGAAAGTACAGTGATCAAATAAATGAATAAATAAATGTATACATTGAAAACTCCAGCAGATTGAAATCCTTTAAAGTATGAGTGTTAATCGGAGAAGGCACTGGCACCCCACTCCAGTACTCTTGCCTAGAAAGAGCCTGGAAGGCTGCAGCCCATGGGGTCGGACACGACTAAAGCGACTTCACTTTCACTTTTCACTTTCATGAATTGGAGAAGGAAATGGCAACCCATTCCAGTTTTCTTGCCTGGAGAATCCCAAGGACAGGCAAGCCTGATTGGCTGCGGTCTATGGGGGTCACACAGAGTCGGACACTACTGAAGCGACTTAGCAGCAGCAGTATTAATAAAATACTGCCATCAGGAACAGTAAACATAAACCTTCTAAACATAAATAAACTTTAGTAAAAGAAGCCAGATACAATAGAGTACATATTTTATGATTCCATTTAGATAAAATTCAACAAAGGAAAAACAAACCTATGGTGAATCAGAAAGGCTGACATTTATCTTAAGAGAGAATTTTGGGAACACTTCCATTGCCTTTTGTATTCCTATACTGCTACTGAAATAGCTGATAAGAGGAGACAGATGAGAGGACTTCTGAATATTGCTAATGTTCTATATCCATATCTGGGTGGTGATAACATAGATGTATTCTGTTTATGCAAATTTATTTGTACATAAAAAATAAATTTGGACACTTAAGACTTAGGGTTTATCTTCTTAAGGTATGTTTAATTTCGTATAATAAAAAATATAACCAAATATAATTGATAAAGTTAAAAATTCATATTTTTTTCCTCTTTCTAATATATAGTATTCTGAATATGGAGGTTATGATTTTCATAAAGGTTTTTATACTCTTGGTATATACTGACTAACATATAGATCAAAAAGTAGTATGAGTGTTTTTGGATTTCTAAAAACAATTATTGTAAATGAATAAAGCTGTATGTGTCATTTAAAAATATTTTATTCAATATATTTTGAAATGCTTTCATATACATATATTTATATATTCATTTATGTTAATTACTGTATAATTTTTCATTGCTGAAAAATACTTAATGTATTTGTCTCTTCTTTTCTTTTTTTTTATTTATTTATTTTTTGTCTCTTCTTTTCTTATAGATATTCATATTGTTTAAAATGTTTCCTTACTATTGTGCTATTGCACTAAACAGTCTTGAACACGAGTATCCATGGATTTCTCATACTAAAGATACTTAGAATAGAGATCCTGAGTTATAGGCTACCACATTTTAAACTGTTCAGGCTTTACAAGTTTATCTCTAAAGATGTTATTCCATACTGGATGCTTGGGGCTGGTGCACTGGGATGACCCAGAGGGATGGAATGGGGAGGGAGGAGGGAGGAGGGTTCAGGATGGGGAACACATGTATACCTGTGGCGGATTCATTTTGATATTTGGCAAAACTAATACAGTTATGTAAAGTTTAAAAATAAAAAAAAAAAAGATGTTATTCCAAGTCATATATTTTAAATATTTAGGTTGAAATTATTAAAGTCCAGTGCTGTAAAGAACAGTACTGCATAGGAATCTGGAATGTTAGGTCCATTAATCAAGGTAAATTGCATGAGGTCATTCAGAAGATAACAAGAGTGTACATTAACATCTTAGGAATCACTGAAGTAAAATGGACAGGAATGGACAAATTTAATTAAGATGACCATTGTATCTATTACTGTGAACAAGAATCCCTTAGAAGAAAAGGAATAGACCTCATAGTCAACAAAAGATCCTGAAATGAGTACTTGGGTGCAACCTCAAAATGACAGAATAATCTCAGTTGGTTTCCAAGGCAAATCATTCAACATCACAGCAACCCAAGTCGATGTCCCAATCATGAATGATGAAGAAGCTGAAGCTGATCATTGAAGATCTACAGGACCTTCTAGAACTAACACTAAAAAAAAATAAAATAAAATGTTCTTTTCTTCATAGAGGATTGGGATTCAAAAATAGGAAGCCCAGGGATACTTGGAGTAACAGGCAAGTTTGGCCTTGAAGTACAAAATGAAGAAGGGTAAAGGGTAACAGAGTTTTGCCAAAAGAACACACTGGTCATGGCAAACACCCTCCTCCAACAACACAAGAGACAACTTTATACATGGACATCACCAAATGATCAATTTCAAAATCAAATTATCTTCTATGCAGCCAAAGATAGAAAAGCATTATATAGTCAACAAAAACAAGATCTGGAGATGACTGTGGCTCAGGTTATGAACTCCTTATTGCAAAATTCAGACTTAAAGAAAGAAGGGAAAACCATTAGCCCATTCAGGTATGACATAAATCAAATCTTTATGATTATACAGTTGAGGTGATGAATAGGTTCAAACTTCTAGATCTGGTAGACAGAATGCTTGAAAAACTATGGACAAAGGTTGATAACATTATACAGGAGGCAGTGACCAAAACCATCCCAAAGAAAAAGAAATGCAAAAAGGCAAAACGGTTGTCTGCGGAAGCTTCACAATTAATTGAGAAAAGAAAAAAAATGGAAGGCATGGAGAAAGGGAAAAATATACCCAAATGAATGCAGAGTTCCAGAGAATAGCAAGTAGAGATAAGAAGGCCTTTTTAAGTGAATAATGCAAAGAAATAGAGGAAAGCAATGTAATGGTATAGACTAGAGATCTCTTAAGGAGAAGGCAATGGCACCCCACTCCAGTAGTCTTGCCTGGAAAATCCCATGGATGGAGGAGCCTAGTAGGCTGCAGTCCATGGGGTCGCTAAGAGTCAGACACGACTGAGCGACTTCACTTTCACTTTTCACTTTGATGCATTGGAGAGGAAATGGCAACCCACTCCAGTGTTCTTGCCTGGAGAATCCCAGGGACGGGGGAGCCTGGTGGGCTGCCGTCTATGAGGTCACACAGAGTCGGACACGACTGAAGTGATTTAGCAGCAGCAGCAGCAGCAGCAGCAGAGATCTCTTAAAGAAAATTAGTGATATCAAGGGAACATTCCATGCAAGGATGGACAAGATAAAGGACAGAAACAGTAAAAGCATAACAGAAGCAGAAGAGATTAAGAAGAGATGGTAAGAATACACAGTAAGTAGAATGATACAAAAGAAGTCATAATGGCTTGGATAACCACAATAGTGTGGTCACTCACCTAGAGCCAGACATCCTGAAGTGTGAAGTCAAATAGGCCTTAGGAAGCATTAAGACAAACAAAGGTTTGTTGTTGTCCACAAAGTCAAAGACCTTAGTGTAGTCAATGAAGCAGAAATAGATGCTTTTCTGAAATTCTCTAGCTTTTGAGCATTATCTTGCTAACATGTAAAATGAGTTAAATCTGGAAGTGATGGAATGCCAGCTGAGTTATTTAAAAATACTGAAAGGTGATGCTATTAAAGTGCTGTTCTCATTGTGCCAGCAAATATGGAAAACTCTGCAGTGGCCATAGGACTGGAAAAGGTCAGTTTACATTCCAATCCCAAAGAAGGGCAAAGCCAAAGAATGTTCAAACTACCATACACTTGTGCTCATTTTACATGCTAGCAAGATAATGCTCAAAATCCTTCAAGCTAGGCTTCAGCACTGTGTGGACTGAGAGCTTCTGGATGTATAAGCTGGATTTAGAAAAGGGAGAGGAACCAGAGATCAAATTGTCAACATCTGTTGGATCATAGAAAAAGCAAAAGAATTCCAGAAAAGCATCTATTTCTGCTTCATTGACTATGTTAAGGCCTTTGACTTTGTGGATCACAATAAACTGTGGAAAATTCTGAAAGAGATGGGAATACAAGTCCACATTTACTGCCTCCTGAGAAACCTATATGCGGGTCAAGAAGCAACAGTTAGAACCAGACAAGGAACAACAGAATGGATCAAAACTGGGAAGGGTGTATATCAAGGCTGTATATTGCCATCCTACTTATTTCACTTATATGAGGAATATATCTTGTGAAATGCTGGGATGGATGAAGCACAAGCTGGAATCAAGATTTCTAGGAGAAATATCAATAACCTCAAATATACAGATGACACCACTCTAATGGCAGAAATTGATAGGTGAAAGAGGAGAGTGCAAAAGTTGGCTTAAAACTGAACATTCAAAAAATGAAGATGATGGCATTGAGTCCCATTACTTCATGGCAAATACATGGGGAAACAATGGAAAGAATGACAAACTTTATTTTTGGGGGCTCCAAAATCACTGCAGATGGAGACTGCAGTCATGAAATTAAAAGATTCTTACTCCTTGGAAGAAAAGCTATGAACAATTTAGGCAGTATATTAAAAAGCAGATACATTAATTGCCGGCAAAGGACTGTATAGTCACAGCTACGGTTTGATCACTAGTCATGCATGGATGTGAGAGTTCGACCATAAAGAGGTCTGAGCACTGAATAATTGATGGCTTTGAAAAATGGTGTTGGAGAAGATTCTTGAGGATCACTTGGAGTGCACAAAGATCAAACCAGTCAGTTCTAAAGGAAGTCAATCCTGCATACTCATTGGAAGGACTGATGATGAAGCTGACGCTCTAATACTTTGGCCACCTGATGTGAAGAGCTGATTCATTAGAAAAGACTCTGATGCTGGGAAAGATTGGAAGCAGGAGGAGAAGGGGACAACAGAGGATGAGATGGTTGGATGGCATCACTGATTCACTGGGCAGGAGTTTGAGCAAACTCTGGGATATGGTGAAGGACTTGGAAGCCTAGTGTGCTGCAGTGCATGGTGATGGCAAGAGTCGGACATGACTCAGTGAACAATAACAATAATATTTTATAGTTCCCACTCAGAGGCAGCCTTTCATATGTCATTAGGGACTAAAAAACATCATTATTTTTTTCTGTGCCTATAAAAAACAACATGTATTTCAGTTTCAATGGACTTGAAACAGTATTCTATAGCATAAGAGCTAAAAGAATCTTTTTCACACCTTATGAAATTTAAGCATTTATTCTAAATCTGCCTGTATAATTGTTCTCTATATGTACATGAAGTCATTCTCCCCAAAATGTAAAAAGATCATGTCTTGTATAAATATTGGTTGCTTATCACTTCCCAGGGATATCTTATAACGAACACTAATTCCAGTTGATTCTCACTCATCCTTTCAGATCAGATCAGATCGGATCAGTCGCTCAGTCATGTCCGACTTTTTGTGACTCCATGAATCGCAGCATGCCAGGCCTCCCTGTCCATCACCAACTCCCAGAGTTCACTCAGACTCATGTCCATCGAGTCAGTGATGCCATCCAGCCATCTCATCCTCTGTTGTCCCCTTCTCCTCTTGCCCCCAATCCCTCCCAGCATCAGAGTCTTTTCCAATGAGTCAACTCTTCGCATGAGGTGACCAAAGTACTGGAGTTTCAGCTTTAGCATCATTCCTTCCAAAGAAATCCCAGGGCTGATCTCCTTCAGAATGGACTGGTTGGATCTCCTTGCAGTCCAAGGGACTCTCAAGAGTCTTCTCCAACACCACAGTTCAAAAGCATCAATTCTTCGGCGCTCAGCCTTCTTCACAGTCCAACTCTCACATCCATACATGACCACAGGAAAAACCATAGCCTTGACTAGACAGACCTTTGTTGGCAAAGTAGTATGTCTGCTTTTGAATATGCTATTTAGGTTGGTCATAACTTTCTTTCCAAGGAGTAAGCGTCTTTTAATTTCATGGCTGCAGTCACCACCTGCAGTGATTTTGGAGCCCAGAAAAATAAAGTCGGACATTCTTTCCACTGTTTCCCCATCTATTTCCCATGAAGTGATAGGACCGGATGCCATGATCTTCATTTTCTGAATGTTGAGCTTTAAGCCAACTTTTTCACTCTCCTCTTTCACCTTCATCAAGAGGCTTTTTAGTTCCTCTTCACTTTCTGCCATAAGGGTGGTGTCATCCTTTAGGACCAATGAAAAACCCAGTCTTAGAGTTATTAGATCTTCTTTCCTTTAGAGTCATTTGAAGGGCTCAGTTATCACATACTGTGAAAGCTGTGTTGCCTAGCCTGATTAACCTGAGAATGCCTAGCTTTCTAGCCTTGAGATGCAATGATTCTCAGCCTTATAGCAAGCTTGGAGCCTGGGAACATTGACAAAATCAGACACTTTAGTGTCTAGGGCTCAGACTTCCTGGAGAGCTCCTTACATAGCTGTTTTGAGGTCTTTAAAACTCTCCAATCAGTCTGTGCTATGCTGTGTGCTGAACTTAGTTGCTTAGTCATGTTCGACTCTGTTCAATCCTGTGTAGCCCATCAGGCTCCTCTGTCTATAGGGATTCTCCAGGCAAGAATACGGGAGTAGATTGCCATGCTCTCCTCCAAGGGACGTTCTCAACTCAGGGGTTGAACTCAGGACTCCAGCACTACACTCCCACATTGCCGGCTAATTCTTTACCATCTGAGCCACCAGGGGAGCCCAACATGCCAGTACTGATGCTTAGTAGGCTCCCCTCTCCAAGGATCTCTTCCAGGTTTGAGAGAATCTTCCTGTCTCCATTCCTGCTCCTCTAACAATCACCGGTTGCTTTGCTTTTACTCTTTGAAGTTCCTAGCATATTTAGTTTAGTCAGTTTAGGTATTTTGATTTTTTACAAATCACAAAAGAATCATTAACTTGAACCAAATTATGAAATTAGGACAACAGACTTCTCTCAGACAAATAAATGCAAAGTTATGGCTAACTTATTGAAAGAGAGTCTAAAATATTAAATTCAAAGTAGCATCTGAATAAATTATCTTGCCTCATTTACATTTATCAAATTAGTCCTTATTTTGTAGTGTATTAAGTTATCTATTTTATAGATTTCTCATGGAGCAAAATCACAGAGTTCTCTAAAAAAGGCAGCACAAACCTTTAATGGTTTCAAACAAATAAAAAAAAAGCTTCTTTTGTTTTTAATGTTAAGTCTTTTTTTTTTTTATGTTTGTTGCATACAAGGGATGATATTTCATGCCCAGGAGTATTGTATATTTTGAGCAAATACCGTGTGCACTTATCATGCTGCTTCCAGTAACACTGAGAAAGTGGGAAAAGCTTCTCTCCTTGTCTCTAATCCAATTCTTCTTCATTGCTTTCTGTACTTTACCACTGTGAACCATATTTCTCAAATAAATGACATCTATTACTCTGAAAGGACACTCCTCTAATTCCATGTGAAATCTATAACACAAACTTACTTTCTTTTTACAACTTATATGATTTGAAATAAAGTAATAACTAAATCAGTAAGGAAAATCTTTAAAGTTTTACTGAAAGTATACCACTAGGGTCTGCATTTAAAACTGGAAAAATCATTCATGAAAAAATTATATATCGGCTATAAAATATAATACTAAAATAGTCACAGATCATGATTTTCTCTGTAATGTATACTCTGTCATTTAATTTGGTCTCAGTTTTCATCACTTCTTATGATGAAAGCATACATATTTAAATGATAGCTCATTTTTAAAAATATATCTTTTTAGCATATTTAGGAGTTTTACTAGCAACACCCAAAATCTATTTGGATGGGAATCATGTTTTCTATTTATTTTTATTGCTAATCAAAATGAAGGCATGAATTTAATTACACTTCCCATCTACTATGTAGGGGTATTTGTCTCTCTTACAGGGGAAGGAAGAAAACAGCTAGGGAGAAGTAATGGGAAATTAAACAGAAACCACAATTTTGAAAGCAACTTGTACTGTAACTCACAAAACAGATAAACTGAACAATGAGCCTGAGTTCAATATTTTTTTTTTTTTAAACAGACTCATTAAGGTCATATTTTCCAGGATGACAGTATAGACTGATTTAATTCTAACATTGTAGACTCATGTCCCAAGGATGAATTCACCAACTTTTCTAGCAAATTGTCTGTTTTACCAAATCTCCCCAAATCCTGCCAGATTGCTCCTTTTGATATATTTATGTAACTGAAAAGATTGAGCTCTGTGTTGCAATTATGATAAAGTCAACTTTGCTTGAAAAATAATGTTTTTCTGCTGCTGCTGCTAAGTCACTTCAGTCGTGTCTGACTCTGTGCGACCCCATAGACGGCAACCCACTAGGCTCCTCTGTCCCTGGGATTCTCCAGGCAAGAACACTGGAGTGGGTTGCCATTTCCTTCTCCAATGCAAGAAAGTGGAATGTGAAAGTGAAGTTGCTCAGTTGTACCCAACTCTTAGAGACCCCATGGACTGCAGCCTACCAGGCTCCTCCGTCCATGGAATGTTTTTCTGAGGAGTTTTTATATGAAAAATACCAGGAAAAACAGGTAGCAGGGACAAAAGCGCTTTGAGTGCACAGGCACTCAAAGAGCCCTTTGAGTATTCCAGCCAAGCATATATATTATAGGAGAAATAACTTTTTTAAAGAAAAATGGGAAGAGGAACATAGTTGTAGGAATTTGTGTAAACTATAGTCACTTTTGTCCAAATATTAACAAGAATGACCTCCTAAAAAAAGAAAGAAGTTAATCAAATGGGAGAGAGTGTAAAACTGAAGAAGGAGGAGCAAAAAACTAATATGAAAAATATTCATGGAAATGAAAAGAAAACAGGTTACTTACATTTCAAAGTGGTTTTGACTATTTTATCATTTTTTGTTATTGTTTCTATATTTACATCAAAGATACACGTGAAGTTTATAGAAGGTGAAAGAAAGACAAAATGCTTATACCCTTTATTTGGAGGGACAAGAAAAGCAAAATCATTAAGAAGCTGGTTCTAGCCCTAATGGGTGACTTTGAGGGCTTCAAGACATCAATGGAGATAACTGCATATGTGATGGAAATAGCAAGAGAACTAGAAATAGATCCTGAAGATATGATTAAATCTTCCAACTTATAATAAAACTTGAACAAATGAGGGGTTACTTCTTATGGATGAGCAGAGAAAGTATTTTCTTGAGATGGAATCTCCTCCTGGTGAAAATGGTATGAAGATTGTTGAAATGTCAACAAAGAACTTGGACTATTACTTACACTTAGTTGATAAAGCAGCAGCAGGGTATGAGAGGATTAACTCAAATTTTGAAAGAAATTCCATTGTGGATAAAATTGTATCAAACAGCATTGCCTGATTGCCTGTGTTGGGTTGATTTGCTCCTCTTCTGTTCTTGTCTGGTGGTAGCAAAGATTTGGAAAGACCGGCCACATTTAGCTCAAACAGGCAGGATTTTATTAGGCAGGAAGCAGGTAGTATTCGTAGCAACAAACTAGTGACAGCTGAGTCACAGCTCAAGGCGGGAAGCAGACAGCAGACAGTGCACTCCCAAGACTCAGGGGGGATCCGACCTACCCTTTTGGTGTTTGTTTGTTTGTTTCTTTTTTTCCCTAACCTTCCCCATGATTCCACCATCTTGGACTCCATTTTCTATTCTAACTACCTTACACTTGCTATAGAAAAGTCATCCATGAAAAGAAGAGTCCATCAATGCAGCAAACTTCATTTTGTTGTCAATTTTAAGAAATTGGTATAGCCACATCAAGCTGCAGCAATCTCCACCATGATCACTAAACAGCCGTCAATATGGAGGAATGATGTTGCATCAGCAAAAAGATTAAAATTCATTGAAAGGCCAGGAGATGATTAGCATTTTTAAGTAATAAAGTGTTTTTTTTTTTAAAAAGATATAGACATTGTTTCTTTAGACATAATTCATTTTCAACTTAACAAGTCCCAGAATCAATGCAGTTCAGGTCAGTCCCTCAGTCGTGTCTGACTCTTTGCGACCCCATGAATCGCAGCATGCCAAGCCTCCTGTCCATCACCAACTCCCAGAGTTCACTCAAACTCACCATCGACTCGGTAATGCCATCCAGACATCTCATCCTCTGTCGTCCCCTTCTCCTCCTGCCCCCAATCCCTCCTGGCATCAGAGTCTTTTCCAATGAGTCAACTCTTCCCATGAGGTGACCAAAGTATTGGAGTTTCAGCTTTAGTATCAGTCCTTCCAATGAACACCCAGGACTGATCTCCTTTAGAATGGACTGGTTGGATCTCCTTGCAGTCCATGGGACTCTCAAGAGTCTTCACCAACACCACAGTTCAAAAGCATCAGTTCTTCGGCGCTCGGCTTTCTTCACAGTCCAACTCTCACATCCATACATGACCACTGGAAAAACCATAGCCTTGACTAGATGGACCTTTGTTGGCAAAGTAATGTCTCTGCTTTTTAATATGCTATCTAGGTTGGTCATAACTTTCCTTGCAAGGAGTAAGTGTCTTTTAATTTCATGACTTCAATCACCATCTGCAGTGATTTTGGAGTCCAAAAAAATAATATCTGATACTGTTTCCACTGTTTCCCCATCTATTTCCCATGAATATAATCTGTACCACAATATTAATAGCAATTATTTTTGAGAAATAAGATACTAGATTGTTTTTTGTTTTAGTTAATTTATGTTCTGATTTTTCTACATTTAGATACTATTTAGTCAATGAAATGGAGCAAAAAAATCAAAGAAAAAATCGAAAATGATTGCTAAAAGGAAGTAAAGAGTACATACAGTTCTTGGAGAAAAGTTAATCATTTGTTATGGATTCATATATTGGGTAATTAAATTTGTATTATACTTATTAAATATTAATTTTGCTTATGTAATTATTAAGTATAAATTATATATATATATATAAGTATTATTATAATTACTCAACTAGAAACATCATGGGCTTCCCTTGTGGCTCAGCTGGTAAAGAACCCACCCACAATTCAGGAGACCTGGGTTTGATCCCTGGAATGGGAAGATATCCTGGAGAGAGGAAATCATAATTAAAGAGTTTGGGCTTTTTAAAAAAAGAATGTAGTTTACATTCATGAAAATTTGCCATTAAGTTATTTAACAAAACTAAAACTTTAGTGTTACAATCTTTACAATTGTATGTTATGAAAAGTTGAAAATTTATTGGAAAGAAAAATATTCAAACACGTTTAAACAACTAGAAATGTTTTGTCTGTTAGCCCAAGTATTTATGAGGCTTGCCTTGTGGCTCAGCTGATAAAGAAGCCACCTTAAATGTGGTGACCTGGGTTTGATCCCTGGTTTGGGAAGATACCTTGGAGAAGGAAAAGGCTACCCACTCCAGTATTCTGGCCTAGAGAATTCCAAATTCCATGGGATTGCAAAGAGTCGGACATGACTGAGCGACTTTCACCCATTCATTCCAAGTATTTTCTCCAAAGAAGACATACAGATGGCTAACAAACACATGAAAAGATGCTCAACATCACTCATTATCAGAGAAATGCAAATGAAAACCACTATGAGGTACCATTTCACACCAGTCAGAATGGCTGCGATCCAAAAGTCTACAAGCAATAAATGCTGGAGAGGGTGTGGAGAAAAGGGAACCCTCTTACACTGTTGGTGGGAATGCAAACTAGTACAGCCACTATGGAGAAGAGTGTGGAGATTCCTTAAAAAACTGGAAATAGAACTGCCTTATGAGCCAGCAATCCCACTGCTGGGCATACACACTGAGGAAACCAGAAGGGAAAGAGACACGTGTACCCCAACGTTCATCGCAGCACTGTTTATAATAGCCAGGACATGGAAGCAACCTAGATGTCCATCAGCAGATGAATGGATAAGAAAGCGATGGTACATATACACAATGGAGTATTACTCAGCCATTAAAAAGAATACATTTGAATCAGTTCTAATGAGGTGGATGAAACTGGAGCCTATTATAAAGAGTGAAGTAAGCCAGAAAGAAAAACACCAGTACAGTATACTAACACATATATATGGAATTTAGAAAGATGGTAACAATAACCCTGTGTACGAGACAGCAAAAGAGACACTGATGTATAGATCAGTCTTATGGACTCTGTGGGAGAGGGAGAGGGTGGGGAGATTTGGGAGAATGGCATTGAAACATGTATAATATGTATGAAACGAGTCGCCAGTCCAGGTTCGATGCACAATACTGGATGCTTGGGGCTGATGCACTGGGACGACCCAGAGGGATGGTATGGGGAGGGAGGAGGGAGGAGGGTTCAGGATGGGGAGCATGGGTATACCTGTGGCGGATTCATTTCGATGTTTGGCAAAACTAATACAATATTGTAAAGTTTAAAAATGAAATAAAATTAAAAAAAATAAAAATAAAAAATAAAACAGCAAAAAAGATGCTAATTAAAATTTTTGCATAAACATATTTTGTCTAAAACATTTGTTTTTGCATGATTTACTGCATCAAGATTATCACAAATGATACATATTGTTACATAATGTAATGCATTTATACATCACCTTTATAATAAATATCTTTAAAGTAATGATGATATTTCTCTTCTACGTGCTATGCTGCTATACTGAAATGCTGCTGTTCTGTGGAAATCATTCAGTAATTCAAGAAAAAAAAGTTTGAGACTCACCTAATATTTATTTTGTAATGTCAAGTAGCAGCCTCTTAACCTAAAATATGGCAACTGAACAACCAATGATTTTCTTGAAACTCGAAAGTCACAAGGCTTATTACATTTTTTAGAGAAGAGTGGCAATATAACCTTTGATACTTCAGGTATTGAAAGTAAAAATATGCAAAATGTTCAGCTGTTTCTAACATTGCTTAATGATTGTTCTTAATCCTTGTTGGTTAAGAGAATTCACCATTTTATTTAAATTGCATTTAAATCAAATACATTTTCTGAAAATCTGAAAATTGAGCAGCCTTATTAGAGTAAATATGAAGTGTTTTCCTTGGAACAATTAGCTTGGGAATAAACAACCTGTATATAAACAAAGAAGGGTAGTGCAATGTAGGATATAAGGTCAATAAAGCAAACCTTCAGTATCTTAAAGTAAATTTTGTGAAGTGTGAAGCTGTTAAGAAAAAGAGAGAGAAAGCATAGTCAGTATATAGGTTGAACTATGTTGAAAACACAGCTGTTTATGTTGCATAAATATTACTTTATTTACTTTTATTTTCTTTGTTTTTATTTTTTATTTACTAGAACTGCACTGGAAAATGGGGGCAATTGGATGTAAGACTGGATACTACATTTAAAAACATTTCATTAGAATATAGTTGATTTATAATGCTAATTGATAATGTTGTGCTCATTTCAGGTGTGCAACAAAGTGAATGTTATACATATACTTACATCGACTCTTTTTAAGATTATTTTCCCATATAGGCATTGCAGAGTATTTTAGTAGGGACCATTTAGTAAAGACCATTTAGTAGAGACCATTTAGTAAAGACCATACTGTAGGTCTTTAGTTGTTATCTGCTTTATAATATAGTAGTGTTTATATGTCAACCCCAATCTCCCAAATTTTCTGTACCTTCTTCACCCCCTGGTAACCATAAGTTTGTTTTTTCCATCTATAACTCTATTTTTGTTTTGTAGATAAGTTCTTCTATATCTTCCTTTTTTTAGATCCCACATGTAGGCAATATTATATGATATTTGTCTTTCTCTGTCTGACTTACTTTACTCAGTATGACAAACTCTATGTTCACCCATGTTGCCGCAAATGGCATTATTTTGACTGAGTGATATCCCATTGTTTATATTTACCACTTCTTCTTTATCCAATCTTCTGCTGATAGGCTTTTAGGTTGCTTCCTGGCAATTGTAAAAAGTGCTGTTATGAGCACTGGGGTGCATGTATCTTTTCAAATTATGAATTTATTTGGATATATATGAAGGAGTGTGGTCATTGGATAATATGGTAGCTCTATTTTCAGTTTATTGTTGAACCTCCATACCTTTTTCCATAGTAATTTTACCAATTTACCTTCCCACTAAGAGTGCAGGAGATTCCCCTTTTCCCTATACCCTCTTCATCATTTTTTGTTTGTAGATTTTTTGATTATGGTCATTCTGACCAATGTGAAGTGATGACTCATTATAGGTTCAATTTGCATTTCTCTAAAAATTGGTGATGTTAAACATCTTTTCATGTGCTTTTTAAGCATTTATATGTATTCTCTGGTGAAATGTCTATTTAGATCTTTTACCCATTTTTAATTTGGTGTGTGTGTGTGTGTGTGTGTGTGTGTTTTAATTGAGCTGTATGAACTGTTTTTATATTTTGGAGATTAATCTCTTGTCTGTTGTTTTGTTTTTAAGTATTGTCTCCCATGCTTAGGGTTATCTTTTCATTTTGTTTATATTCTACATTAACTTAGACAATGTTTTTCTTTGACTGGGTAACTGTTCCCTTCCCCAGGGGATCTTCCTAACCCAGGAGTCGAACCCAGGTGTCCCTCATTGTAGGCAGATTCTTTACCAGCTGAGCCACAGGGGAAGCCCAAATAACATTTACAATGCAAAAAATTATCAGAAAGTGAAAAGTTAAGCTTCTGTACTTTTATCTATTCTTTTTTTATGCCCCCTTTACATTCTGCATATTTCCAATATTTCCGTCTAAATGATCTTGATATCCAGGGAACAATAAGCTATCTCCTTCAACACAAGATGCACTAGTACAAAAGTTTTTGAGAGACCTATGTCAAAAAGGTATACAGATTAAGTGATGATATAGATATTTATAGAAATAATTATTAGTGTAAATAAAAGTGCACAAATAAATACTGATATAAATGTAAATATATTTGTAAATGTATAGGTATTAGCTCTGTCCACTAAGAAAACCTAAGTAGCACTGCAGTAGCATAAGAACATAAACCAAATGCACAGATTTGGGTTTCTAAATATCATTCTCTACTATAAGACTTAAGGGCTCCTTGAAAAGATGGCTAATTCCAAGGGTGGGACAGAGATATAAAATAAAACTAGGATATCTTTTTATTCTTGAAATTAAGGAAATTCTCAGATTAAGATAGAGAAATATCTAAAGGACACAGAAGACATTTGGCCCAAACCTGGACAACTGGAATATCAAAATAAAACATATTAACATATTATAATTTATTGTATAAAATAGGAATATGTGTGTGTGTTGTTGTTGTTTAGTCACTGACTTGTGTCTGACTCTTTTATGACCCCATCACGGGCTCCCCTTTCCATGGGATTTCCCAGGCAAGAATACTAGAGTAGGTTGCCATTTCCTTCTCCAGGGGATCTTCCTGACCCAGAGATTGAACCCATATCTCCTGCATTGACAGAAGGCTTCTTTACCACTAATCCACCAGGGAAGTCCTAAAAACACATAAAAGTTAGGAAAAAGAAAGCTCTACTGTACACTAAAATTCCAACTAATACATGAGGAAGGAAAAATGGAAATTTAAAAATCACCAATTAGCAAACCTCAAAGTAATAATTCATAGAAGTTTGGGAATGGATACTAAAACTGTAAATATTTGATGAGGAGTAAAATGTTATATAGCTTCAAAGTATTTCTCCATATATTATATATTCAACAAAATACAGGAAACATAATTTTGCTATGGTAAACCTAGTAGATATGATCACCATAATCAAGTGATCAAAATTAGTATCAATATTAATGGGAGAAAGTCAATAAAATACAATAAGAAGTACATACCATTACTTCTGTGATACTCCTACCAAAAATTCATAACCTGATCCTGAACATAAAAATGTCAGACAAATCCAAATTGAGTGACTTTCTGTAGATCATTTGAAGATAAAGATTTAAGAAACTTCCAGTTTGAAGTACACTAAAGATACAAGGCAATGGCACCCCATTCCAGTACTCTTGCCTGGAAAATCCCATGGACGTAGGAGCCTGGTGGGCTGCAGTCCATGGGGTCGCTGAGTCAGACATGACAGCAACTTCACTTTCACTTTTCACTTTCATGCATTGGAGAAGGAAATGCAACCCACTCCAGTGTTCTTGCCTGGAGAATCCCAGGGAAGGGGGAGCCTTGAGGGCTGCCGTCTATGGGGTCACACAGAGTCGGACACGACTGACGCGACTTAGCAGCAGCAAAGATACAAGATAAAAAAATCTTCACATGATACAGGGTTGGATCATATTGGTTAAAAATAAATTATTAAAACTTGAATAAGATTTATGGAATAGATAGTAATAAAACATCAGTTTTAATTAACTGACTGATGTTTCTACTCTGGTTATATAGGCTAATGTTATGGTTTGTAGAATATATGCACTTTAAGTATTTAGAGAGTTAGAGAGCATCTGTAACTTACTCACAAATAGAATTTTTTTTTATGTTCCCTGAAACTTTATAGCTAATTATTTACATATCAATTAATTACAAATTTAGAATTTGAGATATTGACATTACTATTACCCTGATATGTTCAGGGAAAGCAGTATATTCAAGTAATATATGTAATACAAATAATATATGCAATTGGTCCCCTTCATAGACCACAGCCTTGATGTGACAAAGGGGCTTTGTAACTCAGAGTAGCTATGAGCCATGCTGTGCAGAGCCATCCAAGATGGACAGTTCATAGTGGAGAGTTTCAGCAAAGCATGGTCCACTGGAAGAGGAAATGGCAAACCACTCCAATATTTGTACCATGAGAACCCCATGAGCAGTATGAAAAGGCAAAAAGATACCACACTGGAAGATGGGCCCCCTGAGTCAGAAGATATCCGATATGCTACCAGGGAAGAGCAGAGGGCAATTACTAGTAGCTCCAGAAAAAATGAAGTGGCTGGACCGAAGTAGAAACTATGCTCAGTTCTGTGTGTGTTTGGTGGTGAAAGTAAAGCCCAAATGCTGTAAAGAACAATATTGCATAAGAACCTGGAATATTAGATTCTTGAATCAGTGAAATAAAATGGAAGGGAATGGATGACTTTAATTCAAAGGACCATTATATCTATGACTATGAACAAGAATTCCTTAGAAAAAGTGGAGTAGCCCTCATAGTCAATAAAAGAGTCTGAAATGTAGTATTGGGTGCAATCTCAAGGATGACAGAATGATCTTGGTTTGTTTCCAGCACTAACCATTCAATGTCACATTAATCCAAGTCTGTGCCATAACCACTAAAGTCAAAGACGTTGAAATTGGTTCTAAGAAGATGTACAAGACCTTCTAGAGCTAGCACCAAAAAAAGTGTTCTTTTCATGATATGGGGATTGGAATTCAGAAGCAGGAAGACAAGAGATACCTGGAGTAACAGGCAAGTTTGGCCTTGAGTACAAAATGAAACAGGGCAAAGGCTAACAGTTTTGTCAAGAAATTATGCTGTTCAGAGTAAACACTCGTTTCCAACAACATAAGATTCAACTCTACACATGAGAGGTCACCAAATGATCAATACCAAAATCAGACTGATTATGTTTTTTGCAGCCAAAGATGGAGAAGCTCTGTACAGTCATTAAGAACAAGATCTGGAGATGACAGATCATGAGCTCCTTATTGCAAAACTCAGTCTTAAATTCAAGAAATAGGGAAAACCACTAAGCAATTCAGGTATGACTTAAATCCGTTATGATTATACACTGAAGGAGATGAATAGATTCGAGGGACTAGCTCTGTTAGACAAAGTTCCTGAAGAACAATGAACAGAGGTTTGCAGCAGTGTATAGGAGGCAGTGACCAAAACCATACCAAGAAAAAGAAATGCAGGAAAGCAAAGTGATTGTCTAAGGAAGTTTTACAACTAGTTGAGAAAAGAAGAGAATGAAAGGCAAGGAAAAAGGGAAAGTTCCTTTAAAAAATGTATTTGACATTTCAAGTGGTAGTTGTATGCATTTCTAGCATAATTTTAGAATAATTGATATATTTATAATAAAATCTTATACATTAGCAAAGCATATCTCAAAAAGTTTTTTCAGATGTTCTTTTCTGCTTTGAATCTGATAATATATAACTATATATTATCTATATAACTCTGATTTGTTAAATCAATTATTCTGTTTTATTTCTACTGTATATATTTTATTTTATATTGCCTATACATTATAATTTGACTAAACATTCCTATTAAATATGATATTTTGTTCTTTTTTATTTATAGGCTTATATATTTTAAAAATAATGTAGTATTTATTATTTCCATTTTCTCTTTAAGCCTATTTGTTTTCCTTTTGTCTAAGTATTGATTATGACCTCCAGAAATATATTAAGCATTTATGGTCTTAAAATGAAATAAGGATGCTATTTATATATTGTTTTGTCTATAGCTTTGAAGTTTTTATGAAAATATCTTTTTCCATTGTGAAATCATAGATAGTTGCTAAAAGTAACTGTGTTCATTTCCTATGTTTGGCATAAAATATTATTACAAACTGAGTGACTTGAAACAACAGAACTTTTTTCTTTCCAGATTTGCAGGCTTGTAGTCTGAAATCAAGGTCGTGGCAGGGTCATGCTCCCTCTTAAAACTGTAGGGGAGCATCTTTCCTTGCCTCTTCTTAGCTTCTAGTGGTGATCCTTGGTTTATGGTTCTATCACATGGCAGCCTTCCTGTATATGTCTATCCTCTCCTGTTCTTACAGAAGGACATCAGTTATAGGGCCCAACCTACTCCATTATTATCTTAATGTGATCACATCTGCAAAGATTCTGTTCACAGCTTCTAAGGATTAAAATTTCACCCTATCATTTGCATGGGTAAAATTCAAGTCACAATGGTTATTAGTGTTTTTCTTGTATTTATGAGATAGAACAAAAGTCAATTACTGTATTATTTACAAAATTAGACTTTAAATGGTAAAATATTAGCATATAAAAAGAGGTATCTTTATAATATACAAATTCATCAGAAAGATACTAAAGTTATGACTTATCTCATAAAATAGATGAATTTAAGTGATATTTTGTTTCTGAGTTTTTCAGTTCTTTGAAATCTGTTGATGCATTGTTGCCAACATATAGTCAATTTTTATAAAAATGGGTATTTTTATTGTACACATATTAGATATAGTGATATTATCTACATCAGATGGGCTAATATGGTTTTTAAAGTATTAATATTCATATTGACTTCTTTCTCCTGATTGATTATTCTATTAGATACTCAGAGATATTTGTCATAATCTCATTATAATTGTGAATTTGTCTATTTCCCATTTATCTTTTGTTATGTCAATTTTTGTTTTATATATTTTGCAAACATGCTTAGAAATATTGTATAGTTTCCTTGCTTTGAAATAGGCCTCTATATCTGTATAAATGATTCTTGTCTTAAAGTGTATCTTGTCTGGTATTAGTATAGGAGCACCAGCTTCCTTTTGGTTAATATTTATGAAGTTCATCTTTCTCCAAAATTTTATTTTCAAACATTCTTTACCTTCATATTTAGATATGATAATTCTTAGATAATTTCTTAGATGATAATTTTACATTCAGTTTTAAATTTAGTATAGATTCCATCCTGCAGACTAAGAACAAGTAAAACATACATAAGATTCACTAAACTAAGCAAGACACATACTAGTTGGAGAGCACGGTTGTATAAGATAATGATGAATTGATCAATACTTATTCAAATACTATTGTTTCTGTGACAGAGAAATTTGATTTCTGTTAAGTAGTAGTTAAGTAGTAGTTTAGTAACAGTATAATATGAGATTTTATGAATATCTATATTATTGTGAAAATTGGCAGGGGAACAAAATTGGTGGTGTTGAGACAAGTTAAGAACTGTTACAGTGAGATCTAGAAATGGTCCAATTTTATTATGGCACACTAGCAATGATTACAGAGAAGGCAATGGCACCCCACTCCAGTACTCTTGCCTGGAAAATCCCATGGATGGAGGAGCCTGGAGGGCTGCAGTCCATGGGGTCGCTGAGGGTCGAACATGACTGAGCGACTTCACTTTCACTTTTTGCTTTCATCCATTGGAGAGGGCAATGGCAACCCACTCCAGTATTCTTGCCTGGAGAATCCCAGGGATGGGGGAGCCTGGTGGGCTGCCGTCTATGGGGTCACACAGAGTCGGCCATGACTGAAGCAACTTAGCAGTAGCAATGATTATGATCATTATTAATAATATAAAAGTAGAAGACCAAAGAAGTGATCAGTATATTCATTCTGACACAAAGAAAAAGAAATAGGATGTATTATACATATAGATTTTGTTTTCAAATATTATTTAGGGACTTAGGTAGAAATGATGGTTTTAAATATGGTAAACAAAAGATTTTGAGTTTGGTTTTAGTTTGGTTATTATTCATTGTGAGCTTACCATAAATAAACAAGTAAGAAGTGTAGACTAAACAAAATTAAGTGTATTAAACTTACGCCAATAAGGGAGTTGCTGTTGTTGTTTAGTCACACTGTCTTGTGTGACTCTTTGTGACCCCATGGACTGCAGCATTCCAGGACTCCCTTTCCTTGACCATCTCCCAGAGCCTGCTCAAAACTCATGTCCATTGAGTCGGTGATGCCATCCAACCATCTCATCCTCTGTCATCCCCGTCTCCTCCTGCCTTCAATCTTCCCAGCATCAGGGTCTTTTCTAATGAGTCAGCTCTTCACATCAGGTGGCCAAAGTATTAGAGCTTCAGCTTCAGCCCTTCCAATGAATATTCAGGATTGATTTTCTTTAGGATTGACTGGTTTGATCTCCTTGCAGTCCAAGAGACTCTCAGGAATCTTCTCCAACACCACAGTTCAAAAGTACCAATAAGGGAACACACCACCTTAACACTTAAGGTGTTGCCTCAAATTAAGCAAATAAGAAAAGAATATTTATATTATTTTAGGATGTGGGCTGTAGTATTTTAAGGTGACTCTTAGATGAGAAAGTCTGGTTGAGTTTATCTACTGTTTATGGTATTAATATATCAGTTTTAGATTGGTAGTCATAAAAAAGAGAGTTCTTAAAGCAAATGCAATGAAGATGCTATTAGGTAAATGTCTTTTTTTTTTTTTTTTTCACTTTCTTTTTCTTTTTTTTTTTTTCTTTTTTGAAGCAACATTTGGCCTGCTTTTTATTATTATTTTTTTTAATTTTATTTTATTTTTAAACTTTACATAATTGTATTAGTTTTGCCAAATATCAAAATGAATCCACCACAGGTATACATGTGTTCCCCATCCTGAACCCTCCTCCCTCCTCCCTCCTCGTACCACCCCATTCCATCCCTCTGGGTTGTCCCAGTGCACCAGCCCCAAGCATCCAGTATTGTGCATCGAACCTGGACTGGCAACTCGTTTCATACATGATATTTTACATGTTTCAGTGCCATTCTCCCAAATCTTCCCACCCTCTCCCTCTCTCACAGAGGTAAATGTCTTGTTCATCCACAGTAGTTAATGTAGTCACTAGATGTAGTTCTCATTGTTTCAGTGTTTCTTCCAGGTGGATGCTTGTTCTCTGGCAAAAACAAAACAAACAAACTAAAAAGAGCAAACAAAAATAGAAGCACATACACATAAAAACCAAACACAAATGAAAGCTTGCATATAAATTATTTTAGAAAGCAAATGGCTGTAATTATAAGAACAGACACTTTTTTTTTTTTTTTTGAAAACTCAAGTTTATCTTCCTCTGTTAAAGAGATGTATGGGGAACACATGTATACCTGTGGCGGATTCATTCCGATATTTGGCAAAACTAATACAATTTTGTAAAGTTTAAAAAAAAAAAAAAGAGAGATGTACTAGAACAGAGAAAAGACACATGAACCTCAGAAAAGGGACCCTTGAATTGGAAGCAAATTCTAAGGAAAAATAACAATGGGAAATAGCTCTAGGCACTGGGGGATTCTGTAATATTTAACTGTGGATTTAACACCTACTTTAAAGTAGATTTAACACCTACTTTATTTTCGTATTTGATTTTCACATACAGATTTAATGAACAGACAGGTTGAATTGAAAGTTAACAGGGCTTGATTTTGAGAAAGAATGTTCTAACCTTTCCTGACCAATTCATTTTTTTTTTTTTCCTGTTCACTGTTATCTAGCCTTCTACACTGTACAGTCAGTCCCATAATATAAGATATCATCCTGTTCTAAAATGCAACCACCAAGGAAAAATGGCTCTTTGTGCTTTATGATTTCTTTATTGTTTAGCTTGAATGATTTTTTTTTTTTTTTAAATCTCTTCTGTTGAAGTGAAGTGAATGTTGCTCAGTCGTCTCCAACTCTTTAAGACCTCATGGACTATACAGTCCATGGAATTCTCTAGGCCAGAATACTGAAGTTGGTAGCCTTTCCCTTCTCCAGGAGATCTTCCCAACCCAGAGATTGAACCCAGGTCTCCTGCATTGCAGGCAGATTCTTTACCAACTGAGCTGTCAGGGAAGCCCTTTCTGTTGGAAATATGACAACTTTTTTCATAGCCTTATATGAGGAGTTCAAAAATTCCAATAACACAAAAGAAGTGCATTATGACTTCTAGATTAATACAATCAATATTGCTCATTCTTTAGAGTAACTTTACTTAAAATTGAGACTTTTTTGTTTTCACTTGCTAAATCATTAAGAAATAAATGCTATGATGATCTCAGAATGTCAAAATTGGCCAAGGTAATGCTCCTAGAAGACACCTACATTTTTAATGGGGTCTGGAAGAGAAATAAGCAAATCTCCACATATATCCAAATTAAATTATTGTAGAATTCTGTTGAGAACAAGTTAGCCATTAGCTCCATATTTTACTATGAGAGAGCTGCTTTATGATTCCAGTCTTATGGTCTTTATCTTTAAAATACAAGTAGTAGCATTGATGATACAGCATGATTGCTGGGAGAAATATCAACAGCCTCAGATATGCAGATGATAACACTCTAAGGGCAGAAAGTAAGAGGAACTAAAGAGTCTCTTGATGAATATGAAAGAGGAGAGTGAAAAAGCTAACTTGAAACTCAACATTCAAAAAACTAAGATCGTGATATCCAGTTTCATCACTTCATGGAAAATGGTGGAAGCAGTGAGAGATTTTCTTTTCTTGAGCTCCAAAATCACTGTGAACAGTGACTGTAGCCTTGGAATTAGAAGAAACTTGCTCCTTGAAAGGAAAGCTATGATCAACTTAGAAAACGTATTAAAAACAGACATCACTTTGCCAACAAAGGTGCATAAAGTCAAAACTTTGGTTTTCCAGTAGTCATGTGTGGATGTGAGAGTTGGGCCATAAAGAAGGCTGAGTGCCAAAGAGTTGATGCTTTTGAATTTTCGTGCTGGAGAAAACTCTTGAAAGTCTCTTGGATGGCAAGGAGATCAAACCAGTCAATCATAAAGGAAATCAACCTTGAATATTCATTGGAAGGGATGAAGCTCCAATATTTTGGACATGTTTTACAAACAGCTGTCTCATTGAGTTCAGTTCAGTCACTCTGTCATGTCCGACCCTGTGACCCCATGAATCACAGCACCCCAGGCCTCCCTGTCCATCACCAACTCCCGGAGTTCACTCAAACTCATGTCCAGCGAGTCAGTGATGCCATCCAGCCATCTCATCCTCTGTCGTCTCTTTCTCCTCCTGCCCCAATCCCTCCCAGCATCAGGGTCTTTTCCAATGAGTCAACACTTCACATGAGGTGGCCAAAGTATTGGAGTTTCAGCTTTAGCATCAGTCCTTCCAATGAACACCCAGGATTGATCTCCTTTAGGATGGACTGGTTGGATCTCCTTGCAGTCCAAGGGACTCTCAAGAGTCTTCTCCAACACCACAGTTCAAAAGCATCAATTCTTCGGCGCTCAGCCTTCTTCACAGTCCAACTCTCACATCCATACATGACCACTGGGAAAACCATAGCTTTGACTAGATGGAACTTTGTTGGCAAAGTAGTATCTCTGCTTTTCAATATACTATCTAGATTGGTCATAACTTTCCTTCCAAGGAGTAAACGTCTTTTAGTTTCATGGCTGCAATCAAAATCTGCAGTGATTTTGGAGTCCCCAAAAATAAAGTCTGACACTGTTTCCACTGTTTCCCCATCTATTTCCCATGAACTGATGGGACCAGATGCCATGATCTTCGTTTTTCTGAATGTTGAGCTTTAAGCCAACTTTTTCACTCTCCTCTTTCACTTTCAGCAAGAGGCTTTTGAGTTCCTCTTCACTTTCTGCCATAAAGGTGGTGTCATCTGCATATCTGAGGTTATTGATATTTCTCCCAGAAACCTTGATTCCAGCTTGTGCTTCTTCCAGAACAGCATTTCTCATGATGTACTCTGCATATAAGTGAAATAAACAGGGTGACAATATACAGCCTTGACATAATCATTTTCCTATTTGCAACCAGTCTGTTGTTCCATGTCCAGTTCTAACTGTTGCTTCTTGTCCTTCATACAGGTTTCTCAAAAGGCAGATCAGGTGGTCTGGTATTCCCATCTCTTTCAGAATTTTCCACAGTTTATTGTGATCCATAGTCAAAGGCTTTGGCATAGTCAATAAAGCAGAAATAGATGTTTTTCTTGAACTCTCTTGCTTTTTCCATGATCCAGCGGATGTTGGTAATTTGATCTCTGGTTCCTCTGCCTTTTCTAAAACCAGCTTGAACGTCTGGAAGTTCACTTTTCATGTACTGCTGAAGCCTGGCTTGGAGAATTTTGAACATTGCATTACTAGCATGTGAAATGAGTGCAATTGTGCTGTAGTTTGAGCATTCTTTGGCATTGCCTTTCTTTGGGATTGGAATGAAAACTGACCTTTCCAGTCCTGTGGCCACTGCTGAGTTTTCCAAATTTACTGGCATTTTGAGTACAGCACTTTCACAGCACCATCTTTCAGGATTTGAAACAGCTCAACTGGAATTGCATCACCTCCACTAGCTTTGTTCGTAGTGATGCTTTCTAAGGCCCACTTGACTTCACATTCCAGGATGTCTGGCTCTAGATCAGTGATCACACCATTGTGATTATCTGGGTCATGAAGATCTTTTTTGTACAGTTCTTCTGTGTATTCTTGCCATCTCTTCTTAATATCTTCTGCTTCTGTTAGGTCCATACCATTTCTGTCCTTTATCGAGCCCACATTTGCATGAAATATTCCCTTGGTATCTCTACATTTCTTAAAGAGATCTCTAGTCTTTCCCATTCTGTTGTTTTCCTCTATCTTTTTTTTTTAATTTTATTTTATTTTTAAACTTTACATAATTGTATTAGTTTTGCCAAATATCAAAATGAATCCGCCACAGGTATACATGTTGCGTTGATCACTGAAGAAGGCTTCCTTATCTCTCCTTGCTATTCTTTTGAACTCTGCATTCAGATGCGTATATCTTTCCTTTTCTCCTTTACTTTTCACTTCTCTTCTTCTCACAGCTATATGTAAGGCCTTCTCAGACAGCCATTTTGCTTTTTTGCATTTCTTTTCCATGGGAATGGTCTTCATCCCTGTCTCCTGTTCAATGTCATGAGCTTCCGTCCATAGTTCATCAGGCACTCTATCTATCAGATCTAGCCCCTTAAATCTATTTCTCACTTCCACTGTATAATCATAAGGGATTTGATTTATGTCATACCTGAATGCTCTAGTGGTTTTCTCCACTTTCTTAAATTTAAGTCTGAATTTGGCAATAAGGAGTTCATGATCTGAGCCACAGTCAGCTCCTGGTCTTGTTTTTGCTGACTGTATACAGCATCTCCATCTTTGACTACAAAGAATATCATCAATCTGATTTCTGTGTTGACCATCTGGTGATGTCCATGTGTAGAGTCTTCTCTTGTGTTGTTGGAAGAGAGTGTGTGTTATGACCAGTGCATTCTCTTGGCAAAACTCTATTAGCCTTTTCCCTGCTTCATTCTGCACTCCAAGGCCAAATTTGCCTGTTACCCCAGGTGTTTCTTGACTTCCTACTTTTGAATTCCAGTCCCCTATAATGAAAAATACATCTTTTTGGGTGTTAGTTGTAAAAGGTCTTGTAGGTCTTCATAGAACCATTCAACTTCAGCTTCTTCAGGGTTACTAGTTGGGGCATAGACTTGGATCACCGTGATGTTGAATTTTGCCTTGGAAATGAACAGAGATCCTTCTGTTGTTTTTGAGATTGCATCCAAGTACTGCATTTTGGACTCTTTTGTTGACCATAATGGCTACTCCATTTCTCCTAAGGGATTCCTGCCTGCATTAGTAGATATAATGGTCATCTGAGTTGAATTCACCCATTCCAGTCCATTTTAGCTCGCTGTTTCCTGGAATGTCAACGTTCACTCTTGCCATCTCCTGTTTGACCACTTCCAATTTGCCTTGATTCATGGACCTGACATTCCAGGTTCCTATGCAATATTGCTCTTTACAGCATCAGACCTTGCTTCTATCACCAGTCACATCCACAGCTGGGTATTGTTTTTGCTTTCACTCCATCCCTTCATTCTTTCTGGAGTTATTTCACCACCGATCTCCAGTAGCATATTTGGCACCTACCGACCCAGGGAGTTCCCCTTTCAGTATCCTATTATTTTGCCTTTTCATACTGTTCATGGGGTTCTCAAGGCAAGACTACTGAAGTGGTTTGCCATTCCTTTCTCCAGTGGACCATGTTCTGTCAGACCTCTCCACCATGACCCTCCCATCTTGGTTGGCCTGTGGGGCATGGCTTAGTTTCACTGAGTTAGAGAAGGCTGTGGCCCGTGTAACCAGATTGGCTAGTTTTCTGTGATTATGGTTTCAGTGTGTCTGCCCTCTGATGCCCTCTCGCAACACCTACCATCTTACTTGGGTTTCTCTTACCTTGGAGGAGGGGTATATCCTCATGGCCGCCCGTCCTGACCTTGGACATGGAGTAGCTCCTCTCAGCCCTCCTGTGCCAGTGCAGCCGCCGCTCCTTGGATGTGGGATTCTCCTCTCTGGAAAAGACCCTAATGCTGAGAAAGACTGAAAGCAAAAGGAGAAGGAGGCAGCAGAGAGTAAGTTGGTTGTAACATTACCAACTCAATGGACATGAATTTGAGCACACTCCAGGAAATATTGAAGGACCAGGAACCTGGCGTGCTGTAGGAGTTAGACATGATTTCACAATTGAAAAGCAACAAAAACAACCACAGGCCTTTATATCATCATCATTATGATCATCATCATTCTTGAATGATAGTCTTCTACTTGTTTTTGTCACTATTAAATACTTTAAGAGAAGCAAGAATACAAGCATTTGTTCAGGGAGCTTTCTTGTATTTTCCATTATGGAAGGCAATAAGAACTGTCAAGTGAATAGCTCACAGCAAGCTGATACCCTATTTGTGGTGGTCGGGGTTTAGTTGCTAACTCATATTTGATTCTTGCGACCCCATGGACTGTAGCCTGCCAAGCTCCTCTGTCCATGAGATTTCACAGGCAAGAATAATGGAGTGGGTTGCCATTTCCTCTTCCAGAGGATACTCCTGATCCAGGGATCGAACTCTGCTCTCCTGCACGCAGGCAGATTCCTTAGCAACTGAGCCACCAGAGAAACCTATTTGTATGGATGCTTATAGCCCCAATTATTTGAATAGTTCAAGGTATTTCACTAAGAAAATTAATAATTAAAGTAGCAATTTTGAGGAACTTTCAATATAAGCAAATTTGTTCTATTGAGAGAGGTCTTAGGAAATAATTGCTAGATACTCTCATTTCATATTATTGATAAGAGAATTTTAATATAAAATACTCATTGGTTTAATATGTTAATGAAGATTGCATTGCCAGATATATCTAAAGGATACGACCCAGAGGGATGGTATGGAGAGGGAGGAGGGAGGAGGGTTCAGGATGGGGAACACATATATACCTGTGGCGGATTCATTTTGATATATGGCAAAACTAATACAATATTGTAAAGTTAAAAAATAAAATAAAATATAAAAAAATAAATAAATTTATATCAAAAAATAGAAAAAAAAAGAAAGAGATTATTTTAATTAAACTATTAGAACTCTCCTCTATGTTAGTCAGAATGTATGTGTATGTGTCTGTGTATGTGTGTGGCTTCCCTGGTGGCTCAGATGGTAAAGAACCCGCTTGCAATGCAATAGATCTGTGTTCAATCCCTGGGTCTGGAAGGTGCCCTAGAGAAGGGAATGGCAACCTACTCCAGTATTCTTGCCTGGAAATTTCATGGACAGAGGATACTGGGGATCTACAGTCCTTGGGATCACAAAGAGTCAGACATGATTAAGCTACTAAGCATGTACAAGTGTGTGTGTGTTGATTTCATTTTTGTTTAAAGTAAGTCCACTCTTAATTTTCCTATGTGTGTGTGTGCATCATTCTTCCATTCTTTTTTTCCCTCTCTCTGGATATATTCAATACTATTTTTTATTATTATTATTATTTGTGGGATCTAAGAATATTAGTCTAGATACACATTTTGGAGTTTCTTAAAAACTTAAAGCAAATTTATTATGTTGCATTTCTTTTGCTTAAAAAAGTAATATACATTAAAAAATTATTTAGCTGGTTATGGGAGTCATTGTCTTGTTCACTAGTTACTAGCTGAGAAAAGAGGTCTTTCTAAATAAGAAGACTACTTGCAAGTATGTTCTATAGAGTCATTGTACTTTATAGCTTATATACTCTTAAAATTATATTAATATTTTTTTTGTATAGTATTCTTTTCAAATATGTGAATCTTTGGATGAGTTGGCATTATGTAATTCTATTAATTAAAAAATTGCTGTCTCCTTCTATACTTTATTAGGTAAAAATCAATGTTAACCCAATATTCTAATGTATGTAATACCAAAATTAAACTTCTTTTATCATTTAATGGGAAATAGATGGGGAAACAGTGGAAACAGTGTCATATTTTATTTTTCTGGGCTCCAAAATCACTGCAGATGGTGACTGCAGCCATGAAATTAAAAGACGCTTACTCCTTGGAAGGAAACTTATGACCAACCCAGATAGCATATTCAAAGGCAGAGACATTACTTTGCCAACAAAGGTTCGTCTAGTCAAGGCTGTTCTTTTACATTGTAGAACATACAAGTGATTTTGATAATGTGTGTAATATGTCTATTTATCTTTCTTGCCACTTTAACACTTGTAAAATTGATATAAAATTTTGGTTTGGCCAAAAATTTTATTCAGGCTTTTCCTGCTATCTTATAGGAAACCCAAATGAACTCTTTGGCCAACCCAATACGTGCTCACAAAAATAAAGAATTAAAAAGTTTGTGATTTTCTTTACTTCTAGTTTTATCTGTGTCTCTGGAAAATATAAAAATGGATTGTTTGTTTGTTTGTTTTGCCAAGCCATGTGTCTTGTGGTATCTTTGTTCACTAGCCGGGGATCAAACCTGTGAACTTGGCAGTGAAAGCACAGAATTCTAAAAACTGGACTGTCAGGGAATTCATGCAAATATGTTTTAAACAGTTGCTTTCATCTCATGGATTTGGTTTCTTGGTTAGGACTAAGGAAGTTATGTGTAGGATTACTGAGACATTTCAGAGTCTATTGATGTTACTACTTCATGCCTTCCTTAGCAGACTACTCTATATATTTTATGCTACCTGTACTTAAAAGCTTCTAAGTGAAAGTGAAGTCACTCAGTCATGTCTGACTCTTTGTGACCCCATGGGCTGTAGCCTAGAAGACTTCCCCATCCATGGGATTTTCCAGGCAAGAGTACTGGAGTGGGTTGCCATTTCCTTCTCCAGGGGATCTTTCCCACTCAGGGATCGAACCCAGGTCTCCCTCATTGTAGGCAGACGCTTTACTATCTGAAAGACCAGGGATCGTGGTAAAAACTTCTATGTAACTGCTAACTCAAGAAATAATTCCAACCAACATCTAAAATCCAAACACCTGTATCTTAACTGGTCCTTAAGTGTCTTAGCTTCCAAATGTTCCTCCTTACCCTTTATTCCTAAATGTAAATTAAGTAGTCAATCGATGTTAAACTAAGGTATAGTCTTCCTGTTCCTACATGATAAACATAGCTCATTTTCCCTACACTTTCTAACAGTGAATAGTGAACAACTCTCAGAGCAAAGCTAACCTTTGAGTGAACCCCACCCATATCAGCCTTATAAAACCTGTCAGCTACTAGCTCTCTGCAGAACACTCATTTTAAGCTGCTTACATATTGCAACATTTATAATAAATGCTTGGGTTAAATATTTCTTTTTTCTTCTTCTTCTTCTTTTTGCTTGATAATTACCTCACAATGTTATTGTAAATGTAAAATATGTATGTGCTTAGTCGCTCAGTCGTGTCCGACTCTTTGCAGCCCCATAGACTGTAGCCCACCAGGCTCCTCTGTCCATGGGGATTCTCCAGGCAAGAATAGTGGAGTGGGTTGCCATGTCTTCCTCCATGGGATCTTCCCAACACAAGGATCAAACCCAGGTCTCCCACATTGCAGGCGGATTCTTTACCATCTGAGCCACCAAGGAAGCCTGAAAGTCATTCAGTCATGGCAACTCCATGGGTTATAACCTACCAGGCTCCTCTGTCCATGGAATTCTCCAGGCAAGAATACTGGAGTGGATAGCCATTCCCTTCTCCAGAAATTTTCCTAACCCAGGAATTGAACCCAGGTCTCCCACATTGCAGGTGGATTCTTTACCATCTGAATCACCAGGGAAGCCCAAAATATGTGGGCAAATTATTTATCACAGAATAGGCTTCATAGCATATCTTCCATAAATAGTAGTAGCATAGCTGCTGCCAATAATTAAGACATTTATAGCCTGACTTCTTTGGATGATTATGATACTGATTAAGTCTAGGAAAGGTAACATTAAATAACTGGGTAGCAACTCAGAAAAATCAAAATGGAAAAGAGAACTTTTGAGAATAGATGAAACCCCAAAAGGGGCAACATTGTCAGCAGTAAATTGAAATGCAAAATAGCAGATTACTTTAGAGATTTCAAATTATTATTTTCATTAGTAGCGTCATGGTCTTACAGATTTCAAGTCATTGTTTCTTAACTAACGCATCTTCAGATTGCTAGCAGAGTGAATTTATAGGCTTCTTGTTAGAGATTTCTATGTCAAACTTCTAGAAACAAATCAGGTCATTTCCTGCCATATAAACCTCTGACATTAACATAGAACTAACAGCAGAACAATGTTTTCCCTCCCTATAAGAGGGAAAGTCTAAAAATGTGTAGTTTTGTCCCTTGATACCAAGTTTTATAGTATTAAGTGAAGGACTTCTGCATTTTTGACAAAATACTTAGATTCAGAGAAAGGATTCATTTTTAAGAACTGAAGTAGTATGTGAAATTCCAAAACACTGAAAGGCCAACCTTGCCTTAAGGGCACAGACTCATTAGCACTTGTTCAGGGTCCTGTCTTCTTCTCAGGAGAAGATTAAACTTGGCAAATAAAAAAATCTGTGGTCATTAATTTTTTGCATTTGTAAGAGAAGTTCCTTCTGAACTTTATTCTTAACCCAATCCACTTGAGATACAGATTTCTTAAGTGAGTTGACCTCTAGTCTTCCAGTCAGAGTCTTTATAGAACTGTATACTAGTTCACATTTTAGAGAGGCTTGATTTATTCTTAGTGGAGTTCCCTCTTGACTTCAAGAGATAAAGAGGGTTAAATTTTCCCAGGGCAAGCCGTTTCTAAAGGATATCATTTTGTAATATGATTGTCCAAACTTTTACTAGGAATTGTTTCCCATATCTCTTTGTATTATGACTCATATTTCTACATGATTCAATTATTCCAATTACTTGGATAAAGTTATTTAAATTTACTATTATAAAATCTATGCTTGCACCATATTAAACAATAAAATATGTGTTTGTTTATCATATATGTAATACATTTTGTTTAGGTTTTGTGATGCCAACAATTGTTCTTAGCTTCTCTCTCGTGTGTGTGTGGTCAGTCACTCTGTTGTATCCAACTCTTTGTGATCCTATGGACTGTGTAGCTTGCCAGGCTTCTCTGTCTGTGAGATTTTCCAGGCAAGAAGACTGGAGTAGGTTGCCATTTCCTTTTCCCAATCCAGGGATTGAACCTGCGTCTCTTGTGTCTCTTGCATTGACTGGCAGAGTCTTTACTACTGAGCCACCTGGGAAGCCCCTCTCTCTTACATGAATTTAATTAAATGCCTCCTTTTTTTGCTAAATGCATGCTATTCTTGCACTGAAATATTGAGGTTTTTTTTTTTTTTTTTTTTTTTTTTTTTTGCCCTCTCTATCTTGAATGTAGGCTAACCTTAGTAACTTGCTTGACCAATCGATCAGTAGAAGGACAGTGTAGTTAGGTCTTAAGAAGTTTCACAACTTCTGCCTGGAACTTTCAGATTTTTTTTTTTTTTTCCCTAGAAGAAACTTGTACTAAGAAGCCTAAGTGAGCATGCAAAAAGTTGGAATAACTCAGGTCAGGTGGGGAAGCTAAGGAACATCAAAGCATTAAACAATTGCATTTAAAAAAACAATCTTAAGTGGCTCCTTTAGCCTTAGCCACATTAGCTAATGTTTTTTGAATCAGAGATAAATTTCCCATTAAAAGCCATTCCTAATTCTTGAGTCACAAAATTATGAGCAAAATAACATAGTTATATTAAGTTACTAAATTTTGGAGTAGGTTTAATGAAACTGAAAGAGAATCTGGTAGGAGAAATTAGTTTGATTCTACAACAAAAACTTAAAGCAAATTGCATTGCTTTGAGATGGTTAGTCAAAAATTAGAAACATTTTGAGGATACTTTTGATGATTAGTTTGAAGGTAAGGGGATTTTATTGGAGGTTGGAGAAAGGGGACTTTAATATATAGTAGAAGAAATTTTGGCAATACTGTCACCTGTGGTAGTATGGAAGAAGAAAGGGTAGATAATTAACTTTTGTTCTGATTGGGGAAATTTTCAAGCAGTATCTAGAATGTTCTACTTGCCTCTTCAAGATGGCTATGGTAAAATAGAGAGTGGAGATTAATTGTAAAAAGAATTGTTCAGTTTTTGAGTAGAATTTAGAGAAATGTGAAGGATTCATGACTTTTTGATTTCAGAAATAAAACCATTTTTAATTTCAAGTACCTCTTAACTAAAGATTCCCAAGGTAAGAAATGGTCTCAAGGAAAGAATCAAATCCAGTGTGGCACCTATAAAAGCAAGATTCAGGGTCAATTTCACAATGGAATGGCTCTAAAATACTGTGTTGATACCTCAAAAAGATTTAAAGTCATAACTATTAGGTCTTCTAAGAGTCTTACAAGAGTGTTCTGAGACTACTTCTTCCAGAAAAGAGTGCCTCTAAGAATCTTAAGGGCATACCGTATTGACCATTTCAGCTAAATAAAAATATTTTTCACCTCTCAGTTGAGTCCCACTCTTTGCGAGCCAATGTACTGCAGCACACCAGGCTTCTCTGTCTTTTATCATCTCCTGGAGATTGCTCAAACTCATATACATTGAGTCCATGATGTGATCCAACCATCTCATCCTCTGTTGCCCAATTCTCCTCCTGCCTTCAACCTTCCCCAGCATCAGGGTCTTTTCTAATAAGTCAGTGCTTCACATCAGATGGCCAAAATATTGGAGCTTCAGTTTCAGCATCAGTCCTTCCAATGAATATTAAGGGTTGATTTCCTTTAGGATTGACTGATTTGATCTCCTTGCTGCTCAAGAGACTCTCAAGAGTCTTCTCCAACACCACAGTTCAAAAGCATTAATTCATTGGTGCTCAGTTTTCTATATGGTCCAACTCTCACATCCATACATGACTACTGGAAAAATGATAGGTTTGACTATATGGACTTTTGTCAGCAAAGTGATGTCTCTACTTTTTAATATGCTGTCTAGGTTAGTCATAGTTTTTCTTCCAAGGAGCAAGTGTGTTTTAATTTCATGGCTGCAGTCACCACCTGCAGAGATTTTGGAGACCAAGAAAGTTAAGTCTGTCACTGTTTCCATTGTTTCCCCATTTATTTGCCATGAAGTTATGGGACTGGATGTCATGGTCTTAGTTTTTTTGAATGTTGAAGAATCTTAAAGGGATATAATACATAGCAACTTGACTTTTGAGCCAAGGTACAGCAGGGCTTATCTTGGAAGAAATATTGATATGATTTTCATATAGTGGAATGGATTAAAATCTGATACATATAAACTCACAAGTCTTAGATGTTATATCAGCTTAGACTGAAAGGAACAGAAATAATGTAAAATGCAAAGAAATGTTTGAGGTCTTAAACTGCAAGAAATGGTTTGAAAAGCTTATTTCATTATGAACATAGTTTGTGGTTTACTAGTTGGATAATTCAGAGAAGGCAATGGCACCCCACTCCAGTACTCTTGCCTGGAAAATCCCATGGACGGAGGAGCCTGGTAGGCTGCAGTCCATGGGGTTGCTAGGAGTAGGACACGACTGAGCGACTTCACTTTCACTTTTCACTTTCATGCATTGGAGAAGGAAATGGCAATCCACTCCAGTGTTCTTGCCTGGGGAATCCCAGGGACAGGGGAGCATGGTGGCTGCCGTCTATGGGGTCACACAGAGTCGGACACAACCGAAGTGACTTAGCAGTAGCAGTAGCAGTATTTCTTATGGAAAAGAGAGACAGAGCCAGGACTTCAGAATGTAGAATAGAGAGAGAAAATTATTGCCAAAGACCTCATTGTGAAATTGGAGACATGGATCAAGTTGAAGTCACTATACAGGATAAAATAGCCTCTTTACTCTGGAGAAATAGAAAGAGGCTAATATACACAGAGATATCAACTGAGAGAAGAAGCCATCTTGAAAATGAATAATTTAGACCTAGTCGTGCCACCTGATGCCACGTGAGTTAGGACAAATTGGCTCACTGAACCCTCTCTAATTGCTGGATCCACAAAATTGTAAGTAAAGTAATATAGTTATTTTAACCCACTTCAGATTTGGAGTAATTTATTATACATCAGTAGACAAATATGTAAATGAAGCTTGTCTTTCTGTACTACATTTCATACAATTAGTAAGAATTTGAATTAATCTAGATTTTCTCTTTTGAATCAGTAGAATACAGGACAGTTAAAAAATCATAACTACAATCCTTAATACCCTTCGGGGCTTCACTGCATAAGCAAAGTTAATTATTATATGTTTTCAAAAAAATTAGAATTAAATAAATGAGCTCCTTGAACTTCTGCCTTTGAGAGGATATTTTTGTCATATTTATTGATTTTTAATTCTTATCATCCTAAATATAGACTTTTTGATATGTTGTTTTGAAACATAGCAATCATCCATTACAGGAATTCAGTGGTTACTCTGTTTCAGGCACAGTTTTAAGTGCATTTTATGTAGAATAACATGTTGGAATTACTATGGTTGACAATTGAGTTCCTTGGGTTAGATTAGCAAGATAAATGTTTATAAGGTACTTATCTTGGGATCAACATCTCTTAAAGGAAGAAAGATGACAAAAAAGTGAAGAGAAGGAGCTGACTTCTGATGCAGTTCCACCAGCACTTGGTCTGTAACATGGAGAACTCTGAGTTGATTTACTTTAGTCAGATCATCCAGTATTTTAAGAACCATTTGTAACTATTTATTCTAGTTATTTATGAATTCTCAATTAATTTGATGAGTCCAAACAACATAAAACTTATCAAAAATTGATAAATCCTTACTCAAAAAAGAAAAAGAATTATGGAATAGTGTCCTTCAGAATCACAAGTGCAAAGATCTATAAGAATATAAGCAAAAAACACCCAGAAATATTTAAAGGATAATATATCATGACTAAGTTGAGTTTCTTTCAAAGTATTCAACTGAAAATAATGATTAAATATTATATTTGAGATTTTTACAATATCTTCAATATAGTATTTTCCAAATTTTTAATTTTTTGTAAAATTGCTTTCAGTGTTAAAAATTGACAACCTATTTATAAGAAGTTTGAATTTATTATCAATTTTCTACAATTTTTTAATTTAAGAAAAATTAATGAAATTCTCTCTAAAAATTTTTTTGGACATTTGAAAGGTATTACATTTAAAATTTATCACCACTTTTCATTTTCAGATACTTTACAGCTATTATGAGTACAGAGTTCATTCTTCTGCATAAAAATAAAGTTGAAAAGACAGTCATGGGCATAATATGCTTATTTCATTGATTTTTTCCCTCAGTTTTATTGAGATATAATTAACATATAAGACTGAATTTAAGGTTAATGATTTGATTTACATACATCATAAAATTATTATCACAGTAAGTTTAATGAACACTCATCATTTTATATAGAGAAGTAAAAAGATTTTTTTTTTTCCCTTTTCCTAAGAGCTCTTAGGAGTTACTCTCTTCCTAACTTCCATATATAACATAAAGCAGTGTTAACTTTATTAATCATGTAAATTATATCCCTTATCCCTACTATTTATTTTATAACTGGAAATTTATAACTCTTGATTGCCTTCATCCAATTCGCATTCTTCCCCAATCCATGACTCTGGTAAACACACATCTGATCTCTTTTCCTATGAGTTGAGTATATTCCCTATATTATTCTTGTCACAACTCTGACTCATTTATTTTGCTATTGTAATTCTGTACTTATTCCCCTTCACTTTTTTCCTTCCTTCTCCTATTCCAATACTTCTGGCAATCAACTGCTTATTCTCTGTATTTTAACTTTCTCTTTGTCATGTTTATCAGTTTATTTTTTTTTAAGATTTCACATATAAGTGATACCATAAAGTATTTGTCTTTTTCTGTCTGATTTATTTCAGTTATCAATATATCCTATAGGTACATTCATGTTGGGACAAATGTCATAATTTCATTTCTCATTCTTTTTATGGTTAATATTGTTTTACATATATAAATGCATGTATTTATACATGTGACTGCAGCCATGAAATTAAAAGATGCTTACTCCTTGGAAGGAAAGTTATGACCAACCTAGATAGCATATTCAAAAGCAGAGACATTACTTTGCCAACAAAAGTCCATCTAGTCAAGGCTATGGCTTTTCCTGTGGTCATGTACAGATGTGAGAGTTGGACTGTGAAGGAAGCTGAGCACCAAAGGACTGATGCTTTTGAACTGTGGTGTTGGAGAAGACTCCTGAGAGTCCCTTGAACGGCAAGAAGATCCAACCAGTCCATTCTGAAGAAGATCAGTCCTGGGATTTCTTTGGAAGGAATGATGCTAAAGCTGAAACTCCAGTACATTGGCCACCTCATGTGAAAAGTTGACTCATTGGAAAAGACTCTGATGCTGGGAGGGATTGGGGACAGGAGGAGAAGGGGACAACAGAGGATGAGATGGCTGGATGGCATCACTGACTTGAAGGACGTGAGTCTGAGTGATCTCTGGGAGCTGGTGATGGACAGGGAGGCCTGGCATGCTGCGATTCATGGGGTCACAAAGAGTCGGACACTACTGAGTGACTGAACTGAACTGAACTGACCTGAACATTCATTCATATATTGATGGGCACTTTGTTAGCTTCCATATCTTGGCTATTTTATATAAAGTTACAATGAACATAAGGGTGAATGTATCTTCTCTAATTAATATTTTTTTTCTTTGCTTAAATACTCAGGAGTGAAATTGCTGGATCATGTGGTAGTTCTATTTTTAACTCTTTGAGGAGTGTCCATAATCTTTTCCAAAGTGGCTGTACCAATTTACATTCTTACCATCAGTGCCTGAGGGTTCCCTTTTACCACATAGATCCAGCACTTAATATTTATTGTGTTTTGAATAAAGCCATATTTTCAGCTGTGAAAGGATATCTCATGGTGGTTTTGATTTTCATTTGCCTGATGATTAATGATTTATACACAGGTGTCTATTGATCATCTCTATGTCTTTCTTGTAGAAGTGTCTGTTTCTTTTTCTTTCTTTTTTTTGGTGTTGAGTGTATGATTTCTTTGGATATTTTATATATTAGCACTTTATTGGAAATATTGTCTGAAAATATATTCTCCCATTCAGTAGTTGGCCTTTATTTTGTTGATAGTTTCTTCACTGTGAAAAAACTTTTAAATTTGATATAGTCCCATTTGTTTATTTTTTGCTTTTTCCTTGCCTATGGAAAAAGCAAGAGAGCTCCAGAAAAACATCTATTTCTGCTTTACTGACAATGCCAAAGCCTTTGACTGTGTGGATCACAATAAACTGTGGAAAATTCTGAAAGAGATGGGAATACCAGACCACCTGACCTGCCTCTTGAGAAATTTGTATGCAGGTCAGGAAGCAACAGTTAGAACTGGACATGGAACAACAGACTGCTTCCAAATAGGAAAAGGAGTACGTCAAGGCTGTATATTGTCACCCTGCTTATTTAACTTATATGCAGAGTACATCATGAGAAATGCTGGGCTGGATGAAGCACAAGCTGGAATCAAGATTGCCGGGAGAAATATCAATAACCTCAGATATGCAGATGACACCACCCTTATGGCAGAAAGTGAAGAGGAACTAAAAGCCTCTTGATGAAACTGAAAGTGGAGAGTGAAAAGTTGGCTTAAAGCTCAACATTCAGAAAATGAAAATCATGGCATCTGGTCCCATCACTTAATGGGAAATAGATGGGGAAACAGTGGAAACAGTGTCAGACTTTATTTTTGGGGGCTCCAAAATCACTGTAGATGGTGACTGCAGCCATGAATTTAAAAGATGCTTACTCCTTGGAAGGAAAGTTATGACCACCTAGATAGCATATTCAAAAGCAGAGACATTACTTTACCAACAAAGGTCTGTCTAGTCAAAGCTATGGTTTTTCCTGTGGTCACGTATGGATGTGAGAGTTGGACTGCGAAGAAGGCTGAGCGCCGAAGAATTGATGCTTTTGAATTGTGGTGTTGGAGAAGACTCCTGAGAGTCCCTTGGACTAACCAGTCCATCCTAAAGGAGATCAGTCCTGGGTGTTCTTTGGAAGGAATGATGCTAAAGCTGAAACTTCAGTACTTTGGCCACCTCATGCGAAGAGTTGACTCATTGGAAAAGACTCTGATGCTGGGAGGGATTGGGGGCAGGAAGAGAAGGGGATGACAGAGGATGAGATGGCTGGATGGCATCACTGACTTGATGGATGTGAGTCCGAGTGAACTCCGGGAGTTGGTGATGGACAGGGAGGCCTGGCGTGCTGCAATTCATAGGGTCACAAAGAGTCGGACATGACTGAGTGACTGAATTGAACTGACTGAGTTTTGATACGAATTTTACGATTATTTTAGTTCTGTGAAAAATGCCACTGGTATTTTGATATGGATTCCACTGAATTTGTAGATTGTCTTGTATATTATGGTCATTTTAACAATATTAATTCTTCCAGTCCACAAGCACAGTTTATCATTCTGCTTGTGTCATCATCACTTTCTTTCATCACTGTCTTAGTTTTCCAAGTGCAGGTCTTTTGTCTTCTTAGTTAGATTTATTCCTAGGTATTTTATTATTTTGAAATATTGTTAATTTAATATTCTTAGTTTCTCTGATTGTTTGTTGTCAGTGTACAAAAATGCAGTGTTTTCTGTATATTAATTTTGTATCCTAAAACTTTACCAAGTTTATTGATGAGTCCCAGTAGTTTTTTGATAACATCTTGAGGATTTTTCTGTGTATAGTATGTCTTTTACAAACAGTGACAGTTTTATTTCTTCCTTCTGATCTGGATTAATTTTATTTTGTTCATTTTTTTTTTCTGATTACTCTGTCTAGAATGTCCAATACTATGTCAAATAAAAGTGATTAGAATGGCCATCCTTAAAGCTTGTGTAAGCCCACTGGGTAGAGTGGAGACTCAAAATTTATCAGGGCCAATTGGCAGGCCAATTGACCAATTCTGGCTCATTGGCAGGTAGATCTGGTTTCCAGGGTCTCTGCCTGGAGGGTCTTGAAGGTCTCAGAGTTAGTATGTTAGCTTATTGATGGGTGCTCCCAGGGCTCAGAGGTTCCTGAGGTTGATACCTACCCACTGTTGGGTGAGTTTGTCCCTAGGGCTAGCAGTAGTCCACTAGTGGGCAGGACTGTGTTCCAGGGTCTCTGACTTTAGGGCCCTGCATTTGCAGAGTTAGTGCCAGTACAGTAGTGTGTGGGGCCTGGACCTGGGCCTTCTGGTGCTCAGAGCCAGGTCTTAGGGTAGCTGTGGGCTCAGCGGTCTTAAAGCATATAGCTTTCTGACGAGTAAGCCTGTATCTCCACCAATCTAGTTGGTTGGCTTGAGGGGTCTCATTATTAGTGCAGTCATGCTGGTTGATATGGCTAGGTCCCAGTGAAAAGCTAACTAGAGGGAGGATTCCAAAATATACCCAGGTGTGGATGTAACTGGTGATAGAAGCAAGGTCCGATGCTGTAAAGAGCAATATTGCATAGGAACCTGGAATGTCAGGTCCATGAATCAAGGCAAATTGGAAGTGGTCAAACAAGACATGGCAAGAGTGAATGCCGACATTCTAGGAATCAGCGAACTGAAATGGACTGGAATGGGTGAATTTAACTTAGATGACCATTATATCTACTACTGCGGGCAGGAATCCCTCAGAAGAAATGGAGTGGCCATCATGGTCAACAAAAGAGTCTGAAATGCAGTACTTGGATGCAATCTCAAAAACGACAGAATGATCTCTGTTCATTTCCAAGGCAAACCATTCAATATCACAGTAATCCAAGGCTATGCCCCAACCAGTAACGCTGAAGAAGCTGAAGTTGAATGGTTCTATGAAGACCTACAAGACCTTTTAGAACTAACACCCAAAAAATATGTCCTTTTCATTATAGGGGACTGGAATGCAAAAGTAGGAAGTCGAGAAACACCTGGAGTAACAGGCACATTTGGCCTTGGAATATGGAATGAAGCAGGGCAAAGACTAATAGAGTTTTGCCAAGAAAATGCACTGGTCATAACAAACACCCTCTTCCAACAACACAAGAGAAGACTCTATACATGGACATCACCAGATGGTCAACACCAAAATCAGATTGATTATATTATTTGCAGCCAAAGATGGAGAAGCTCTATACAGTCAGCAAAAACAAGACCAGGAGCTGACTGTGGCTCAGACCATGAACTCCTTATTGCCAGATTCAGACTGAAATTGAAGAAAGAAGGGAAAACCACTAGACCATTCAGGTATGACCTAAATCAAATCCCTTATGATTATACAGTGGACGTGAGAAATAAATTTAAGGGCCTAGATCTGATAGACAGAGTGCCTGATGAACTATGGAATGAGGTTCATGACATTGTACAGGAGACAGGGATGAAGACCATCCCCATGGAAAAGAAATGCAAAAAAGAAAAATGGCTGTCTGGGGAGGCCTTACAAATAGCTGTGAGAAGAAGAGAAGCCAAAAGCAAAGGAGAAAAGGAAAGATATAAATATCTGAATGCAGAGTTCCAAAGAATAACAAGAAGAGATAAGAAAGCCTTATTCAGCAATCAATGCAAAGAAATAGAGGAAAGCAACAGAATGGGAAAGACTAGAGATCTCTTCAAGAAAATCAGAGATACCAAAGGAACATTTCATGCAAAGATGGGCTCTATAAAGGACAGAAATGGTATGGACCTAAAAGAAGCAGAAGATACTAAGAAGAGATGGCAAGAGTACACAGAAGAACTGTACAAAAAAGATTTTCCTGACCCAGATAATCACAATGGTGTGATCACTGACCTGGAGCCAGACATCCTGGAATGTGAAGTCAAGTGGGCCTTAGAAAGCATCACTATGAACAAAGTTAGTGGAGGTGATGGAATTCCAGTTGAGCTATTTCAAATCCTGAAAGAAGATGCTGTGAAAGTGCTGCATTCAATATGCCAGAAAATTTGGAAAACTCAGCAGTGGCCACAGGACTGGAAAGGTCAGTTTTCATTCCAATCCCAAAGAAAGGCAATGCCAAAGAATGCTCAAACTACCGCACAACTGCACTCATCTCACATGCTAGTTAAGTAATGCTCAAAATTCTCCAAGCCAGGCTTCAGCAGTACATGAAAAGTGAACTTCCAGATGTTCAAGCTGGTTTTAGAAAAGGCAGAGGAACCAGAGATCAAATTGCCAACATCTGCTGGATCATCAAAAAAGCAAGAGAGTTCCAGAAAAACATCTATTTCTGCTTTACTGACTATGCCAAAGCCTTTGACTGTGTGGATCACAATAAACTGTGGAAAATTTTGAAAGAGATGGGAATACCAGACGACCTGATCTGCCTCTTGAGAAATTTGTATGCAGGTCAGGAAGCAACAGTTAGAACTGGACATGGAACAACAGACTGGTTCCAAATAGGAAAAGGATTATGTCAAGGCTGTATATTGTCACCCTGTTTATTTAACTTATATGCAGAGTACATCATGAGAAACGCTGGACTGGAAGAAACACAAACTGGAATCAAGATTGCTGGGAGAAATATCAATAACCTCAGATATGCAGATGACACCATCCTTATGGCAGAAAGTGAAGAGGAACTAAAAAGTCTCTTGATGAAAGTGAAAGTGGAGGGTGAAAAAGTTGGCTTAAAGCTCAACATTCAGAAAACGAAGATCATGGCATCTGGTCCCATCACTTCATGGGAAATAGATGGGGAAACAGTGGAAACAGTGTCAGACTTTATTTTTCTGGGCTCCAAAATCACTGCAGATTTTGACTGCAGCCATGAAATTAAAAGATGCTTATTCCTTGGAAGGAAAGTTATGACCAACCTAGATAGCATATTCAAAAGCAGAGACATTACTTTGCCAACAAAAGTTCATCTTGTCAAGGCTGTGGTTTTTTCTGTGGTCATGTACGGATGTGAGAATTGGACTGTGAAGGAGGCTGAGCACCAAAGAATTGATTATTTTGAACTGCGGTGTTGGAGAAGACTCTTGAGAGTCCCTTGGATGGCAAGGAGATCCAGCCATTCCATTCTGAAGGAGATAAGCCCTGGGATTTCTTTGGAAGGAATGATGCCAAAGCTGAAACTCCAGTACCTTGGCCAACTCATGTGAAGAGTTGACTCACTGGCAAAGACTCTGATTATGGGAGGGATTAGGGGCAAGAGGAGAAGGGGACGACAGAGGATGAGATGGCTGAATGGCATCCCTGACTCGATGGACATGAGTCTGAGTGAACTCCGGGAGTTGGTGATGGACAGGGAGGCCTGGCGTGCTGCAATTCATGTGGTCGCAAAGAGTCGGACATGACTGAGCGACTGATCTGATCTGGACCCCAGTGTCCTTATGGTAGAATGAATCCCCCAAAATGGCTGCTTCCAGCATCCCTATTTCCAGGGTGAACTCCAGCTGCTGCCTCCTGCTTCCCTGGGAGACTCTCTAATATCAGCTGGTAGGTCTGACCCTGACTCCTTTCAAATTACTGTCTCTTCCCTGGGTCCTGGGGTATGTGAGATTCTGTGTACACTTATGGAAAGTGCTATCTATTTCCCTCAATCCTCTGGCTTTCCCAGAAGCAAACCCAAGTGTCCTCAAACCAAAACAGTCTAGGGCTTTGTCGTCTTAGTGCAGGAACCAGGAACTTGGGAGCCTGATAGGAGGATTGAACCCATTGCTGCTTGGGGTGAACCTCTTCAGTTGCAATTATTCTCTCATTTGTGGGTTGCCCACTCAGGGTTATGACTATACCACATTTCTGCCCATTCTACTATCTTGTTTTGTTTCCTTCTTTATATCTTTAGTTGTATATCTTTTCTGCTAACCTTCCAGACTTTCTCACCAGTAGTTGGTCTCTAAATGATCATAAGTTTGATGTGCCCATAGAATGAGATGAGCTCAGGGTCTTTCTACTCCATTGTCAAGGCCCAAAACAATCTTATTATCACTTTCAATTTATTCTAAGTGTTTTTTTTTTTTTAATTTGCTTTTTTTTTTAATTGAAGGATAATTGCTTTACAGAATTTTGTCGTTTTCTGTCAAACCTCAACATGAAACAGCCATATGTATACATAAGAAAGTGAAAGTGAAAGTACTCAGTCGTGTCCGACTCTTTGCAACCCCATGGACTGTAGCCTACCAGGCTCCTCCCTCCATGGCATTTTCCAGGCAAGAGTACTGGAGTGGGTTACCATTTCCTTCTCCAGTAGGTATACATATATCCCCTCCCTTTTGAACCTCCCTCCCATATCCCTCCCCACCCCACCCCTCTAGGTTGATACAGAGCCTCTGTTTGAGTTTCCTGAGCCATACAGCAAATTTCCATTGGCTATCTATTTTACATATGGTAATGTAAGTTTCTATGTTACTCTTTACATGCATCTCACCTTCTCCTCCCCTCTCCCCATGCCCATAAATTTATTCTCTATGTCTATTTCTCCATTGCTGCCCTGTGAATAAATTTTGGGTACCATTTTTCTAGATTCCATATATGTGGGTTAGAATATGATATTTATCTTTCTCTTTCTGACTCACTTCACTCTGTATAATAGGTTCTAGGTTCTTCTACCTCATCAGAATTGACTCAGATGCATTCCTTTTTATGGATGAGCAATTACATTGTGTATATATACCACAATTTCTTTATCCACTCGTCATTCTTTCTACATGTTTTTTTAATTGAGGAAATAGTCTATAATTCTGAGTTAACAAAAATAACATAGTACTGTGCTAAGTGGAATATACTCTGTATTCTAATTTAACCCATATTTAAATACATAAAAATTCAGCCAAAATAGTTTAGGCTTTTTACCTCTATTCAGAGAACTTTAAAAAAAAAAAAAAAGGTATGTTTTCAACATAAAACTTAATGAATAAGCTTTTTTTTAAAATATTTATTTTCAACATTTTGCCAAATTTAGATGTAGCAAATTTTAGGACTCTCACTAGAATCTTATTCCACTACAGAATATAAGTTTATCCATTAAATATAATATCTTATCAAAGTATTTTTTTCAAAACGTATAATAAGGAGTAAAGATAGAATTTCAGAATTAAACCTTGCACCTTATTTAACATTCATTAACCATTCTAAAGGAGATCAGCCCTGGGTGTTCTTTGGAAGGAATGATGCTAAAGCTGAAACTCCAGTACTTTGGCCACCTCATGCATAGAGTTGACTCATTGGAAAAGACTCTGATGCTGGGAGGGATTTGGGGCAGGAGGAAAAGGTGACGACAGAAGATGAGAGGGCTGGATGGCATCAATGACTCGATGGACGTGAGTCTGAATGAACTCTGGGAGTTGGTGATGGACAGGGAGGCCTGGCGTGCTGCGATTCATGGGGTTGCAAAGAGTCGGACACAACTGAGCAACTGAACTGCACTGAACTGAACCATTCAATTTGTGTCTTCTCTTAGAAATAAATTTTCATAGTAATAAATTTAAATGTACTTCTGTAATATATTCTTTTTACAAGCTTTGTTTTTAATAATTAAAATTCTCTAAAAGCTCCAAAGATGACTTTTCTTGATTGATTTTTCATCAAATTCTTTGAAGATTACAACTTATTTTGAAGCAAATTTGATCAAATGTCAATGATTCATTTATAAAAGGTTTGATAGAATTATAGCCTAATTAAGTTGATTTACAAAATACTTTTTTGAAATTTCAAAGTTTTCTAAAATTCACCTGATGCCAGCTAGCAAAGAGGGCAAATGTGACTTGCCCTGCTAAAGAAATGATGATGATGATTAAACATCAGCTTCATCACAAAAAGTTATGTATTTCAGTGATTCTTGTGTATGTAAATTTTAGCAATTATAGGTTTTATTTCAATTGCTAAAATATCACTGTTCATTTGGATGCAATTATGAATTATTCATTCACATTACCAATTTCAACATTGGCTGCATAGAATTTATAATTTAGAAAAAAATGTTCTTATCATAATTCTGAGTCTCAAAAATATGTTTTGTTAATGTCAATATTTTTCTAATTTCATTACTATGTATATGGTGAATTTTAACTCAATGTACAACTTTTTACCTGAATTTACAAAACTGTTCAAAAGTTGTTCTTTTCCAGTGACCTTCCAAAAATTTTGCTTTTATCCAGTTTATTAAATATCACATTATTATGAGTAATTTCTACCTGTTTTTTCCTTGAAATATCTATTTGTATAAATCTGGCATCATTTAAATGTTTTTGAATTGTTTCTTTTCTTTTTTTTTTTTTTTTTTGAATTGTTTCTATTACTAATAGAAGCAATCCATAAACTTCCCTGGTGAAAAATTCCCTGGTGACTCAAGTAGTTAAGAAGCTGCCTGCCATGCAGGAGCTATAGCAGATTCAGGTTTGATCACCGGGTCAGGAAGATCCCTTGCAGGAGGAAATGGCAACCCACTCCACTATTCTTGCTTAAAGAATGCCTTGGATAGAGGAGCTGGTGGGCTACAGTCCATGGGATTTCAAAAGGTTAGACACGACTGAAGCAACTTAGAATGCACACACTATTGCTAATGGAAGTGATACTATAATAATCATTTAAGATTTTTAATACTTGAGAGTTGAAAATGAAGAAAATTAGTACAGAAGAAATAACTATTTTATCTAAGAAATAATTCATAATTTAGTGATATAGAAATACACATTCTTGACTGCATATGTTAAGTTACCATTTTTATGTTTTCAAGTCTTGTGCCACACTCATGTTTATTGTGAACTTTGTTTAGAAATAGAAATTGAGTTCTCAATTTTTGTTAGAAAGTCATCTTAAGTTCTTTGAATTACTGATACTGGAAAGCAGATTTTTAAAAATGTCATTAAGTAGTGAAATAAGTAGTTGCAGATTTGTATCATGCATGGAATTAACTAAACTACTATGAAAAGAACATTCAAAGTTTTCCCTATTTACTCTATGGTGGTAGTACTCACTGTACTTCCATATGTCTGATGTATGATCTCTCACATTTCCTACTGACCACACTAACTGGCAACTTGGCTGACTCCTGCATCTCACAAACTATGGCATAAAGCATGGTATAGGTGGCTGGCACAGTTGGTTTAAAGAGACATCCTGCTTCCATGTCCTGGCTATTATAAACAGTGCTGTGATGAACATTAGGGTACACGTGTCTCTTTCCCTTCTGGTTTCCTCAGTGTGTATGCCCAGCAGTGGGATTGCTGGATCATAAGGCAGCTCTATTTCCAGTTTTTTAAGGAATCTCCACACTGTTCTCCATAGTGGCTGTACTAGTTTGCATTCCCACCAACAGTGTAAGAGGGTTCCCTTTTCTCCACACCCTCTCCAGCATTTATTACTTGTAGACTTTTGGATCGCAGCCATTCTGACTGGTGTGAAATGGTACCTCATAGTGGTTTTGATTTGCATTTCTCTGATAATGAGTGATGTTGAGCATCTTTTCATGTGTTTGTTAGCCATCTGTATGTCTTCTTTGGAGAAATGTCTATTTAGTTCTTTGGCCCATTTTTTGATTGGGTCATTTATTTTTCTGGAGTTGAGCTGTAGGAGTTGCTTGTATATTTTTGAGATTAGTTGTTTGTCAATTGCTTCATTTGCTACTATTTTCTCCCATTCTGAAGGCTGTCTTTTCACCTTGCTAATAGTTTCCTTTGATGTGCAGAAGCAACCTAGATGTCCATCAGCAGATGAATGGATAAGAAAGCTATGGTACATATACACAATGGAGTATTACTCAACCATTAAAAAGAATACATTTGAATCAGTTCAGATGAGGTGGATGAAACTGGAGACTATTATACAGAGTGAAGTAAGCCAGAAAGAAAAACACCAATACAGTATACTAACGCATATATATGGAATTTAGAAAGATGGTAACAATAACCCTGTGTACGAGACAGCAAAAGAGACACTGATGTATAGAACAGTCTTATGGACTCTGTGGGAGAGGGAGAGGGTGGGAAGATTTGGGAGAATGGCGTTGAAACATGTAAAATATCATGTATGCAATGAGTTGCCAGTCCAGGTTCGATGCACGATACTGGATGCTTGGGGCTGGTGCACTGGGACGACCCAGAGGGATGGTATGGGGAGGGAGGAGGGAGGAGGGTTCAGGGTGGGGCACACATGTATAACTGTGGCGGATTCATTTTGATATTTGGCAAAACTAATACAATTATGTAAAGGTTAAAAATAAAATAAAATTTAAAAAAAAGAAAAAAAAATAAAGAGACATCCTGGTTGAATAAATTTCCTACTAGTACACAAGGCTGGAATGAATTTGTTCCAGCTGGCTTATCCTATTCATTTGCATTATTTTTGTCAGCAAGTGTCCTCAGGAAAAAAGTGATGACTTATCTTTGATCATTTTTAATTTAATCATATGTTGAATTGATTCACATGTTGAATTGAATCACATGTTGAATTGAATCACATGTTGAACTCTGTTACTGCACATACTATATATATATATATATATATATATATATATATTACTACATTACATACTACTAGATGATGTTTTGCCAGGCAATGAATAGTTAAAGGTCTGCTGAACTAGTTCTGTCTTATTTTATATAATTCTTCATACCACTACTTTATTTTTTTAAGTGGAAAACCTGGGACAGTTCCTATGGTGGACAGAAGGCTTTTCCAGGAAAACAGAAATAAACTAGGACTTTCCAAAACAAACAGAAAATCTGTTCACACTATTTATGAGAAACCCAAAGAGTCTCTTTAACTATTTGTAAAGCTGTAATATATGAGTCATGAGATTTAGTCTACATATGTTCTCAGAAATTGAGCAAAGGGGAAGGGCTAGGAACTAAGTGGAATTTAGAATTTGGCTAAAGAAATGGAATATTTTCTAACAGTTGGAGCTATCCAAACATAAAATGTAATATGTTGGAAGTCAGTATTTTATATATCAGTACATATATTCAGGTAGGGGGGTAGATGAACATCTATTATCAGTATTATGGAGGAGATAATTTGGGTAAGAGTTTGAAAATAGTGCCCTCTGTGCAACCTATGGAGCTTTATTACCCACAATAAACAGTTGTATGCATTGGCATCCTACTACAATACAGTTTACAGTAGATTCAGTAAAAGTTATTTAATTATGGCTTTATGTTGAAGAGTGATGAGGCAATTAAATAAACCTACTCTAATTTCTCCTGCTTATGGAATCACCTTAATAGGACAGAAAACCAAGGACAGTAAAGGTGCATAAGTCAGCGCAGGAAGTAACAGGATTATAGAGAAATACTGGTAGTTGAATCATTATAGAAGAGTGGGCTGCATTTTTTTTTTTTAACTACAAAACACAATTCAAATTTTATAACTTTCTTATCAGTGCCAGTATGCAGTCATCATTATCTTTGTAAAAATTATTTATTTAGAACCCACAGGTACATGCCAGGTAGTAGATGCTGAATGAAGAAAGTATTGTATACATAGTCTGTGCTCTTCTTGGCTCTTTGCCAGGTACTACCATTTGATTTTCAGACAAAGTGTATGAAGATGTAACTTTTTTCTTGTTTTTTCAGGTTTTTTTTGTTTGTTTGTTTACTTTACTCAGTATAGATACAAGAAAATATGTTTTTATTATTTTGATAGTGAATTTATACATACAATAATCCTTGAAACTAAAAAATAAATACTTGATAAAAATGTGGACATTTTGATTGATTCTGAAATGTATTAAATATTAAAATTGATTTGTCATATACATGTAAATATTTTGTATATACTAATGATCAGATACTGAATATCTGTGTCCTCAAAATAATTCATATTTGAAATCCTAATCCCCAATATGATGGTATAAGCGATGAGGCCTGACCATGATCAAGATGGCAAAGTAGGAAGACCCTGAGCTCACCCCTACTTGCAAACATATCAAAACTATAACTTCATATAGAGTAATTCTTGCTAAGAATCACCAGAAGACTAGTATAAAGGCTCTTCTACAGCCAAGCCTATAAACAATAAACTATGCAGAATCTACTAGGAGGGGAGGAGAAGGGATCTAGTTGGGACCTACATCCTCAGAGGGTGACTTATCATCAACATGGGTATCCTCTTTGGGGATGAAGGATTTGACCCAGGTTTTAGGCACCCCAACCCTAGAATAAGACTCTGGAAAGATGAACTCCATGGCTGGTTTGAAAATTCATGGGGCTTATAAAATGACTTTTAGAAACCAAAGAGCACACATATAGACCTGCTTGCTCCCAGACCCACCATGAAGGTGGTAGACTGAAAATTTCTGGCTGCTCTGGCCAACCTGTACTCTAGTGCACCCACCCTACATCCCCCACTCACACTAGGCTTCTTGTCCAACCCTTCTGCTCTTGCACTGCTCACCACTAAGATAAAGGCCAGAATTGCCAACAAATGTGAATGTACTGGGAGGAATGGAGTGAGTTAGAGCCTCAGCCCTTCATCAAGCCAGTTCATAGATTGCCATTCATGGTTTGTTCATATTTGTACACTGTTGGGAGGGAATTGAACTGAGGAAAAAACGTAACTAACTCAGAAGTGCATCTGAAGCCTTCTCTGACTGCTGACATGCTGCTGCTACTGCTGCTGCTAAATCACGTCAGTTCTGTCTGATTCTGTTCGACCCCACAGACAGCAGCCCACCAGGCTCCCCCATTCCTGGGATTCTCCAGGAAAGAACACTGGAGTGGGTTGCCATTTCCTTTTCCAATGCATTAAAGTGAAAAGTGAAAGTGAAGTCGCTCAGTTGTGTCCGACTCTTCGAGACCTCATGGACTGCAGCCTGCCAGGCTCCAACGCCCATGGGATTTTCCAGGCAGGAGTACTGGAGTGGGGTGCCATTCCCTTCTCCAGATGACATACCCCTAATCAAATTGGAGATGGCCACCATGCAGGGTAGAAGCTCAACTATCTCAGGTTTCCTACTTTAGCACCTTTGACACCAACCGATCCCCCTTAGGGTGGTAACTACCATTGATCCTACGAGAAGCCCTAGCTCACATCAAGGTCTAGCTCTAGTCCCTCCAGTTTTAGCCCTACCTCCCACAAAGACAGTAGCTGTCAGTGTACTTCAGGGGTAATGCAGAAGGGTTCACTTCAGATTGAGCTCTCCCACCAAAGCCACTAGGCACACAGAGAGTACATAAGGATATTTCCACACAAGGGCAAACCTTCAGGATCAGTTCAGTTCAGTCGCTCATTCATGTCTGAGTCTTTGCGACCCCATGAACTGCAGCATGCCAGGCCTCCCTGTCCATCACCAACTCCCGGAGTTCACTCAAATTCACGTCCATCGAGTCAGTGATGCCATTCAGCCATCTCATCCTCTGTCATCCCCTTCTCCTCCTGCCCCCAATCCCTCCCAGCATCAGAGTCTTTTCCAATGAGTCAACTCTTCACATGACGTGGCCAAAGTACTGGAGTTTCAGCTTTAGCATCATTCCTTCCAAAGAAATCCCAGAGCTTATCTCCTTCAGAATGGAATGGTTGGATCTCCTTGCAGTCCAAGGGACTCTCAAGAGTCTTCTCCAACACCACAGCTCAAAAGCATCAATTCTTCGGTGCTCAGCCTTCTTCACAGTCCAACTCTCACATCCATACATGACCACTGGAAAAACCATAGCCTTGACCAGATGGACCTTTGTTGGCAAAGTAATGTCTCTGCTTTTGAATATGCTATCTAAGTTGGTCATAACTTTCCTTCCAAGGACTAAGCATCTTTTAATTTCATGGCTGCAGTCATCATCTGCAGTGATTTTGGAGCCCAGAAAAATAAAGTCTGACACTGTTTCCACTGTTTCCCCATCTATTTCCCATGAAGTGATGGGACCAGATGCCATGATCTTCGTTTTCTGAATGTTGAGCTTTAAGCCAACTTTTTCACCCTCCACTTTCACTTTCATCAAGAGACTTTTTAGTTCCTCTTCACTTTCTGCCATAAGGGTGGGTGTCATCTGCATATCTGAGGTTATTGATATTTCTCCCAGCAATCTTGATTCCAGCTTGTGCTTCTTCGAGCCCAGTGTTTCTCATGATGTACTCTGCATATAAGTTAAATAAACAGGGTGACAATATACAGCCTTGACGTACCCCTTTTCCTATTTGGAACCAGTCTGTTGTTCCATGTCCAGTTCTAACTGTTGCTTCCTGACCTGCATACAGATCTCTCAAATGGCAGGTCAGGTGGTCTGGGATTCCCATCTCTTTCAGAATTTTCCACAGTTTATTGTGATCCACACAGTCAAAGGCTTTGGCATAGTCAATAAGTAATTATTACACCTAATTTCATAGCGACCAAGGTGCTGCTAGTTGTAAAGAACCTGCCTGCCAAAGCAGGGGATGTAAGAGATGCATGTCCAATCCCTGGGTCAGGAAGATCCCCTAGAGGAGGTCATGGAAATCCACTTCAGTATTCTTGCCTAGAGAACCCCACAGAAAGAGGAGCCTGGTGGGTTACAGTCTCTAGGGTCCCAAGGAGTCAGGCATGACTGAATTGACTTAGCATGGCATGGCAAAAAAGAAAATTAAAATGAGAAGACAGAGGAATTTGTTTCAGGTGAAAGAACAATATAAAGCCTGTAGAAAAATACCCTAATGAAAAATAGATAAGTAATTTATCTAAGAGATCAAGATAGTAACAAATGCTAATAAAATTGAAAAAGAATATATGAAAACAGTAAGAATCCCTACAAAGAACTAGAAAATATAAAAGAAAAAAAACAGAATTGAAGAACACAATAACTTAAATGAATACAATAATAGAAGGAATTAACAGCAAATTAGTTGATAAAGGAGAACCTATAAGTGATCTGGAAGATAGAATAGTTGAAATCACCCAATCAGAAGAGCAAAATGAAAAACCAATTTTAGAAAAATGAGGACATTTTATGGGATTTCTGGGACAACATCAGGTACACTAATATTTGCATTATTAGGGTCTCATAAGGAGAAGAAAGAGAAACAGAGAGGTAGAAAATGTGCTTGATGAAACTGTGGCTGAAAACTTGCCTGATCTGCAGAAGGGAATGTATATACAGAACCAAGAAGCATAGACTATCCCCTAAAAGATGAAACCAAAGACATATTTTATGTCACCAAGCAATATTATTTTTAAACTATCAAAATTTAAAGAGAGTTTAAAGGCAAGAGAAAAACAGAGTCCCATAAACAATAACACCCATAAAGCTATGAGCTAATTTTTCTGCAAAAATGTTACAGAAGTGATTAGTATGATATATTTCAAGGGCTGGAAAGGAAAAAAAAATCTACAACATAGGATACTCTACCTAACAAGGTTAATATTTAGAATTGAGGGGGAAATAAAGTTTTCCAGACAAGTAAACACGGAAAGAATTCATCACTACTAAACTGACAAAACAGGAAATGTTAAAAGGGTCTTCTTTAAATGAAAAAGGAAGACAGTGGTGAGAAATAAGAAACTATATGAAGGGAAAATTCTCACTGGTAAATTCTAATGTATAATAAAAGCAGTGGATCAACCATTTAAACTATTACAAAGATTAAAAGACAAAAATTATAAAATCAAATATAACCAAAACAGTTAAGCAATAGACTTAAAAATATCCATTTAACATCAAAAACAAACAGAAATGGAGTGAGGAGTAAAAAACATAGATCTTTTAGAATGTGAAAGAAAGAAAAGAAAGTGAAGTCATTCAGTCATGTGCGACTCTTTGCGACTCCATGGACTGTAGACTATCACACCCCTCCATTCCATGGGATTCTCCAGGCAAGCGTACTGGAGTGGGTTGCCATTTCTTTCTCCAGAGTGTGTCTGAACTTAAAAGACCATCAGTTTAAAATAAGTAGGTCTAGTAATAGTCAGTGTATATGATCTTCAGGATAATCACAAATCAAAAAACCTATTATAGATAAGTGAAAATAGAGGGAAAAGAACACCAACTTAATATTAAAAAGATCATCAAACAAAAGGTCAAAGACAATGAGAAGAAGAAAATCACACATAAGACAAAGCAAGCAGAAAAGCAAATAAAAGTGATAAAACTATCAATAATCACTTGAAATGCCAATGGACTAAATACTCCAATAAAAAGACAGAGTAGCATATTTGATTAAGAAACAAGACTCATCTATATGCTATCTACTAGAGACCTACTTCTCAGAGCTAAAGACTCACAGAGACTGGGAGTAAGAGGGTGGAAAAATACTCGAAGCAAATAGAAATGAAAGGAAAGTTTGAGTTGTAATACTCATCAGACAAAATAGATTTTAAAATGAAGTTCATGATGAAGGAAATAGAAGAGTATTGTATAATGATAAAGGGATCAATACAAGAAGATGATATACAATTCATAGACATATATGCACCTAATATATAAAGCAAATATTAACAGACATAAAGGGAAAAATTGACAGGTGTATAAGAATATATAGGGACTTTCACACTCCTCTGACTGCAATGGAAAAATCTTTAGATAGAAAATCGATGAAGATACAGTGTTCTTCAATGACAGATTAGACCAATCTATAAATATTACATATTTTTAGGACATTTTATCTGAAACCAACAGAATACACATTCCTTTCATGTGCCTTTGGAACTTTCTCTAGGTTAGATCATATGCTAGGCCATAAAACAGGTCTCAACAAATTGAAGAAGATAGAAACTATGCCAAGCATCTTTTCTGACCACAGTAGTATGAAACTAAAAAGCAATTACAGGAAGAAAACTGGAGAAAATCACTAACATGTGAAGAGTGAACTATGTGCTACTGAAAAACTAGTAAGTCAATGAAGAAATCAAAAATGAAATCAAAAAAAAAAAAAAAAAAAAATGAAATCAGAAAATATCTTGATACAAATGAAAATAAATCACATCTTTCCAAAATCTATTGAATGTAGCAAAAGCAGAGGAGAGTTTAAAGTGATATTGTGGACCTCAAGCAACAAGAAAAATCTCAAAGAAACAAACTAATTTGCCACCTAAAGAAATTAGAAAAAGAAGAACACACAAAGCCCAAAGTCAGGAGAAGGAAGAAAATAATAAAGATCAGAATGGAAATAATTTGGGGACCCAAAAACAATAGAAACTGTTAGTTAAACTGAGTTGTATTTTTTTTTTTTTTGAAAATAGAAATGAAAGAGGAAAAGTTGCAACTGATATCACAGTGATGCAATCATAAAGGAATACTATGAACAGTTATATGCCAACAGATTGGACAACCTAGAAGAATTTAATTAATTCCTAGATGCATACAATCTTCTGTGACTGAATCAGGTCTTCCTGATTAGATAGATGAATAGATACCTTGAATAGACTCATTACTAATACTGAAATTGAACTAGTTAATAAAACTCCCAACAAACCAAAGATGAGGACCAGACATCTTCACTGATAAATTCTACCAAACACATAAAGAAGAGTTAATAGTTATCATTCTGAATTGAATGATACAATTGAAGAGGAGGAACACTTTCAAACTCACTGTCCAGAACTCACATAATTAAGATACCAAAACCAGACAAAGATACTACAAGAAAGACAAATTATAGATCTATATCTCTATAGGCTTATATATTTCATAAATGAAAAAAAAAAAACCTCAGCATAATATTAACAGGCCAAATAAACAATGATCTTGTTGAATATATCCTAATGATCCAAGCATGATGTAATATAAACAAGTCAATCAATGTGATTCACCATATAAGCAAAATTAATAAAAATCCCAATCATCTAAACAGATGCAGAAAAAGCATTTGACCAAAGTCAATATTCATGATAAAAAAAATACCATAGTTGATATGAAGGGACAATATCTCAACCTAATAAAGGCCAATTATAACAAACCCACAACTAACAGCATACTCAATTATGGGAAGATGAAATCTTTTTCTTTTAAAATTATGAAGAAGAAAAGGATGTCCTTTCTTGCTATTTCTTTAACATAATATTGGGAGTTCTAGACACAACAATCAGACAAGGAAAATAAATAAAAATTTTCAAATTGAAAAGGAAGAAATAAAACTCTCATCACTTGCAGATAACTTGATACCATGTATATATCATTAAAAACCCGTAATCTATTAGAATTAATAAAAGAATTCAATAAAGTTATAGAATATAAGATGAATATACAGAAAACTGTTGCCTTTTGTATACTAATAATCTATCAAAAAGAAAAAGTAAGAAAATAATTCAATTTATAATTGTACCCAAAATACCTAGGAATAAATTTAATCAAGGAGACATTGGCAGAGGAAATGGAAGGCAATAGATATAAATGGGAAAATAGCTCATGTGCATTGATGGGAAGAATTAATATTGCTAAAATGTCTATACTGACAAAGCTATTTCCTGATTTAATCCAATCCCTATCAAAATACCCATGACATTTTTCAAAGAACTAAAACAAATAATTCTAAAATGTGTATGAAATCCCAGAAGGCCAAAGGGGCAAATATTGAGAAGAAAAGTGACTTCAGACTACTAGAAAATAATTGAAATAGCATGGTCCTGGCACAAAAATATACAAATGGATCAATGATAAATAATAGAGAGCCCAGAAATAAACCTATGCACATATGGTCAATTAATCTATGACAAAGGAGGTAAGAATATACAATGGGGAAAAGGTGGTCTCTTCAATAAGTGGTTTTCAGAAAACTAGATAAGGGTATGTAGAAGAATAAAATTAGAACCTTGCTCTCACCATATACAAAGATGAACTCCAAATGGATTAAAGACATAATTATAAGACAGAAATCATGAAATTCCTGGGGGAGGGGGGACAAGAAGTGACCCCTTTGATGCATCTCTTATATATATTTTTATGTGAAGAAAAGTAAATAAGACCTAATCAAAACTAAAAACTTTATGTTTACATATACTGCATTAAAACTTATGACAAAATTAAGAAAAGCTTTTGTACAGTGAAGAAAACCATCAACACAATAAAAAGGCAACATATTAAATTGAGAATATGTTTACAAATGATATGACCAATAATTGGTTAATATCTAAAATAAGCAATAAAATCATACAACTCAATATTAAAAAAGGAAAAAAAATCCAATTAAAAATGGTTAGAGGACCTGAACAGACATTTTCCCAAAGGAGAAACACAGATGGCAATTGAAATTGAAAATACACTGTATATCACTAATTATTAGGGAAACACAAGTCAAAATCAAATCAACTATATGTCAATAAAAAATAAAAATTAAAAGAACATGAGATATCACTTTGCATATGTCAGAATGGAAAAGGAGAATAAATAACTAGTGTTCATAAGGATATAAAGAAAAAGGAATGCTTGTACACTGTTGATGGGAATGTAAATTGGTACACAAAGTATGGAGAATCCTCAGAAAATGAAAACTGGAGCTAGGGCATGCTTCAGCAATTCCATTTATGGGTATATATCCAAAGAAAATGAAAATAGTAATTAAAAAAGCATATTCAACCCAATGCTTATAGTATTATTATTTGCAATAACCAAGGTATGGAAGCAACATAAATGTTCATCAACAGACTGATGTATGAAGAACTGGTGTGAATATACAATGGAATACTACTCAACTGTGAAAAGGAATTAAATTTTGCCTTTTGCAACAATAGGGATGGGTCTAAAGGATATTATTATGAAATAAGTCAGACAGAGAAAGACAAATATTATATGTTTTTCTTTATGTGTGGAATCTAGAAAATTAAGTGAATGAATAGGACAAAACAAAAGCAGACTCACATATAAAGAGAACAAACTGTTGTTTACCAATTGGGATAAGGGTGGGTAAGGGTCAGGATAGGAGAAGGGGTTTAAGAGGTACAAACTACTTGGTATAAGATAAATAATATACAATGATGTAATATATAGCACAGGGAATAGAGCCAATTTTTATGATAATTTTATATAGGGTGTAACCTATAAACATTGATTCACTATATTATACATCTGGAACTAATGCTATAAAGTGAAAGAAAGTGAAGTAGCTCAGTCGTGTCCGACTACGACCCCGTGGACTATAGCCTACCAGGCTCTTCCCTCCATGGGATTCTCCAGGCAAGAATACTGGACTGGGTTGCCATTTCCTTCAATAAAGTCAATTATAACTGGGAAAAAATTTGCGGAGGTCTTTGGGGGTTATTAGGTCATGTGGCTGAAGCCCTTATGATTGGAATTTATGTCCTTATAAAAGAAATCCCAGACAGCTTCTTAGCTGTTTCTGACTTATAAGGGCACATCCAGAACATGGCAGTGCTGGATGAACCAGGATGCATATCCTCACCAGGCATCAAATTCTCTGACTCCTAGATTTTGGACATCCTGGCCTCAGGACATCCAGAATGGTGAGAAATAATTCTGTTCAGTCTATGGTGATTTGTTTTAGCAGCTTCCAAATGGCCTGAAATTTCATTGGTACCATGATTATGGTATAAAAATCATTTCTCCTCCCCCAAACAATTATTCTTTCAATCTGAAGGCACCACACAGCATATCATAATATTATAAATTATTGTAGTTATAAATTTCAAAATGTTTCTTGAATACTTTTAGATTTGTTGATTCTATGTTTAACAAGCCCATGAAAATGTCATTTTTACATATGAAATGACAATGTTCATTCTTAAATAAATTAAAATGAAGTGATAGTTATATAGAACATTAGCATATTTAAAATCCCATGGACAGAGGAGCCTGGCAGGCTGCAGTCCATGGGGTCGCTAAGAGTCGGACACAACTGAGCGATTTCACTTTCACTTTTCCCTTTCATGCATTGGAGAAGGAAATGGCAACCCACTCCAGTGTTCTTGCCTGGAGAATCCCAGGGACAGGGGAGCCTGGTGGGCTGCCATCTCTGGGGTCGCACAGAGTTGGACACGACTGAAGTGACTTAGCAGCAGCAGCAGCATATTTAAAATAACAGATCGAATCAAAACGGACTTCTTAAGTTATTTCTTTGTTGTTGTTAGGCATCTTGATTTCTATTAAGTCAATTTCAAATTGTAGCACTGATATATGAGAGATAAATGGAGGAAATTTTTTTAAATTGGAAATTTCTAGACTCTAAAAATGTCACTTTAAAGATAGTATATTGAAGTAAAAGATACAACTTTAAGAAAATATATTTTTTTCAATTTAAAGAGAAAAAAAACGATACTTACAAAATGCAATTTTCCCTAGATTCATTCTTTTACATCATTATTAGCATTCTATATTAACAAATTTATTCTCAACTATATTATATCTCTTAATTACTATAGCTCTACTCTTGAAACATAATATATATCATTAATCTCATGTCATTATACTAGTTGTTTTTTAGTCTGTAAGTCGTGTCTGACATTTTTGTGATCCCACAGCTTGTGACCTGCCAGGCTCCTCTGTTCATAGGATTTCCCAGGCAAGAATGTGGGAGTGGGTTGCCATTTTCTTCTCCAGAGGGTCTTTTTGACCCAGGATTGAACTTGTGTCTTCTGCATTGCAGGTAGATTCTTTACCACTGAGCCACCAAGGAAGCCCTTATATTGGTTACATGAGTGTAATTATTACAAATTAATATCTTGCAACTGTTGCTTATCTTTGAGAAGAATATTTCACAGTGACTAAATTTTTTGAGGTGAGGGGCTTGGTATAGATATGTATGTGTGTGTGCATGCATGCTAAGTTGCTTCAGTCATGTCCAACTCCTTGCGACACCATGGACTCCTCTGTCAATGGGATTCTCCAGGCAAGAATAATAGAGTGAGTTGCCATGCCCTTCTCCAACAGATGCGTGTGTGTGTGTGTGTGTGTATATATATATATATATATATATATATATATATACTTTTTCTTAAATTGAGGTATAGTTGCTTTACAATGTTGTGTTGGTCTCTGCTGTATAAGCAAGTGAATCAGTTATACGTATATGTATATGCTCTCCTTCTTGGACCTCCCTCCCACCCCATGCCCCATTACACCCATCTAAGTCACTAAACCTTGGGTACTAGAATTGTGACCTAGAGAATTGTAATATAAGTTGTCTGTTTTAAGCCACTAAATTGGTGGTAATTTATTACAATAGCAATAGAAAACTAATAGTGTCTGCAAGAGCTGGATCATGATGAACCTAAGCTACTCTCTGCAGATCACTGATTTCTCTCATACTTTCCCTAATGTCTTTCTATTTTCATTTTAGGAATACGTGGCTTTTTAAGTTTTCTTATTTTTCATATTATCAGTTGAAATAGATTCTTTTGCATACGTATTTGTTTCTTCTTTAATAGAATTATACAAAATTCTGTTATTTCAATTTCATATTTAGAACTACTCTAACATTACTTACTAAACCTGATTTTTTTTTAGTTTATGGAGATCTCTTTTTGTCATTCTCAATAAGTAAATGTCAATATTTTTAAAATTTTGAAATATTTCAAAATTTCATATTTTATGGCTGTCCAAAGTATACTATTCCTTTGTACATATGATAGTTTTTTCCCTTTGCATATCATTATTTATTAAATATCTTCTGGAAATGTGATGGGCAAAATATTTACAGGAGCAATTTTGAAGACTTTATTTTTTTTTAATCATGCCAACTAGAATTAAAAACATTTCCATTTAAATTTTTGAAGAGTAACCAAAGTTTTCATAGCTTTTATTTATGTATTTGCTCTTCCTAGACCTAAGGAAACACCAAACTGCATTTATTTTGGTCATGAATCTGTTACTATTACTTTCATAAATATGTCAAAATTTAAAGAACTATTTCTTGGTTCATCTTGTTAGGTATCTCATGAAAACATTATATTTGTTGTTCTTAATTTTTCTTGATACTGCTTGAATCCAGCCACTCCTGAGTACTTTCTCAGAACTTACTGTAAAATTATTTTTTAGTATTAAATTGTAGGGTTCAAATCAGTATTTATTATAGTTTTCTGGGTTGAGTGAGAAAGAGCTAAAAAGCTCTCTGGAGTTTCTTGTATAAGGACACAAGTCTCATTTATAAGGGCCTCACCATTTTATCTGTTATTGCAGATAGAGCTCAAAATGCAAATTTGACTGTCACTTCGGTGGCTCAGTTGTGTCCGACCTTTTACAACCCAATGGACTGCAGCACGCCAGTCTTCCCTGTCCATCACCAGCTCCTGGAGATTAATCAAACCCATGTCCATTAAGTTGGTGATAGTGTTAGTCTCTCAGTCGTGTCTGACCGTTACCCTATGGACTGTAGCCTGCCAATCTCCTCTGTCCATGGAATTCTCCAAACAAGAATACTGGAGTAGACATCCATTCTCTTCTCCAGGGTATCTTCCCAACCCCGGGATGGAACTCAGGTTTCCTGCATTGCAGGTGGATTTTTTACTAAGCATATTTACATTAAGCACCATAGAAATGGATATCTAGAAAGAAAAGAGGATCAGGGTTTCACACCTTGTAGAGCAGCTCACTTGCTGCAATCTGTTGAAAATCAGCCTTAGACACAATTTGTCAAAAAAAAAAAAAAAAAAAAAGAAGAAGAAGAAAGAAACAAGAGAAAGGACAATTTTTTTTTTAAATGAAGCACAAAAGATAACATTTGATGATAGCTAAAATAAAAAATAAAATGATATGTACTTCATAGTAACTCTCACCTCCAATTAAACTGTCCTTTTTAATAGCTGCATAAACAGATACTTATTCCATAATTATATGCACTAACATTTGAAATTTAAATTCTATTTCCAAATATTTTGTGATCAATTTGAATATGTAAACACTGTTAGCTGTTTATGTGTTCATCATTTGCTTAACAGTATTGGAAGGGACATAAACATATGTTGGTCTTTTTTTCTAAAAAGTACTATGTTAAATACTCTAGATCCCAGTCAGTTAATGTAAAGACCATTGATCTTTGCTAAAATTACCTGAAGTTTTAACTCTTTCAGAAACTCTTCACAGCATTGTCTATTGGATTTTTTGTTTAAATCAATAAATTAATCTGTAGTTCTAAGGGAAGTCAACTATGTTCAAATAGAATTGAGAACTTTGACAATCTGTACATGCTACGGAGCCTGTGTTTTAATTCCAAAATGAGATATGGATGTGTTTATAAGAAGGAAATGCAGATATGTAAGTCTGATGATGGAACAGCCTAAAATAAACTTTAATGTTTACTAATCCATGTGCATTAGGCTAAGATAGGATCAACTCAGTTTAGCATTCTGGAGTCTAGTCTTACAAAAATAATTTATTTTCAAATTATACTAAGCACCAGCTAAGCACCATTTGGTGTTTAACCAAGTTGGAACAAGTTAATCCTTTTGAAATAATGGAGAAGACTATCTTGAAAAAAAAAGAGCTCTTTAATATTAGTACTTCTAATAGGTGTTGCTCTAAAAGATATTATTTATAGTGATATAAAATTGGATTCACTTCTAGTGATGAGAATTTACACTCCTATTGTCTTGGAGATTATGGCTCATCTCCTATTTCAACTGTTGGCTAGATTATAATGGTAATATCTTTATAATTATCAAAAACAATGGCTTAGTTAATGCAGTTATCAGTATGATTGTGGATGCTACTAAAATCTTTTAGCTCAAAACTGCTATAACTATATTCAAATTTGTTCATATATGTCTTAACATATAAAGGAAGATAGCAATGCCATTAAGATCTAGAATTGCAGGGAGTATGTAATCTGATTATACACAAAAAGCTTTAATTTATAGTCGTTACCTAAGATTTTTTTTTTTTTTTTTGCTATTTACAAGTAGCCACTTTTCAGTCAAGAATCAAGTAATATAGGGGTACTTGATTTTGAAAATATCATATAAAATAAAATGTACTTGATTTTATAGTTGGACTATAAAGAAAGCTGAACATTGAAGAATTGATGTTTTTGAACTGTCGTGTTGGAGAAGACTCTTAAGAGTCCCTTGAATGGCAAGGAGACCCAACCAGTCCATCCTAAAGGAGATCAGTCGTGGGTGTTCATTGGAAGGACTGATACTGAAGCTGAAACTCCAATACTTTGGCCGCCTGATGTGAAGAACTAACTCATTTGAAAAGACACTGATGCTGGGAAAGATTGAAGGCAGGAGGAGAAGGGGACGACAGAGGATGAGATGGCTGGATGGCATCACCAACTCAATGGACATGGGTTTCGGTGAACTCCAGGAGTTGGTGATGGACAGGGAGGCCTGGCTTGCTGCAGTTTATGGGGTCACAAAGAGTCAGACATGACTGAGTGACTGAACTGAACTGAACTGAACTTGATTTTATTGTGTTAATCAGAAAGAAATATTTTCTTATTGAATAAACCCCAGAGTTACAGATTCTTTTCTTTGTTGGCCATTTTAAAGAAAATGGGAAAAATTTAGCTTCCTTAGGTTTTCTCAAGCATGGGGGGATTGGGAACAGAGTTACAGAAGCTTTCCATCAAAAGCCTAGGAGGGAATCATTCCTGTTTACATGATTGATGTTTTAGAGATCAATCAAGAATAAAGATCCTTAAGTCTAAAAATAATTGAGAACAGAACCTTTTCAGAAAATGTGGCAGATACTTGTTAAATTTGAGCAAATAGGAAAACAAAGTCTTAGTAGAGATATTGATAATAAACTAATTATCTTAATTTCATCTTAGATCATTAGGTTTAATCAATCTAGTTTCAAGAAAGGGTGCTTTATTTTTATGCTTCCTGCTGATCTACTGAATCCTGTTATCTTTTTTTATGCCACAGCTCAGTTGGAATCCTTGTCTGAAGCCATATTACTTGATGCAGGAAAGGGCTTTTGAGAAAACAGGATAATGTTATTCACACTGAATCTTTGAACTTTTTTTTTTTTAAGAAGGAATTATTGATTTGTCAGCATCCTTTACACTGCATCGCAAAGATTCAATGTGGAAGAACAGTTCATTCCATGAAGGAACACAGGACATGATTGCCCTGCTTCCTGCCCTCTTAGTACTTTTAGCATTGGAATGCTTTACACAGCTGCTTTGACATACAAATCATCCAATTGGTTTCTAACAATATAAATTATATTTGTATGCCACTGTCATATTATTTTATCCAATTATATTCAAAAACCTTTTTAGGTGTTGAAGCTTGTGGCCAGATCTCTTGATATAAGGTTAATTTGAAAAATAAAATATAGTACCTATTTATGATCTGTTTCAAAACTAGAACTTATGGTAGCTCACATGAGAGAACATTTTTTGTGTGTGAATATGAAGTCAGCAGTAGAGTGAAAAAATGAGGGCACATAAAATCTGCATGCCAGACATAGACATTTTTAAAGGTTATACTTTTCAAGATTTTTTAAAGTATGAGGTCATACCTTGAATAAATGATTTAGCGAAAATGTAATTTTGCATTTACATTTTTATTTGTAACAGCTTTCATGCAATATACAATTTTAACTAAAACCTGTCTCTGTATCTAAAATGTACTGCTGAATGGTGATGATAGAAATTTAAAATAAATTTTAGTTGATTTTTCACAAAGGATACTATAGGTATATTAGTATATGTCTACCTGCCTTTTAAAATTAAGAAAACTCTGTCTATTCCATAATTTGAATCACTGCTTCTCAAAGGCCCTTTACAAATTTCCTCTTTGTTTAGAACATCAATTTATTTGCTTTTACATTTGTTTTTAGTTTTTATAGTAATTCATAATAATTTTACATTGTGGAATCAATTCCAGTAATGCTTTACAAAAAGTGCATTATCATATGTTGGTTTATAAATTGGATCCCTTCCACAGAAGGCAAAGAGAGACAAAAGAGAGACAGAACACTCTGAAGATCACTCTAAATCAGTAACTTTAATAAGCAAGGGAATTTGCTTATGATGCTTGCCTTGGGCTACCACAAGAAAAGTAATCTTCCCACCCACCCACTGGTATCTTAAAAGTTTATATAGAATCCTTAACTGGGTTCAGACATATGAACAATCCAAGAGATCTCAAAAATACCTTACTTTCTCAAAGCTATGGCCTTGGAACAACTTCCTCTGTGGAAACAGTATGCAGTGTACTTCAAAGGACAGGGGAAGGAATGAGAAGACAGTGGTCACCCACATGGGTCAACTGATTTTCACATTCTCCTGTTTACCACCTCCAATAGCATATTATATTCCCAGTAGCATTAGTAATAACATTTAACAGAAATTCTCATTTACACTCATGAAATATATAAAATCATATAAAGAAAATCAACAGAATTTGTAAACATTTCCCAAGAGTTCACTTAAAAAGTTTAAGATTTAATGTCTAGTTTGATTAAGAAAAATAGAGTTGGAACAGTTACTATATGAGTCTTTTTCTAACCATATAACTATGTACTTAGTCCTGTAAAATACAGTAAGGAATTCCAAGGAACACTTTTACTGCTCTATTTCAATTGTGTATGTGTTTATGTTTGAATATATGAGGATATATTAAAAATTCCAAAGGCAGTGGGTCAAATTGATGATACACTCTTATTAGTAGATGGAACATGTACTCTTGAGGTAGCAAACTAATATTTTTTTTTTCAGGAAGCATAAATGCTTTATAGAGAAATTGCTCTTTTTTAATTTTTTTAAACAATTTATTTTAATATTTTAATTATACTACACTAATTAATATTTAATTTTCCTAAAGTAAAATATTATTTAATTATAATTTATATATACAGTGATACTCTAAAGTGAATGAATTAGAGCTAAAGTGGTTATCAAAATGACTGCTATCATGAGCATGTAATTCTGGCTCAGAGTTTTATTTGTGATGATATGCAGTCTAGTTCATTTAACAACACACTCAGCATAAGATTTGCTTATGTTTTAGCCAACTCACAGGTAAATATAAACTTTTATAATAGGAAACTAGAATTTCTACTGAATACTTCCAAAAACAGAAACTATTTAACAAAACCATAAGATACATTTAAAATATCCTAATAATGATTTCACCTCAGATTGCTACTGTGAATCATATAAAGTCTTAGACTAATGAATCATGACTCCTACTAAAGTGACATTTCTCAGCACATTCTTAATCAGATCAGATCAGATCAGTCGCTCAGTCGAGTCCGACTCTTTGCAACCCCATGAATCGCATCACACCAGGCCTCCCTGTCCATCACCAACTCCCAGAGTTCACTCAGACTCACGTCCATCCAGTCAGTGATGCCATCCAGCCATCTCATTCTCCTTCGTCCCCTTCTCCTCCTGCCCCCAATCCCTCCCAGCATCAGAGACTTTTCCAATGAGTCAGCTCTTTGCATGAGGTGGCCAAAGTACAGGAGTTTCAGCTTTAGCATCATTCCTTCCAAAGAAATCCCAGGGCTGATCTCCTTCAGAATGGACTGGTTGAATCTCCTTCCAGTCCAAGGGACTCTCAAGAGTCTTAATAGGCACCTTTAAAACCTCAATTTTGGCTTAACCCAACTAGTGTTTTCTTCATGTATGATGTTTTTCTACTTTCCTTAACACCTTCTTTCCATGAATTCTTCTTTTATTATCATCATCAACATCAACTAGAATTAACTCTGAGTTGATGTATATCTAAAACATGATTCAGTTAAATTCAATCACTCAGTAGTGTCCGATTCTTTGCAACCCCATGGACTGGAGGCATGCCAGGCTTCCCTGCCCATCACTAACTCTACAAACTTGTCAAACTCATGTCCACCAAGTAGGTATGCCATTTAACCATCTCATCCTCTGTTGTCCCCTTCTCCTGCCCTCAGGCTTTCTCAGCATCAGTGTTGTTTCCAATGAGTCAGAACTTTTCATCAGGTGGCCAAAGTATTGGAATTTCAGAATCAGCCCTTCCAATTAACACCCAGGACTGATCTCCTTTAAGACAGACTGGTAGGATCTCCTTGCAATTCAAGAGACTCTCAAGAGTCTTCTCCAACACCACAGTTCAAAAGCATCAATTATTCTGCACTCAGCCTTCTTTATGGTCCAACTCTCACATCCATACATGACTACTGGAAAAACCATAGCTTTGACTAGACAGACATTTCTTGGCAAAGTAATGTCTTGGCTTTTTAATGTGTTGTCTAGGTTGGTCATAGCTTCTCTTCCAAGGAACAAGCATCTTTTAATTTCATGGCTGCAGTCACCATCTACAGTGACCTAAGAAAAGAAAGTCTGTCACTGTTTCCATTGTTTCTCTATCTATTTTCCATGAAGTTGAGATAGTCAATTCCTAGGCATGTTGATAAGAAGTCCAGGGTCTCCAAGGAGGAGATAGTGTCTGGAATTCTCAAGGAGGAGGAAAGGACAAAAAAAAATTTTTTCTACATTTCTTAGTCTTAGTAGGGATTATATACAACAATGTATCTGGCTTGAGGACATGTTTCTCCTTCTTGAGAACCTTCTGACTAATCCTGTTATCTTAAAATGTATATTATGGGACTGAGTCTAGTAAGATCTTTACAACCTTGAGACATTCTTTTGATTTATTGTAATAACGAATAAAAATTCCCTTGTTACAACTAGTGAGGGGGACAATCTCTATCCCCCTTCTGATGTCTATCTCAGAAGCTTTCTCTGTCCTCTTTTATACTTTAATAAAACTCTGCCACACAAAAGCTCTTGAGTGATCAAGCCTGGTCCCTGGTCATGAAGCTAAGTCTTCTTTGGAGATCACAAATCTGACATCATTCACTGTAAGCTATCAAAGTGATGGGAGTGGATGCCATGACCTTAGTTTTCTGAATGTTGAGTTTTAAGCCAGCTTTTTCACTCTCCTCTTCCAGTTTCATCAATAGACTCATTAATTCCTCTTCACTTTCTGCCATAAGGATGGTTTCATCTGCATATCTGAGGTTATTGATATTTCTCCCAGCAATCTTGATTTCAGTTTGTGTTACATAATGTAATCTACATATCAATTAAATAAGCAGGGTGACAGTATACAGCCTTGATGTACTCCTTTCCCAATTTGGAATTAGTTCATTTTCCCATGTCTGTTACTTCTTGATGTGCATACCAATTTCTCAGCAGGGGGGTGAAATGGCCTGGTACTCCCATCTCTTTAAGAATTTTCCACAGATTTTGTAATCCACACAGTCAAAGGCTTTGGTGTAGTCAATAAAGAAGAGGTAGGTGTTTTTTTTCTGTAATTCTCTTGCTTTTTCTATGATCCAACCGATGTTGGCAATTTGATCTGTGGTTCTTCTGCCTTTTCTAAATCCAGCTTGAACATCTGGAAGTTCTTGGTTCATCTACTATTGAAGCATAGCTTGGATATTTTTGAGCATTACTTTGCTAGTGTGTGAGATGAGTGCAATTGTGTAGTAGCTTGAACATTTTTTGGCATTGCCTTTCTTTGGGATTGGAATGAAAACTGACCTTTTCCAGACCGGCCCCTGCTGACTTTTCCAAATTTGCTGCATATTGAGTGCAGCGCTTCCACAGCATCATCTTGTAGGATTTGAAATAGCTCAACTGCCATTATATCACCATCACTAGCTTTGCTCGTAGTGATGCTTTGTAAGGTCAACGTGACTTTGCATACTGGAATGTCTGGCTCTAGGTGAGTGATCACACCTCGTGGTTATCTGGGTCATTAAGACCTTTTTTCATAGTTCTTCTGTGTATTCTTGCCACCTCTTCTTACCATCTTCTGCTTTTGTTAGGTCCATGCCATTTCTGTTGTTTATTGTGCCCATTTTTTCATGAAATGTTTCCTTAGTATCTCTAATTTTCTTGAAGAGATCTCTAGTCTTTCCCATTCTATTTTCTGTTTTCCTATAGTCTGTTTTCCTCTATTTCTTTGCACTGATCACTGAGGAAGGCTTTCTTATCTCTTCTTGCTGTTCTTTGGAACTTTGCATTCTGATGGGTATGTGTCTCATTTTCTCATTTGCCTTTTACTTCTCTTATTTTCTCAGTTGTTTGTAAGGCTACCTCAGACAACCATTTTTCCTTTTGCATTTCCTTTTCTTCCAGGTGGTTTTGATCATGGCCTCCTGTACAATGTAACAAACCTGTGTTCATAATTCTTCAGACACTCTGTCTATCATATCTAATCCCTTGAATTTATTTGTCATTTTCACTGTATAATCATAAGGGATTTGATTGAGGTTGTACTTGAATGGTCTAGTGGTTTCCCTACTTTCTTCAGTTTAAGTCTAAATCTGGCAATAAGAAGTCCATGATCTGAGCCAGTCAGTTCCAGGTCTTATTTTTTCTGACTGTATAGAGCTTCTTCATCTTTGGCTGCAAAGAATGTAATCAATCTGATTTTGGTATTGACCATCTGGTGATGTCCTTGTGTAGAGTTGCCTCTTATGTGGTAGGAAGAGGGTGTTTGCTATGACCAGTGCATTCTTTGGCTAATAGTTGTTAGTCTTTCCTCTGCTTCATTGGCCTACTCCTATGCCAAATTTTTCTGTTACTCCAGGGATCTCTTGACTTCCCATTTTTTTGTTCCAGTCCCCTGTGATGAAAAGGAGTTATTTTTTTGCTATTAGTTCTATAAGGTCTTGTAGGTCTTCATAGATCCATACAACTTCAGCTTCTTCAGCATTACTGGTTGGGTCATAGACTTGGATTACTGTGATATTGAATGGTTTGCCTTGAAAGTGATCAGTGATCATTCTATCATTTTTTAGCTTGCATCCAAATACTACATTTCAGACTCTTTTGTTGACTAAGAGGGCTACTCTATTTCTTCTAAGGGATTCTTGCCCACAGTAGTAGACATAATGGTCATCTGAATTAAATTAACCCATTCCAGTCCATTTTAGTTCACTGATTCTTAAAATGTCCATATTCACTCTTGCCATCTCCTGTTTGACCACTTCCAATTTCCCTTGATTCATGGACCTAACATTCCAGGTTCATATGTAATATTGTTCTTGTACTACCTTGGTATTCCCTAAATATATTATTGTCCACTGATGTGAACTGTGTAGTAAACACGTGTTTAAATTGAACCAATTGTAGGTATGATGAGATATTTACTCTCCTTGGCATCCATGTTGAAACTGGTGTGGCTAGAGATCCTGGACTGGTTCAGCTGTACATTGACTTCTCAGTACCTTGACATGCTGTAAACATCATTTTGTGTGTGTGCCATCTGAAAATGTTTTCAACATAGTGCTCTAAATACTTTGTTATATAATTTTCATCTAATTTCATTCATTCTATTAAATGTTTAAAACAATTGCCCCCCCCTTTTTTTCCCTAATCTGAATCTTTTATCTCCGAAATAAAATGTAAAGATCACAAGTATGGAGACTTGTCTTTTGCATGTTTTGTGTACTAAGGAATATCATAATAAATGCTATATGGTTTTTAAACACATTTGTGTGATTAATGAATGTAGACATCAATGAAAGTAGGTTGGCATAGTGGAAGTGAGACAAAAACTTCTATACTTCCTTATATATTCACAGAAAACAGAAATATTTGGTTATTTGTATGATTTTCTAACCTGTTTTTATATGAATTAAACAGTGCAAGTTGAAGAATTATTCATAACTGAGGAAGAAAAAATAGTCTGCAGCTCTGATTTCTACATGTTTCAGATTCTTTTTTAGGTTGATTTGCATAGATTTAGACAAGTTTAAGGTTTTAAGATTGGGTATTTTCTTTATTTGCTATCCTAAAATAGTTAGTCATTATCTTACTTTGATAAAGTGAAAAATCAGGCTTTCCAATTTTCACTTTCTATATGCAACCCAAGCTAATTTGCATCCTCAAACTAGATTTATTTTCCAATTTGTTTATTTTTCAATTTGACTAGGTACTCCTTTATTTAAATATTGTAAACAATTTAATCATAAGGAAAATTTAACTTCCCAACAACTCTAATTTCGATTATTTTCATGTTGTTGAATATATTTTCAAAGATGAAAAAAGAGGTCAGCTGTAAGAATTGAACTGTATCAAGTCTTCTGAGATGCATTTAACACCTTTGTTGGGAGTCTCAGTAGAGAGGTATATCATTTTTTAGGTATATACACTGCCATTCTTTCCTTCTCTGCCAGAACTGCAAATAGCTTTTGTCCTGCTGATGTGGTTGCTTCCTTTATTCACCAAAAGAAAGTTAATATCAACTATATTTGAAAGAACAGTTGATATGTGCCCACTAACAGCACAGAAGTTTGCATTACCAGACCTTGATATATTCACTCATTGTCCAAGAGTTTTTGGGAACAGATGGTGAAAGTGGAATTGAAGTAATTGTCTGTTTATAAATTCTGATTTCTCTCCCTTGACCTTTACTCACTTCTTCTCCTATTCCCATGATCCTTCATCTATCTACATTATTATGTTATCTTCATACACCTAGATAAAGTTTGGGGAAGTAGAGAAAAGAGAAGTGAAAGGAAAATAAGTGGCATTCCACATAGTATATAGATGGAACAAAGTACACATTTAAAATGGTGGTGGGATGATGGACAAGCAGAATTAAGGTTGTTAAAATAAGCAAAAAACTCAAATGGTTTCAAAAACATGGAGGACTGAGTGCACATTTTCATTAGGCTTTACTAATTAGATATTTTATAAGCATGATGATAATTTGTGTATTCATTAACTAATTCAAAAATTTGTATATATAGTGAATATTTATTAAGATCAGTTGTTTGCCAAGCATTTTCAAGGTAATAGAGATAGAATGATAAATAAGGCAACAGTGCTGCAGGAAAATAAAATTTTAGCAACAGCAACTGAAAAAAGTAATAAAGAAGTAAACAACTATATAATTAATAATATAGCTATATGTAGCATTTATTTTTAAAGTATATTTTTACATAGCTGAAAAAAGTAATTTATAAAAGCACATATTTTGATAAGATACTATTCAAAATCACAGACCCTTCATAACATCACAGACAATAATCTATGATTATAATAATCGGTTGCACACACAATAATCATGTGGCCCAGTGGTAAAGAATCCATCTACCAATGCAGTAGATGGCATGTTCAATCCACATGTCCAGAAGATCCCCTGGAGAAGGAAATGGCAATTCACTGCAGTATTCTTGGTTAGAGAAGCTCATGGACAGAGGAGCCTGGGGTCCCCGGTCCATGATGTTGCAGAGTCAGCTGTTGTTGTAGCTACTGAACAACAACAAATCAAGAAAAAGGATACTTAAAAGGAGAGATATACCTTGTTCATGCAACAGATCATCATTATTTAGAGATGTAGATGTCCCCTTTTTGATTTATGGATAAAATGTTCTCAAAATCAAAATCTAAAAAATAAATAAATAAATAAAACTAAATAGATTGCAAAATTCAAGTGGAAGTGCAAATGGCCATGAATGGCTAAGACTATCTTCAGTACAGAAAGATGGAGGGAAGTTTTGCTCTACTTAATATCCAAATTTATAATTTGTATGACAAGTCACTTCAGTCGCTTCTGACTGTGTGTGACCCTTATGACTGTAGTAAAGCAAGCCCCTTTGTCCACAGGATTCTCCAGGCAAGAATACTGGAGTGGATTGCCATCCCCTCCTCCAGGGGATCTTCCTGACCCAGGGATCGAACCTATGCCTCTTACATCTCCTGCATTTGCAGGTGGGTTCTTTACAACTAGCGTCACATGGAAAGACCTTTGAATTTATAGTAAAGTTATAACAATTAATGTAAATTGCCTAAGGATAGAAAAATAGACAGAGCATAAGATCCCATGAAGTGAAGTGAAGTGAAGTGAAGTCGCTCAGTCATGTCTGACTCTTTGTGACCCCTTGGACTGTAGCCTATCAGGTTCCTCCATTCATGGGATTTTCCAGGCAAAATAGACAGAACATAGGATCCTATAAGCAAACTCAAACACTTTATTAATCTATGACCACTTTGGCTCTGCATAGTAATGACAAATGAAGCACCGTTTCTATAACTCATTCTGGAACAACTGTGTATCTACAAAGGAAACATAAAATGATTACTACTTCACACTCTACAGAAAAAATTAATTCCAGGTATATAATAAATCATCTATAATCATACACATGATACACAGGATATATCACCTGTTTGTTTTAATCTAAAAATATTTTTCTAATTGCTTTATCATTTATATCTAATAAAATCTAATAGGCTATCTTTTTTAGTTCATATTTGTTGGACTTTTGCTTTCAGGCTTATTAAGTAGTTTTTGTTGTTATTGTTGTTTTCTCCATACCTCTACAGAGAAGGCAATGGCACCCCACTCCAGTACTCTTGCCTGGAGAATCCCAAGGAAGGAGGAGCCTGGTAGGCTGCAGTCCATGGGGTCGTGAAGAGTTAGACATGACTGAGTGACTTCACTTTCACTTTTCATTTCCATGCATTGGAGAAGGAAATGGCAACCCACTACAGTGATCTTGCCTGGAGAATCCCAGGGACGGCGGAGACTGGTGGGCTGCAGTCTATGGGGTCGCACAGAGTCGGACACAACTCAAGCAACTTAGCAGCAGCAGCAGCAGCCATACCTCTAAGCTTAGCTTTTCATTGTTTTATTAGTTTTTGTTTCATGTTAACTTTTTCTCCTATAATCTCTCCTTAACCTCTGATCACACTAGTTGAGGATGAACTCATTCTTAGGTGGTTTGATGTTTCCTACAATGGTAAGGATATCGTACTGAAAACACAATAAACTGAACATGGCTTCCTCCAAGTCATGTATAGGCATAAGTTCCAGAAACAAGTTGATTATGAAACTGCAGAAATGTTTCTCAGGGGCCCCTGAGGAGCTCTAGTTCTTTTGGTTTCAGCATAGAAAGAATTAAGAAGAGGCAAAGTAATAGATAATTCATTTATTAGAACAGGATGCTTGTGAGGTTTACAAGTGGATGAGTATGGGTGCCACACCTGGAACTTGGTGGGCTACAGTTTCATAATCAAAGGCAAAGTGGAGAGGAGTGGAAGAACATCTTTTCCCTCATTCTTGAGCAGATGTCAAGAATCAGCTCCTCATCCTCCTCTACATTGGGTGGTAGAGTTTTCCTGTGCCCACATGGTCAAACTGAGGCTGTTGACTGTCGTAGCACAATGGAAATGAGCAAAAAGCTGATTTATTTGTTCAGTCACTCAGTTGTGTCCAGCTCTTTGTAACCCCATGTACTGCAGCACGCCAGGGTTCCCTATCCTTCACCATCTCCCAGAGCTTGCTCAAACTCATGTCCATTGAGTTGGTGATGCCATCCAACCATCTTGTCCTCTGTTGTCCCTTTCTGCTCCTGCCTTTCATCTTTCCCAGAATCAGGGTCTTTTATAATAAGTCAGCTCTTCGCATCAGCTGGCCAAAGTATTTAAGTGTCAGCTTCAACTTCAGCATCAGTCCTTCCAATGAATATTTAGGATTGATTTCCTTCAGGATTTACTGCTTTGATATCCTTGCTGTTCAAGGGGCTCTCAGGAGTCTTCTTCAGCACTCGAACTTCTTATGGCCCAACTCATATACATATATGACTACTGGAAAAACCATAGCTTTGACTCTATGGATCTTTGTTAGCAAAGTAACATCTCTGCTTTTTAATATGCTGTTTAGGTGGGTCATAGGTTTTCTTCCAAGGAGCAAGTGTGTTTTAATTTCATGGCTGCAGTCACCATCTGCAGTGATTTTGGAACCCCAAAAAACAAAGTCTGTCATTGTCTCCATTGTTTCCCCATTTATTTGCCATGAAGTGATGGGTTTGGATGCCAAGATCTTTGTTTTTTGAATATTGAGTTTTAAATCAGCTTTTTCACTCTCCTCTTTCACCTTCATTATGAGGCTCTTTAGTTCTTCTTCACTTTCTGCCATAAGGGTGGTGCCATCTACATATCTGAGGTTATTGATATTTCTCCTGGCAAACTTGATTCCAGCTTGTGCTTCATCCAGTATGGCATTTTGCATGATGTACTCTGCATATAAGTTAAATAAGCAGAGTGACAATATACAGCCTTGACGTACTCCTTTCCCAATTTGGAACCAGTCTGCTGTTCCATGTTTGATTCTAACTGTTGCTTCCTGACTTGCATATAGGTTTTTCAGGAGGCAGGTTAGATGGTCTGGTATTCCAATCTCTTTAAAAATTTTCCACAATTTGTTGTGATCCACACAGTCAAAGGCTTTATATATTTTTGGTGGGATCAAACATTCTCCTGTCAATGGTTGGTCAGCAGCTAGTGACAATTTTGGGGTTCTTGCAGAAGATAAGCACATGTCCTTGTACTCTGCCATCTTGTCTCCTTACCAAAAGCTGGTAACATATACTAAAATATGGTAAATGACCTTAGGTTTCAGTATAATGTCACTTTTTCCTTATGTTTTTGTTTTTAGTGCATGCAAAGAAGCATGTCCTAGCAATTATTAATTTATGGTGCTCACTGGGAAGGATATGAGTCTCATTCCATCATTGTTTTATTGTTTTGAGGCATGTCTCATAATTCTGTTGCATGATTTTGTTGCTAGCCATCTTGTCAAAGCTATGATTTTTCCAGTAGTCATGTATGGATGTGAGAGTCAGACTATAAAGAAAGCTGAGCGCCAAAGAATTCATGCTGTTGAACTGTGGTGTTAGAGAAGATTCTTGAGAGTCTCTTGGACTGCAAGGAGCTCCAACCCATCCATTCTAAAGGAAATCAGTCCTGAAGATTCATTGGAAGGACTGACGCTGAAGCTGAAACTCCAATACTTTGGCCACATGATGCAAAGAACTGACTCATTTGAAAAGACCCTGATGCTGCAAAAGATTGAAGGCAGGAGGAGAAGGGTAAGAAAGAGGATGAGATAGTTGGATGGCATCACCAACTCAATGGACATGAGTTTGAGTAAACTCTGGGAGTTGGTGATGGACAAGAAGGCCTGGCATGCTGCAGTCGATGGGGTCACAAAGAGGTGGACATGACTGAGCGACTGAACTGAATTGATGCCTATTTTGTTTTATTTGATTCTGTGGTTAAGCAAACTTGGCTTTCTTGAGTGATCATCAACTTACAGGGGTCACCTATTCATTTTCCTTCACTTATGATCCTTTATCGGGATTAACTGTTGAATCAAGTACAGTTATAGATTTTGAAGGACTCCTTTATAAGCATTGGTGATCAACAGCAACCTCTGGCTTAAAAGTGATAAGTCAGGTTCCAGTACTCTGAATAACTGGAAATTTTATTTAGAAGGGAGTAAAACTCTTAACTCCTATGTACGGACTTATGATCTGGCAGTCCTATGGCTGCAGTCCCAGTTACTGCTTTCATTTCATTTTCAATCTTGGGCATAAAAATATTTATCTTGTTTTTGTTGGAAGCAATCTCTGTCTGTCTCTGTCTCTCTCTCTGTCTTTCCCCCCACTCTCTGTATTTTATCTAAAATCATTAACTGAATGCCTAGACAGTTTCTTCATTAACTATCATTCATCTTCACAGACCTGAATTAATCAGTGCCCCCAACAGAGAAACAATGTCACTGATGATTCAGTTAAATTATAGGTATTGAATGTTCATGGTGTTCAAATTAAAAAAAAAAAAAAGTATTTCAGGTGTACTAAAAGACATTATTTTCAGTCTTCTTTTAAAAAAGCCAGTAGTATATTCTCCTTTACTTTAGTCTAAAATTCTCAAGGGTTTTCTTTTGATGGTACTGATTTTTGGAAATCTCCAATGAAAATACTGGTATATCAATTATTTATACAGTAGAATATAACTTGGAATCAATATTGCATAGAAAATACAACTAATTTAATTTAATTTTTTTCAGTATTAATTTTCAGATTGTTCCATGAAATAATAAATAATAATCAGAGATCTGCATCCCTAAATGTTATCTCTATATATATATAATTACCACCTTAAAATTAACTAGGTTATAAAAGTATTGTGGTGGAAGGATATTTAATAACAATATAAAATTAAACTATGGTCTTCATATTTTATTTTCTTTTTAAAATAAAAATATAAAAAAAATTAGCTTAATATTTATTATCTTGACAGAATTTTCAGTTTTAGCCCTCATTAAGTTACGGTGGCCAAAAATCTGGGCTAAGCTAATACAATCATTATCTATTTAGGAATTCTAAGAATACTGTGTGCATGCTTTCCATCCTAGAATCATTTGCCATTTCAAGCAGAGCCTTTATTTCATTCTTAACTTTCTAGGACTTCATTATCTATGCTAAGCCTGACATTTTCCAGATTGAAGATACTGAATTTGTCTTTTTTGGCCATCTGTGTTAATTCTTGTGCTTAAAACCATCACTTATCACTTTGGCCTAATTAAATCCAACTGTACATATCATTCAATGCCCCAGTAACTCCTTTTCTGTGATCTTTCCTCCCTCTTTGACAAAATCAAGTTGTATCTATGCTGAAAGTGACTCTAGCTCAGTGTCTCCAAGATAGATGAGTATGTGCTGTAAAAAGGTAGCTAGTTTGAAAAGGGCCTGTTTAATTTTCACTTTCATTAAGCTTTTCCATTTTTATCCACCACAGGAAGTTTTAATTTTGAACTTCCTACTCCGAATTTCTAATGAAATCATTTAACCATGATTACATTCAATTTTACTTCTTTTGGGGTTGTCATATGTCCTCATTTAACATTTTCATATATTTTGCTGTTACTATTGTCTTTTGTTTTCCATCTACTTGGCTCACATATTCGAGAGGCAGGATGCCTGAATTTTTTAAATGTTATATGTAATAATTTAGATATCATATTTTTATGAGGAGTGTAATTCATTTGTGCAGTGACTTTCATGTTAGGTAAAAATTTTAGATGATTAAATCTGTAGATAACACTCATTATTATTGTTACCTCTATTTCTCAATTACCTCCAATTCTCAGTCCTCAAAACTTCTGTCTTGGTCCATTATTGTTGACTTACGTCTCTGATATGCAAAAAATCATTCCTCTACCATCACATACTCAAATAACCAACTCCACTGACATTTTTTGCTCAAAATTGCCTTCCATTAAGGGATAAATATGTTTTAGAACTGCTGCATTCTTATTTGTATGCTATAAATTTAATTTTTACCTTGAAAGCAAAATTGTATCTGTGTTGAATGTGACTCTATTTGTCCAGCACACATCCTACATTTTTAATTAAGATAATTTGTTTCTTGAGCAGTTTACAAAGTTCCAAGAATCTAACAAATTTTTTTCCAAGTGGCTCAATCACATTGCATTCCCAGCAGCTATGAGTGAGAGTTCCTGTTGTCCCACACCCTTACCAGCATTTAGCAGTGTCGTGTTCCAAACACTGGCCATTTTAATAGGAGTGAGGTAGTATACCAGAGAAGGCAATGGCAACCCACTCCAGTACTCTTGCAAGGAAAATCCCATGGGCAGAGAAGCCTTGGTAGGCTGCAGTCCATGGGGTCGCTAAGAGTCGAACACAACTGAACTACTTCACTTTCACTTTTCACTTTCATGCATTGGAGAAGGAAATGGCAACCCACTCCAGTGTTTTTGCCTGGAGAATCCCAGGGACAGGGGAGCCTTGTGGGCTGCCGTCTATGGGGTCACACACGACTGAAGCAACTTAGCAGCAGCAGAGGTAGTATACCATTGTTGTTTTAATTTGCATTTCTCTACTGACATACTAAGTTGAGAATCTTTTCTTATACTTACTTTCCATCTGTGCCTCTTCTTTGGTGAGGTGTCTGTTAACGTTTTGGTCCATTTTTAATCAGTTTTTTTTGTTTGTTTATTTTCTTGAGTTTTAAGAGTTCTTTTATATTTTGGAAAGCAGTGTTTTATTAGATATGTCTCTTACAGATAGTTTGTGGTTTGTCTTCTCATTCTCTTGATATCATTTTTCATAGAGCAGCCAAGTTTTTAATTTTAATGAAGTCCAGTTTATCATATTTCTCTTGCAGATTGTGCCTACATTGTTATATATAAAACAGTGATCACTATACTCAAGGTCATCTATGTTTTTCCCTATTTTATATTCTAGAAACATTATAGCTTGCATTTTATATTTAGATTTATGATCCCTTTTGAGTTAGTGTGTGAAATGTAGAATATGTCCAGATTCTTTTTTTTTTTTTTGCATGTGGATCACCAGTTGTTCTAGTACTGTTTGTTGGAAAGACTATCTCTGCACCATGGTATTGCCTTTATTCCTTTTTCAAAAATTCATTATCTATATTTATGGGAGGGTCTTTTTCTGGGCTCTGTATGCTCTTTCACTGATCTATTTGTATATTCTTCCACCAGTATCACAATTTTACTAATTTAGCTTTATAGTAAGTCTTCAATTCAGATACTCCTCTTAATGTTTCCCCCCCTCCGCCCCCCTGGATTTTTCTGGGGAATTTTGCCTCTCCATGTAATCTTTAGAACCAGTTTCTTGATATTCACAACATAACTTACAGTATTTTGTTTGAAATGCATTGAACCTGCATATCAAGTTGAGAAAAACTAACATCTGAACAGTATTGAGTCTTCCTATCCATGAACATGGGATATTTCTTCATTTATTTAGTTTTTTTAATTTCATTTATCAAGATTCTGTACTTTCCATCATACAGATTTTTGACATATTTTGTTAGATTTACACTATGTAATTTGGGGAGTGCTAATGTAAATATTAATGAGTTTATCAGAGAAGGAGTTAAGACAGTGAAATAGGAGGTGAAGAATTTGTCTGTCTATACAAGTATTCACTGAGAACTTTTTCAAATGGAACAATTCTCACAGAACACCTGTTGAACATTATTACCAGAAGACTTTGGACACCTAAAAGAACAAGAACATTGGCAGAAGACTTTGGGCACCCAAAGGCTTCCCTTGTGGATCAGCTGGTAAAGAATCCACCTGCAATGTGGGAGTTCTGGGTTCGATCCCTGTGTTGGGAAGATCCCCTGGAGAAGGGAAAGGCTACCCATTCCAGGATTCCGCCCTGGAAAATTCCATGGACTGTATAGCCCATATGGTCACAAAGAGTTGGATACAACTGAGTGACTTTCACTTTCAGTTGTGTGTTGGGCACCTAAAAGGAAAAGAAAAATCCCCTTGCAACTGGATAGGATGAAATAAATAAATAAATAAAAGAGGAATCACAACAGAGACCAGCAACTCTAGCAGAAAGTTGAAAGTGAAAAAAAGTTCATGCACACAGATGTTCCCCCTACCCCACAGTGGGGAAATCAGTTGGAAAAGAAAGAGAACTTTGAGGGATCAAAGGAGAATGCTGTGTATGGTCTGTAGAAGACAGAGCAATGTAAAAATTGTACACATTGTCTGTGCCAAAGCCCTGAGGACCCCAGCCTGAACAATGTGTCTCCTGTTGTGGATGGGGGCTGGGTTCTAGAAATTGAGGTTTGGAACATGGGCCCAGGAGGGATCAGCTGTTGGCAGTGGAAAGGCAACCTGAAGGGACAGGAATTAGGAGCTCCACAATTGGTAGGCTGGCAGAAAAAGCTTGGGACATCATAAAAGTAAGGTGTGGTTGTTGAGTGGTGGTCAAGGGGCGAGGCTACCATTGCAACCTTCTTCCCAATCATCTGCTGTAGGCATTGCCATGGGCGCCCATCTGAGTAGGTTCACCTGCCCCTCATGCTAAGGCCTTGTCTGCCCATGTAGGCTCCAGTATTCTGAGCACTGCCTATTCCAAAGCTTACTTGGAAATCAGCCCTGGGCACCTATGCTCCTGGACACAGGAATTCACCAGTGCTCGCTGGGGCAGAGTGCTAAAGCATGGGGTTAAGAGGTTAAGAGAGCAGATACAGGGAGAGGACTGCTATTGCCTGCATGGATACAACAGAAGGGACAGGAGTTACAGGCCCCATGGCCAGGAATGCATCTGAGGAACCTTGATCAACCTTGGAAATGAGGCACCAACTTTGAGCGGCACACGTGGGAGGAACCCATCACTGTACCCACAGGACAAATCCTGCCTCTGTGGGCACTGGGAGGTACTCCCACTAGAGCGAACATTTCTCAATCTGTTGCACCTACCTGACAGTCTCTGCTACTACAGGCACTCTGCACACATCCCAGTTGTGGCTGCTGCACCTCTCCCTTGTGTGAATGAGTAAGTGTGCCCCAATCAGCTGCTACTTTCACTCCCTCTCACCTGAGTGGGGAAAAGATACCTGAGAGTGGGGCATACATAGAGGCAGGGGCAAAACCAAAGATGATCCTTGGGGCAGTGCATCTAAGGAAGAGGAATAGCAATCTCTTATGTGAAGCTGCCTAAACTGCAGATTAAATTCCTGTAATTGGCTTGATAAATCCTGTTTCTGTGGAATATCTGAATAGATTAGTGTTCCCACAACTGAAACCAGCCTAGCTTCAGTAGTACTGGACTTTAGAGGCAAGTATACATGGGAATTGGGCCACGACAGGGTCTGAGCTGGACCCACCGTGCCCACAGCAGGAACAGAGACATACCTAGAGGTATGCGAGGGCCTCTTGGGGAGGCAGAGGTTGGCTGTGCCTCACTGTAGGAGCAAGGACCCTCTAAGAGGTCTCAGGAAAATATTACTATTATTCCTTCATTTCATTTTGTTCAGTTGTTGGTGCTGTTGTTTCTATATTTTTTAAAAATAGTTTTATTATTCTATTTTTATTTCAGTGTTTTGTTTTGTATCTTTTTATTGTTTTAATTCTTCAGGGTTTTTTTTTTTTTCAATCATTTTTTATGTGTTTGCTCTGTTTTCTTTGCTTTTTTAGTTTCAGTTTGCTTTCTGATTTTGTTTTGTTTTTGTTAGTTTAGCCCTTATTGATTATGTTCATTTTTTAGTACTTTTGTTTGTGTCCTTGTTCTCTTATTTTTTGTGTTATTTTTATTTTCTTTTCTTTCTGTACAATCTTTTGTTTCTTTTTGCTTGGTTTTGTATTTTATCATTTGTCTGTTTGTTTATTTTCTTTCCTTTATATGTGTCTTGTTGTGGCTGTTTGCTTTAGTTTTTGCTGTTGGTCTTGGATTTTGCTTGTCTACTGTTTTCTTTTTTCTTTATTTTTTCTCTGGCCACACTGTGAGGCTTCTGGGCACTTGGTTCCCTGTCCAGGGGTCAGATCTGGACATCTAGGGTCTGAGCACTGAGTACAGTGCTGAACCACCAGAGAATTCCTGAGCCTAGGTAATGTTAATCAGCTTGTGCTCTCCTGGAGGTATGCATCTCAACACCAAGACCTGGCTCCACACAACTGCCCACAGGCTTCAGTGCTGGAGACCTCATGCCAACCAAGGAGTAAGACAGGAATGCAACCCCATCCATTAGCAGAAAGGTTGCCTAAAATTGTACTAAGCTCACAGACACCTCAAAACACTTGATCTGGCCCTTCCCACCAGAGGGAAAAAACTCAGCTTCACCCACCAGAGTGCAGGTACCAGTTCTTCCCACCAGAAAGCCTACTCAAGTTCCTAGACCAAACTTGCTGACCATGAGGCAGACAATAGAAGCAAAAGGAGCTACAACCCTGCGGCCTGAAGAAAGGAGATCATAAACACAGTAAGTTAGACAGAATGGAAGAACAGACAAATATGTTGCAGAAGAAAGAGAAAGATAAAAACCTATAAGACATATAAATGAAGAGGAAATAGGCAATCCACCTTAAAAAGAATTCAGAGTAATGATAGCAAAGATGATCCAAGATCTCAGAAACACAGTGGAGGCATGGATCAATGATATAAAAGAAATGTCTAACAAGGACCTAGAAGAACTAAAGGACAAACAATCAGTGATAAATCACATGATAACTGAAATGAAAAATATGCTAGAAGGAATCAATAGAGGAATAACTGAGGCATAAAATAAAAAAAAAGTGAGCTGGAATATAGAATGCGGGAATGCCACAGAGCAGAATATTTTTAAAAAAATTAAAATAAATGAAAACAACCTCAGAGACCTTTATGACAATATTAAATGTATGAATATTTGAATTATAGGGGTCCCAGAAGAAGATGAAGTGTCTAATAAAACATTTGAAAAGATTATAGACAAAAACTTCCCTAACATGGTAAAGGAAGCACAAAGAGTCCCTTGCAGGATAAACCCAAGGAGAAATATACTGAGATACATATTAATCAAACTAACAAAGGTTAAGTAGAAAATATTAAAAGCAGTAAGGAAAGTACAAAAAATAACATACAAGGGAATCCCCTAAGGTCATCATCAGCTTTATCAGCAGAAACTTTTCAGGCTAGAAGGGATTGGCAGGATATATTTAAAGTGATGAAAGGGAAAAACCTACAACCAAGATTATTTTACCTGGCAAGGATCTCATTCATATTTGATGGAGAAATAAAAAGCTTTACAGAAAAGCAAAACTCAGAGGTTTCAGCACCACCAAACCAGCTTTACAACAGGTGCTAAAAGAACTGCTCTAGGTGGGAAACATAAGGTAAGAAAAAGACTTACAGAAACAAACCCAAAACAATTAATAAAATTAAAATTGAAATATACATAGTGATAATTATCTTAAATTTTAATGGATTAAATTAACAGTCCTCTACCTTTGTGGCACCAGAGACTGGTTTCCTGGAAGTTAGTTGTTCTTCCATGGATTGGGATGAGGATCAAGCAGTAATGTGATCCTATGGTGGGGATGGCACAGGTGGTAATATGAGTAATGGTGCAGGTGGTAATGCAAATGATGGAGAATGACAGATGATTTGCTGGCTTGTTCACCACTCACGTCCTTATGTTCAGCCTGGTTCCTAATAAGTAGTGGACAGGTACTAGTTGTCCCAGGGCTTGGGGACCCCTGTCACAGAGCATGAGAGCTCCCTCTTCTGCCTCCCAACAACTTATTTGAGGCTTCTATTTATCAATTTTCATGTTAGTCATGTACATCTGACAAACATGAGGTTTCAACAAAGTTGAGGTTATGTGCTTGCTGCCAGCCATATAACAGAAACAAAGGATGAAATCACTTGTAAAGGGTTTTTCTAAATGAATCCAGAAACTAGCACTCTTACAGCAGTGGATATATGGAAAACCAGGTGAGAGTAGAAATCATGTGCAGGGAAGAAAAGAAAACCCTTCTGAACTCTAACTGTGTCTTTAACAGGTTAATTTTGTAAGAATATTCAGGATCAATTTTCATTATGTATGTTACACTATGTAAAAGAAAGATTTATTACCTCAACTTCTAAGATATGGGCATTGAAGGGAGGGTAAAACCACAGTTAAATGTTGTTCGTCACAGCAAATACAAAGCAAAGCAAAGCAAAGCAAAATTACTCAGGAGGGCTGACGAGTCGCTTCAGTTCAGTTCAGTCGCTCAGTCGTGTCCGACTCTTTGCGACCCCATGAATTGCAGCAGGCCGGGCCTCCCCGTCCATCACCAACTCCCGAAGTTCACCCAGACTCATGTCCATCGAGTCAGTGATGCCATCCAGCCATCTCATTCTCTGTCTTCCCCTTCTCCTGCCCCCGTGTCCAATTCCGTGTGACCCCATAGATGGCAGCCTAACAGGCTCCTCTGTCCCTGGGATTCTCCATGCAAGAATACTGGTTTGGGTTGACATTTGCTTCTCCAATGCATGCACGTATGCTATGTCACTTCAGTGGTGTCTGACTCTGTGCAACCCCATGGACAGGAGCCCACCAGGTTTTTCTGTCCACGGGATTCTCCAGGCAAGAATACTGCAGTGGGTTGCCATTTTCTTCTCCAACTCAGAAGGGCTGGCATTGGCCTAATGTACATTGTGAAATTTTCATTTCTTAAAAGCTTGCCTCAATTAAAATGAATATTCATAACAACAATGAAGCAAAAATAAAATCTGAGAGGAAAATGGGAACCAGTACATAGAAAACAAACCTCCAACCATCCCTTTAATTTGGACGGACAACAACTAGTGTCTTCAGTAGAGTTGGTTGTCCACTAAAGCAATAAACATTTTCTTCTCTTAGTCCACTACACAAAGCCACAGCCAAGTGTCCTATGATCTAGCAAAATCCAACTGTATATAGAATATAAACTTTACCCTTTTAATTAGGAAGAAAAGCTTTATTTTACAGTATATAGTTTTATATAGTTTACAATTTTAATGTTATAATTTTAAATTCTTATAGTTTAAGGAAAGAAGTGGGGAAAGCAATGGCACCCCACTCCAGTACTCTTGCCTGGAAAACCCCATGGATGGAGGAGCCTGGTAGACTGCAGTCCATGGGGTCGCTAGGAGTTGGACACGACTGAGCAACTTCACTTTCGCTTTTCACTTTCATGCCTTGGAGAAGGAAATGGCAACCCACTCCAGTGTTCTTGCCTGGAGAATCCCAGGGACGGGGGAGCCTGGTGGGCTGCCCTCTATGGGGTCACACAGAGTCGGACACGACTGAAGTGACTTAGCAGTTAGCAAGGATAGAAGATGAATGTTGAAAAAGTTTAAGACGCTGAGTTTTATGTTTAAGTGAGAACCAGAAAGATAATAATCAGGTAGATAACTACCAGTTGATTAAGGTAAAAACGATATAAGATAAACCAGAGAAATACAGCAAAATTTCAGAAAACAAACAAAAAGAATATCATGAAAATATGGAAACCTGAAATAATAAAACAACATGAAAGAATTAGCATGAGCTATAGCACTCATAAACAATACTGGCTTTGTCTCATTTTAAAAGATATAAAGTGACACAAAATGAAGTCAGTCCCCAAATTCTACTTCTGATCAGAATACTATGACCCTTGCCACTATTTTATGAAATTCTAATCCTTGATTAAATTCTTTACCTTTGTTCTCCTGTTGCTCTGTGGCATGTGGAATCTTCTCAGACAAGGGATTGAATCCATGTCCCCTGCCTTGGAAGGTAGATTCTAATTCATTGTGCCACCTGGAAAGTCAGGGTAAATGTTTCTTAAAACAAAAAATTAATGAAGGAACAGATGCCCAAATCCAAATACACACTTAGCCTGAACATAAATTGAAAAGCAATATTTTCTAGAAAGTCAAATGTATGTGATTAAAAAATTCCTTCTCCACATAATATCTTTAAAGGCAAAACCAAAGTTTATTTATATGCTCTATGTTAGAATATTTTTTTATTTTTTTAATTTTATTTTATTTTTAAACTTTACATAATTGTATTAGTTTTGAATATTTTAATTATAACATTTCATCAATATTTACACAACATAATCAAAACTGTAGTCAGAGTAAAACATAAGAGTATGTGTTTCTGTTTAATAAACCATATAATGAAAAATAAGCTTTTCAGTTTTGTAAAGTAGATGAAGAGAAACATGGAGAAAGGCAACTGTAACAAAAATATTATATGGAAGAGATATAGAAGAAAAATTATGCAAAAAAGATAAATTATAAGTGAGAAATAAATTAGGAATTTTAAAAAAGATCATAATACTTAGAAAGCCAAACCAGGAAAAATTTATTGTGTTTGTACACTAACAATGAGAATAAGGCTTTGTAAGAAAGACATTGTGAAAGTATAAAATACAAAGGAATTGTGAATTATGTAAGTTAATATCTTAAAACATTCATTCAAACAATGAACACGTAAAGTACTAAAGTTGGTTCAAGAAAGAGTAGAAGATTTGTCTTAAATCATTTAATAATTATGAAGACCCTGATGAAATTGGTAAAGAATCCCCCATGGTAGAATATACATTTGATAAATTGATTGGGTAAATAAATTTCAATTTGAAAGTCTTAAATATGACTAAGTGAAAAGCTGTTCCAGAGCCAAGGAATAGTAGGAATATTCCTGTTATTTATGTGAAGTTATGTGAAGCAGGAATGTTGAGAAAGCTGAAGATGAATGGTTCTATGAAGACCTACAAGATTTTCTAGAACTAACACCCCCAAAACATGTCATTTTCATTATAGGAGACTGGAATACAAAAGAAGGAAGTCAAGAGATACCTGCAGTAACAGGCAAATTTGGACTTGGAGTACAAAATGTAGCAGGGCAAAGACTATTAGAGTTTTGCCAAGAGAATGTACACTTTGCTTGCAAACTCCCTCTTCTAACAACACAAAATAAGTCTCTACACATGGACTTCACCAGATGGTAAATACCGAATTCAGATTGATTATATTCTTAGAAGCCAAAGATGGAGAAGCTCTATACAGTCAGCAAAAATAAGACTGGGAGCTGACTGTGGCTAAGATCATGAACTCCTTATTGCCAAATTCAGACCTAAATTGAGTAAAGTAGGGAAAACCACTAGACCATTAAGGTATGACCTAAATCAAATCCCTTATAATTATACAGTGGAAGTGAGACATCGATTCAAAGGATTAGATCTAATAGACAGAGTGCCTGATGAACTATGGACGGAGGTTCAGAACATTGTACAGGAGGCAGTGATCAAGACCATCCCCAAGAAATGCAAAAAGGCAAAATGGTTGTCTGAGGAGACCTTAAAAATAGCTATGAAAAGAGAAGTGAAAGGCAAAGGAGAAAATGAAAAATATACCCATTTGAATCCAGAGTTCCAAAGAATACCAAGGAGAGATAAGAAAGCCTTCCTCAGTGATCAGTGTGAAGAAATAGAGGAAAACAATAGAATCAGAAACAGTAGATGTCTCTTCAAGAAAATTACAGATACCAAGAGAACATTTCTTGCAAAGATGGCCACAAGAAAGAATAGAAATGGTATGAACCTAACAGAAGTAGAAGATATTAAGAAGAGGTGGCAAGAATACACAGAAGACTATACAAAAAAGGCCTAAATGACCCAGGTAAACGTGATGGAGTGATCACTCAGTTCAGTTCAGTTCAGTCACTCAGTCGTGTCTGACTCTTTGCGACCCCATGACTTGCAGCACACCATGCCTCCATGTCCATCAACAACTCCCGAAGTTCATCCAAACTCATGTCCATCGAGTCAGTGATGCCATCCAGTCATCTCATCCTCTGTCATTCCCTTCTCCTCCTGCCCCCAAGCCCTCCCAGCAACAGAGTCTTTTCCAATGAGTCAACTCTTCGCATGAGGTGGCCAAACTATTGGAGTTTCAGCTTTAGCATCAGTCCTCCCAATGAACACCCAGGACTGATCTTCTTTAGAATGGACTGGTTGGATCTCCTTGCAGTCCAAGGGACTCTCAAGAGTCTTCTCCAACACCACAGTTCAAAAGCATCAATTCTTCAGTGCTCAGCCTTCTTCACAGTCCAACTCTCACATCCATACATGACCACAGGAAAAACCATAGCCTTGACTAGAAGGACCTTTGTTGGCAAAGTAATGTCTCTGCTTTTGAATATGCTGTCTAGGTTGGTAATAACTTTTCTTCCAAGGAGTAAGGGTCTTTTAATTTCATGGCTGCAGTCACCATCTGCAGTGATTTTGGAGCCCCCAAAAAAGTCTGCCACTGTTTCCACTGTTTCTCCATCTATTTCCCATGAAGTGATGGAACCAGATGCCATGATCTTCGTTTTCTGAACATTGAGCTTTGAGCCAACTTTTTCACTCTCCACTTTCAATTTCATCAAGAGGTTTTTTAGTTCCTCTTCACTTTCTTCCATAAGGGTGATGTCATCTGCATATCTGAGGTTATTGATATTTCTCCTGGCAATCTTGATTCCAGCTTGTGCTTCTTCCAGCCCAGCGTTTCTTATGATGTACTCTGCATATAAGTTAAATGAGCCCCCATATAAATGCATAGCATCCCTCATTATCAACATCATTCACGAGGTCAGTGCATTTGGTATCATTGGTGAAGGTACATTGACATATCATTCAGTTCAGTTGCTCTTTTGTGACTGATTCTTTGTCACCCCATGGACTGCAGCATATTAGGCCTCCCTGTTCATCACCAACTCCCAGAGTGTCCTCAAACTCATGGCCATTGAGTCATGTTCTGTTTAGGTAATCTGCTATTCTCTTTGTTCACCTGTTGGCTTCTGCAGTCTAGGGGACATCATTTTACCCAGTGTCTTTACCTCTCTTAGAAGTTCTAGAAAAATTGAGATTTTCTCAGTCTGTTCCACTTTTTAATTGTTAGGATGTACTGGCAATTTCCAAGTTCCCTACATGTAGAACTGGAAACGACTGAGGGAATTTCTTAATATCTGCAAATCTCACTTAACAAATCTCACTTATCTAAACTGCGGATTAGTAGTAGTAGTAGCACCTACTTCATAAACTGGTAACATCAAATGCAAAAAACATATACTTAGTAGTAAACATAAAGTATATTATATATCATGTGTCAAATAAATGTTTATTATAATTTTGATACCCTTCTGTGTTTCAACGGAAATAAACTGCTTAGTAATGATAATATAAGATGACGATGCCATTTGTATTCATTGTTTGAAGCAGGTTTCATTAGTGCAATAAAAAAAAATACAGTGATTTTTTCCCCTTTTTTCTATGCCCCTGAATAATGTATATAACTTAAAATTTACTGGCTTAATTTGCTCCTTAGGTGTTAAAATAGCACTTCCTCAGATTTTGTCAGCATGCCACTTAAGTAATCTACTTAGGTTTATTTTTCTATTTTTGTTACATTCTATATCTTATTTTACTAAGAAATATTTTTCATTATGATTTTAAAGTGTTCTATATACTTATAAGCAGCATACCCTTATAATGTTTAAACAGTCCTTAGTGTCTACTATGAACCTATTTTTCAGTCTTAACTTCACATATAATAGTTTAAAGCTTTGCATCCAATTTACACTGACCACAGTTCGGAGTCCTTTCAGAACTCTCAGTTCCATTTGTTTATAATTTTACTCATTTTTTACCTTCCTTTTTGTTTCAAATTTAGATTTTTAAATTATAGTTTAATTTTCATAGTTAAGGACATGGCTCTGTCATAATTCAGTACCAATTTTTTCTCAATTTTCTTTGCTTATTAAAGGAATAACAATGTTTTATACAAAAACAATAACTTTTCAGAGTTTGACTGAAAACTTTAGAAAATTATTTGCCACAAAAAGATATTTATATCCCTTATAAGCATATATATTTATCATTTATGTATATTATAATATAGTCTTTCATATCCTTACATGTTACATATGGATATAGTCTATGTAATTTATATTATATTTATATATTAATAATTATGAAATATATTATATATGAGGTTTAAATACAAGGATCTAAATATGCATAAAAGGATACATATAAAGGATATATTTATATATATATATAAATTGTTTATTATATGATGTAGTGGTAAAATATAGAAAGTAAAATCAAATTGCTACAAAGAGTATGATTAATCCATGGATGAAAGTTATTTCAAGATGCAAATAATTTTATTTTATTTATTTATTTTTTAACACCAGGATTTATATATATATATCTATATGAATTTATTTATTTTAATTGGAGGCTAATTACTTTACAATATTGTAGTGGTTTTGCCATACACTGACATGAATCCACCATGGGTGTGCATGTGTCCCCCATTCTGAACCCTCCTCCCACCTCCCTCCCTATCCCATCCCTCTGGGTCATCTCAGAGCACCAGCCCCGAGCTCCCTGTGTCATGCATTGAACTTGGACTGGTGATTCGTTTCACATATGATAATATACATGTTTCAATACCATTCTCCCAAATCATCCCACCCTTGCCCTCTCCCACAGAGCCCAAAAGACTGTTTTATACATCTGTGTCTCTTTTGCTGCCTCACATATAGGGTTATCATTACCATTTTTCTAAATTCCATATATATGCATTAGTATACTGTATTGGTGCTTTTCTTTCCAGCTTACTTCACTCTGTATAATAGGCTCCAGTTTCATCCACCTCATTAGAACTGATTCAAATGTGTTCTTTTTAATGGCTGAGTAATATTCCATTGTGTATGTGTACAACAGCTTTCTAATCCATTCATCTGCTGATGGACATTTAGGTTGCTTCCATGTCCTGGTTATTATAAACAGTGCTGCGATGAACATTGGGGTACACGTGTCTCTTTCAATTCTGGTTACTTCCGTGTGTATACCCAACAGTGGGATTGCTGGGTCATAAGGCAGTTCTATTTCCAGGAATCTCCTCACTGTTCTTCATAGTGGCTGTACTAGTTTTCATTCCTACCATGTAAGAGGGTTCCCTTTTTTCCACACTGTCTCCAGCATTTATTGCTTTTGGATAGCAGCCTTTCTGACTGGTGTGAAATGATACCTCATTGTGGTTTTGATTTGCATTTCTCTGATAATGAGTGATGTTGAGCATATTTTCATGTGTTTGTTAGCTATTTGTATGTCTTCGTTGGAGAAATGTCTGTTTAGTTCTTTGGCCCATTTTTTGATTGGGTCATTTATTTTTCTGGAATTGAGCTGCAGGACTTACTTGTATATTTTTGAGATTAATTATTTGTCAGTTGCTTCATTTGCTACTATTTTCTCCCATTCTGAAGGCTATCTTTTCACCTTGCTTATAGTTTCCTTTGTTGTCAAAAAGCTTTTAAGTTTAATTAAGTGCCATTTGTTTATTTTTGCTTTTATTTCCATTACTCTTGCAGGTGCATCATAGAGGATCTTGCTGTGATTAATGTTGGAGAGTGTTTTGCCTATATTTTCTTCTAGGAGTTTTATAGTTTCTGATCTTATGTTTAGATCTTTAAGCCATTTTGATTTTAGTTTTTTTGTATGGTGTTAGAAAGTGTTCTAGTTTCATTCTTTTTTTTTTTTAAATTTTATTTTATTTTTAAACTTTAGATAATTGTATTTTCTTTTACAAGTGGTTGACCAGTTTTCCCAGCACCACTTAAAGAGATTGTCTTTTCTCCACTGTATATTCTTGCCTCCTTTGTCAAAGATAAGGTGTCCATAGGTGCATGAATTTATCTATGGGCTTTCTATTTTGTTCCACTAATTTATATTTCTGTCTTTGTGCCAGTACCACATTGTCTTGATAACTGTGGCTTTGTAGTATAGTCTGAAGTCAGGCAGGTTAATTCCTCCAGTTCCATTTTTTTTTTTTTCTCAAGATTGCTTTGGCTATTTGGGGCTTTTTGTATTTCTATACAAATTGTGAAATTATTTTTTCTAGCTCTGTGAAAAATACCATTGGTAGCTTGATAGGGATTGCATCAAATCTATAGATTGTTTTGGGTAGTATACTCATTTTCACTATATTGATTCTTCCAATCCATGAAAATGGTATATTTATCCATCTATTAGTGTCCTCTTTGATTTCTTTCACCAGTGTTTTATAGTTTTCTATATAAAGGTCTTTCGTTTCTTTAGGTAGATATATTCTTAAGTATTTTATTATTTTCATTGCAATGGTGGATGGCATTGTTTCCTTAATTTTTCTTTCTGTTTTCTAATTGTTAGTGTATAGGAATGCAAGGGATTTCTCTGTGTTAATTTTATATCCTGCAACTTTACTATACTCATTGATGAGCTCTAGTAATTTTCTGGTGGAGTCCTTAGGGTTTTCTATGTATAGGATCATGTCATGTGCAAACAATGAGAGTTTTACTTCTTCTTTTCCAATCTGGATTCCTTTTATTTCTTTTTCTGCTCTGATTGCTGTGGCCAAAACTTCCAAAACTATGTTGAATAATAGTTGTGAGAGTGGGCACCCTTGTCTTGTTCTTGACTTTAAAGGAAATGCTTTCAATTTTTCACCATTGAGGATAATGTTTGCCGTGGGTTTTTCATATATAGCTTTTATTATGTTGAGGTATGTTCCTTCTATTCCTACTTTCTGGAAGATTTTTTTTTTTTTTATCATAAATTGATGTTGAATTTTGTCAAAGGCTTTCTCTGCATCTATTGAGGTAATCATATGGTTTTTATCTTTCAATTTGTTAATGGAGTGTATTATGTTGATTGATTTGTAGATATTGAAGAATCCTTGCATCCCTGGGATAAAGCCCACTTGGTCATGATGTATGATCTTTTTAATATGTTGTTGGATTCTGTTTGCTAGAATTTTGTTAAGGATTTTTGCATCTATGTTCATCAGTGATATTGGCCTGTAGTTTTCTTTTTTTGTGGATCTTTGTCTGGTTTTGGTATTAGGGTGATGGTGGCCTCATAGAATGAGTTTGGAAGTTTACCTTCCTCTGCAATTTTCTGGAAGGGTTTGAGTAAGATAGGTGTTAGCTCTTCTCTAAATTTTTGGTAGAATTCGTCTGTGAAGCCATCTGGTCTTGGGCTTTTGTTTGCTGGAAGATTCTGATGACAGTTTCAATTTCCATGATTATGATGGGTCTGTTAAGATTTTCTATTTCTTTCTGGTTCAGTTTTGGAAAGTTGTACTTTTCTAAGAATTTGTCCATTTCTTCCAAGTTGTCTGTTTTATTGGCATATAATTGTTGATAGTGGTCTCTTATGATCCTTTGTATTTCTATGTTGTCTGTTGTGATCTGTCCATTTTCATTTCTAATTTTGTTGATCTGATTCTTCTCCCTTTGTTTCTTGATGGATGAAAGTGATTCCATAATGCAAAAAAATTTTAAAAAGAAAAAAATGAGTTAAAAATATGAAGATGGTAGCAAATTCTCCAGTAGAGCCAAGCTTCCAAAATCATTTTGCATTTATTGTGATAAGGTAAACAGAATAAACACTAAAGTTATAAAATACTACATAATAAGGTTTGAAATAGGGGGAAATCTTAATATTTTAATGGCATACTATGATTGAATTTATTTATTGCATTTACTTTGAATTTTTTTTTAATTTCAATTGAATATTACTAGGGAGGCTCCATTTTCTGGGTCCACCTACATCTGCTGGTTGTAGGAGACAATAAAAGGAAATGATGAATGGAATTTATTGTTAAACACAGATTAATTGGTTCTTATATTTCAGTTCCTTTTGTGTTCCCATAGACTACCACTAATGTATTCTTTTATCCTAACCAGTACAAGCTTTATAAAATCAGAAGTTTACTTCAAATTTTCCTCTACATTTTACATATTTTGTGGTAAATTCACCTCAGCAGGTATGATCATTAGCCTGTGGTGTTTGACAGTGGGCTGCATGTTCTCTGTAATTTAATGTGATTTGCATATGTGTCCTTGGAGCAGTAAAGCCATCTCAGTATTCAATGGGGAAAGTTGTGGCCCTTGGGATTTATCTTATTAGCATGCAAGAACAAAGTATCTAACAAAAGCATGTGTTACAAATAGTGTTCTCAGAGATGCATTAGAAATCCCTTTATATATATATATATATAAACTTTTTCTGAAGAAAAATCAGCAGTTTGAAATGCTCTATGGCACCCCAAGAACTTAAAGAAAGATATTCAAGGAGTAGATTAATGCTAACATATTTCCAACTCAAAGGATATTCTTTTCTACTTTAGAATCTTCTCACAAAAAGTATACTGGATTATATGATTAGCCAACAGAATAACTATTATTGGTATATTTTCCACTCAAACATACATTAGAAAAAGCCAGAGAACAATGCTTTCAATTGTTCTTTCATTTGTTTAATTATGGAATATCAAAATTCATGAGGAAAATTTTCACAAAATTTACATTATAACAATTACATAGTTGTTATAGATGACAAAATAGAAACAGTGGACTCCTCTTTCTCACTTGACAGACACACTGATTCAATAGCAGTACATGACTCAATTCTCTTTGTGAGAAATCCCAAAACTACCTAAGAGGTTCCTATGCCTTATCAGTCAGTTCAGTACCTCGGTCATGTCCTACACTTGTGACCCCAACTCCATGGACTGCAGCATGCCAGGCTTCCCTGTCCATCACCAACTCCTGGAGCTTGTGCAAACCCATCCATGTCCATCCACTCAGTGATGCCATTCAACCATCTCATCCTCTATTGTCCCCTTCTCCTCCTGCCTTCAATCTTTTCCAGCATCAGGGTCTTTTCCAGTGAGTCATTTTTTTTGCATCAGGTGGCCAAAGTACTGGAGCTTCAGCTTCAGCATCAGTCTTTCCAATGAATATTCAGGACTGATTTCCTTGAGGACTGACTGGTTTGACCTCCTTGCAGTTCAAAGGACTCTCGAGTCTTCTCCAACACCACAGTTCAAAAGCATCAGTTCTTTGACGCTGAGCTTTCTTTATGGTCCAACTTTCACATTCATACATGACTATTGTAAAAACCATAGCTTTGAATAGACAGAACCTTGTTGGCAAAGTAATGTTTCTCCTTTTTAATATGCTGTTCAGGTTGGCCATAGCTTTTCTTCCAAGGAGTAAGCATCTTAATTTCATGGCTGCAGTTACCATCTGCAGTGATTTTGGAGCCCAAGAAAAGAAAGTGTGTCACTGTTTCCATTGTTTTACCATCTACTTAACATGAAGTGATGGGACTGGATGCCATGATCTTAGTTTTCTGAATGTTCAGTTTTAAGCCAACTTTTACACTCTGCTCTTTCATTTTCATCAAGAGGCTCCTCAGTTTCTCTTCACTTTCTTCCATAAGGGTGGTGTCATCTGCATATCTGAAGTTATTGATAATTCTCCCAGTAGTCTTGACTCCAGCTTGTGCTTCATCCAGTCTGGAATTTCACATGATATACTCTGCATATAAGTTAAATGAGCTAATACTCTGCACATAATTTAAATAAGTTAAATAAATAGGTGCCTTACTAGATAATAAAAATAAATCTGTCACACCCAATAAATGCAGTGAAATGAGCCTTAAAAAAAGTATGTAAAATTACTATGGTCACACAACTGTTAACTTTCTGAAAGACAGAGGTACTTGATCATTACTGTAGTAAATTATCCTAACAGTAACACAAACATACAATGAAGTGCATTTCATATTTGCCTAAAGTATAGTGTTGAGAGTCGTCTATAAGTTTTTATCAGAGAGACTTCTGCTTCGCCTGCAAAAATTGTCTCTTCTGAATGCATTAAATGGTTTGCTTTTTGTTCTTTGGAATTTAAATCATTAGCCTTTTTGTGTTGCAGAGCCACATTTGTGAGAAACATTTTTGTTGGCTGATTTACGTTTGTTATCTTGGATGAATATATTTGAAAATCTTATATTATTAATTTTATACTACTATTGGTCAAGTATTTATGCATTGATGTTTTTCTAACAAACAGTTTCACTAAAGTAGAAGATGCTTAATCTACAGTGGAATTTAATCAATATGTCCCTTCATGTTAAGTCAGGGTAGAGTCTAGCTACCAAGAACGAGAAATCTGCTGTATAACTCCCTACTGTCATTTAGGTCAGCTTGACCTATCATAAATCCTATTATCTGGGTCTAATGACTAATTAGAAGGGATACTTGTGATACTGTACATGTCACTAGTACTTCTAATGGCTCTCTCTTCTTTAGGTCATAATCTTTGTTGTTAACATAAACAATAATATAATACTTTGAAAACCATGATACATTCTATCTCTGAATGAGGAGGTAATGGGCTGAATTTTGTACCCTAAATTAATGCCTACCCAGAACTTCAGAATTTGGAAATAAGGTATTTGCAGATGTGCTTAAGATGAGGTCATATTAGAGCAGAGTTAGCTCTGAACACAATGACTGCTGTTCTTAAAAGAAAAGTAGAAATCAAACTATTATAAAACTATCCATACCACATTCTACTTATCAGTAAATCTAGTGAAGAAGCAGAGGCATTAAAAAAAAAAAGAAAAAGTCAGTGCAGAGCATGGGTGCTACACAGATTAATAAAATATTTGACTGAATGAAAGTATGATGGGCAACCACCCACTTCACAAGAGGTGAAACCTTGTGGACAACAACAGAAATCTAAACACTACTATTTTTGAAGTTCCTTTTTAATGGATGATGTTAAAACATGTAATACTAGCTTCTGAACTTTTGACTCATTGATTCTTTTCTTCTAAGCTTATATATCTAACCAGATCAGTATTCTCATTGACACATTCTTTTTTGGACTGTTAGTACATTTAGTTAGTTAGTGTTAGTTGCTCAGTTGTGTCTGACTCCTTGTGATCCCATGGACTGTAGCCCACCAAGCTCCTCTGTCTGTGGAATTCGACAAGAATACTGAAGTGGGTTGTCATTTCCTTAATACATTTAACAAATAAAATTTCATTCTGATTCATGTTGATGTATGGCAAAACCACTACAATACTGTAAAGTAATTAGCCTCCAATTAAAATAAATAAATTTAAATTTAAAATAATTTAAAAAAATTAATTAAAAAAAATTTCATTCTGAGAAGTCCAAAAATATTTTAAGTAACCTGTTGATCTTCACGCCGATCTTTACTTTGGTTCTAATCTTTGGTATAATAGGAAAAAATTATTCTTCTAATTTCTGTTTTTGAGAATGCCTCTAACCTTCCAAAAATGTTTATGATAACTAAAATTATAGAGAATCAAGAATTAGATAACCTTAATTTCTAGATAATACTGGCTCTTGAGCCTCTATGATTCTAAATTAACTATGTCAATAATAATAATAGTCTTGCTTCTATTTTGCTCAAAGATCCAAATATGATTTTCTTTTCCCTTTTTTGTTTGCTTTACCAAATATGTTTACTTTTCCCTTTTAACTAAAGTTTAATCAGCAGTTCAGGCATGGTGCTCAGTACTGTTATAAAACCTTTTAAGTCTGACCACTTTTCACTTTTAGAGCTAGTAGTATTTCATACACTTATGCTAAGAGAAAAGGAAAAGTCTTTTGAGTAAGGAGAATGATGAACTATTACCAACAAACACAGTGGTGTGCAGCTTTTATTTCTACCATCAGAGACACGTACAACTTCCTGCTAAATGGCTTTGTGTTCAATACACATTTGCTGGGGTGAACTGTGCTATAATTAGAGCTATCACTAAATCATTATCACATTAGACCACTTTCTAAGGCCCTGTCCAAACCCTGAAGGGCAATTCCACCTCTCTTCTCCTGATGAAGAGCCACCATAATTCCCTGAAAGTTGGTGCTGTTCAGCTCCTACTTGAAAACACTTTGAAAAGCACTCTTTGATAGAAGGAAAATTGGATACTTGAATGTAGAGATGATTCCTGATCAGTAAAGAAAAAAAAAACTTTAAAGAAACTTGAAGCAGCTTGGGGCAGTCTCTCATTACTCAGGAGGGCAGGTGTTGAGGAGATAGGGAAAAGGAGAGGTTGATTTTAAGTAATTTGGGAAAGAAAGTATAAGATTAGGTGTTTGGAGTGTTTTAGAGTGGAAAAAGCTCAGTACCTGATGATTGAAAAGCCAAAAAATATTTTTTTTTTTAAAGAATTATCTACTAGGGCAAGATTTTGTCTCCACAGAAATAAAAGCAAACTATAATACTAGGTGGCCTGGTTTTACTTTCTCAGCACCTCCCTCATTTACTACAATTTTAGAATGTAGTCCTGTCTCTTCATTTCATTCTCTAATCTGGCCTTCCCTACTTATATCTGTGTCTTCAAAACTATATATATATCCTCAAACTCCTATCTTAAAACTGACTCCTTTCAAAGAGCCAGAAATCAGAATGCTGTTGCCCAAATAACTAAAGTATAGGGCTCAGAGTTTTATTAAAGTGATATGAAGTGTTTAAGTTGGCATAATGCTGTGTAAATAAAATTGTATGGGAATGGGAATGAGAAAAAAAATTATTGAAATCCAGTATCACAACCTAATAGCACCTGTGATTCTTAGTTTCCTTACTTGTAAATTAAAGCTATTAATAACAGCCCTCTGCTTCAAAGAAGTGCTATAAGAGTACAATGGTCAAAGTAAGAGAAGCCTTTTAAAGTTCAAAAGTAATGTACAAAGATGAGATGCTGTCCTAGTGAGAAGGACACTGAAATTATGTTTACTAAGACAATTTTTTTTAAAAAACATATAAAATATAGAGATACTGATTTAACATAGAATATGTTTTATGTACATATTTTATGTTTATGTTTTATGTATTTTTATTTAGTTAAACATTTTTGGCTTGTTTTCAACTTTGCAGTACAGAGCTCACCTATGTGTTAAGTCCTGCTGACATTTTCAGTATTTCTCACTAGGAAACAGCAGCATCCTTGCTGAATGTTCGCTATCCTCCCTGTACAGATGTTGACTCATCTGGAGTGAATGCACTATAAGAAGGAGAACTGGGATTTTAATTTACTAGGCAGGGAGGCAAATTATGTAATTAGCTGATAAGCAGTTAAGCAGAAAAGTAACAGAAGTAATCTTATAGGGAACATGTTGGAGTCACATAAGATTTATAAATATTTCTGTGACATAATTTCTGAAATTAATAAATTTATGCCATGCATAGAGTTACTGAATTATATAAAGAATGAAGAACACTAAAAACTGAAGTTTTCCACTGTTCATCTTTAGTTTTTAGAATCTACATTTTTTTTTTTCCTTTTAGCTAAATAGCTTATCTTCTTTGTGCAAGGGCATTTTTCTTGGGGAAAAAACTGGAAACATCTTTCATCAAGCAATTATTATATAAAATTACAAGACCTCTTCATAGGTCAGAATTTACAGAGAGAAGGAAGATTATTTCATGAGAGTTGTATAATAAGTTGTTCATAAGCTAGGGAGAAATAATCTCTTAAAGAATGTGGCCGCAATACTAGTTATAGATAACACAGTCCATGTGTAGAAAAGCAGTTGGTAAACCCTAGTGGTCTGAATCATTATATTTAGTATTTTCATGGGTCAGAAGTTTTCATGTTAATATCCAGGAATATGTAGAACATTATTGTGCTGATAAGATTACATACAGTGCAATATTATTCCAAATTCATGCTTCACTGTCTTTAAAAAAAATGATGTGCTTACTTTTAGAAATGTCCATTATTTTAATACTCTGACTATATTTGAATTAGTTTTGATTTTACTTGAAGAATCTAGCATGGGTACTCATGATTTCTTTTAAATGAAGCTTGGTGTTTTTGGCTTTTAATATCATTGGCTCGAAATGCTCCATCATTAATGACTATATGCAGTATGATGGAGAGTAGTTAGACATTTAACAGGGGAACTTGCTTTAAATCCACACTCAAATCGGTGGTTCCTGGAGAATCACTGAAGGCTCTACAAAGATTTTGAAGGAGAGTCCTGTTCTCATTCTGATGTTATTTTTATTTAGCCCTACCTTACTCCCAGAGATCAGAAAATGATGAGAAATGCAATTGCTTTGGAGCTCAGTGTCACAGAATTCTGACCCTGAGAGCCAAGGGCTCAAGTTTTAACGGATGTGTGTGTTTCTGTGTGTTTTATTAGTGTTGTTTAGGACAACGGATATTTTCTAAATGGATGACAATAAGTGCAGGGAACTCATGATGGCGATTAATTTTGATTTTATACAGCAGATGTTTGCTCAGTGCCAAATAAACCTGTTCAATTTACCCCATGTCTTAATGTACCCTATCTATTATTTACACGTGAGCACATGCACCACTGAGAAAAGGAATAGCAAGGGCATGGCAGGGGTGTATCAAGACATCTGCTGAGGTGATTGCTTACAAAATCAAAATTCTTGGCTGCAACTCAAGGTTGAAAATAATTTAGAAATAAGACCTTCTCTGTATTTTTCTCTGTCTTCATTGCCATGCACTTAACATTTTATAGTATATGGTCTCTGGTTATCAATGATGGTATAATATATTTTTGACAAAATACATTAGGAGAATGTGAAACAGTAAAATTAATATTTATTTTATTTTCCTTAATATTCTCATTGTAAGTAGTAGGCATAATTCACCAAACACTTTGTAGCATTTATTCTTCATAATTTTAGTAACACATTCAATTTTCCCCTATTTAGTATAAATTGATTGGTAGGTTCTCTTCTACTTAAATGGTAATTATAATATGAATGTAACCTAGTTCAAATGAGCAGTAGAATCTAGAGCTTACATGTCAGAAATTGTAAATGAGTAGGTGGAAATCATAGAGAGATGATTTTTTTTAATGAAAAAAATTGAGGGAATTACAAAGGAAAGGTAATAAAAAAGTAGTATGCTGACCTTAATTATTTGTAATGTTTTTGTACCAGTTGTTAACTATGTCTTCCACCTGGTATAACTAATTCAAAGCCCCTTCAACTCTAGACCAAAGTATATTTTTTCATCCTAGTCAAAACAAAAGCACAACAGAGAAAAAGCATATTAATGTTTTGTTTCTTTTACAATTAAATTCCAATAGCATTTATGGACACTAATATGTACAGAATCTTATGCTAAGTGCTACGATGGATACAAAGATGGTATCCATATCTCTTGGAGGATACAATGCAAACATATGAAAACACGTGTATGCTACCTGCAAAAGGGAAGTTATCATTACCAAAAAAGGAGCTGCTCCTTTGATAACAGGAAACAGATTTTTATAAAATGTTTTATAACATTTAAAAATGGGGAAAAAGGAGGACCAAACAGAGCTTGAATATCAAGCACTGCTTGGAAAAGTCAGTCTTGGCTTGCATCCCAGGTCTTGGCTATTCAGAAAATGGTAAACTGGATCAAATAAAGATAGAATAGAGATTATGAAAAAAATCTGCAAGGCCCTCTAGGCCACCTAGGTAGAAGATTTAGCCCAGAAATTCTATTATTATCATATAACTTTCCTATAATTCAGTCTTCCTTTTAGAATATTGCTGCTTTGAATAATGAATTATACTGATAGCAAAATTTAGGGGATATTGTACAGTTTTCCAGAGAAGGCGATGGCACCCTACTTCAGTACTCTTGCCTGGAAAATCCCATGGATGGAGAAGCCTGGTGGGCTGTAGTCCATGGGGTTGCAAAGAGTCAGACACGACTGAGCGACTTCACTTTCACTTTTCACTTTCATGCATTGGAGAAGGAAATGGCAACCCACTCCAGTGTTCTTGCCTGGAGAATCCCAGGGACGGGGGAGCCTGGCTGGCTGCTGTCTATGGGGTCGCACAGAGTTGGACAGGACTGAAATGACTTAGCAGCAGCAGCAGCAGTACAGTTTTAATTAAGTCATATTCTCCAGACACTTATTTTTCTCAAAATGTATTATGTCATACACCAGATTTTTAGAGACTTACTTTCTGTATGTCAACTCTCTATTATGAAAGCATATACCCACATCTTTAATTTGTGAACTTGACTATGCTCTGTTTTTAGGAGAGTTGACTGTATTTTATTTTTCAGTTTGTTTTGAATCAACCAGAAACATTTAATTCAATCAGAAGATGTGACTGAGCAGAGTTTTATTAGCTGATTCAGAATGGGAATGTAATGTCATATATCTCAATTAAGTCTAGCCTTTCTAACAGCATAACGATTATTTAATATATGGCATTTTGAATATTGTAAGTTGTAAAATTATACTTAGTTTGTAGGGGATTGTAATTATTTATTTCACTGAAAATTCATCATGCAGACACTTTTGAGCTTTTATCACTAATAGAATAAAGGCCAATCTTGATTGTGAAATGCAGATTTATAAAACATGTTTCAACATAATATTGGTTATAAAAAGTCTTATTATTTTATTATTATTATTTTTAAATTTCACACAGATGCCTAACAGCAACTGTGAGTCTAGCAGAATTGAATCAGTTTAGCACTGCTGAGGCATTTCATGTTCTGTGCTCTGACTTTTTATCTCCCAAAATGGAAAGAGCTTCAGTGCATATTTAGTCTGGCAGGAGTGACTACCGAAAGGCTCCACTGGTAAAATTGATAGAGACCTGTTTTGTCTATGGCGTTTCCACTGAAATTCAGAGTATGAACAATAAGTACCAATGTACTATGTATCTTTCCTTATAAAGCAACTATACTATTACTATTCAAAATCTGATTTTGATAATTCTATCTTACTTTTCACCATTGTAGTGATTCACATTGTTTTGCTATTTGCTTACTTTAAAAGAAAAGCTTTAGATTTAGTATCATGGAATATTTAAATGCTTTAATTGAAAACTGCCTTTATTGATGACTTTTGGTTTCTAGTTCCACATGTAAGTAGACGGAAAGTTGACTCCATCCTAACACAACAATAAAAAGCTGAACAGACTGAAAAATCAATAACTTTACTAGGATCTGTGTAGAGATGAAGACACAAGGCAAAGCATGGCCCTCAACATTTGAGAGAAACTCAGCAAAGATAGGGATTTGTGGCTATCCCAAAATGGAGTCTCACTAGCTGAAATCTCCATGGAAACCAGTGCCAGAAAGGGTAGAAGCATCTGAGCTGTAATTGATGAATAACTGGAGGCTTAGGGTGACAATTCTGAAATTTAAAACTCCAAGGGAAACCAGTCATAGGGTGCCTCATAGCGTTGTGAGCTCTTCCTTCAAGAGCTTAGCCAAGTACTGAGAAAAATGACCTGATGCTTCTGTTAGGGAGGAAGGGTCATTTTTAAATATTCCATGGTACTGTTCTTAAATAAGGCTTACCTTCAGGGGAAACTAGCTTACCAGAACCTGGGATTCTTTTTTCTTGTAGTGACTTTATCTGTATTTGATAGGAAGGTAATGCTGGCCTTATATTAGTGAGTTTTCCTTCCTCTTCAATTTCTTTGGAAGAGTTTGAGTAGGATTGTCATTAATTCTTCTCTAAGTGTTTGGTAGAATTCACCTGTGAGGCCCTTGTGTCCTGAGTTTTTTTTTTTTTTTTTTTTTAATTGGGAGATTTTGATTATTGTTTAAACCATCTTACTCATGATTGATATGTTCAAGTTGTTTTTATTTTCTTCATGATTCAGTTTTGTTAGGTTGTACGTTGAAAGTAACTGTGGAAAATTCTGAAAGAGATGGGAATCCCAGACCACCTGACCTGCCTCTTGAGAAACCTATATGCAGGTCAGGAAGGAGCAGTTAGAACTGGACATGGAACAACAGACTGGTTCCAAATAGGAATAGGAGTACATCAAGGCTGTATATTGTCACCCTGCTTATTTAACTTATATGCAGAGTACATCATGAGAAACGCTGGGCTGGAAGAAGCACAAGCTGGAATCAAGATTGCCGGGAGAAATATCAATAACCTCAGATATGCAGATGACACTACCCTTATGGCAGAAAGTGAAGAGTAACTAAAAAGCCTCTTGATGAAAGTGAAAGAGGAGAGTGAAAAAGTTGGCTTAAAGCTCAACATTCAGAAAACGAAGATCATGGCATCTGTTCCCATCACTTCATGGGAAACAGTGGAAACAGTGTCAGACTTTATTTGGGGGGGCTCCAAAATCACTGCAGATGGTGACTGCAGCCATGAAATTAAAAGACACTTACCTCTTGGGAGGAAAGTTATGACCAACCTAGATAGCATATTCAGAAGCAGAGACATTACTTTGCCAACAAAGGTCCATCTAGTCAAGGCTATGGTTTTTCCAGTGGTCATGTATGGATGTGAGAGTTGGACTGTGAAGAAAGCTGAGCGCCGAAGAATTGATGCTTTTGAACTGTGGTGTTGGAGAAGACTCTTGAGAGTCCCTTGGACTGCAAGGAGATTCAACCAGTCCATTCTAAAGAGATCAGTCCTGGGTGTTCATTGGAAGGACTGATGCTAAAGCTGAAACTCCAATACTTTGGCCACCTCATGCGAAGAGTTGACTCATTGGAAAAGACTCTGATGCTGGGAGGGATTGAGGGCAGGAGGAGAAGGGGACGACAGAGGATGAGATGGCTGGATGGCATCACCGAGTTGTTGGACATGAGTTTGGGTGAACTCTGGGAATTGGTGATGGACAGGGAGGCCTGGCATGCTGCAGTTCATGGAGTCACAAAGAGTTGGACACGACTGAGCAACTGAGCTGAACTGATGTTGAAAGTAAATTTTCCAATTCTTCCAGATACTCCAATTTGTTGGTGTATGGTTCTTTATGGTAGTCTATGATCTTCTGTATTTCTGTGATATCAATTACCATGGCTTCTCTTTCCTTTATATATGATTCACCTTAGTCTTTTTTTTTCTCTTGGTTGATATAAATATTAATATTTCTTGATTTTGCTTATCTTTTCAAAAAAACAATTCTTGTTTTGTTGATCTTTTCTAGAGTCTCATTAGTCTCTAATTTATTTATGCTCTAATTTTTGTTATTTTCATTCTTCTCATAATTTTAGGTTTAACTTATTCTTTTTTCTAGTTTAGTTTACTTTTTTTAGGTGAAAAATAGTCATTTAATATGTTTTTTTTCCTTAATGTGGGCATTTATCACTGTGAAATTGCGTCTCAGAAATGCATTTGCTGCATCTCATAAATTTTGCTTTGCAGTGTTTCCAATTTCATTTGTCTGAAGGTGTATCTTTTTAAACATTTTTTTTTGATCTGTGAATTGTTTAGAATTATGTTGTATAATTTTCACATATATGTGAAAATTTTCCCTCCTGTTAGTGATTTCTAATTTCATGTCATTGCTGTCAGAAAAAAAACTACTTGGTATAATTACAGTCTTCTCAAATTTTTAAGAGCTGTATTTAGGCCCAACATATGATTTATCCTAGAGAATATTCAGTGTGCACTTTGGAAGGATGTGTGCTCTGCTGCTGTTGGATAGAATGTTCCGTATATGTCAGTCTAGACCATTGGACTACAGTGTTACTCAAATCCAAATTCTATCATTTGCTGAAAGTGGAGTATTGAAGTCCTCTATTTTTATGGTATTGATGTCTTTTTCTCCTGTTAGTTCTGTTCATGTTTCTTTAGTGTATTTAGGTGCTCTGATGGTGAGTGCATATATATCGACTAGATAACTTAATCCAATTATATTTTAAATATACTGATAAGTAAAGACACATCATTGCTATTTTTACAATTATTTTTATCAATCCTTTTATAATATATTTATTATTTTCTTCTTTTGTTGTCTTTCTCTGTTTTTATTTTATAGTGATATACTTCGTTGTTTTTCTCTTTAGGTTTCTAGTAAAGAAACTTCTTTACTAGGGGTTTCTTTCTTGTGGTTATCATATTGCATAAAACATCTTAGAGTTATAACAATTGATTTTATACTAATGGCAGCCTAATTTCAATCTCATACAAAAGATCTTCATTTTTATTTGTCCTTCTCACATTTTGTGCTATTGATGTCACTTTACATTTTTATATTGAATATTCATTAATAATTATTGAAGCTATAGTTATTTTTAATTTTTTGTCTTTTAACTCATATGGCACCCCACTCCAGTACTCTTGCCTGGAAAATCCCATGGACGGAGGAGCCTGGTAGGCTGAGGTCCATGGCGTCGCTAAGAGTCGGACAGGACTGAACAACTTGACTTTTACTTTTCACTTTCATGCATTGGAGAGGGAAATGGCAACCCACTCCAGTGTTCTTGCCTGGAGGATCCCAGGGACGGGGGAGCCTGGTGGGCTGCCATCTCTGGGGTTGCAGAGAGTCGGACATGATTGAAGTGACTCAGCAGCAGCAGCAGAGGTAAAATGGTTTATATGCCACAATTAGAGTATTAGAATATTCTGAATTTGATTATATATTTACCTTTATGAGTAAGTTTTATACTAATACTCTTTTTTTATTTTCATGCTATTACTCAGCATTTTTTTTCATTTTTTCTTTAAGCATTACCTTTATAATTTCTTGTAAGGCAAGTCTAGTCATGCTGAACTCCCTCAGCCTTATTTTTCTGGAAATATCTGTATCTCTCCTTTATTTCAGAAACACAGCTTTGTTGGATGTAGTATTCTTATTTGATAGGGTTGTTTTATATATTTATTTATTTGTTTATTTTAGTAATTTGAATATATCATCCCATTATCTCCTGAACTGCAAAGTTTCTGCTTGGAAATTTGCCAATAAATATAAGGAGTTTCCCTCATATGTGATGTCTCTTTCCTCTGCTACTGCTGCTAAGTCGCTTCAGTCATGTCTGACTCTGTGCGACCCCATAGACGGCAGCCTGCCAGGCTCCCCCATCCCTGGGATTCTCCGGGCAAGAACACTGCAGTGGGTTGCCATTTCCTTCTCCAATGCAGGAAAGTAAAAAGTGAAAGTGAAGTTGCTCAGTCGTGTCCGACTCTTAGCGACCCCATGGACTGCAGCCCACCAGGCTTCTCCATCCATGAGATTTTCCTTGCAAGAGTACTGGAATGGGGTGCCATTGCCTTCTCCTCTCTTTCCTCTAAATGCTTTCAAAATTCCATTTTTGTCTTTGAATTTTGACACTTTGATTATAATATATCTCAAGGTAATATTTGAGTTAATCTTGCTTTTGGTTTTGAACTTTTTGTGGCTAAATGTCCATATCCTTCCTAAAATTTAGAAAGTTTTCAGATGTTTCTTTAAGTTTTCTTCCCCTTTGTCTCTCTTTCTCCTTCTGAGATTTCCATACTGTGATTTTAGTTCACTTGGTAATTTCCTGTGTTTCATATGCTTTCTTCACTCTCATTGTTTACTCTTTCTTTTCTAAATGGATAATTTCAAATGACCTGCATTTGGTTCACTGATTTCCACCACCCACCTCAAGGGTTCATGTCTGATGTTGAACTTCTATGTTGCATTTTTTGGTTCTTTTGTTACACACTTTAGCTCCAAGATTTCTGTTTGGTTCTTTTTGTGATTTCTATTTCTCTACTAAGCTTCTCATTTTATTAATGCATTGTTTTCCTGGTTTTCTTTAGGGGTGTCTCTGTTCATTTGCATCTCATTAAGTTTCTTTTTTTTTCAATTTAATTTAATTTTACTTTTTTAACTTTACAATATTGTATTGGTTTTGCTTTTAATTTTTTGCCAGACAATATGTAGATTTCCATTTCTTTGGAGTTGGTTACTGGAGTTTATCTCCTTTGGTGATGTCATGTTTGCATGATTCTTTGTGTTCTGTGCAGCCTTCTGTTCATGTCTATGCATTTGAGGGAGCAAAGACCTCATCTGACTTTACAGACTGATTTTAGTGAGTAATAGTCTTCTTTTATCACACCCCTGTGTTGATAATATTGTCTCTGGGATCACAGTCCAGCAGGCTGGAGCTGGATTATGTAGTTGCTGCTGGTTCCACAGTAGAGTTTACAGTTGGGGGCCTGTTACCAGGGGCACAGATGGCCATGAAGACTTTTTGGTCTTTGAGTGGACAGGACTATTTCCAGGACCTTGGTCATTGGGGCTGGTGCTGAAACAAAAGTCTGCTTCATGAATTACAGTGGGTCTATTACCAGGTGTTCAGTTGGGTATGTCTACTTCCTAGTCTCTGGGAGAGCTTCTAACAGGTCATTTGGCTGATCTCTAGGTGGACAGAATTGGGGTTACACTATGGCTGATAGGGAATGGAATGAATTAGCAAGCCCGCTTCAGCAACCACAGTCTAGACCAAAATTTGCAGACTGAGAGCACAGATAGCCTCCTCACAGGCTCTTGGGTGGGCAGGACTGCCTTGAGCACAGCTGAGTAAAACTTGAGCTGGGTCACAGTAGTGCTTTAGGATCCTCACCTGAACCAAAGTTGTTAGGTATGCATTCCTCTGGGTCTCTGAGAAAGCAGAACCTTTCCTGGACAATGACCTTGAGGGGCTGCAGCTAGACTACATTGTCACTTCGTGATTTACAGTTGGCCTAAGTTTGCCAAACCGAGCTCTGAGTCATGGACAGGTGCATCTCCCAGTAGGTTCCTGGGTGGGCTGGACTATTGCCTCATCATGGATATGATAAATTGGAGCCAGTTTACAGGGCTGCTCTAAAGACCCACAGTTGTATCAAGGTCACATGGCCTGGCTTAGGGGTATGAACGAGTATGTCTTTTACCAGGCTCCTGAGTGGGCAGGAGTGTTTTCAGTCTATGACTGAGCAGGGCCAAAGTTGAGAAACAGGTCAGTATCAAGATCCATAGTCAGACTGAATTCAAAAGACCTACCTCAGAGCATGATTGGTAGGTCTTCTTGCAGAGCCTTAAGTGGGCAAGAGGGTCCTGGGACTTGGCTGAGAGAGCCTAGAGCCCCAATACAGGGCTGTTTCTGGACCTGCAGTCAGATCAAGGTTATAGGGACCAGATGTTCAGGACTGCCTCCTGTACCTAAATGAACAGAACCACCAGCTAAGGAGCTGAAACTGAGTATGGGCTGCCTCAGAGTCCACAACTAAGACTGTGTAGACAGGACTGTTACAAGTGGGTGTGACAACTGCCATGTCCCTTGATAGATTGTGCTGGTAGCTAGAATAATATCAAATGAGGCTATAGTAGAGTCTACAGGGGGATTGGAGTGTTTCCTATCTGTAGTCAGGACAGCAGTGGTCATATCTGTACCTTGGTATGGGCTTGGCTTTACAAAGTGTCCCCTTTATTTTGTGCTCCACCAAGGTCATAATATCCTACCTGTTTCTCAAAGCTTCCACAAGTGTACTTTTGTCCATGGATGGCTGTCAAATTATTGTTGCTGAGGAGGGATATAAGCAGTTAACCACTTATTCCACTATCTTGCCAACCTATTTGATATTTTAAATTCATAAACACTCATTTTATTGTTCACAATATGATCTATCTCTGCAATTGGTTTGTGTATATTTAAAAACAAGTTTGCCATTTTTGCATAAAGTCTTTCATAATTCTTAGGAAGGTAAGGGTGGTTGATAGTTTGTTCAAATCTTTGTTGGACTCATGGATTTTCTATTTAATTTTCTCTCTATTATTGACAGAGGGATTTTAAAATCTTTGACTATAATTGTGGATTTACCTATTCTCCTTGAAGTTCTATCAGTTTTTATTTCATGTAGTTTAAAAATTTATTAGTTGTATCTTTTGTTATCCTTTTGGAGAATGTATCACTTTATCATTATGAGGTGACCTTCTTTATTCTTGGTAATATTTTTTATCTGAAATTTACTCAGTTTGACATTAATATAGCCATCCATTTATTTTTGTTTGTATTATCATGGTATATTCTTTCCATCGTTCTACTTTCTGCTTTTGTAGTTAAAGTGTTTGCTATCAGTTCAGTTCAGTCGCTCAGTCGTGTCCGACTCTTTGAGACTCCATGAACCACAGCACGCCAGGCCTCCCTGTCCATCATCAACTCCCAGTCCACCCAAACCCATGTCCATTGAGTCAGTGATGCCATCCAACCATCTCATCCTCTGTCATCCCCTTCTCCTCCTGCCCTCAAACTTTCCCAGCATCAGGGTCTTTTCCAATGAGTCAGCTCTTCCCATCAGGTGTCCAAAGTATTGGAGTTTGAGCTTCAAGGTCAGTCCTTCCAATGAACACCCAGGACTGATCTCCGTTAGGAAGGACTGGTTGGATCTCCTCGCAGTCCAAGGAACTCTCAAGAGTCTGCTCCAACACCACAGTTCAGAAGCATCAATTCTTCAGTACTCAGCTTTCTTTATAGTCCAACTCACATCCATACATGACCACTGGAAAAATCATAGCCTTGACTAGACAAACCTTTGTTGGCAAAGTAATGTCTCTGCTTTTCAATATGCTATCTAGGTTGGTCATAACTTTCCTTCCAAGGAACAAGTGTCTTTTAATTTCATGGCTGCAATTACCATCTGCAGTGATTTTGGAGCCCAGAAAAATAAAGTCAGCCACTGTTTCCCCATCTATTTGCCATGAAGTGATGGGACCGGATGCTAGGTAGCATATAGTTGACTCTTTCTTACTTAATACATTTTGACAAATTCTTCCTTTTAATTCTAAAATTTATTTATATTAATTTGATTTGATTAAGTTAAATATATCATCTTATTTTCTTTTTTTTCAATTCCTATTGGTATTTGTTTTCAGTTCCTCTTTTCCTTAATAATTTTGTATTAATTATTATTTTAATGTTTATATTTTATCTTTTGTCCACTTGTTAGTCATAAGCTTTGTTTTGTTAGTTGAGTAGTCACCATAAAGTTTTAGTATATATCACATTATTTTAAAATTTGACAGTACAAGTGTGTTAAAAAGCCTGGAATTATAATTCAAACAGTATTAGTTGTCTTCTAAGTGACTTATTTTGGCACAGCTTTTACATAGAAGCTTGTTTTGCTTTATAATTTTTCAGATTTATTCAGGAACATCATAAGCTATTTAGGGAAAATAAGAGAAAATTCTCAAAGCAATTCAATATTATTCATATTGGTTGGGAGATTCCCTGGTTGCTCAGTTGATAAAGAATCTGCCTGTAATGCAGGAGACCCCGGTTTGATTACTGGGTCAGAAATATCCCCTGGAGAAGTGATAGGCTACCCACTTGAGTATTCTTGGGCTTCCCATGTGGCTCAGATGGTAAAGAATCCACCTGCAATGCAGAAGACCTGAGTTCAATCCCTGAATTGGGAAGATCCCCTGGAGGAAGGCGTGGCAACCCCTTTCTAGTATTCTTGCCTGGAGAATATTCATGGACAGAGATGCCTGGTGGGTTACAGGTCACTGGGTCACAAAAAGTCAGACACGACTGAGTGACTTTCACTTCACTTCAATTTTGGTTGAGGTTGTTCCTCTTATTCAGAAATACATAAATAATTTTGGCTTTAAACTTTAAAAGTCACATGAAACTTTACCACTTCTAAATAGTTGAACTGTTGTGTGCTAGGACAAGTCAGGATGTTCATTTTCTTTGCATCACAAGCATTTCTGTAACTGTTGATGCTTTAAGTCTGTGAAAACAAATCAAGGTAATCACTGATACAACTGGTTCAATTATACCTAATTTATTGACATGTTTCTACAAAATACCTGAAAATGGGTAATATAATGGGTAATTGAAACTTACATTTGTACAAATTTTGCAAATTCACTGAATTAAAATGTTTGCTTTTTCAAAATATATTAATACATCTTAGTATATTCCACTTCAGATTGTATTGCATTAATATTTTCTCAATTTTTTTTAAATCACTTGCTTATTTTTAACAGAATATTGATATTGTTCTCAGTGTCCACAACAGTTTTAGTGGCAGTTCTCACTGAACTGCTAGTAATGTTAAACATAGAGCTGCCATGTGATCCAGCAATCCCACTCCTGGGCATATATCAGGAGAAAACCATAATTTGAAAAGACATTCTCACCACAACATTCTTAGCAGCACTATTCGTAATAGCCAAGACATGGAAGCAACTTAAATGTCCATCAACAGATGAATAGATAAGGAAGATATAGTGCACGTATGCAATGGAATATTACTTGATACATTGAAAAGAATGAAATAACACCATTGGCAGCCACATGAATAAACTTAGAGATTGTCATACTGAATAAAGTAAGTCAGATAGAGGAAAAGAAATATCTTATGATATCTCTTATATACAGAATCTAAAAAAAAAAAAAAAGATAAATTATACAAATGAACTTATTTCCAAAACAGAAACAAATTCATGGATTTAAAGAATGAATTTGGTTGCTGGGGTGGGGATGGGGGGTGTGGAATATGGGGAAAAGGGATAGTTAGGAAGCCTGGAATTGACATGTACATACTGCTCTATTTAAAATGGAGAACCAACAAGGATCTAATGTAGATTGCATGGAACTTTGCTCAATGTTATGTGACAGCCTGGATGGAAGGGGAGTTTGAGGGAGAATGGATGCATGTATATGTATGGCTGAGTCACTCTGCTGTTCACCTGAAACTATCACAACATCATTAGTCAGCTACAATTCAATATAAAATTTAAAACTTGTTAAGAATGTTCATTTTCTCTGGACACATTTCTTTAACTTCTCTATGCTAACATGATTTACTTCAGTGACCATCAGTAAATGGCTTTACTTGTTTGGCCAGCAACAGGGTACTCAGGAAAATTGTGTTGGTTGTATTTTCTTTTAAAAAAAAAATTGGGGAAATTCCCCTCTGTTGAAATATTACATTTTACCTCTTATGATTCCCCTGACTATTGCTTTTCTGCAAATTGAGACTATAATGAAGAGTATCTGTTTGCTTTTGGATGAAAGTGAAAGTGAAGTCACTCAGTCGCGTCTGACTCTTTGCGACTCCATAGACTGTAGCCTACCAGGCTCCTCTGTCCATGGGATTTTCCAGGCAATAGTACTGGAGTGGATTGCCATTTCCTTCTCCAGGGGATCTTCCCAACCCAGGGCTCGAACCCGAGTCCCCTGCATTGTAGACAGAGGCTTTACCTTCTGAGCCATCAGGAAAGTTTCTGTTTGGTATCATACTTCTTCCATAGAAGAACTTCTAATATTTCATTTTTTAAAATACATTTTGTATTTCCATAATTGTGCTATATTTTCCGTTTTGTTAATGTATATTGTCTACTTTTTCAATTAAAGATTTTAACAGTCATAATTATTTTAAATTTCTCATCTGATGTTTCAAACCTCTAGGGCCTATTTGCCTCTATTTCTTTTGATTAGTTTTCTCTTACAAGTGGAGTTTTGCTCATGGGTTGTGTGTATATATATTTGTGCCTGTTTCATATATTTATAGTTGGAGGATTGCCAGCATCTGTAGGGCTATTGAGACTGAGGTACTTAATATTTATGCCTGAAAACTGGTATGCTCCTTCTCCTTCTTCTAGATCTTATTTTGGAAAGTTTATTAACTATTAGGGACAGTTTTCATGTGTCCTGTGTCCTGGTCTAGTCTTATTTTTAGACAAGTTTAGTGTCTTTCAGTTTGAGAGGCCTTTCTCAGTGATCTTTCCCCTTTGTAACTTTGCTGCTGCTGCTAAGTAGCTTCAGTCGTGTCCGATTCTGTGCGACCCCAGAGATGGCATGTCACCAGGCTCCCCCATCCCTGGGATTCTCCAGGGAAGAACACTGGAGTGGGTTGCCATTTCCTTCTCCAACACATGAAAGTGAAAAGTGAAAGTGAAGTCGCTCAGTCGTGTCTGACTCTTAGCGACCCCATGGACTGCAGCCTACCAGGCTCCTCCATCCATGGGATTTTCCAGGCAAGAGTACTGGAGTGGGGTGCGATTGCCTGGCCTATCACTAATCATCTGGGTTCAAGGTAGTTTACTACTTCTCATTCAGGGGTTAAGATTGCTCACATTTCTCGTCTCCAGTTTTCCTTTCTTCAGCAACAGTGGTTCTTAATCTGTGCTCAGAAAAAGAAAAGGTTTGCAGCCCTTCATCCAGGGGCTCAAGACAGCCCTGTCTCTTCTTTCTTTCTTGTCTTTCTTAAGACAGCCCTGTCTTTTTTCTTTCTTTCTTTCTTTTTTTTCTTTAGGTGAAAAGTTTTGAACAGAGCTCCTGCCTATTCTACACAAGCAGCACTTTCCTCTCTTAGACCTGTGCCACTGAGAAGACACTGTCTCTGATTTCCTATCCTGCTTTCCAAAATTATTATGTTTATCAGTGAAAGTCTATGAAGTGGGGCCATTATAGTAGTGCAAATGCTCTCCCCCCCACCCTGTGGTTCTCTGAGGTTCTACATTCTTGTGAAAGACATTTAGCCTTTAACAGTTAATGAAAAATTTTATCTGAATTCTTATTCACTTGCATTGCACCCCAGAGATTGTTCTATTATCCCAATAGAACAATGTACCAGGTTTCTTATTTAACGAAGATGGTACTTCTAAGGCTATTTAGGTGTCTTAACCTTAGCTCTCTGATGGGTTCAAGAGAAGTTTTGATTTTGAGATCTTCTGACTCTTTCTGGTTTAAAGGAACACTTTTTCTGCTTTTAACAACCTAAGAGTAAGCAAGAAGTAACCTTTTAGATATATTTTAATGTCCTTAATTGCAGTTTGCAGATGGCATACATTTGTCATTTGAACTTTGAAGGAACATTTGGAAGTTTAAATGTCTCTTCAGGACACCAAGAAAGAATTGACATTTATTTAAGGAAGTAGACACCATGAAGTCATTCCCAAAGATAATTTTGGTTTGCCTTTATACTGAATCTGAAGATTGGTTTTCAAACCTGCATAGCTTGTCCCTCAGATAGGCTTAATATATGTTTACATCTCAGCCAATGCTCAAATGAACTATCTCTAATGCCAACATTAAAAAAAAAAAAAAGAAAGAAAGAAAGGAAAAAAGAAAAGAAAGTTCCAATTGGAGATCATAACATAGTATGCTGCTAAGTTGCTTCAGTTGTGTCCAACTCTGTGCGACCCCATAGATGGCAGCCCAACAGGCTCCCCCATCCCTGGGATTCTCCAGGCAAGAACACTGGAGTGGGTTTCCATTTCCTTCTCCAACGCATGAAAATGAAAAGTGAAAGTGAAGTCGCTCAGTCGTGTCCGACTCTTAGCGACCCCATGGACTATAGCCTACCAGGCTCCTCCACCCATGGGATTTTCTAGGCAAGAGTACTGGAGTGGGGTGCCATTGCCTTCTCTGATAACATGGTATAGAAGAATGCAAACTAGTGGAGTCTTTCTTCTACAGTTATTAGATAACAAGTCTCCTAACATTTCTCTCCTCAGCAAATACAGACAATAAATACTATTTTCAGAGGTGTGATGGTGGTTTAGTCACTAAGTCATGTCTAATTCTTGTGACCCTATGGACTGTAGCCTGCTAGGCTCCTCTATCCATGGTATTTTCCAGACAAGAATATGGAGTGGGCTGCCATTTCCCTCTCTAGAGGATCTTCCTGACCCAGGAATTAAACCTGGGTCTCCTACACTGGAGGCATTATTTACTGACTGAGTTACCATGGAATTCTTTTTTTAACATCAGATAATTTTTTTAAAAATCACAAATCTATTTCAGGGTGCACAAAAGTAAAATTTATATAAAACAAGAATGTTAGGTGAGTTTTTGCTTTTAAACAGTTCAATTATATGGCTAGTTAAGACACTGATTTTGAATATTTCATCCAAAAATATTTTCAACAATATTTCTGGTAATCACTCAGACATAAGGAATGCTTTTTTCAGTTATAGAATGGTGGTATCAAAGAGAATCTTTCTATTCTGTATCAATATTTTGAAGGGGAGGATAATCCAAACTATACAATGTTAATTCATCTTCTTTATGCCAAGAACTACCATAAGTGTATGACAGGGACTTGAAAGGAAACATTGGACACTTAGACACTTCATTGCTGGAACTATACACAAGGGTGAGAACAGGGTTAAAATAACCAACAAGTGATGTTGAACTAACCAAGAGAGTATTAAAAAAAAATAGGTACACTTTACCAATCCACCAAAATTTAATATATTTATCTGCTGAGAGAGTCAGTCTTTAAGTTTGGTTCAGTCACTCAGTCACATCCGACTCTTTGCAACTCCATGGAGTGCAGCACGCCAGGCTTTCCTGTCCATCACCAACTCCGAGAGTTTACTCAAAATCATGTCCATTGAGTCAGTGATGCCATCCAAATATCTATCTCATCCTCTGTCATCCCCTTCTCCTTCTGCCTTCAATCTTTCCCAGCATCAGGGTCTTTTCCAATGAGTCAGTTCTTTGCATTGGGTGCCAAAGTATTGGAGTTTCAGCTTCAACATCAGTCCTTCCAATGAATATTCAAGACTGATTTCCTTCAGGATGGACTGGTTGAATCTCCTTGCAGTCCAAGGTACTCTCAAGAGTCTTCTCCAACACCGCAGTTCAAAAGCACCAATTCTTCAGCGCTCAGCTTTCTTTATGGTCCAACCCTCACATCCATACATAATGACTGGAAAAACCATAGCTTTGACGAGATGGACATTTGTTGGCAAGGTAATGTCTCTGCTTTTTAATATGCTGTCTAGGTTAATCAAAACTTTTCTCCCAAGGAGCAAGTGTCTTTTAATTTCATGGCTGCAGTCACCATCTGCAGTGATTTTGGAGCCCAAACAAATAAAGTCTGTCACTGTTTCCACTCTTTCCCCATCTATCTTCCATGAAGTGATGGGACTGGATGCCATGAACTTAGTTTTATGAATGTTGAGTTTTAAGCCAAATTTTTCACTCTCTTCTTTCATTTTCATCAAGAAGCTCTTTAGTTTTTCTTCATTTTCATAAAGTTGGTGTCATCTGCATATCTGAGGTTATTGATATTTCTAAGGATATTGATATTTCTCCCAGCAATCTTGATTCCAGCTTGTGCTTCATCCAGTCCAGAACTTCTCTTGATGTACTCTGCCTACAAGTTAAATAAGCAGGGTGATAATATATAGCTTTGATGTACTCCTTTCCCAACTTGGAACCAGTCTGTTGTTCCAAGTCCAGTTCTAACTGTTGTTTCTTGACCTTCATACAGATTTCTCAAGAGGCATGTCAGGTGGTCTGGTATTCCCTTCTCTTTCAGAATTTTCCACAGTATTTAGGAGCAGCAGCAGCAGCAGCATTGTAATCCACACAGTCACGGGCTTTGGCATAGTCAATACAGCAGAAGTAAATGTTTTTCTGGAACTCTTTTTCGATGATCCAACAGATGTCGGCAATTTGATCTCTGGTTCCTCTACCTTTTCTGAATCAAGCTTGAACACCTCAAAATTCTCGGTTCATGTACTGTTGAAGCCTGGCTTGGAGAATTTTGAGCATTACTTTGCTAGCGTGTGAGATGAGTGCAATTGTGCGGTAATTTGAGCATTCTTTGGCATTGCCTTTCTTTGGGATTGGAATGAAAACTGACTTTTTCCAGTTCTGTGACCACTGCTGAGTTTTCCAAATTTGCTAGCATATTCAGTGAAGCACTTTAACAGCATCATCTTTTAGGATTTGAAATTTCTCAGCTGGAAATCCATCACCTCCACTAGCTTTTTTCATAGTGTTGCTTCCTAAGGCCCACTTGACTGCATTTCAGAATATCTGGCTCTAGGTGAGTGATCACATCATCATGATTATCTGGGTCATGAAGATTTTTTTTTTTTTTTTTTTGGTATAATTCTTCTATGTATTCTTGCCTCCTCTCCTTAATATCTTCTGCTTCTGTAAGTTCCATACTATTTCTGTCCTTTATTGTGCCCATCTTTGCATGAAATATTCACTTGGTATCTCTAATTTTCTTGAAGATATCTCTAGTATTTCCTGTTCTATTGTTTTCTTATATTTCTTTGCATTTATCACTGGAGAAGGCTTTCTTATCTCTCCTTGCTATTCTTTGGAACTCTGCATTCAAATGGGCATATCAATCTTTAAAGAACACCTATAATACAGAAACATGGTGTTAGGTGGAAGATTGGGGCCACTGCCAATCTACAGGCCCCAGTGAACACTAAGAGAACAAATGCATCACTTGTTTCTCCTCTCATTCTTTGATCTCCTCTCAGTGAATCCCATTGGAGAAAAACAATGGGAAGTTAGAGGTCAACAGACCTCAGATTAAAATGTCTGTAGAGTTTAGGCTCTTATAATATAGAAAAGGACCAAGAGTGAAGCACTTTAACAGCATCATCTTTTAGGATTTGAAATTTCTCAGCTGGAAATCCATCACCTCCACTAGCTTTTTTCATAGTGTTGCTTCCTAAGGCCCACTTGACTGCATTCCAGAATGTCTAGCTCTAGGTGAGTGATCACACCATCGTGATTATCTGGATCAAGAGTGAATCTGTAAGGAAACAAAATATATCTAGCTCACAGTATTTACTAATAACCATTTCTTGTTCAACATCAGCTGTTCAAAATGCACTGTTAATTATCTATAAACTATATTTTCTCTAATAAATTAAGAAAACATTATCTCATCTATATTGAGTACTCATTTCCATAAATAATGACCTTAATTCTTCAAAATTTCATTTGAAATATTTTAGTCTGTTTAAAGTTTTGAGATTAAAGAAGACTACAGGAACTCCTAAAGACCCACCAGATAGCCATATATCACTTCACTCTCTCACTTATACCTCGTTTACCCCAATTTGTTGAGAATGCTAAATTACTTATTTGGAACCTTTGCCAAGATCTCTTATTCTGTGAGATTCCTCTCTATGATTTGTGCAGTAGGGGAATAAAGAGGAGAGAAAATCACTGCTTATATTCTTACATTCTAGTAATATGTTTAAAGGAAGCAAACTAACTAATCACTCTTTCAGACATCAAGTAGGAATATAAAGGGGAAGGGATATAAATGGAATAAGGCATCTGACTGGAAAGAAGTTAAGATAAAAAACATAGTGTCACTACTAAGATACTAAAAAATAAGTTGCAATATGAGAACTACAATGTCACACTTAAATTTGAGTTAATATTTTTCACAGGGCAGTGAGCATTTCTGAGCATTGTCCTAAAGGAATAGATTTAAATGTGGCTCTTAAACTGCCAAACATAAAAACTTTTTTCTCCCAAGTCAAACTCACTTTGCTTTTCAATACCATAAAGAAAAGAACAACATGGATTTTGAACTGATTCTTAAAGCCATTCAGCTATGTAAATCTTCATTATATAAAAGATCTCCTCATATCTTATCTGATTTTGAAAATTATACAGTTAATAATAAAAACTCTTGTTTTTTAAAACTATAAACAGCATCTTATAAAATATGTGCTCGACAAGAATTGTGTTTTTAAAAATATTCATGTGGAATATTTCCCAGATTATCCATCTGTGTTTCTAATTTATTCAACTAAGGATAAAGATGCCAAGATTTTAGAGTGGGAATAATGATGTCTGAGTTGGTGAGCAATGGTTGAACTACTCTTGAAATACTTATGGCCTGTATCCCTTCAAAAATATCTGGCCATAAATATATACAGCCAGAAACAGAATTTCAGAGTTAAGTTTTGTAAAAGCAAAATACAAATATTATTTGATAAATTACAGGATAGAATGGATTGATAGAATCATCATTTGAAATGAGTACTTCCTATAGGTGGCAAAAACTATTTCATAATTTGGAAGAAATTGTAAATTTCCAGTTTCTAATAAAATATGAGGCTAATAGAGAATTATAAAAATACAGTAAGGCTTTCATTAAGTATATAACTTTAAAAGGGAAGGGAAAAAGATTAATGAACGTAGTTAAGGTCTTCCTAATACAAGGAAAACGTTTAAAAATTTTGGTTTCTCTACTATTCTATTATTTTAAATTTCTATTTATATCTGGGAACAAAGGTGACAAAAAGCAATGAAACTTGTTTTAAGGTAAACTATAATTGTATCTACTTTTGCTGAGCTCCATGAATATGGTTCAATGCTCAGAGATTACTTGATTATGAGATTTTACCTATAATAAATGTCCACAGAATGGAAGCTAAGCCTCCTAATCTTCTATCAGGGAATTTCTTAAGATAGTTTAACTTTTGTAATTATGTTTGAGATTTAATATACCTTTGGTGATCTATTCCTAAGAATGATATAATAATATGATTAAATACCTCTAAGAATTTTTTTGAAATATATACCTGATTTATATCTTGTGAAACACTTAAAATCTACTCACAAGGGGAGAAATTATATTACTTTTAAAAGCTCATTAACCATAGTACAAGTGAGAACACATAAAGCAATTAAAGTATATGTTTAGTTCAATGTACCTATGAGTAGAAAAAATTTTCAAGCATATTCTTATGTGCTTTTAGTATTATAACAATAAGGGATTCAGATTAAATTGTCTCAATTTTTATTCATGCATACCTAGGTAGGAACAGAACTTTAGTTAACTGTCCATATATTTTCTATTGGTTTAGAAGGGAAATGTACAAATTAGTCCCCAAAGAGTCAAAATGACTATTATAGCACCATAATTATATTTTACTTGAATATGCCACCTATAGAGAACTGTTTTTTTTTTTTTCACGCAAGAAATATTTGCCTACTGCATCCATTGTTATGTCAATAAACTTTGCTCTGAGTGAATTCAAGAGGTGAAAATATTTGCAATTTTTCCATTTCATCATTATTTTAGTACAGAAATTTTTTATCATTTAAAGTTTATCCTATAATATTCAAATGTAGCATAGATATAGTGATTATGAAAATATTTCTTAATATTTCTAGAATACTATCAATATGAATAAACAAATGCCATCTTAATTAATTTCTAATAACTATATGAATATAAGTCAGCTTACATGCATGAGTACTAAGTTGCTTCAGTCCTGTCTGACTCTTTGCAACTCCATGGGGCTGTAGCCCACCAGGCTCTTCTGTCCATGAATTCTCCAGGCAGGAATACTGGAGTGGGCTTCTATGCTCTCCTCCAGTGGGCTCGAACCCACCTCTCCTGTCTCCAGCATTGCAGGTGGGTTCTTTACCACTGAGCCACCTCTTGGACCTAATGAGTGAATTTGCCTGGTTACAGGAATTTTGGTCAGTTACTTTGGTCGTAATAAATATATAAAACAAATTATTGCATAATATAGTTTGTAGTTGTTAAATGAATGTACATTCACATTAATATGTTTGTATATATGTTACATATGTGTATGTATACATATATTTCATTATTACATACAAGAACACATACTATTTAATGTATAAATATGTGATTATAGAATTAAATTATCTTTATAAAATCAATGATCAATCACTTTTCTGCTTTCCAAAACATGCAATCAGATCTGTCATAAAAACCTAATACCTAGTTTAAAGAAACAAAAAGATTGATGTAAGAATTAATATCTTTACCTATCATTGGAAGTTCATTTCCCCCAAATCTCCTTAATATTTGGAAATTAATTGTGCATCACAGTTAAAGTCAGTTATTATGTTTTAAAATGCTCTACTAACAGTGGAAGAGGCTGTGGAACTAACTGCTCAGAAGAACAGTTGTCTTTGAATAAATACTTGGCATAATAATAAAAATGTGACTACTTATGGTAGCATTTATTTGTTATCTCTAGGGACATTTTATTTCTGGAATAGACTTATTTTTTCATGTAATAATCTTAAAATATAAGGAAAGTTGATTAATTGAGAAAATATAAGTATAAATACTGACTGGCAATAGAAAAATTATGATAATTTATTTATCATACTTATTAACAACATTTACTGTTAAGCTTAGTAGAGTATTTCCATCTCCAAATCTAATAAAATAAAAGCAAATTTTATTAGACATTTATATTAGACTTTTACAAATAGACTTTTATCTTATATTTCTTTAAAATATTATGAAGAATGAGCAGAATAAAGAAAATCAAATTGGTCCTTGAAAAGTCATATGATAAAGTTTTCATGTAATGTATGTTAATTTCTGCTATATATTTACAACATTTTCTTCACTCATTCATCTGCCAATGGGCATTTTAATTATGGTACATATGTACATGGAATATTACTCAGCCATTAAAAGGAACAAAATTGAGTCATTTGTAGAGATGTGCATGTCAGAAAGCAGCAGTTAGAACTGGATATGGAACAACAGACTGGCTCCAAATAGGAAAAGGAGTACGTCAAGGTTGTATATTGTCATCCTGCTTATTTAACTTATATGCAGAGTACATCATGAGAAACGCTGGGCTGGAAGAAGCACAAGCTGGAATCAAGATTGCCAGGAGAAATATCAATAACCTCAGATATGCAGATGACACCACCCTTATGGCAGAAAGTGAAGAGGAACTAAAGAGCCTCTTGATGAAAGTGAAAGAGGAGAGTGAAAAACAATGGCTTAAAGCTCAACATTCAGAAAACTTAGATCGTGGCATCTGGTCCCATCACTTCATGGGAAATAGATGGGGAAACAGTGGCTGACTTTATTTTTTGGGGCTTCAAAAACACTGCAGATGGTGATAACAGCCACAAAATTAAAAGACACTTACTCCTTGGAAGGAAAGTTATGACCAACCTAGACAGCATATTCAAAAGCAGAGACATTACTTTGCCAACAAAGGTCCGTCTAGTCAAGGCTATGGTTTTTCCAGTGGTCATGTATGGATGTGAGAGTTGGACTGTAAAGAAAGCTGAGCACCAAAGAATTGATGCTTTTGAACTGTGGTGTTGGAGAAGACTCTTGAGAGGTCCCTTGGACTGCAAGGAGATCCATCCAGTCCATCCTAAAGGAGATCAGTCCTGGGTGTTCATTGGAAGGACTGATCTTGAAGCTCAAACTCCAATACTTTGTCCACCTGATGCAAAGAGCTGATTCATTTGAAAAGACCTTGATGCTGGGAAAGTTTAAGGGCAGGAGGAGAAGGTGATGACAGAGGATGAGATGGTTGGATGCCATCACCGACTCAATGGACATGAGTTGGGTATACTCCAAGAGTGGTGATGGACAGGGAGGCCTGGTGTAATGTGGTTCATAGGGTTGCAAAGAGTCGGACATGACTGAGCAACTTAACTGAACTGAACTGACTGAGATGGACCTAGAGACTGTCATACAGAGTGAAATAAGTAAGAAAGAGAAAAAATATTGAATATTAACACATATATGTGGAATCTAGAAAAATGGTACAGATGAATCTATTTGCAGGGCAGAGATAGAGATGCAGATGTAGAGCACTGCTGTGTGGACACCAAGCGGGTGGTGAAGTGGTGATGGGAAGAACTGAGAGATTGAGGTTGACATATATACAGCACTATGTGTAAAATAGCTAGCATGAACCTGTGGTATAGCACAGGGAACTCAGCTCAGTGCTCTGTGGTTTTGACCTACAAGGGTGAAACAGTGAGAGTGAAAGTGAGGTCCAAGAGGGGATTTGTGTATACATAGAGATTTGTGTATACAAAAGCACCTTATTGTACAGCAGAAACTAACACAACATTGTGAAGCAACTATACCCCCAATTATTATATATATATGTATAGTAATTACTTTATACTTTTTAAATTTATTGATGTATGGTTCAGGAATTAAGACACTTTATTCTAAGGCTAGGGATATTACAGTACAAGAGAAGAACAAAGCACACATTTCTAAAAAAATCAGGTGGAGAAATGTGCATTTAAATCACCAAGGGTGGGTTAGTGTTAGGCAAGTAACTACGTTTTTAATATATGTAGAGATATGTTCAAAATCTAAGGGTCTGTTACAGAATCTATTGGGTTTATCAGCCAGTATGTGTGGGAATGACATGATATGAAAATGTAAGATGATAGGGCCTCTCTGGTATCTCAGAGGGTCAAGAACCCACCTGCCAGTGCAAGAGATGTAAGAGTCATGAGTTCTATTCCTTGGTCAGGAAGGCCCAGGAAAAGGACATGACAACCCACTAACCTACTCCATTATTTTTGCCTGGGAAATCACACGGACATAGGAGCCTGGCAAGGTCCATGGGGCTGCAAAGAGGCATACATGACTGAGTGCACATGTGTATGTGCGCGCACACACACACACACATAGTGTTATAACTGTAGGGTCTTGGTACATGTGGTACTACATCTTTCTTCTTAAATATTATGTCAAATTAAAACGTCAACAAATATTCACAATCTCACCCGGTTTTTTCAAGTTTCACTTGATTAGTTAGGGATTATAATGATAGATATATGAATGAATTGTGAATACAATGGTGTATGTTGGTTACAGGCCAAAAAAAAAAAAAAAAAAAAAAAGGGCTGGCACATACCTCTCCAGTTGATCTTCTCCATATACATAGGTCCAGGAGACCTGATGTTCCAGAAGATGCAAGTAGTTTTCTGTGTTACTATGTGGAACAAAGCCTACAGCCTAATTGTGGTGGATGGGTAGAATGAAGTATAAATCTTTGTTTTGTTGAGTCACTGCGATTATATTTTATTATTATTATTTTTTTATTGAAACACAAACTTATCTTTTAATTACAAAATACAGTAAGTCTTAAACATACGAATGAGTTCCATTCTGAGAGTATGTTTATAAGTCAAACAAAATTAGCCTAGGTACCCAATTAACACAATCATCTATATAGTACTGTGCTATTAATATAACAGGATTATAATACTGTTCACATAAATAATACATAAAAAACAAACAAAAATTAAAAAAAAAACACATTTAATCTTACTGCACAGTACCTTGAAAAGTACAGTGATATAGTACAACAGCTGGCATACACAGGTTGGCATCGAGTTTACTGTCAAGAAGAGTTATTGACTAGAGGAGATGGGAGATGGTAGAGCTGAAGGATTGTCAGCAAAAGTAAATGGAGGACAAGCTTATAATTTCACATGCACCTGATGATGATGGCACTGGTTTGGTGCCATCTGGATTCTGGTTCTGGTTTCTTGCTGGACTCAATTCCATCTACCCTCTTGAGAGAATGACCCAGTGATATCTAGGTAGTATCTCTTTTTTCCTCAACATGCATGACATGGTAGCTCCGGATTGCATTCTGAATGGCTGTCACAACTTTTGTGAACCATTTTACTTTCATGTCCCATGCCTTGAAAACTAACAGTGCCTCCTCAAATAAAGAAAATCCCCATGTCATTTCCTGTGTCATGAACATCTGGTTCTTCAGCCACTTCACCTTCCTCTTGTTTCTCGTTGACCTTTCCCTTGACATCCAATTCCACCAGATCTTCTTGTCGGTGTTGTAGTAAATAAGCTCCTTCATAGTAAGCTTCTCATATTGCATAGCAAGGAGTTCAGTGAAGCCATATTCTCGCAGATTTAGTTCCAGCTTCTCACTGAGGGTCATTAAGTTGCTGAAGACCTGTTTGGACTCCTCACTCACTTTCTCAAATCCATGAAAATTGTGGGGAAAAAAAAAAAAAAAAAAGAAAACTAGGCAAGTGTTCTTTCAAACCCCATTCATAGTGACAACCATAACTTCACACCAAGCAAAGTCAGTTATTTTATGGCCTTGTAGATTTATAGTCCTTCCAAAATTGTCACAAGGTTGTTCGTGATTCAACACTTACCTTCACTGTTTGATGATAAGTTTGATGTAAATAGTATTTATGGAACGTCACTGTACCCTCCCCCCTCCCTTATTCATAGGTTGGATGAGTTATCCACTATTTGGTTCCAGAAACACTACTTTGACATTAGGATGAAAATCATCCATGAATGTGGGGTGGCATGGAACACTAATGAGCAGTGAAAGAACATTCAATGGGACAGAATTCTCCAAGCATTCTTTCTTTACTTCCAGGATAAAGTGGTGGAAAAAAAACAGTCTTGGAAAATAGTCTGTGTAACCCAGGCCTTCGGGTTACTCTTCCCACAACAAGAAGAGTGTCCTTAACTAGGCTTTTCAGTGCTCTTTGGTTCTCTACATGATAAGGTAAGAGAGGCTTCACCTTCATATTACCAGAAATATTGCCAACAAACAACAGAGTTAGCTTATCCTTTGCTGCTTTACAGCCTGGCATGAAGTTTTTCTCCTTACTGATGTGACTTTGGTCTGGCATTCACTTCCAGTCCAGTCCTTTCTCAGACACATTAAAAACCTGTTTAGGTAAATACGTGCCTTCATCAAAAATTTATTTTATTTTTTATTTATTTTCTAATTGAAGGATAATTGCTTCACAGAATTTTGTTGCTTTTTGTCAAACATCAACATGAATCAGCCACGGGCATAATTATGTCCCCTCCCTCTGGAAACTACCTCCCATCTCCCTCCCCATCCCACCCCTCTATGTTGTTACAGAGCCCCTGTTTGAGTTCCCTGAGACATACAACAAATTCTCTTTGGGTATCTATTTTACAAATGGTATTGTAAGTTTCCATGTTACTCTTTCCATACATCTCATCCTCTCCTCTCCATCCCCAGTGTCCTTAAGGTTGTTCTCTATGTCTGTTTCTCCACTGCTTCCCTTCAAATAAATTCATCAGTACCAAATTCCATGGGTTCCCCTGGTGGCTCAGATGGTAAAGAGTCTGTCTGCAATGCAGGAGACCCAGGTTCCATCCCTGGGTCAGGAAGATCCCCTGGAGAAGGAAATGGCAACCCACTCCAGTATTCTTTCCTGGAAAATCCCATAGACAGAGGAGCCTTTTGGGCAACATCCCATGGGGTCACAAACCATCAGACATGACTGAGCAACTAATACACACACACACACACTCATATCATCATCATCTTTTTAGAGTCCATATATATTCATTAGTATATGATATTTTTCTTTCTCTTTCTGACTTCCTTCATTCTGTATAATGGGTTCTAAGGTCATCCAACTCATTAGGACTGACTCAAATGTGTTCCTTTTTACAATTAAATAGTTTTGTATTGTATATAAGTACCAAAACTTCTGTATCCATTCTTCTGTTGATGGACATCTAAATTGCTTCCATATTCTAGCTTTTGTGAATAGTGTTGCAATAAACATTGGGGCACATGTGTCATTTTCAATTTTGGTTTCCTAAGAGTATATGCCTACAAGTGGGATTGCTGATTCACATGGTGGTTTTATTCCTAGTTTTTAAAGAACTCTCCATACCATCTTCAATAGTGGCTGTATCAATTTACATTTCCACCAGCAGTGCAAGAGGGTTCCCTTTTCACCACACCCTCTCCAGCTTTTATTGTTCGTAGACTTTTGATGATGACCATTCTGACTGCTATCAGATGATATCTCATTGTAGTTTTGATTTGCATTTCTCTAAAAATGAGCATTTTTGAGCATCTTTTCACGTGCTTGTTAGCCATCTGTATGTCTTCATTGGAGAAGTGCCTGTTTAAGTCTTTCCCCACTTTTTGATTGGATTGTTTGTTTTTCTGGTATTGACTTGTATGAGATACTGCATATTTTGGAAATTAATCTTTTGTCAGTTGTTTCATTTGCTATTATTGTCTTGCATTCTGAGGGTTGTATTTCCACCTTGTTTATAGTTTCTTTTGCTGTGCAAAAGTTTTTAAGTTTAATTAGGTTCCACTTGTTTACTTTTGTTTTTATTTCCATTATTCTAGGAGGTGGGTCTTAGAGGATCTTACTTTAATTTATGTCATCAAGTGCCCTGCTTATGCTTTCCTCTAAGAGTTTTATAGTTTCTGGTCTTACACTTACATCTTTAATCCATTTTTAGTTTATCTTTGTGCATGGTATTAGGAAGCATTCAAATTTCATTCTTTTACATGTAGTTGCCCAATTTTCCCATCAAAACTTATTGAAAAGGCTGTCTTTGCCTCATTGTATGTCGTTGGCTCCTTTGTCAAAAATAAGATACTCATATGTATATGGGTTTATTTCTGGGCTCTCTATCTTGTTCTATTGGTCTACATTTCTGTTTTTGTGCCAGTACCATACTGTCTTGATGACTGTAGCTTTGTAGGATAATCTGAAGTCAGAAAGATTTATTCCTCCAGCTCCTTTCTTCTTTCTCAAGACCATTTTGGCTATTTGGGGTTTTTTTGTGTGTTTCCATAAGAATTGTGATGTTGTTTGTTCTAGTTTTGTGAAAAATGTCATTGGTGATTTGATAGGGATTACATTGAACCTGTAGATTGCATTTTGTAGTATAGTCATTTTCACAATATTGATTCTTCCAACCCAGGAGCATCTATTTATATCATCTTTAATTTCTTTCATCAGTATCTTATAATTTTCTGTATACAGTTTTTTGTCTCCTTAGGTAGCTTTATTCCTAGATATTTTATTATTTGGTTGCAATGGTGAATGGGATTGATTCCTTAATTTCTTTTTCTGATTTTTCATTGTTAGTATATAGGAATGAAAGTGATTTCCATGTATTGATTTTGAATCCTGTGACTTTGCTAAATTCACTGATTAGCTCTAGTAATTTTCTGATAGTATATTTAGAGTTTTCTATGTATAGTGTCATGTCATCTGCAAACAGTAGAGCTTTACTTCTTTTCTGATCTGGATTCCTTTCATTTATTTTTCTTCTCTGATGGCCATAGCCAGGACTTCTGAAACTATGTTGAATAATAGTAATAAGAGTGGACACCCTTGCTTGGTTCCTGATCTTAGAGGGGATAATTTTAGTTTTTCACTATTGAGAAAAATGTTTGCTGTGGGTTTATCATATATGGACTTTACTATGTTAAGGTAGGTTCCTTCTATGCCCATTTTTAAAAGAGTTTTAATCATAAATGGGTGCTGGATTTTGTCAAAGGCTTTTTCTGCATCTATTGAGATTATCATATGGATTTTGTCTTTTGATTTGTTAATATGGTGTA